>NC_072432.2:27181666-27859583 GCF_028878055.3 Symphalangus syndactylus
ACCATAGCAGACAGCACAGACACAGAATATTTCCATATCACAGAAAGTTCTATTGGACAGCACTGCTATAAACATTAAATTAAAATAAGAAGACACTGCGATCAACTTTATACCAATTAATTTCATAATTTAAACAAACTGACAATTTTCTGGGAAAAACACAACCTAACCTAAACTGACTCTGGAAGAAATATAAAATCTGAATGATCATGTAAGTATTAAATAAATGAGAACCCAATTAAAAATCAACCCTCCAAGAAAGCCTAGATGGCGTTACCAGTGATTGCCTCTATGTATTTATGGAAGAAATAACCTCAATCTTATGCAACTCTTCCAGGCAATAAAAACAAAAACCAAACGGAGATAGTCTTTTAAACAAACAGTGCTGAAATAGTTGGATTATTGATAGGCAAAAACAAACCAGAAACAAAAAAACCCAAAGCCTTCACCTAAACCTCATATCTTACAGAAATATAAGCCAAAGTGGATCATATAGTTAATGTAAGATAAAGAACTTATTAAATCTTTAGAAGAAAACATATGAGAAACTCTTTGGGACCTATGGCATGGTTAAAAAAAGATGTTAGGTATGACCTAAAGGCACATTCTATAGAAGAAAAAAATATTAAAGTGAACTTTATCATAATTAAAAACTTGTTCTACCAAAGGTCCTGTTAAGAAGACAAAAATACAAGTTACAAACAACTAGGAGAAAATATTTATACATCAAAAATCTTATAAATGATCCACACCAAGACTATTTAAGGAATTCTCAAACTTTAACATCAAAAAAGTAAATAACCCAATTAGAAAACAGGCAAAAGACATGAAGAAAGATTTCATTAAAGAGAATATATAGTCGGCAAATAAGCCATGAAAGATATTCAATGTGGCCAGTCATTAGGGAAATGGAAAATAAAGTGATCACTTTACATGCCCATTAGAATAGCTAAAATAAAAAATGATGCCAAACATGGGTGAGAATGCAAAGAAACGGAAACTCTCGCAAAGAAACTGAAACTCTTGTATATTGTTAGTAAAAATGTAAAATGGTACAGCCCCTTTGAAAAAGCTTGGCAGTTCCCCAAAATGTTAAACAGAGCTACCATATGACCCAGTAACTCCACTTGACGATCTATACCTAAGAGAAATAAACTCTTCAAACAAGAAATTTGTTTACAGCAGTTTTACTTGTAATTAGTAAAAACTGGAAACATGCCAGGCATGGTAGTTTACACTTACAATCCCAGCACTTTGGGAGGCGAAGGTGGGCATATCATTTGAGGTCAGGAGTTTGAGACCAGCCTGGTCAACACGGCGAAACCCTGTGTTAGATATGAATTCTAAATTTCTTTTCAAAGAATATGTCAGTATGTTCAATTCTTTGCCTTCTATTTTTAAACAACTTCCTCATAAAGCAATCTTTTTCGATCACCTCCTCCACTCTAACTCATTCTGATCACCTGCTCCACCCTAACTCATTCGGATTTCCTGCTACCTGCTCTGCCCTGACTCCTGCCAAAGCACTCACCCCAAAGCACTCGCCCAGTCATTCTCTTTAAATTAGCCAATCAGAATTAGTTTAGCCTGTGTGGTCTAACCCTAGAGAACAGGGGAACGACACAGCAGCAGGGGCCACAGGGATAAGAACCCCTTCCCCTCCCTTGTCCAAGTGTGCGCTCGTCACCATTGCTCCATCTGTAAGGGTGTGCCCTCCTATAGAAGTAACTTGCCTTGCTGAGAATTAAAAAGAAAATTTTCTATTCGAATGCTATTCCTTTTGCAGCATCGAAACTTTATATATATAACACCCATCTCTACTAAAAATAGAAAAATTAGCTGGGCATGATAACATGGAGCCTGTAGTGCCAGCTACTCAGGAGGCTGAGGCAGGAGAATTGCTTGAACCCAGGAGGCAGAGGTTGCAGTGAGCTGAGAAGATCGCGCCACTGCATTCCAGCCTGGGTGACTGACAGAGCAAGATTCTGTCTCCAAAAAAAAAAAAAAAAAAAAAAAAAAAAAAAACACCAACCTGGAAACAATGAAAATATTCTTTTTTTTTTTTTTGAGATGGAGTTTCACTCTTATTGCCCGGGCTGGAATGCGATGCGATGGCGTGATCTTGGCTCACCACAACCTCCGCCTCCTGGGTTCAAGCGATTCTCCTGCCTCAGCCTCCCGAGTAGCTGGGATTACAGGCATGCACCACCATGCCCGGCTAATTTTGTATTTTTAGTAGAGATGGGTTTGTCCATATTGGTCAGGCTGGTCTCAAACTCTGGACCTCAGGTGATCCGCCTGCCTCGGCCTCCCAAAGTGCTGGGATTACAGGCGTGAGCCACCACGCCCGGCCAAAAATATTCTTAAATAGAGAAATAATTACATGAAATGTAGTACAGGCATACAATGGAATATTCAGCAATAAAAAGAAATCTAGTGATACACTGAAACATTTGGATGAATCTCAAGGGCATTATGCTAACTATAAAAGTCGATCTCAAGAGGTCACATACAGAATGATTCCATTTAGATCCTCAAAATGACATTAGATCCTCAAAATGACAAAACTGTAGAGAATTGGTTGTCAGAGGTTAAGGAGGGTGAGTAGGGGATAGGTGTGTAAACCAAAAATAAAATTTGAAGCTCTCCAAACCAAATTTATGGACCTCCACTGAGGTCCAAGGGATCCCAAAGAAAACTTGAAAAACTAGGTCAGGCCATGATGGAAATCATACCCTCCTCCCTTTGGAGTTTAGGCACAACTGACCAAAAATTAACATTAAAATAGAGATCATAAGACTGACAAAACAGATCTCTGTAGCAACAGGATACCAAATTCCAACCTGTGGTATATTATCACAAGAAAGGAACAGGCCTTAAAGGAAATCAAAGTATTTTGTCCCCAAATAGATTTATTTGACACATTTTGGAGTGGCCCTACAAAGCCATCTCTTGTGGGGAAAATTTGTATTCTGCAGAGAATCTCCTTCTCTTACTAGGTCTTTTCCAGATATCTCTTCTGGAGAATATGACACCTTTTCAGGTCTGATAAGAGACAGTTGCCCACACCACAGCACTCCAGCCTAGGTGACAGAATGACACCATGTCTCAAAAAAAAAAAAAAAAAAAGAGATATTTGCCATCTATTCTCTCTGAAGCCTGTTACTTACAGGCTTCATCTGCATAACAAGAACCGTGGCTTCTACAACTCCCCTTATCTTAACTCAAGCATTTCTTTATATTGACTTCAATTCTCCAGACAAAGCTTAATGCTTTCAATTAATTCCCAATCAGGAAATCTTTGACTTGGAAGCCCCTACTTCGAAATGTCCTGACATGCTGAGCTAAACCAATGTACACCTTATATGTATTGATTTATACCTTTGCCTGTAACTTTTGTCTCCATAAAATGTGTAAAACCAAGTTGTAACTCAACCACCTCGGGCACCTGTTCTCAGGACATCTTGAGGCTGTGTCATGGGCCATGGTTGCTAACATTTGGCTCAGAATAAACCTCTTTAAATATTTTACAGAGATTGGTTTTTTTCATCAACAGTGTGATTATAAAGGAGAAGTATGAGTGACATTTTTGTGGCAATGAAATAGTTCTATACCTTGTTTGGAGAAGTGGTTAATAAATCTACAGGTGATGAAATGACATACAACTATAAACAGCCAATGTACAAATGTCAATTTCCTGGTTTTGATATTGTACTACAGTTACATAAGATGTAACCATTTGGAAAAACTGGGTGACAGGTACAGAGGAACTCTGTACTGTCTTGGAAACTTCCCATCAATCTATAATTTTATTTTAAAATAAAAACTTGATAAAAAAATTCATATTTTATAAGTCAAGAGTGTAACTGATGCCACATCTGACAAATAAGAAAAGAAAATCACAGGTGAATCTCTCTCATAAACATAAAAGCAAAAATCCTAAAAAGATAGCAAATCAAATCAAATAATAAAGAATAATATTTCATAGGACCAAAGAGGGTTCATTCCAGAAAAATAAAGCGAATACCAGAAAATCAATCAGTATACTTCATCTCATTAACAAAATAAAGGTGAAAAATCACACAATCATCTTAATAGATGCAAAAATAAACATTTGATAACACTTAACAATATTCATTTGTAATAAATAAAAATTTTTTAGCAAACCTAGAAAGAAAACTTCTTAACTTGATTTTTTAAAAACCTAGACTGATGTGGACAAAATCAGAAGAGTAAGAAACTCCAAATTCCACCCCTCCATAAAAGCAACAACAACAACAAAAAGCCAAAACTATATAATCGACTTTTTCTGAACTCCAGAAATTAACAAAAGGCTTGCAGCACCATGAGTAAGATACATTCAAGAAAACCAGGCTAGAACCTGGTATAGTGGCTCGTGCCTGTAATCCCAACACTTGGGGAGGCTGAGATAGGAGGACTGCTTAAGCCCAAGAGTTGGAGACCAGCCTAGGTAATGCAGGGAGACCCCATCTCTAGAAAAAAATTATAAAATTAGCCAGGTATGGTGGCACATGCCTGTAGTCCCAGCTACTTGGGAGGCTGAGGTGGGAGGATTGCGTGAGCCTGGGAGTTCAAGGCTGCAGTGAGCTATGGTGGCGCCACAGCACTCCAGCCTTGGCAACAGAGCGAGACCTCATATCAAAAAAGAGAAAGAAAGAGAGAAAAGAAAGAAAGAACAAAAGACAGACAGAAAGACAGACATATGATTTTTGAACAGAACAGTAACTTTATGGCACATTAATTTATTCTAGTCCTACCCACTGTTCCTGGGTGACCACAGCCACAGCACTCCAGCCTTGGCAACAGAGCGAGACCTCATATCAAAAAAGAGAAAGAAAGAGAGAAAAGAAAGAAAGAACAAAAGACAGACAGAAAGACAGACATATGATTTTTGATCAGAACAGTAACTTTATGGCACATTAATTTATTCTAGTTCTACCCACTGTTCCTGGGTGACCACAACCTGTGAACATCACAACCTGTATTACCAGTACTAGAAGGAGCAGAATCAACTAACTTGCAAAGAATGGAAATTATTTGTTCTGTCTTGTTTGGTACCTCCCTGGAAGACAGGTTTAAAAGGCTTGTATTTATTTTCCCTAACTTAAAACTAGCATTATGCTAAGGCTGCTTCCCTGGGGGCATTTGTTAAAAAAATTTATAGAATATTGTCTTTGTATGATGCATGAAGTTATTAAAACAGTTGGTGCAAACAACAGGCAAACCAAAAAGTTTGAGAGGAAAGGCTGAGGCATGAAATGTTGACATTCCTGGGAACCTAGAAGGCCATGTGCATGTTCAAGGCTGCACACATACTCAGGAAAGTTCTGAGAAGGAGCTAAGCTCTCCCCTGCTGCTGACATTAAGGCTATGTGGAAGCGGGGGGGAAAAAAAAAAGGTTAAGGCAGAATTGTAAACCAATACAGAGCCCAAGGCAAAGATGGAAAGAATTTTTGCTTCCAGGCATTTATGAAAATCTCTTTCCAATTATTAGCTGATTACCCAGCTAATGTAACAGACTTCAGTGGCTACCTCTATAACAAAAAATAGAGACTTCAAAGAATTAGTTAAGAAAACTCACTAAAAACAAACAACTACAATAAGCCCAATACTACAAGTCCTTTAAAAAATACAGATCTGATTTCCATAATTGCTAATTTATAACATTTAAAATGTCTAATTTTCTTTATTATTATTATTATTATTATTTATTTATTTATTTATTTTTTTTTTTTTTTGAGTCAGAGTCTGGCTCTGTCCCCCAGGCTGGAGTGCAGTGGCACCATCTCGGCTCACTGCAAGCTCCACCTCCCGGGTTCACGCCATTCTCCTGCCTCAGCCTCCCGAGTAGCTGGGACTACAGGCGCCCGCCACCACGCCCTGCTAATTTTTTTTTTTTTGTATTTTTAGTAGAGACAGGGTTTCACTATGTTGGCCAGGATGGTCTCGAACTCCTGACCTCGTGATCCGCCCACCTCGGCCTCCCAAAGTGCTGGGATTACAGGCTTCAGCCACCGCACCCGGCCTATTATTATTATTTTTGAGACAGAGTCTCACTCTGTCATCCAGGCTGGAGTGCAGTGGCGTGATCTCTTTTCACTGCAACCTCTGACTCCCGGGTTCAGACGCTTCTTGTGGTTAAGCCTCCTGAGGGCTGTCCGCCACCACACCCAGCTATTTTTGTATTTTTAGTAGAGACAGGGTTTCACCATGTTGGACAGGCTGGTCTCGAGCTCCTGGCCTCAAGTGGTCCTCCTGCCTCAGCTTCCCGAAGTGCTCGGATTACAGGTGTGAGTCAGTGCCCAGCCAAAATGTGCAGTTTTCAACAACAAAAAATTACAGGCTATGCAAAGAAATGAGACAGTATGGGCGACATAAAGATAAAAATAGAAACTGTGCCTGAGGAAGACCAGACAATGAACTTCCTAGACAAAACGTTAAATCATCTTTATTTTCTTTTTTTTGAGATGGAGTCTCACTCTGTTGCCCAGGCTGGAGTGCAGTGGTGTGACCTTGGCTCACCACAACCTCCACCTCCTGGGTTCAAGTGATTCTCCTGCCTCAAGCTCTCAAGTAGCTGGGATTACAGGTGCCCACCACCACCACGCCCGGCTAATTTTTTGTGTGGTTTTAGTAGAGACAGGGTTATGTTGGCCAGGCTGGTCTCAAACTCCTGACCTCGGGTGAACTGCCTGCCTCGGCCTCCCAAAGTACTGTGATTACAGGCGTGAGCCACCGTGCCAGGCCAATCATCTATTTTAAATATGTTCAATGAGCTAAAGGAAGCCATGTCTAAAGAATTAAATGAAAGTATGGGAACAATGCACCACCAAATTCAGAATATCAACAGATTAAGTTATTTAAAGGGCAAAACAAATTCTGGACTTGAAAAGTGTAATAACTGAGATAAAAAATTCTCTAGAGGGGCTCAACAGCAGATATGAGCAGCAAATGAAAGAATCAGCAAACTTGAGGATATGTGCATTGAAATGATCTGGGCTGAGGAACAGAAAAAAGGAATAAAAGAAAAATGAATAAATCTTCAGAAACAACATTAAGCATATCAATATATGAACAATGGAAGTGCCAGAAGGTGGTGGGGAGGAGTGGGAGAAAGAGGAGAGAGAGCGGGTAAGAAATATTTCGAGAAATAATGGTCTAAACCTTCCAAAATTTGAAGCTCAATGAACTCCAAGCAGGATAAATTCCAATGGACCTAAGGGAGGAGACCACCCCTCATACTATCTTACGCCCAATTTCTGCCTCCAAAGAACGAAGAAGTAAAAACTAAAAGGCAGAAATGAAATCCACAGGCAGACAGCCTGGAGCCGCGCCCCGGGCCTGGTAGTTAAAGAACGACCCCTGACCTAACCGGTTATGTTATCTATAGATTCCAGACATTGTATGGAAAAGCATTGTGAAAATCTCTGTCCTGTTCTGTTCCGTTCTAATTACCAGTGCATGCATCCCCCAGTCACGTACCCCGCTTGCTCAATCGATCACGACCCTCTCATGCGGACCCCCTTGGAGTTGTAAGCCCTTTTTTAGGGACAGGAATTGCTCACTTGGGGAGCTCGGTTTTTGGAGATGTGAGCCCACCAATGCTCCCAGCTAAATGAAGCCCTCTCCTTCTACAACTTGGTGTCAGAGGGGTTCTTGCCTGCTACAGACCCATATTAGGAAACACCATAATCAAACCATCAAAGCTAAAGACAGGAGAATACTGAAAGCCCCAAAGAAGTAACTCATGATTTTGAGAAATCTTCAATAAGATTAACAGCTGATTTCTAATCAGAAACGATGAAGGCCAGCAGGTAATAGCTTATGTAATCAAAAGTGGTGAAAAAAAATTCTACCAAGAATTAATATATGTGGAAAAAACTATCCTTCAAAATAAAGGATAAATCAAGATATTCTCAGTAAAATAAAAAGTGAGAGAGTTCACTGCTGGCACACCTGCCCTACAACAAATGAGAAAGGGAGTCCCTAGGGATGAAATAAAATAACACTGGACAGTAACTCAACTCCCTATGGAAAAATAAATGCCAAGAAAGGTATAAACATAGGTAAGTGGAAAAGACACTATAAAGGCATTTTTGGCTTGCAATTCCTTTTCTTTTTAAAAACCTAATTCAAAAGACAACTGCATAGAGCAGTAACTACAAATCTAGGTTGATGAGAACATAATATCAAAAGATTTAATCTGTGACAATAATAAATAATAAGAACAGGCATAAAGGGGAGTGGAACAGGGGCAAAGTTTTTGTACTTTTTAAAATTTGCATTAATTCTAAGTAGACTGCTATAAATTAAGATGTTAATTGTAATCCCTAGAGAAACCACAAAACTCTGTTCACACAGACTTGTATTAGAATGTTCACAGCAGCTGTAACATAGCCAAAAGACCCGGAATGTAATTAAATGTCCATTAGCTGATTAACAAATAAATAGTATGTGACATATTCATACAATATTATTCAGCCACAAAAAGAAATGAAGGCCAGGGCCGGGCATGGTGGCTCACGCTTGTAATCCCAGCACTTTGGGAGGCCGAGGCGGGCGGATCACGAGGTCAGGAGACCGAGACCACGGTGAAACCCCGTCTCTACTAAAAATACAAAAAAATTAGCCGGGCGTGGTGGCGGGCACCTGTAGTCCCAGCTACACGGAGAGGCTGAGGCAAGAGAATGGCGTGAACCTGGGAGGCGGAGCTTGCAGTGAGCCGAGATTGCGCCACTGCACTCCAGCCTGGGAGACAGAGCGAGACTCCATCTCAAAAAAAAAAAAAAAAAAAAAAAAAAGAAATGAAGGCCAGGCAAAGCAGCTCAGTCTTGTAATCCCAGCAATTTGGGAGGCCGAAGAGGGAGGATCACTTGAGGCCAGGAGTTCAAGCCCAGCCTGGGCAACATAGCGAGACCTCGTCCAAACAAAAAAATAAATTAGCCAAGCTTGGTGGCACATGCGTGTAGTCCTAGCTACTCGAGCGGCTGAGGTGAGAGGACTGCTTGAGTCCGGGAGATTTAAGTTGCTGTGAGCTATGATCATGATTATGCCACTGCGCCCCAGCAGCCTGGGCAACAGAGCAAACAGAGTAAGACCTGGTCTGTAAAAAAGAAAAAAAAAAAAGAGAGAGAGAGATGAGGTACAAAGTACTGCTATATGCTACAACATGAATAAGCCATGAGAACATTATGCCAAATTAAAGGAGCAAAACATAAAAGGCTACATACTGTATAATTTCAATTATATAAAGTGTCCAGAATAGACAAATCCAGAGACAGAAAGTTGGTTAATGGTTGCCAGAAGAGGGAAGATCACAGAATTGCTAACTGCTAAAAGATATGGTTTTATTTTATTTTCTGATGAGATGAAAATGTTCTAGCATCAGAGAGTGGTAATGGTTGCACAACCTAAATAGACTAAAAACCACTGAAGTGTCTATGCATTTTCAAATGGTGAATTTTATGTTCTGTCAAGTACATTTCAACAAAAATGTTATAAAAAGCCTATAGCATATATCATATTTAATAGTAACATGACAAACTTTTTTTGTGTGTATGTGTGATGGAGTCTTGCTCTGTCACCCAGGCTCAAGAGCAGTGGTGTGATCTTGGCTCACTACAACCTCTGCATCCCAGGTTCAAGTGATTCTCCTGCCTCAGCATCCCGAGTAGCTGGGATTACAGGCACGTATCACCACACACGGCTATTTTTTGTATTTGTAGTAGAGACGGCCTTTCACCATATTGGCCAGGCTGGTCTTGAACTCCTGACCTCAGGTGATCCACCCACCTCAGCTTCCCAAAGTGCTGGGATTACAGGCTTCAGCCACCACGCCCAGCAATAAAAGTTTTTTTTGAGACAATGGAGTACAGTGGTGTGATCAGATCTCACTGCAGCCTCAAACTCCTGGACTCAAGAGATCCTCATGCTCCAGCCTCCCAACTTGCTGAGACCACAGTTGTGCACCACCAAGCCTGGCTAATTCATTTATTTTTTGTAGAGATGCGGTCTTCCTAGGTTGCCCTGGCTGGTCTTGAAGTCTTGACCTCAAACAATCCTCCCACCTCAGCCTCCCAAAGTGTTAGGATTACAGGTGTGAGCCATCACAACCAGCCACAAGTTAAATAAACAATTTCAATGATGAAATAAAGATTTTCAGCAATGAAAGCTTTCTTTGAGATTGGGAATGAAACAAGGATACTTGTTATCACCATTTGTGGAGATTCTAATCAACACAAATAAGAGAAAAATGTATAATATACAGAGAAACCATTAGAATTAAAAAATAAGCTAGGCGTGGTGGCTCACGCCTGTAATCCCAACAGTTTGGGAGGCTGAGGCGGGCAGATCACCTGAGGTCAGGAGTTCAGACCAGCCTGGCCAACATGGCAAAACCCCATCTCTACTACAAATACAAAAACTAGCTGGGCGTGGCAGCAGGCGTCTGTAATCCCAGCTATTCCAGGGGCTGAGGCAGGAAAATCACCTGAACCTGGAAGGTGGGGATTGCAGCGAGGTGAGATCATGCTGTTGCATTTCAGCCTGGGTGACAGAGTGTGACTCTGTCTCAAATAAATAAATAAAATTTAACAAGGTTGTTAGACAAAAATCAGTTTTAATTCTATATACTAAATATAATTAGAAAGTGAAATTTGAGACACAATGCCACTTACAATAATCATCTAAAAACACAAAATAAATCTAAGAAAAAATATCCCCTATGTACAAAAAGCTGCAACACATTACTGAAAAACGTTATTTTTTTATTTTTATTTTTTTGAGACAGTCTTGCTCTGTCGCCTACGCTGGAGTGCAGTGGCATGATCTCTGCTCACTGCAACCTCCGCTTCCTGGGTTCAAGAGATTCTCCTGCCTCAGGCTCCCGAGTAGCTGGGATTACAGGTGTGTGTCACCACACCTGGCTAATTTTTGTATTTTTTGGTGGAGACAGGGTTTCACCATGTTGCCCAGGCTGGTCTGGAACTCCTAATCCCAAGAGACCTGCCCGCCTCAGCCTCCCAGAGTGCTGAGATTACAGGCATGAGCTACTGTGCCCAGCCTGAAAAAACTTTAAAAGATCTAAATTAATGCATCTATTTATGAGTTTTAGAGTCAATACAATTTGAATGTCAATTTCTCCACAACTGATCCATATAATTGTTATCCCAATTAAATATCTCAGCTGAATAATTTGTGGAAAACAACAAGCTGCATTAAACATTTATATGAAAATGTAAAATGGCAATCTTAAAGAAGGAAAACAAAATTGGAAAATTACTGTTCTAGATACCTATCATGAAGCTACAGTGATTAAGACTGTGTGGTAGTAGCACAAGGATGAACAAGTAGATAAATGGAACTAAGCAGAACATGTGGAAACAGACCTACACAGTTATGGGCACTTGGATTATGATTAAAGTGACCTTTGTAGAGCTGTAGGAAGCAGTTTTTAAAATAATTTGTAGCAGGCCAAGGGTTTGGAGAACTTTTGGAACAAAACATTAATCTTGATCACTACTTAACGCCAAACAAACAAAACATTCCAGGATATTGTTAATTGAAATGTTTAAGTCAAATAATAAAGCTTCTGGAAGGATTTGAAAATTCTTTATAATTTTGAGATAGAAAAATATTTGTTCGTTCAGGCGTGGCGGCTCATGCTTGTAATCCTAACACTTTGGGAGGCTGAGGCAGGAGGATCACTTAAGCCCAGGAGGTTGGACCAGACTTGGCAGCACAGGGAGACCCAAACTCTAGAAAACATTTAAAAATTAGCCAGGTGTGGTGGTGTATGCTTGCGGTTTCAGGTACTCAGGAGGTTGAGGTGTGAGGATCACTTGAGCCTGGGAAATTGAGGCTGCAGGGAACCGTGATTGCATCATTGTCCTTCAGCCTGGGTGACAGAGACCTTGTCTCCAAAAAAAAATACATATATATATATGTATATATATTTGAACATAGAAAACACCAAATAAGGAAAAGGCAGACTGATTAATATAATTAGTAAGTTCTGGTCATCAAAAGACACCACTAAGAACAAAAAAAGGCCAAGCAGAATGGGAGAAAATATGTGCAAAACACTTATTTCTGAAATACAGAAAGAACTCTTTATAATCCAGTCTCAGAAACAAAAAGGCAACACAATTAAAAAAGATTTGGAAAGGCACTTCACATAGTAAGATATCAGTATCCAATAACCGTAAGAAAAGGTGCTCAGTCTTATTCATCAAAGGATGCAAATTAGACCAAAATTAGGTATCACTGCATACTTACCAGAATGGATAAAATATAAAAGACTTGACCAAGCATTGGCAAAAATATAGCGCAACTGGAATACCCATATCCTGCTGCTAAAGTATAAATTGACCCAAACTTTTGGAAAACAATTTAAAAGTACAGCTGACCCTTGAACAATATGGAGGTTGGGGCGCCAACCCCTGGTCAGTTGAAAATCTAAGTATAACTTTTGACTTCCCAAAAACTTTACTACTAACAGCCTACTCTTGACTGGAAGCTTTAATAATAACGTAGACAGTAAGTTAACACATATTTTGCAAGCTTATGTACTGCATTCTTACAATAAACTAGAGAAAACAAAATCTTAAGGAAAATACCTTTATAATAATGTGCTGTATTTATCAATACCCTAAGTTCATGTTGTTGTCTGTCTGAAATGGCAGCCAACAGCAGGTGCAGACCTCACTCTACTATACTTACAAAGCAATTCGATTTTCTCTTGTAATGTTATGACTTTTCTCTGGTTCTCGAGAGCACTCCTAGCATCACTAGTGGTACTTTCTATAGGCCCAATGGTGTTACTCAAGGTTTACAGCATTTTACTAAACATGATAAAAAATACATGAGAACCAAGAGAGATCACATTTTCTATGCTATACAATTTACTGGAGAGACAAACTGCTCACACAGAGATGATTAGCATCATTGGGAGGTTTAAGCCAATACTTGCAACATGTAAGCCTACTGCAACAGCAACAGAAGGTGTTTTAAATTATTATAGTAGTATAGTAGGTACACTGTGTGCTACAGTTGATTTTACACAGTTATGATTTAGTACTGCATCTTTACATTTGTTTATATTTCCCTCATCTGCAAATGGTGCCATGTACAGTAAATAGTTGTGTACGTTTTGATAAGTTTTAACTTTTTATGATAGACTTGTATATATTTTATGGTAGTAAATGATAAAATACACTATTATCTACATATATTTTATGCATGACATACTTAACTTTTTCTTAATTTTTTCAATATTTCTAGGCTACATGGTTTGAGATTTGAAAAATTACCCAAAATCTTCTATAATTTTTCCAAAGTATTTTTTGGAAAAAATCCACATATAAGTGGACTTATGCAGTTTAAACCCCTATTTTTCAAGGATCAACTGTATTTACTGAAGGTGAGCTTTAACCCTGCAACTAACTCCAAAAATTGAAATTTACACATATACATAATAAAAGGTATGCCCAAGACTGTTCACAGAAAAAATATTCATTATAGTCCCAAACTGAAAACACCACATTTCTCCAACAAAAATAAATTGTGCTATATTTATAAAGTATTATACAGCAATGAAAATTGCTGCTATATGCAATTATGAATAAATCTCACAAATATACTGAATAGAGGAAATCATACTCAAAGGACTACATAGGAAATGATGCTATTTATAAACTAACAAGCAGGTAAAACCACTCTGAAGTCAGGAATGTCATCATCTTTGTGGAAGAAAAGGAAATAGTGAGTGGCAGAAAGCATGGTTTCTGGACAATGGCAATGTTCTAGTCATTGAACTTGGCAATGTTTAACTTGCATCACCTGCGATAGTTCACTGAGCTGCATATCTATACACGCATACCTCAGAGATATTCCAAGTTCAGGTCCAGGCTACCACAATAAAGTTAATATTGTAATAAAATGAGCCACACAAATTTTTTGGTTTCCCAGTACATACAAAAGTTGTTTATAAGCCAGGCGTGGCACTCACACCTATAATCCCAGCACTTCAGGAGGCCGAGACAGGCGGATCACTTGAGGCCAAGAGTTTGAGACCAGCCTGGCTAACACGGTGAAACTCCATCTCTACCAAAAGTACAAAAATCAGCAGGGTGTGACTGCACTCGCCTGTAATCCCAGCTACTCGGGAGGCTGAGACATAAGAATCGCTTGAACCCAGGAGGTGGAGGTTGCAGTGAGCCGAGATCGTGCCACTGCACTCCGGCCTGGGCAACAGAGGAAGACTGTCTCAAAAAAATGATAATAATTAAAAAAAATGTTTAAAACTATGTTTACATTATAGCTTAGTTTATTAAGTGTGTGATAGCATTATGTCCAAAAAACAATGTACATAATTTAAAAATACTTTACTGCTAAAACGTATTAACAATCATCTGAGTCTTTCAACAAGTCATAATCTTTCTGTTGGTAGAGGGTCTTGCATTCATGTTAGTGGCTGCTGACTCACTGGGGTGGTAGTTGGTAAAGGCTGGGGTGTCTGTGACAATTTCCTAAAATAAGACAATAATGAAGTTTGATGCATTAACTCTTCCTTTCGCAAAATATTTCTCTGTAGCATGTGATGCTGCTTGATAGCATTTTACCATCTCCAGCCCTGCTAGTTCCTTTATCAGTGCTTATAGAATATTCTCAATCCTTTGTTGTCACTTCAACAACTTTCACAGCATCTTCAACAGGAATAGATTCCATCTCGAGAACCACTTTCTTTGTTCACCCATAAGAAACAACTCCTTATCTCTTCAAGTTTGACCATGAGATTGCAGCAATTCAGTCACATCTTCAGGCTCCACTTCTAGTTCTCTTGCTATTGCCACTATATCTGCAGTTATTTCCTCCAATGAAATCTTGAACCCAAAGTCATCCATGAGGATTAGAATAAACTTCTTCTAATCTCCTGTTAATGTCAATATTTTGACCTCTTCCCATCAATCATGAATGTTTGTAATCGCATCTAGAATAGTAAATCCTTCCCAGAAAGTTTTCAATTTACTTTGCCCAGATCCATCAGAGGAATCACTCTCTATGGCAACTACAGCCTTATAAAATATATGCCTTAAATAATAAAACTTAAGTTGGAAGGGCTCCTTGATTCATGGGCTGCAGAATGGATGTTGTGGTATGGGCATATAGACAACGTTCATCTCCTTTCATATCTCCCTCAGAGCTCTTGGGTGACTAGGTACACTGTCAATCAGCAGTAATATATTGAAAAAAATATTTTTTTTCTGAGCAGTAGGTCTCAACATGGGGCTTCAGTAAACCATGCCATAAACAGATGTGCTGTCATCCAGACTTTATTGTTCCATTTATAGAGCACAGATAGAATGGATTTAGCATAATTCTTAAGTACCCTAGGATTTTCAGAATGATAAATGAGCACTGGCTTCAACTTAAAGTTACCAGCTGCATTATTCCCTAACAAGAAAGTAAGCCTGTCTTTTGAAGCTTTGAAGCCAGGCATCAACTTCTTCCCCTCTCTAGCCATGAAAGTCCTAGATGGCATCTTTTTCCAGCAGAAGGCTGTTTCATTTACATTGAAAATCTACTGGTTGGTGTAGCCACCTTCATCAATGATCTTGGCTAGATCCTCTGGATAACCTGCTGCAGCTTCTCCGTCAGCACTTGCTGCTGCACACTGTACTTTTATGTTATGGAGACAGCTGCTTTCCTTAAGCCTAATGAACCAACATCTGCTAGCTTCTAACTTTTCTTCCGCAGCTTCCTCACTTCTCTTGGCCTTCTTAGAATGAAGAGAAAGAGGGCATTGCTCTGGATTAAGCTTTGGCTCAAGAGAATGTTGTGGCTGATTTGATCTTCTATCCAGACTACTCAAACTTTCTCCGTATCAGCAATAACGTTGTTTCGCTTGCTTATCTTTGATGTATTCATTGGAATAGCCCTTTTAATTTCCTTCAAAAATGTGTCCTTTGCATTTAAAATTTAGCTAACTGTTTGGTGCAAGAGGCCTAGCTTTTGGCCTATCTTGGCTTTCAACCATGCCTTCCTAAATAAGCTTAATCATTTTTATGTAAAGTGACACACATGCAACTCTTCCTTTCACTTGAACACTTGGAAGCCATGGTAGGGTTATTAATTGGCCTAATTTCAATACTGCTGTGCCTTAGGGAGTAGGGAGACCAGAGGAGATGGAAAGAGACTAGAGGATGAATGATTAGTGGAGCAGCCAGAATATACATAATATTTACCAATTAAGTTTGCTGTCTTATATGGGTGCACTTCACGGTACCCCAAATAATTATAACAGTAACGTCAGAGGTCACTGATCACAGATCACCATACCAGATGTTATAATAACGAAAAGTTTGAAATACCACAAGAATTACCAAAATGTTATATAGAGACACAAAGGAAGGAGATGCTTTTGGAAAAATGGTACCTGTAAACTTGCTCAATTTAGGGCTGCCACAAACCCTCAATTTGTAAAAAAAACAAAACAAAACAAAACAACAACAACAAAAAACCCGGCCAGGCACGGTGGCTCACACCTTTAATCCCAGCACTTTGGGAGGCCGAGGGGGGCAGATCATGAGGTCAGAATATCAAAACCATCCTGGCTAACATGGTGAAACCCCATCTCTACAAAAAATTAGCCAGGCGTGGTGGCAGGCACCTGTAGTCCCAGACACGTGGGAAGCTGAGGCAGGAGAATGGCGTGAACCCGGGAGGCAGAGCTTGCAGTGAGCTGAGATTGAGCCACTGCACTCCAGCCTGGGTGACAGAGTGAGACTCCGTCTCAAACAAAACAAAACAAAACAAAAAAACAGTATTTGTGAAGTGCAATAAAACAAAGCACTATATCGTGAGCTAACCCTGTATTTTATGTGCTTTTCTGCACATGTTCTACTCAAAACAAGTTTTATAAAGTTTATTTACCTGTTTTTTCTGTGTTCGGTTCCTGTTTTCCAACCAATCATCCATTTGTTCCTCAATTTCTTCTATGGAAGTTCCATGATCATAAGACTGAATATATGTACTTTCTAAAGGTGTGTATACAGGAAATTCAGGTTTTGGTTTTTTAACTTTCTTCTGTTCTAAAAAATGTTTAAAAGAACCAATTATTGAGATTTTTAAAGAATAAAATTAATTTCTAACATTTTATTCATAGACCATATTCTGAAAGAAAACATCAAAGTATAATTGTTCTGTTATAAATAATTGGCTGTAAGTTTTATTGTACATAAACCATTGCATTGTTTCTAAATAAAACTCAGAGTTGCTACTATTGTGGAGATGATCATGAGATAGCCATCATATCAATTTGCATATACCTTTGTTTTCAAAGTACTTTTCATAAAATATTTCATTTTGGCACAATAAAAAGAGCTTCAATTTAATGTTGTAATCCTAACTTTACCATGTAATAGTTAAATAATACTGGGCAAATAACACTTAGAACAGTATCAACTTTCTCATCTATAAAAAAAAAAACTGGCTCTCACTAAATGGTATACATTTATTTTTCAATATTTTACAAAGGTGAAATATGATCTGGCAACATCAAGAATAGTTACGAATAGATGGCAATCCATTGGGCTCTTTATTAAATCCCATTTTAGGCCTAGGAGCAGTGGTTCATGGCTGTAATCCCAGCACTTTGGGAGGCCAAGGCAGGTGCATCACTGGAGGCCAGGAGTTCGAGACCAGCCTGGGCAAAATGGCAAAACCCTTCTTCTACTAAAAATGCAAAAATTAGCTGGGTGTGGTGGTACATGCATGTAATCCCAACTACTTGGGAAGCTGAGGCATGAGAATCACTTGAGCCCAGGAGGTGGAGGCTGGGGTTAGCCGAGATCACACCACTGCATTCCAGCCTGGGTGACAGAGTGAGATTCTGTCTCAAAAGCACACACACACACACGCACACACACACAGAGACACACACACACACCGTTTTAATTGGAGACTTGACATTGAGAAGCAACTCCATTCTTAATTACTATAGTCAAACTCAAACAGCCTCATAAGAGTATTTTCACCACCCCATGTGTATGTGTGTATGTGTGCATTTGCATGTACTATACTGCCAATGTAACAAAATCAATATATACTGGCATAGGAATAGACAAATTCCTAGAAGAGAATAGACAATCCATAAATACCAATGCTTGTTGACTTATTAAGGGACTAAAATCCTGATAAACCTATCATATATTGAAAACAGCCTTAATTAGAAAATACATTTAGTAAAACTAACATCATGGCTTAGCCTAGTCTACCTTAAGTGTACTCAGAACATTTACATTAGCTTATAGTTGGGCAAAATAACATAGTGACACAGTACACTGTAGAGGATCAGTTTTAATCCTCATGATCATATGGCTAAGCGGAAGCTGCAGTTTGCTGCTGTTACCCAGCATTATGAGGAAGTATCCCACCACATATTGCCAGTCCAGGAAAAGATTCAAAATTCAAAGTACAGTATTGTTTTTGCACTATCATAAAGTCAAAAAATTGTAAGTCAAATCATTAGAAGTCTAGGATTGTCTATATTTCAATTTAGTGGGAAAACTATTAAGTAATGCTTACACAACTGAATATCCATTTAAAAGAAAACTGGACACACTCTTACACTGTATACACAAATAAATTCCAGATAGAGAAGAGAGTTAACTTTAAAAGCCAAAACAATAAAAGTTTTGCAAAAAGAAATCTTAAAAACTACTTGTACTATTTAAAGGAAAGGGACATCTTAATTAAGAATGAAAACCAGATGTTATTACAAAAAAGATAAAAGAGTAAACAAATCAAGAGATAAATAATAGATTTGGAAAGGATGTATCCAATTCAGAGTATAAACAGAAGATTGCTATAAAGAGATTTTATAAATGGACAACAACCCAATAGAAAAATATAGGCAAAGGTCATAAATGGGCAATCCACAGTTGAGTGCCCATGTGGCCAACAAGTAAGAAAAGAGGCTCATATACTCTAAAGGTTAAAGAAATATAAATTAAGTAATACCAAGATATAATTTTATACCAATCATATGGGTACTAATTTAAAATCTAATTCAGATGTACTGTTGACAGGGAAAAGGCTACTTCTAAATTGGTGGAGGAAAGGTATTATTCTATTACAGCCTTTTTGGAAAGCAGTCTAAACATATCCATTAAAATTAAAATATACAGCCTCTTCCCCAGCAATTCTTCCAGAAACAAAAGTACTCAAATATAACTGTACGTGGGTATGTATGTATTTGTGTGTGTATGACTATTTACTATTTCTTCATAGAGAGATGAAACTATTAACATAGTAAATGCTATTAGGAGAAATGACTGAATAATTATTGATGATGCTTTTACAATGAGAAGTATGAAATCACCATTGAAGTAGGGCAATAGCAGAAGTAATTTGGGCTACATATACAGAATCAGTTATTTTTTTAAAAAAGCAAATAAATTCAATTGTATTTATTTCTGGGGTGTTTCATCACAACTGCAAGTGATGTCTTTTTAAATAAGCATTTATAAAGGGGCACTAAATACAGAAATGAAAGACTACTATAAGCTAATACAAAAATACACAGACCAGTGTCACTATAAATCAACCACAAAAAGAAGCCAACATAATAACCAGCTAACAATACAATGACAGGATCAAATCCACACATATCAATACAACCCCTGAATGTAAATGTGCTAAATGCCCGACTTAAAAGTCACAGAGTGGCAAGCTGGATAAAAAAACAAGACTCAATGGCATGCTGTCTTCAAGAGACCCATCTCACAAGTAATGATACCCTTGGCCTCAAAGAAATGAAGGGAAAACTACCAAGCAAATGGAAAACAGAAAAAAGCAGGGGTTGCAATCCTAATTTAAAGATTAAAAAAAGACAAAAAAAGGGCATTACATAATGGTAAAGGGTTCAATTCAACAAGACTTAACTATCCTAAATATATATGCACCCAACACAGGAGGACCCAGATTCATAAAGCAAGTTCTTAGAGACCTAAAAAGAGACACAGACTCACCCACATTAATAGTCGAAGACTTCAACACTCCATTGACAGTATTAGACAGATCACTGAGGCAGAAAATTAACAAAGATATTCAGGACCCAAACTCAACAGTGAACCAAATGGATCTGACAGATCTCTACAGAACTTTCTACCCCCAAACAACAGAATATACATTCTTCTCCTTGCCACATGGCACATACTCTAAAATTGATCACATAATTGAACACTATCCTCAGCAAATGCAAAAGAACCAAAACCATACTAAACACACTCTCAAACCACAGTGCAATGAAAACAGAAGACTAAGAAACTTGCTCAAAAGAATGCAATTACACAGAAATTAAATGACATACTCCTGAATGACTTTTAGATAAATCATGAAATAAAGGCAGAAATCAAGTTCTTTGAAACTAATGAAAACAAAGATACAACATACCAGAATATGTGCAACACAGCTAAGGCAGTGTTACGAGGGAAATTCATAGCACTAAATGCCCACATCAAAAAGTCAGAAAGATCTCAAATTAACAACCTAACATCACAACGGAAAGAATTAGACAAGCAAGAACAACTCAACTGCAAAGATAGCAGGAGGCAAAACATAACCAAAATCAGAGCTGAAATGAAGGAGACAGAGACAAGAAAACCCATTCAAAAGATAAACAAATCCAGGAATGGATTTTTTTTTTTTAATTTAACAAGATAGGTAAGCTACTAGCTAGGCTAATAGAGAGAAAGTCCAAAAAAACACAATTAGAAATGATGAAGGGAATCATCATTACCACTGACCCCACAGAAGTAAAAATAACCAATAGAAACTACTACAGAAACCTCTATGCACACAAACTAGAAAACCCAGAAGTGATGGATAAATTCCTGGACACATACACCCTCCTAAGACTAAACCAGAAGGAAATTGATTCCTTGAATAGACCAATAACGAGCTCCAAAATTGAATCAGTAATAAATTAGGCTCCCAACTAAAAAAAGGCAAGGACCTGATGGATTCACAGCTGAATTCTACCAGATGTACAAAGAGCTGGTATCATTCCTACAGAAACGAGTCGAAAAAACTGAGGAAGGACTCCTCCCAAAATCATTCTATGAGGCCAGCATCATCCTGATACTAAAACCTGGCAGAGCCACAACAACAAAAAAACTTCAGGCCAATATCCTTGATTAACAGTGATGCAAAAATTACAAAATATTTGCAAACTGAATCCAGCAGCACATCAAAAAGCTAATCCACCTCAATCAAGTATTCTTCATCCCCAGATAGCAAGGTTGGTACAACATATGCAAATTAATAAATGTGATTCTTCACATAAACAGAACTAAAGACAAAAACTGCATGATTACCTGAATAGACACAGAAAAAGCTTTCAATAAAATTCAACACCCCTTTATGTTAAAAAAAACTCTCAATAAACTAGGTATTCCCTTTGAAAATTGGCACAAGACAAGGATGCCCTTTCTCACCACTTCTATTCAACACGGTATTGGAAGTCCTAGCTGAAGCAATTAGGCAAGAGAAAGAAATAAAGTGCATTCAAATAAAAAGAGAGGAAGCCAAACTGTCCCTCTTTGCAGCTGACATGATTCTGTATCTAGAAAACCCCATAGTTTCAGCCCAAAGCTCCTTTAGCTGATAAACATCTTCAGCAAAGTTTCAGGATACAAATCAATGTGCAAAAATCACTAGGATTCCTATACTCCAACAACAGCCAAGCCGAGAGTCAAATCAGAAAGGCAATCCTATTCACAACTGCCACAAAAAGAACAAAATACCTAGGAATACAGCCAACCAGGGAGGTGAAAGAGCTCTATGACGAGAATTACAAAACTCAAAGAAATCAGAGAAGACACAAACAAGTGGAAAAACATCCCATGCTCATGGATAGGAAGAATCAGTATCATTTAAATGGTCATATTGCTCAAAGTAATTTACAGATTCAATGTTATTCCTATCAAATTAACAATGACATTCTTCACAGAACTAGACAAAACTATTTTAAAATTCATACGAAATGAAAAAGAGCCTGAATAGCCAAGGCAATCCTAAGCAAAAAGAACAAAACTGGAGGCATCACGCTACCTTACTTCAAACTATACTACAGGGCTACATAACCAAAACAGCATGGTACTGGTACAAAAACAGGCACATAGACCAACGGAGCAGAACAGAGCCCAGAAATAAGGCTGCACATCTATAACCATCTGACCTTCGACAAAGCTGATAAAAACAAGCAATAAGGAAAGGACTCCCTATTCATTAAGTGGTGCTGGGATAACTGGCTAGCCATATGCAGAAGATTGAAGCTGGACTCCTTCTTTACACCATACACAAAAATCAACTAAAGATGGAGTAAAGATTTAAACATAAAACCCAAAACTATAAAAACTGTGGAAGACAACATAGGCAATAGCATCCTGGCTGTAGGAATGGGCAAAGATTTCATTACAAAGACACCAAAAGCAATTGAAACAAAAGCAAAAATTGACAACTGAGATTTAAACTTAAGAGCTTCTGCACAGCATAAAGAAACTATCAACAGAGTAAACAGACAACCTACAGAATAGGAGAAAATTTTTGAAAACTCTGCATATGACAAAGGTCTAATATCCAGGATCTATAAGGAACTTCAATAAATGTATAAGAGAAAAACAAACAACCCCATTAAAAAGTGGGCAAATGACATAAACAGACACTTTTCAAAAGAAGACATCCACGCAGCCAACAAGCATATGAAAAAAGCTCCATATCACTGATTATTAGAGAAATGCAAATCAAAACCACAATGAGATACCATCTCTACCCAGTCAGAATGACTATTACTAAAAGGTCAAAAAATAACAGATGATGCCAAGATTGTGGAGAAAAGGGAACACCTCTACACTGTTGGTGGGAGTGAAAATCAGTTCAACCATTATGGAAGACAGTATGGTGATTCCTCAAAGAACTAAAAGCAGAACTACTATTTAACCTAGCAATACCATTACCGAGTACATACTCAGAGGAGTGTAAATCATTCTACCATAAAGGCACGTGCACACAAATGTTCAATGCAGCACTATTCACAACAGCAAAGACATGGAATCAACCTGAATGCCCATCAATGACCAATTTGATAAAGAAAATATGGTACATATACACCATGGGATACTATGCAGCCATACAATGTGGTACATATACACCATGGAATACTATGCAGCCATAAAAAAGAGTGAGACCATGTCTTTTCCAGGAACATGGATGGAGCTGGAGGCTGTTATCCTTAGCAAACTAAAGCAAGAATAGAAAACCAAATACCATATGTTTTCACTTACAAGTGAGAGCTAAATTATGAGAACTTATGAGCACAAAGAAGGAAACAAAAGACACTGGGGTCTACTTGAGGTTGGAGGGTGGGAGGAGGGAGAGGAGTAGAAATGATAACTATTGGGTACTGGACTTAATATGTGGGTGATGAAATAATCTGTACAAGTCCCTGTGACATGAGTTTACCTATGTAAGCTTTTTTAAAGCTTATTTATGTATTTTTTTAAACTTTTAGGTTCACATGTTCCCCTGAACCTAAAAGTTTAAAAAATACATAAATAAATAAGCTTTAAAAAAATCTTTTTTCAAAATGTATTAGTTCATTCTCACATTGCTATAAATAACTGAGACTGGGTAACTTATAAAGAAAAGAGGTTTAAGTGGCTCACAGCTCTGCAGGTTGTACAGAAAGTGTGAATGCTTCTGCCTCTGGGGAGGCCTCAGGAAGCTTTCAATCATGGCAGAAGGCAAAGGGAGAACAGGTGTCTTACATGGCAGGTGCAGAAACAAGAGAGAGAGAGGGAGGAGGTGCTACACGCTTTTAAACAAGCAGATCTCATGAGAACTCACTGTCTCAAGAAGAGAACGAAGGGGATTTGCTAAACCATTCATGAGACACTGCCCCCATGATCCAATCACCTCCCACCAGACCCCGCCTCCAATACTGGTGATTATATTTCAACATGAGATTTGGGTGGGAGCACAGATCCCAACCATATGAGAAATTAACATAAAACTTCCATTTCAGAAAAAATGGAGAACTTTTCCACATTCCTCTCACTAAGAATTATAAAAAAGATAAAAGAGTAAACAAGTTATTTGTTTACTCGTATCTTATATTAACCATTATAAATAAAACAAACACAAGAAGAATTTGAAAGTTAGAGAGAAGGCTGACCAGCTAGGTACTGTAGGACTCAAGAATACCCAGAGTGGTCAGTTCTATGAGTTTTCTTTGTGTTTCTTATATATCTCAGACTTGGTGCTGCAGAAACTAGCAACCCAGAAACACTAACAGGCACAGACACACACATACAGGCAAAACAAAAACAAAAGCCTGCTCTCTCTAGCTAAAGGATCAAAAAAGAGACAGCATAGGCATTTATCTTTTGTCTAAAAGATAAAGCTTTTAGACAATAACCACTCTAATTCAGGCAAACAAGACAGAAAGTAGTGTCACCCCCATCCCACCACCCAGCATGAGAGCAAAGACTAATGGGAAACTTAGGCTTCTGCCATTGCCAGCCTGTAATGAGGCACCCAACCTCCCCACCAGGGTGATATGAGAGAGAAGGCTAAAAGATAAGGTGGATCCTTCTCCTGCTAATAAAGTCAGTGGAGATGATATGGGTAGCCTGAACCTCCATAACCACTCAGAAGTAATAGGTGTCTCTTCCTCTACCAGTCAGTGTGGTTACAGAGGAAGTCTAGTGGGCTGGTGTGGTGGCTCACACCTGTAATCTAAGCACTTTGGGAGGCTGAGGGGGGTGGATGACCTGAGGTCAGGAGTTCAAGACCAGCCTGGCCAACATGGTGAAACCCTGTCTCTACTAAAAATATGAAAATTAGCTGGGTGTGGTGCTGTGTGCCTGTAATCCCAGCTACTGGGGGGGCTGAGGCAGGAGAATCGCTTGAACCTGCAAGGCAGAGGTTGCAGTGAGCCAAGATTGCGCCACTGCACTCCAGCCTGGACGAAATAGTGAGACTCCATCCCCCCCCCCCAAAAAAAAAGGGAGCCTAGTGAAGAATCAGGGCTTTCACAACTGCCCAATGGTAGCAAAGCCATCCCCACATAATGTCAGTGGAGGCCAAGTGGGGTGCAGTAAGCAGGTATTCCTGCTCCTCCTCCCAGGCAGCGGTTTTCAGTGGAGGCCTAGAGGCAAGCAGGAATATCCATACCCACCTGAGAATCCACAAACACTCCGTTCCTCATCTGTCAAACAGACCACATAGGAAACCTGGACTTCAATTCTAACTAGCAGTAACAGGCAGCACTACCCCTTCCATGGCTAGAGTATTGCCAGAGAAGACCAGGTAAAACAGAAGAATTAAATAAGGTCCAAAGTTTCATAATACCCCTAAATGTCCAAATTTAAATAAAAAATCAGTTGTTACACCAAGAACCAAGAATACCTCAATTTGAATGAGAAAAGGTAACAGATGCCAACAAGAAAAAAGAGATATTTAAATTACCTGGCTGGGCGTGGTGGCTCACACCTGTAATCCCAGTCCTTTGGGAGGCCGAGGTGGGCAGATCACCTGAGGTCAGGAGTTCGAGTCCAGCCTGGCCAACACGATGAAACCCTGTCTCTACTAAAAATACAAAATTAGCCGGGTGTGGTGGCGCATGCCTGTAATCCCAGCTACTCAGGAGGCTAAGGCAGGAGAACCACTTGAACCCAGGAGGTGGAGGTTGCAGTGAGCCAAGACAGTACCATTGCATTCCAGCCTGGGCAACAGAGTGAGACTCCATCTCAAAAAAACAAATAAATAAAAAATTACTTGACTGTGCTATTAAAGCAGCCATGTAATAATGATATGACAAGCAATAATGAACACTCTTAAAACAAATAAAGTTTCAGCAAAAAAATAGAAGACATATAGAAGAACCAAATGGAAATGTCAGAATTGGTGTGTACACTAACTGAAGTTAAAAACTTACTGGATGGGCTCAACAGCAGAATGAAGCAAACAGAGAAAACAACCAGTGAACTTGAGGATAGAAAAACATAAATTGCCCAACCTGAAAAACAAAGTAGACCAAAAAAAAAAGAACAAAAAAAGAACACAGCCCTGGGAAGTTTTGGGACTCTGAACAGCAACTTAAAAGCAGCAACAGAGAAACAAGACCTTATCTGTAGTAGAAATACAATTCAAATGACAGTGTATTTCTCGCCCCAAACCACAGAGGCCAGAAGGAAGTGGCACAGCATTTTTCAAATGCTGAAAGAAAATAACTGTTATACCTGAAGTCAGTATCCTGTGACAGTATCTTACCGGCATAAAGGGGAAACCAAAACATCCTGAGATGAAGGAAAACTAAAATAATTCGTCACCAGTGGACCTATCCTGCAATAATGGCTGAAGGAAGCTCTATAAACAGAAAATGAATCATAAAACAAAATATATTGGACAACAAGGAAAGAAGAAAGGACAAAAGAGTAAAAATATGAGTAAACACAATAGACTTTCCTCCTGCTCTTGAGTTTTCTAATTATGTCTGACCACTAAATCAAAATTATAACCTTCAGTGTTATACAGAAAATACTCAAGACAATGATACTATAAATAAAGAAGGTAAAGGGATTTAAGGGGCGGTAAGGTTTTCATATGTCACTTGAAATAGCAAAAATCTGACACCAGTAGACTGTGATGTTATGTATATATAACATTATACTTATTATACCCACTAAAAAGTGATAAAAAGAAATATATTTTAAAAAACAACACTATAAATAAATTCAAGTGGCATTCTAAAAAATGTTGAGCCACAGGAAGGCAGAAAGAAGAAAACAGAGAAATGATAATGAGAGAGAAAAAATAGAAAATAAAAAATACAATAGCAGACTTAAGCCCTAACATATCAATCACTATATTAAATGTAAATGGTTTAAATACACAAATTGTCTAACACACACACACGGTCTTTCATCTTTTTTACATATATATGCTATTTATAACAGAGAAATGCTATCTGTAATAGAGAAAAAAGAGAAATGATAATGCGAGAGAAATAATAGAAAGTAAAAATAAAATGGCAGACTTAGGCCCTAACACATCAATCACTATATTAAATGTAAACAGTTTAAATATACAAACTATTTAATACACACACACAAACATATACACACATGGTTTTTCATCTTTTTTACATATATACATATATATGCTATCTATAATGAACTCATTTCAAATATAACAATATGGGTAGTTCGAAAGTAAAAGGATTGGAAAGATATACCATACAAACATTAATCAAAAGAAAGCAGTAGTAGTTATATTAGTATCAGGTAAGGTAAAGTAGACTATAAGGCAAAAACAAATGACCAGGAATGAAGACAGACATTATATAATGATAAAAAGATCCACCAAGATGGCATAGCAATCCTAAATGTGTGTGCACCAAACAACAGAGCTGCAAAACATGTGAAACAAAAACTGACAGAACTGAAGACAAATTTATAATTACAGTCAAAAAGTCCAATACCCCCTCTCAATAATTAATAGCATAACTAAATATATAAATAAGCAATGATATACAACTCAACAATGCCGTCAGCCAACTGGATGTAACTGACATTTATAGAACACTCCAATTCACCACAGCAGAATACACATTCTTTTCAAATGTCCATGGAATATGTGCCAAGATGGATCATATCTTGGGCCATAAAACAGACCTGAACAAACTTAAAGGAATTTAACTCATACAGAGTATGCTTCCTAATGAAAAGGGAATCAAACTACTAATGTTTAATAGAAATATAACAAAAAGGTCTCTGAACATTTGGAAACTAAGCAATATGCTTTTAAATAATCAATGGATCAAAGAGGAAATCTCAAGAAAAAAATACTGAACTGAGTCAAATAAAAACATATCAAAATATGTGGCCAAGTGCGGTGGCTCACACCTGTAATTCGAGCACTTTGGAAGGCCAAGGTGGGTGGATCACTTGAGGTCAGGAGTTCAAGACCAGCCTGGGCCAACATAGTTAAACCTTATCTCTACTAAAAACAAAAAAATTAGCTGGGCATGGTGGCAGGTGCTGTAATCTCAGCTACTCAGGAGGCTGAGGTGAGAGAATTGCTTGAACCCGGGGGGCAGAGGTTGCAGTGAGCCGAGATCACACCACTGCACTTCAGCCTGGGCCACAGAGTGAGACTCTGAAAAAAAAAAAAAAAATCAAAAGATGTGAGACATAGCCAAAGCAGTGCTGAGAGGGAAATGTATAGCCTTAAGTGCTGACATTAGAAAAGAAAAAAAGCCTCAAATTAATAATCTAAACTTCCACGTCAAGAAACTATAAAAAGAAGACCAAAACAATCCAAAAGCAAGCAGAAGGAAAGAAGTAATAAAAATAAGAGCAGAAATCAATGAAATTGAAAACAAAAACCATAAAGAAAATCAATTAAACAAAGAACTGATCCTTTGAAAAGATCAACATCTGGCAAATCTGACAAAGGAAACAGAAGACAAAAGCTACCTATATTAAAAAGGAGAAATCACTACAGGGCATGTAGACATCAAAAGGATAAAAAGCAAATATTAGGAACAACTCTAGATACATGTATTTGACAACTTAGATGAAAAAGACCAATTGCTCAAAAAACACAAACTATCACAATTCACTCATGAAACAGATAAATGAAACATGAAATACATATTTAAATAGCTCTATAACTATAAATCCAATTTAATTTGTTATTTTAATACTCCAAAGAAAGAAATATTCAGGCTCACATGATCTCACTGGAGAATTCTGCCAAACATTTCAAGAATTAATACCAGTGTTAGACATTCCCTTTCAGAAAGTAGAAGAGGAAGGCTGGGCACGATGGCTCAAGCCTGTAATCCCAACACTTAGGGAGGCCAAGGCAAGCAGATCACTTCAGGTCACGAGTTCGAGACCAGCCTGGCCAACATGGTGAAACCTCATCTCTACTAAAAATACAAAAATTAGCCAGGTATGGTGGCGGGCACCTGTAATCCCAGCTACTTGGGAGGCTAAGGCAAGAGAATCACTTGAACCTGGGAGGTGTAGGTTGCAGTGAGCCAAGATTGCACGATTGCACTCCAGCCTGGGCAACAAAAGCAAAGCTCTGTTTTTCAAAAGAAAAAGAAAATAGAAGAGGAGAGAAAACTTCCTATTTCATTATATGAAGCTGTTATTACCAATACCAAGGTAATACAAAGACAATGCAAGACGAGAAAGCTAATGCTATGGTTTGAACGTTTGTGTCCCCTCCAAAATTCATATAGAAACAGTCTCCATAGAGGTGGAGCCTTTGGAAAGTGATTATGTCATGAGGGCTCCTCCCTCATAAATAGGATTAAAGCCCTTATAGAAGAGGCTTCACACAGCATTCTGTCCCCTTTCTTCTTCTATCTTTTCTGCCATGTGAGGACACAGCATTCATCACCCCTAGAGGATGCAGCAACAAGGTGCCATCTTGGAAACAGAGACCAGGGCCTCATCAGATACTAAACTTGCTGGTACCTTGATCTTGGACTTCTCAGACTCCAGAACTGTGAGAAATAAATTTCTGTTGATCATAAATTACCCAGTCTCAGTTATTTTGTATAGCAGTACAAAAAAAACTAAAATAGAAAGTAGCACTGAGAACCGATGGTGCTACTATAACAAATACCTGAAAATGTAGAAGTGGCTTTGAAATTGGGTAATGGGTAGAAGCCAGAACAGCTTTGAAGTGCATGCTAAAGCATTAAGCATGCTTCCAGTGAGAGCTCTGAAGAGGACAGCCATAGAGAAACCCTCAGTCATCTTAGAGATGATCTAAGTAGTTGCGATCAGAATGATGGTAGAAATATGGACAGTAAAGGCCATTCTGATAAGGCGTTAGTTGGAAACGAGGAGCAGTTTATTGGAAACTGGAAGAAGGGCCACCCTTGATGCAAAGTAGCAATGAACTTGGCTGAATTGTGTGTTGTGTCCTATTACTTTGTGGAAGGCAGAACTTCAGAGCAATGGGCTAGGGTATTTTGTGGATGACATCTCTAAGTAAATTGTTCAGGATGCTTCATGGCTTCTCTTGACTACTTATAGTAAAATGCAAGAAGAGAGAAACAAATTAAATATAAAATTTATAATTAAAAGGAAAGCAGAAGTTAAAGATTTAAAAAATTCTCAGCCTGGTCAGGTTTTAAAGTATGCTTGAGGGAGAATGCCAAGGGTGTGGCCAAGCAAACATTTGATAAGGAGATTTAATATGAATAGAAGGAAGACAGATGCTATTCATCAAGACAATGGAAGAATGACTGCAAAGGCATTTTGGAGATTATCTGTGCTGCCCTTCTCATAGCAGGTTCAGAGCACCAGGTCCTTGAGGGCAGAACAGTTTCAAAAAAGGGGCCCAAAACACTTGTGAAACCGTGGGGCTTGTTGCTCAGGATGTCTTGTTTCTTTCCCACACATTCAGACACAATGTTCCTCAGCCACCTCAGGTACAGCTCATGCAGGCAACCACTTCAGGCCACCACTTCAGGGGGCACAAGCAGTAAACCTTGGCAGCATCCATGTGGTGCTAACTCTGCAGGTGCACAGAGTGCGTGAGTTGTGGAGACATGTCTACCTAGATTTCAATGGATGCCTCATAGAGCCTTGGGGCCCAGGCAAAGAAATGCCACAAAGGTGGGGCTGCCAGAGACAGCCCCAGCTAGGGAGATGCCCAGTGGAGCAATAGAAGTGGGGCCACCACTAAGACCTCAGAACTGCAGAGCCACCAGCATGCAACTCTAGCCTGGGAGAGCTTGCAGGCATGAGACTCCAGCCTGTGATAGCTGCTCTGTGGGCTGTGACCAGCAAAATTATAGTGCTGGGGTTGCCCAGAGCCTTGGGGACCCAACCTCTACTCTCGTGTGTCTGGAAGATGAAACATGAAGTCAAAGTTGATTATTCTCAGGCCTCAAAAATTAATGGTGTTTGCCATATTGGGTTTTCAGCTCACTTGGGGACTGTTACCCCTTTATTCTTTCCTATTTCTCCCTCTTTGCGTGAGAATATCAATTTTATGCCTGTCCCATCATTATAATCTGGAAGCATATAAATTGTTTGATTTCACAGGTTCACAGGTAGAGGGGAATTGGCCTCAGAATGAATTGTACACTTTGAGTCTCACCCATATCTGATTTAGATTATATTTAGATAAGACTATAGACCTTAAACTTTAAAGTTGATGCTAGAATGAGATAAGGCTTTGGGAGCTATTGGTATGTAATTAATATGTTTTGTATGTGAGAAGGATATAAATTTTGGAAGGGGGGGTCAGAATGAAATGCTATGGTTTGAATGTTTGAGTCCTTCTAAAATTTATGTGGAAGCAACCTCCAATGCAATAGTATTAAGAGGAAAAGGCCACTGGGAGGTGATGAGGTCATGAGGGCTCTTCCCTCTTGAAAAAAATTAAGACTCTTACAAAAGAGACTTCACACAGTATTCAGCCCCTCTTCCCCTTCTGTTCCTTGTGAGGACATGTGTTTGTGCCCTCCGGAGGATATAGCAACAACGTGCCATCTTGGAAGCAGACAGAAACCTTTGCCAGACACCAAACCTACTGAGGCCCTGATCTTGGATTCCCCAGCATCAAGAAGAGTAAGAATTAAATTTCTGTTCATTATAAATTAGCCAGTCTCAGGTTATTTCCCAGGTATTCTGTTATAGCAGCACAAATGGACAATGACAATTACAGACCATTATCTCTCATGAATATAGATATAAAACTATTTAACAAAATAGTACCAAATAGAATTCAGCAATAAGAATTATACACCATGTCCACGTGGTGTTTATTCCAAGTACGCATAGCTGGTTCAATATTCAAAATCCATTAATGTAATCTATCGTATTAATACACCAAAAAAGAAATATCACATAATCACTATTATTGATACAGGAAAAAAACATTTCACAAAATTCAACACCCCGTCATGATTTTAAAAAATGCTCAGAAAACTAGGAATAGAGGGGAACTTCATTAACTTCATGTACAGCAGGGGTCCTCAACCCCTGGGCCATGGACTGCTATCAGTCCATGGCCTCTTAGGAACCAGACCGCGTAGCAGGTGAGTGGTGGGAGGGCAAGCATTAGTGCCTGCACTCTGCTTCCTGTCAGATCAGCAGTGGCATTAGATTCTCAAAGATCTAAGTTGCACAATCCTTATAAGAATCTAACTACAGTTTCATCACAAAACCATCGCCCACTGCCACCAGGTGCATGGAAAAACTGTCTTCCACAAAATCGTTCCTTGGTTACAAAAAGGTCGGGGACCACTGATGTAAAGCATCTACAAAACACCTACAGCTTACATCATACTTAACAGTGTAATACTAAATGCTTTCCCCCTAAGGTTTGGAACAAGGCAAGGATGCCCACTCCCACCACGCTTTGTTGTACATAGTACCAAAATTCTAGCTAGCACTGTAAGGCAGGAAAACGAAATAAAATGCATAGATTGCAAAAGAAGAAGTAAATCTGTCCCCATGGTCAGATGACATAGCTGTCTACAGAGAAAATCCAAGGAATCTACATTAAAAAAATCTTAGCACTAATACATAAATTCAGCAAGTTAGCAAAATAAATATCTGCATTCAAAAATCAATTGAATTTCTTACACACAGTGAACATGTGGAAACTGAAATTAAAATCCAACACCATTTATAACCACTCAAAATAAAGAGAAGCAGGCATAAACCTAACAAAACACACACAGGATTTTATTTGCTAACAACTACAAAAGACTGAAGAAATAAATCAATGAAGATACAGATAATTAATGAAGAAACATACTATATTCATAGATTTGGAATACTCAATGGTAAATACATCAATCCTCTCCAAACTGATATATAATCATGTACCACATTATGATATTTTAGTCAACAATGGTCCACATATATGATGGTGGCCCCGTAAGATTATAATGGAGCCACTGTAAAGTCATGGCGCAATGCATTACTCATGTGTTGTAGTGATGCTGGTATAAACCCACTGCACTGCCAGTTATATAAAAATATAGCACATTCAATTGTGCACAGTACATAACACTTGATTATAATAAATAAGCATGTTATTAGGTTATGTATTTACTATACTATACTTTTCTTTTTCCCAGTCAGAGTCTTGCTCTTGTTGCCCAGGCTGGAGTACAATGGCGCAATCTTGGCTCACTGCAACCTCCACCTCCCGGGTTCAAGCAATTCTTGTGCCTCAGCCTCCCAAGTAGCAAGGATTATAGACATGTGCCACCACAGCCAGATATTTTTTGTATTTTTTAGTACATGTATATTTAGTACATGACGAGGTTTTGCCATGTTAGCCAGGCCAGATTATACTATACTTCCTAACATTACTTTAGAGAGTATTCCTTCTACTTACTAAAAAAAAAAAAAAAAAAAAAAAAAAAAAAGAAGATGGCTGATTAGAAGCAGCTGCAATCTACAACACTCAGAGAGAGGAACAAAAGGGGTGAGTGAATTCAGCACCTTCAACTGAAATATCCAGGTTCTCACATTGGGACTGACTAGGCAAACTACTTTACCCATGGAAAATCAAGAAAAGCAGGGTGGGGTGATGGCCCTCCAGAGAGTGGCCCGAAGCTAAAGGAACCCCCAACCCCAGCCAAAGGAAGCAGTGAGTGACTGTGCAACCACGCCTGGGAAACCACACTTCTCTCACATATCTTTGCAATCCATGAATCAAGAGATCCCCTCAAGAGCCCATGCCACCAGGTCCTTGGGTGCAATACACAGAGCTATGTGGAGTCTTGGCAAAGCAGCCAATGAGGCACACACAGAGGCTGAGAGTTTTACATACTCCAGCCCTAGGATCCGTGGCAAGGCAGGCGATCCATCTGTACATATCCCTAGGGAAGGGGCTGAATCCAGGGAGACAAGCAGCATCGTTCTGTGGGCCCCACTTCTATGGCACTTCACGAGTTAAGACCCACTGAGGCTCGGAATTCCGGCTGGCCAACAGCAACAGGCTGGAGTCTACCTGAGACAAGACCTGGGGCAAGGGGCAGGTGCCATCTCTGCAATTCAGCACACTTGGTCATTCCAACCTGCTGGCTTTGGAGTATACAAACGGTCCAAATGAGGAAGGATCCCCCACAACGCAGCACAGCTGCCTTGCCAAGACTTGCAAGACTGCTTCTTTAAGCGGGACCCCAATTCATCCGTCCTCACTGGGCTGGACCTCCCTGTGGGGGCTTCAGCCACTCCAGCCAGAGTTCTACGAACAGAGCTCTGATCTGTTCAGGACGGGAATGGGATCAGGGACCTACTTGAACAAGCAGTCTGGCTGCCTTTTGGTAGAACAGGTATCCTGCATTGCGGGGGGACCCTGCCTAGTCCAGACTATTTGGATTCTCCAAAGCTGGCAGGCTGGAACTCAAAGCTGTCTACTGAACCGCAATTATGGCGGCCACCCCTCTGCCTAGGAGCTCCGTCTCAGAAAGAGATCAGAGCTGGAAACTTTCCAGGACTGGAAGTTGCTGTGGGTGTGAGTGAGTGATTGGTGAGTGAATGTGAAGGCCTCGGACATTACTGTGTAATATGGTAGACTTTGTAAACACAGTACACTTAGGCTACACCAAATTTACTTTCAGAAATTTTCTTCAATAGGCCGGGTGCAGTGGCTCACACCTGTAATCCCAGCACTTTGAGAGGCCGAGACGGGTGGATCACCTGAGGTCAGGAGTTCGAGACCAGCCTGGACAACATGGTGAAACCCCGTTTCTACTAAAAATACAAAAATTAGCCAGTCATGGTGGCGCACACCCGTAATCCTAGCTACTCGGGAGGCTGAGACAGAAGAATCACTTGAACCTGGGAGGCAGAGGTTGCAGTGAGCCAAGATTGCGCCACTGCACTTCAGCCTGGGTGGCAGAGCGAGACTCCATCTCAAAAAAAAAAAGCAAAAAAAAAAAAAGATAAAGAAGTTTGACTAATTAATCTATAGCCATAAACATATATTCAATTGGATAAAAATTTTCTGAATCATTGCCATGGGGAAATTAAGATTGCATTTTATTTGTACATACACAGCATTATGATTTGAAATATTAAGGGAATTGTAAATTTATATTTGAGTTGTATGATTTTAAAATTTCACACTTCCATTGGTGTTCAAATATCCTAGGATATTATACTGTATCCTAGGTGAAAGTACCTAGGATAAAATACTATATTCTTTAGATATTATCTGCCTACATATAAACTGTTTTGGAATGAGGGCTCCTATTAGATTTTAGGTTTTATAATATAAAATGGCATAAGGTACAGAGATTCTGTTAGGTCATGTTTTCAGATATGCTGGAGCTAGTGATCTGTTATATGCCTTTGCATAAGTTATCTCAGAGAGTATGCTCCCATCCGTGAGCACCCTATGTTACCACAGGCAAAGTGTTCTAACCTAAACTGCGGCTGCTCTTTCTCAATCTATTTTTAGTTCTTCCCTACCAACCCCTGAATCAACTACTTTCTTCATGAACCTGAGTTTTCTAGAAAATCACTCTTCCTTTAGTCTTAAGGAAGGTGACTAAATTTTCTCATCCTGCCACACTGAAAAGTCACATTCTGTTCCCCACTTTCTCACTAAGTGTTTCATCTTACAGGGTGTCCCTGAGGCACCCCTACTTCAGTCCCTTTCTGGGGCATGCAACAAGGACCACAAAACAAGAAGAAAAACATAACTAATGTTGGGAACTATTTCTCCATATTTAAACGAAGTACTTGGCAGAAGAGTTTTGATTATTTAATTTTGGTTTTGTTTTAAAATCATACAAGGTAGAAAGAAAGGAGTCAAGGAAATAATCAAGTTTACTTCTATCCTTTCCTTTCCTTGTCTATTCAAATTGTGACCTTTACAATTTCTTTATAAAGTAAGTCAAACATGTCTTTTTCTCATGCATGATATAGGCTGTTTTAGTACATAGAATTCTCTTTTATTAATTTAGAATAAAATATATAATTAGAGAGTGTGTAAAAAACCATTAACCCTCAAAAGTCTAATATTTATAAGTACTCAACTTATTTAAACCTAAACCACAAAATTGATCAAAAGTTTATAATAAAAAGTGCCCCAAATTTCCCAAACATATATCAATAATTTTTTTACAGGAAGACTTCTCAGAAGGATATTTATTTTTAAGAAATCACCCTTTTCACTGCCCCCCCATATCTAAAATGCCATTTTAATAAGACTATCACACCCTACTCAAAGTAGTTCTAGTGCAGCCCTCAGAGAATACTGTACAATCTAAGCAGTAAAGCAGATGAGGGCAGATTAGCAATTAGGTCATGAAAAACAGGCAGCATAAAACAGCTATTGCTAATCTACATGAGATGAATTTACTCAATTAAGTAGATGGAAATGTTATTATGAACTTGATATTCTGATGATGGTCTTTAAAATTAAGAAGGATGGGGCAAATGAAATGCATGCTGGGGGATTTGGGGCCTTTATGTATTAATTCTAAAGTATACAATGCAGAATACTATAATGAAGTTAACAAAATTAATTAATAAAATATTCTTTGCATCTAACCATTAGAGACTACATTAAAAAATACATGTCAGTCTGACATTCTTAACAGTAAATGTGACTGTTCTTTAACATTCTTAATGTTGATACCATCGCCTTTTCTAAATATACCACTGATAAAAGAAGCACGCAAGATAACAATCTTATTATTCAGAGCATAGTATGAGGATTGTTTTTAATATGCTTTCTGGTATTTACTTATTCCATTCTGAGTTTCAATAACTGATAAGCTAGTGATTAATTTTCAAACGTTTTACAAGACTGTTACACATTTTCACTTACAGATATTTATATATTTTTTAGTTTGTGATTTTTACATAATCAGACAATGACAAAATTAAAAGAGACTTTTTTTTCAGACGGAGTCTTGCTCTGTCACCCAGGCTGGAGTTCAGTGGCATGATCTCAACTCACTGCAATGTCTGCCTCCCGGGTTCAGGTGATTCTCCTGCCTCAGCCTCCCGAGTAGTGGGGATTATAGGCGCCCACCACCACGCCCAGCTAATTTTTGTATTTTTAGTAGAGATGGGGTTTCACCATGTTGTCCAGGTGGGTCTCGAACTCCTGACCTCTGGTGATCCGCCTGTCTTGGCCTCCCAAAATGCTGGGATTACAGGTGTGGGCCACTGTGCCCGGCCAAGAGGAGACTATTAAATCTGTTTGAGAATTATATCAAACTCTTAAGCAGAACAAAAGTCATTGAACAATTTTGGAAAAATAGTTAACTCCAAAAGGAGCTTTTGTATAGTGATAAACACTTCATGTTAAACCTAATTTCAAAAGGGGTAGTGTATATACTTAGTCTTGTTACTATTAAATAATTCTAATACATCTACCAAAATTATAACAATTGTTTTTTTTTTAACAAAAAATTACATAGAAATGATAAGCTGTGTCCATGAGAGCAATGAAATGTAGTGTATTCACGTTGCCTCTACAGGTAAATTTTGGATTAATTCTATATTTTTCTTTTTTCTTTTTTTTGAGACAGAGTTTCACTCTTGTCACCCAGGCTGGAGTGCAATGGCGTGATCTTGGCTCACTGCAACCTCCACCTCCTGGGTTCAAGTGATTCTCCTGCCTCAGCCTCCCGAGTAGATGGGATTACAGGTGTCCGCCACCATGCCTGGCTAATTTTTGTATTTTTAGTAGAGACGGAGTTTTTATGTTGGCCAGGCTGGTCTCCTGACCTTAGGTGATCCACCAGCCTCGGCCTCCAACAGAGCTGGGATTACAGGCATAAGCCACTATGCCTGGCCGATATTCTTCTCTTTTCTTACAAATGTAATTTTTCTTCTCCTTGTGATTAGTCGGAAAAGGCTTAGAAATTGTTATGTACCAATTTTTCCTAAAATAACAATTATATAAAAATGACAAGAGTTTCATTTGCACACTCCTACTTCTTAACATATATGTCAACCTTGGCATGTAATAATCCTCTATCATTCTTACTCCTTCTTCTTAACAGACTTTAAACAATTATATAGTTGATCTGAATATTATTTTGTATTTGTAAGTATTGAAACTTTTTGAATTAAATTATGTGCTTCTTGAGATGGTGTTTTACATGGCTAGGTGCTCAGCGGATGCTCATTAATATTCATGGCATTACATGAATTCATACATCCATCCATTTACTAAACATTTATTATGTGCCAGGACCCTGTTTGATGCTACAGACACAAAGATGAATAGTCTCTGTTCTAAAGCTGTCCAGACACCTGAAGGATTGTGATAGACTGAAAAATGACCCCCTAAAATGACCATACCCAAATCCCTAGAACCTGGGACATAACAGTGAACAAAACAGATAAAGTCCTTACCCTCATGGAGCTTGCATTCTACTGGGGGTGGGGGGTTGGAAATCAGATGGTAAACAAAACTAATATATAAATTAAAGTAGTATTAAGTGCTTGGAATAAAAATAAAGAAATGCAAAGAGACACAGTATACATGTGTGGGAGCCAAGATGTAGATAAGGCAAAAATAGACAAAAGGACTGGGGCTGAGAAAACACCTTTTTAAATAATATGTTCAACTTCTCCTAAAATCAGCAAGAACTGTCTTTGTGTTCAATGGAAGATTTCTTTTCAACATACTGATAATTTATACAAAGTTGTTCATACTATATAACAATATTACAAATGAAACAAAGACTTTCAAAACAAAAATCATTGGTATTTTCAGGTTTCCTAACTACAGCTGTTACACAGCAAGTTGGGTGATTAACTGGTTAAACTAGCACTAAATATCAACTGTAATTACAGTACTGAAGTATTTTAGGGCTTTGCAGACTTTAGATGCCCCTAGATTTGAGGAGTTACATGACTCAAGCTGATTTTATCCTTCCTTCTGATATCAAACTTTGGGTGGTAAAGTAATGCTATAATGTAGTATGTTCCATGTCAAATATATTAAGTACAAGTGACACCACTAGGCAGTGGGAAAAAAAAAAAGAAAACCAGAAAATTTAATTACTGCTGAATTTAAAAGATAATTCACATTTAAATAATTAATTTTATATGACATTGTTAAAACACTAATATTTAAAACTCACTTTGAAGTGTTTCAAGTTCAGTTCTAGTCAGTGCATCTTCCTTTTCCTTCAATCTTGTTTCTTTATATTTGGCATAAAACTGCCCAGCATCCTTAAAAAAAAAAGTTATACATAAATTAACATAAAAATCAGTGTGCTTCAATAATATTTTCCATATAACTTAATTTTAAAGCATTATATTCATTTTATAAGTAGGCTTTCTTTTTGTTTTCAAATTTTATGATGAGCAGAAATTAAACATTTCTCTATGATTTTTCTCTCCTGGAGAGCCAGTTACAACGAGAAATTTTATCAGTATAACTTTAAACTATTTTTTCTCTCAGATATGGAAAGGAGGTATCCTCTTCCTGTTTTCTTCCATTGTATGCTATTTTCATAATATACTGTTGCATGTACAGAGAGCAGAAAAACTCATTTGCTGAACTGACTTGGCACAGTAAATTATATTACTGTGACTAACAAAGTATTACTGCTATTTTCATATTAGCCCTTTAACTACAATACATATTCAAAATTATTTTCAAATCTGATTAGAAAACTTATATGAGCATGTATATAAAAGTGAAAGTTGCCACTCCTCCTTCTACCACCCTTAGAGACGAGTATAAAAACCATTACCATGAAGTCTTGAGGATTGAGGACTGAGGACACATACTGCATACATATACTTAGGTATCAAGATACGGTGACTGAAGTCTTAATGAGTGGCACACAGGTAAGGCTTTAGTAGTGTACCAAAAAAAGAAAAACCTAGGTCTTAAATAATGACATACATAAAAATAAACAAGTTGATGCTCTAGGCGTATGAGACCCTGACAATGAAAATAAGCAAAACAGATCTTTTACCACACTCCTTGGCTCAAACCTCAGATAGTCTATAGGAATACCACTTGTATTAACAGCTTCCAGCCCACACTGTGCTTCCATGTCTGTGCAATTGCTTGGACCTCTGGCTACAATATTGTACTTCCCTGGCATTATTCTGATGAACTCTTACTAATCCTTGAAAACCCATTCAAGCCCCATCTCTTTTGCAAGTTTTTCTGACCTTCTCTGGCAGTGTAATTCTCCCTTGTATACTACTTCTATATTTAAACATGTCTATAACTGCTTGTACCATGTTATATTCTCTTCCAGATAAGAAATTGAGATAGGGATACTTACATGCCCAGAGCACAGTATCTGCCATAAAGCAGGTACTCAATAAGTATTTACTGAATTGAACTGGACTGAAATATGCGAGAAACCTAATAAAGCAAGAAATGAAGGGGCCTGATGACTAACTGAAGTGAAATAAGAAAAAGAAGGGTATTAAGAATAACTCTAGGGTAACATTCCCAGACCATAAGATTCCTAGAGCAGATAAATCATAGACCTGAGAGAGCTTTATTTCTGCAAGAAATAAAGGAACAAAATCTTTGACACTACTTTGACTCAGATGTAAATACATAAATACTTAAACCCTGGAAACTCTTTTCATCTATGACTGTGTCCAAATTAAAGCTTTTTCCTGGGGGTCTGTGTCTCTTGGGGTTCTATCAGAACTCCTCCACCTAATAAGAATTAGGTATTCCTAAAATCATTGAATCAGTACAATAGAGATATATTAGTAATATAGTAAAAGATCTCTTAATTCTTTTCATCCCCACTTTTACGTTCCTATGAGGATTCACACAAGCCCTAGGCCAGGTAAACAATGGTACTATTGGAAGAGCACAGATGGCTATGCACCCAACTTACTCATCCTCTCATGCCCATATATAGTTTAAGTTTCAACAGGGTTTTGGGTTAAGGTTTTATAGCCCTTAACATTCCCCACCCCCCTTAAAAAAGTCAACCCTGAAGAAGTATTATTTTATATTAAGCCATATGAGTCATTTATACCTTGGTATGAATGAATGAATGAGCTTATTAGCTTCTTTCCACAGAGTAGGTTTTAATAGTAGGGAAGAAGAAAAGGTCAGGAAGGCAATGGCTCCTTGAGGGGAGTAGGAAATGTGGCACATGCAAGAAAAGAAGGGCACAGATTAGTTATTTATGAGAGGTAAAAGAAAGTAGGCTGAAATCAATCATCACAGTATAGCACAGTGAAATATGGCAATTAAGAGGACAGATTTGGAGCCAGACTGTCTGAATTAAGATCTCAGCTCTGCCATCTTACTAGCTATGAGACATTCAGCAAATTATTTTACTTCTCTGTGGGTCCATTTTCTCATCCATAAAATGGGGATAATAAAAGTATCTAACTTATAGGACTGTTATGAAGATTAAATGTGTTAATACCTGGGAAACAGAATGACATCTTCTGCATAGTTAGGCCTTATATGTATGTTAGCTATTTTATTATTACTTCTACTAATTTGACAAGGATCTTGTTTTCCAACACAAAGGATGAGTTTTGTGCTTCATACTTCACTAAAATTCCCCTGCCAAATCCTGTATCTTCTTGCTTATGTGACCTTTTTAATTGCATCCTTCTCACTTCATTTTGCTGTATAATAGCAACCTCTCCCTAGTAGTCCTGCCAAATTTGAACATTTTCCCTGTTAATGTTTCTTCTTCCTGCTATGGAACATAATCCCACTAAAACTTCCTCTTTGAAATACACATTTAATCCAAATCCTCACTTATCTGAGGACTGCAATCCACCCAATCACCCTAACGTACTCTACTTAATCTGAGACTTTCAATACATTCCCTAGTTTCATTCACTGTTTTTATCTTCCTTTTGCTCCATTTCTAAGCATTTATTTAAACATTCCTCACGTTTTTTTTTTCATACCTTACCTATGCTTTGAAATCAAATTACAATATGCCCACTCCAGGAAACATTACTTCCTTAGTCATCTATGAACTCAAGCAATTCTACTTTACTAAACAGCTCTACATTGTTTCAACCATCCTTGTGTACAGTTTGGGGTATCACACTTTAAGATGCACTGACAAATAGAAAGACTTTAAAAGGAAAGTGATTACATAGGGAGGCAGCTTGAAACTCTATTTTTATAAGGGATTAGAGATAAGAAGATTGGGGATAACTTCATAACTACCACAGAATATCTCAAGGTTTATTACAGGAAAGAATGTTGTAAACTACTACATATGATTCCAGAGATGAAAGTTTTGATTTTGGATCAATATAAGGAAGAAGCCAGGTGTGGTGGCTCACACCTGCAATCCTAGCACTTTGGGAAGCCAAGGTGGGCAGATCACTTGAGGGCAGGAGTTCAAGACTAGCCTGGCCAACATGGTGAAGCCCCATCTGTACTAAAAATACAAAAAATTAGCCAGGTGTGGTGGCAGGCACCTGTAATCCCAGCTACTCAGGAGGCTGAGGCAAGAGAATTGCTTGAACTTGGGAGGCGGAGGTTGCAGTGAGCCAAGATCACACCACTGAACTCCAGCATGGGCCACAGAGTGAGACTCTGTCTCAAAAAATTAATAAATATAAATATATAAAAAATATATCTATAATATATAAAAAATATATCTATAATATATAAAATATATATTATATATAAAATATATATAATATATAATATATATTATATATAATATATTGATATATATAATATATAATATATAAATATATACTAATATATAATATATAAATATATTATATATAAATATATTTATATAATATATATAAAATATATATAAGGTATATTATATATATTATAAATAATATATCTAATATGTATATATATAAGAATTTCCTAATAATTAAAATTACCTGAAAATGAAATAGACTGATTTTGGAGATAGTATTCAAGAAGAAACCAGGTGGCTATTCTTTAAGGTATGTTCTAAGGTATGGCTATTCTGTAAGGTATGCTTTTGAATTCAAGCATTCAAAAGAGGATGAATAAGATAAATTGTTTTCAACCTTTTTTCCCTCCCATTTTTCATGGGGGGGCGAATTCAAGTGAATAAAATTATAATAAAATTGTTTAATGGGAAAAATAAGCACAAAAACTTATTTGGGTCCAGAGTAAACTCCAGTTTATCTACACAGAAAGTTAGATTTCCTGGGGATATAAACTTCTAATCCATCCTTATAGCCCTAGTACACTGCCTGGCACTTACAGAAGCTTAATAAATATTTAATGAATAATTAAATGCTTACTGCAATTGATTAGGGCTCTGAACTGCCTGCCCCATAATACTGTATTAAAATTATGGAATTTACATTTTTTCAAACAGAAAGAACTCCTATTCTCAAGGAGTTTATAATCCTTATCAATGGAACCATGAGCAAAAGTTTTTATTCTAGAAGCAACTGTATTAGTACTTAAAATTTCTTTCTTTTTTCTTCCCCCCAAGACAGAGTCTCGCTGTGTCGCCCAGGCTGGAGTGCAGTGACATGATCTCAGCTCACTGCAACCTCCACCTCCCGGGTTTAAGCAATTATCCCTGCCTCAGCCTCCTGAGTAGCTGGGATAACAGGTGCCCGCCACCATGTCTGGCTAATTTTTGTATTTTTTAGTAGAGATGGGGTTTTTGCCATGTTGGCCAGGCTGGTCTTGAACTCCTGACCGCAGGTGATCTGCCCACTTTGGCCTCCCAAAGTGCTGGGATTACAGGCGTGAGCCACCGCCCCCAGCCAATATTTAAAATTTCTTGAAGAGCTCAAAACCTGCCTGCATAGACATCAAACGGGACAGGTTTTACATTTAAACGATGGCTAACTTAAAGAATGTATGAGTGTTCTTTGTACATAATTATAGAGCATAGGCTCCTGCACAAGAACACATTAAACAGGGATATTTATGCTTATTTATTGAACCATTATTATATGTGTTGTACATTATTAGGATATGTGGGGATTATATAAGATACAACAGTTTCCCTTAAGGAATATGTAAAAATAACTATAAATATTAACTAAAATATGGAATATAGAATATAAGCTCCATGAGAACAGGAATTGTTGTCTTTCACCCCCTACCCCTTCCCCGGCACAAAGTAAATAATGCAATCAATAAATAGTTTGTTGAATGAATTACTGGCAAAGAAAGTGGTGCTCACTCAACATTCTGTTTCCCCATATTCCCTTGTCCTTTTAAGATTAGGTGGGGTCAGAGGACTAGTTCTGGATGGGCTATGGATGGAAATATCATGTGTCATTTCCAAACCAACTCACAGAAAAGCTCACGCAAATCCTCCAGCTCTCTACTCTTGACATAATGAGCAAGGAGGCCACATGTTCCAGATGGATATAGCTAGAAGATGGTGAAGACATCATTGCTCTGAGCTCCTGAATGGTTAGGTAGACCAGAATGCCCACTTTCCTATCAACCAGTGACAGACATGAGGCATATGCCAGAAACAGACTAAGGTCTATCAGTCTATTGTGATTAATACAAATAGTAAACGCTATAAAGTTAGTATGGAGAACATACAATGAGAATTTTTCAGTTGGCCTGATGAAGGAAGGCTTCATAATGATGATAATTTAGTTAAGCCTGAAGATACAATATTTCCAAGATTAGTAAGCTGTGAGATGGAGAATATCCTTACATTAAACCCTTTTCTTTTCTTTTTCAGATGGAGTCTTGCTCTGTCATCCAGGCTGGAGTGGAGTGGCAAGATCTCGGCTCACTGCAACCTCCACCTTCTGGGTTCAACGATTCTCCTGCCTCAGTCTCCCAAATAGCTGGGACTACAGGCACCTGCCACCACACTCGGCTAATATTTATATTTTTAGTAAGACGGAGTTTCACAATGTTGTCCAGGCTGGTCTCGAACTCTTGATCTCTGGTGATCCGCCCACCTTGGACTCCCAAAGTGCTGGTGTGAGCCACTGTGCCCGGCCTTCCTTTAACATTCTTGAGATAGTTCATTAAGTGATAAGAGAACACTCTAAGGTGGCACCGTTTGTAATGTTTTGGTTTACTTTTATCTCTCCATAGAAATGTCAACATATTAAGCAATCCAAAGAAAAGCTTAAGAAACAAGGGCATTAAACTAACAGAAAATCAAACACTGCATGTTCTCACTCATAAGTGGGAGCTGAACAATGAGAATACATGGACACAAGAAGGGGAATAACACACACGGGGGTCTGTGGTGGGGCGGGAAGAGGGAGAGCTTCAGGATAAATAGCTAATAATGCATATGGGGCTTAATACCTAGGTGATGGGTATTAAGCAAACCACCATGGCACATGTTTCTCTATGTAACAAACCTGTAAATTCTGCACATGTACCCCAGAACAAGAAAAGAGGGCACATGTACCCAAGAATAGAAAAAGAGGGAAGGGAAGGGAGGGGAGAGGAGGGGAGGGGAGGGGAGGGAAGGGGAGGGAAGGGAAGGGAAGGGAAGGGAAGGGAAGGGAAGGGAAGAAAGGGATGGAGAGAGAGAAAGAGACGAAGAGAAAGAGGGGGGAAGAGAGAAAGAGAGAGAGAGGGAGAAAGAAAGAGAGAAAAAGAGAAAGGAAGGAAGGAAGGAAGGAAGGAAGGAAGGAAGGAAGGAAGGAAGGAAGGCAGGAAGGCGGACAGGCGGGCAGGCGGACAGGTGGGCGGGCGGGCGGGCGGGCGGGCGGGCGGGCAGGCAGGCATGCGGGCAGGCAGGCAGGCATTGATTTACAGTGGTAGGAGCAGGGAAATAAATACCACCTGTCCTGATGGGAATAAGGAACATGGAAGAGCTATGAGTAAGGATACCTAGAAACAATATAGAGGATGCTCTATTTCTTTTTCATTGTTTGATAGCCCAAATCTTCTCTTTCGTTTGAGGCTAAGAAATAACCTTCAATATAGGAAAATACCATAAGTACATTTCTGAAAATCTGCCCACAAAATCAAATGCTCTATATTGTTTTGTTCTCCCATTGGCTTATATTATAATCTCAGAATTACATACAATATGCAATAAAATTACAATGAAAAATATAGAAAAACTTTAAAATTATATATTTTGATAAGAGTCAAAATTTCTGTACAGAACTATAATAAGACTAAATCCACAAGTAATAAAAATAAAACAGAAAACCAGAAGCTACTGTCTTCCTCTGGTCTGAGACGGTAATATTCAAGGAGATGCAAAGCCTAAAAACTATTTTTTCCATTTGTTCCAAGAGATAGAAGAGACTGTAGAAGCCATTTATTCAGCCCTAACTCAATGTAAGAATCCTTCTACAACTTATGTCATACAGATGTCCCCAACTTAACGATGGTTTAACAGAACAACTTTTCCATTTTATGATGGTGAGATAGTGATATGCATTCAGTAGAAACCACACTTCAGGGCCTATACAATCATTCTGTTTGTTTTTTCTTCCAGTACAGTATTCAGTAAATTACATGGGATATTCAGTGCTTTTTAAAATAAAATAGGCTTTGTATTAGATTGTTTTACCCAACTGTAGAATAAATGTAAGTGTTCTGAGCGTGTTTAAGGTAGGCTAGGCTAAGCTATGAGTTTCCGGAGGTTAGGTATACTTAATGTATTTGCAACTTAGGGTATTTTCTCCTTATGATGGGCTTATCAGGGTGCAATTGATAAGTTGAGGAAAATTTGTAATTATAATCAGCCTGAACATTCTGACAGGGAGTTTAAGATTAGACAGCTTATACTATAAAGTTCTAGTTATCTACCTGGGGTGAAATTTATTCTTTTTTAGTTTTTATATTTCTTATGTATTTTTTTCTTATATTTTGGTATTTATTTTCATCTGCTTTAAGTTTCATTTCTACCATTAACTAGTTGTGTCACTTTGGGGAAATTGTTTCACCAATCTGAGTCTTAAGTATTTTCATCTATACAATATGGAATTGATGAGACTATATGTTGCTAACATCCTACCTAACATTTTGTGGCTTTTTATCTTTTCTACATCTAGTAATAACCTACAAAACTCTACAGTCTGTCTTTGGATCTCTGAGTACTTGCGTTAAGATACACGATTTACTTTCAGAGGGTGGAAGTAAGGAATCTCTGTCTTATGTTGTAAGGTCGTTCCAGTTTGCTTGTATCCCTTTGTCCTGTAGCAGTAGTTTCAGCTTATAAAAATTCAGATGAACTTCTCCATCTCTTTTCATTTGTTTATGTATTTCCTGTGTCAGGTTTCTGTGTGTGTGTGTCTGAAAAGTTTTAAAAAGTTTCGAGTATTAAAAGCAAGCTGCCTCATCCCTTGGAAAATCTGTTTAAGTAGAAGGGCAGGCGACTCAGCTTGAAACAAATACCTCATAGCCTTTTAGAAGCTTTTTTTCCTGCTAATTAGCTGTGAATGTTTTGTTTGTTTGGTTTCTGACAGAGTCCTAGCAAGCAGAAGCAAAGGGGCTAGAAAGGAAGGGCCCTAATTGTCAGGGAGGGTGACCTCCAGGCTTGTCCACAGTTGTAGTCTCCATGGGAGAAACAGCTTCTTGGGAGGGAGGATGTTTCCATTTATAGACAGTTCTATAAAGTATAGTACTCCCTTTACTCTAAGGCGACATTTTTTTTTTTTTTTTTTTTTTAATAGGTAAAAGCCAGAGCTGTACAGAGAAGATTCCTCTATTTTCTCAGCCACTGCTCCTAGGCAACCTATACATCCTGATGGGGGTGGGGATATGCATGCTGGAAACTTCCTATGACAATTTTTATTTGAATGGTGTTCTTGTTAGATTTGCTTGGTAATGAGAAAAGATGGGACTGGAACTTAAAAACGTAAAAAATTTACAACTTTAGGCAATGCACAACCAAATGAATTTTATATTTTATAAATGATGCTACCGAGAAATGTAATATATGAGTCAGAGAGAAATTTGAATGGTGAATTCCTAGAAAAATCAAACAAATTCTCAAGCAAATTAAGTTCTGACTGCTGACGACCTGTTTGATCTCAGAAAATGCAGAGAACTGTGTCTATGATTTAGATTGGTAATCACTTGAGATATGTGGCACTTCCTGATTTTATGAGAGAAACTGATGGTCTGAATCATCTAAATTATTATGGGCCCAAATATATAAGGTTCTGAAACAGTTGTGAAAATAAACTAAGTTATAAGAGCTAAATTGAAAATATGCACAGAGCATTGATTATATGTCATCAACTACTTGCTACTTTCCAGGTTACAGAACATATGATCAATTTAAAAATACCCAAGACGGGCATTTTGGAGGTTAGAAAAGTTTCCTGGGGTTACAAGCCGAATACAACCAACAAAGAAGACTGGTTTTTGTCAGATTCCAAGAGAATGTGTACTTTCTTCAAACCCACCAGGAGAGCAGAAACAGACTGGTAAGATGTCAAAGTGTCACGGGAGCTATACTTTAAATGTTACAATTAAATTCTTGCCTCAAAGGATTTAAGCCCTCTGTTGATACAGTCCAAGTTCCTTGTTTTATACTAACTCATACCCACGTCTTCTGGGGATCACTCTACTTGCTTTGTTAGCTATCTCAACACACTTCCCGAAGCTCCCCCGCTTCCTTGTATGTAGTCATGCATTTTACTCCTCTCCAGTGTTCTCTCATCTCTCTAAACACACACAAACCAGCCTTCCATTCACTCATCAATTTACAAACACCGTATTCTTTTCCTGTAATTTCTCACTTGACTTTTACTTTTTCTGCCTATGTAGATTATATGGGGCATACATTTGACTAAATATAGCAATATCCATGCATCTTGTCCTTGAATACTGATCCACTTGGGAAATGTCTGATATTAATTTAATATTATCAAATATTTAACATCCACTAAGTATAATAGCTTTTCACTCTTTGGCTTTGTTCTTCTATCAATTCTTATAATTCTCCCAATATCCTTCTCAGAGCAAAGGAAAGGAACAAAATCCAGTGCTCTGGAGGTAATAAGGACCTTTTCAAACAGCAAGGGGAACTATCAAAGAGATATTTTTACCTCTATCTTGCCTAATCACAGAACCACTTCATTTATTTTCTGCTGATTTCACAGTCCTTATGTACTTTATTTCTACCATTCCTAACAATGTACACATATCTTTCACAGACGTGTGTGTAATCAAAGAAATACTTTGTTGTCTTATCAATTAACTTTATTCTGTCTAAATATTCTTTTCAGACTTGTCATATCAGATTTACCTGTTATAATATAAATTCCTAAATAGATATACTCAGAATCTACAGACCTGGAATACAGTCTGAGAAGATAGTAATGGGCTACATGATACCCTCTTTAAAAAAAGGCTGTTGTATAATGTTTTCCTCAGGATGCTTTTAGCCTTAACACAGTATGATTTTATGGGAAGTACTGCATCTACAAAATTATCTTTGTATACCACCTAGTATACAAAGTGGACACTTAACTGTTAAGTGTCTATTCATCTTTCAATACTCAGTTCAAGTGTATATTCTTTTTAGTTTTCTTTGGTCATCCCAAATAGAGACAACCTTACTTCTCTGAATATCTACAGAAGTCACTGTTCATACTAAAATGTGAAGCATATATACCGTATTGTAGAATGGTTATTTAAATTCATGTGTTAATAACTGATACCTGACATTAAGGTCCTAGAGAAGGCATATTTATCTCTATAGTCCCTAGTAGTGCTTTGTTCTGATACACATTTAATATCTTTCTATTGAACTGGCTGAACTGTCTTTCTAAACATCTGATCAAAAGACGCCTTACACATCAATTGTGGAAATAATTATTTGCATTTGTAATTTTGTTTGGGAGGAAATAGAAAATAATTTAGGTATACTAAGCAGGCAACAGGAGTTTTCTTAGGGCTCTTAGATGCTAAGTAATAAAAGTGAACTTGGGAGCACAAGTGAGCCAGAAATGCCACTTTCCCAATCCTACCAGACGACCTTATGTATGTGAAGTGTAGCAAAGGAATGGGTATTTAGAGGATGAATGGGAAGGAAAGAAATTAGACTGAAGAACTATTGCTATGACAAGATTTGGGTACAGATTCTGCCAGTGTAAAGGTCACTTGCTGGAAGCCTCTGAATCTCCCACTTTTAGCTTGGACCCTGCTTCTTAACCAATAGCTATATACAGACATCAAATATTTGCAGCTCAGTTTTAATTAACTTTTCATAAAATTCAAGGAATTTACACCAAAAGTAAAACTCTCTTAACTTACATGTGCTTAACCAATTTACTGTATACTTATAAGAGCTGCTTGTTGTTAACTCTTAAACCTCCTTGTGGTAGTTACACTTGTTACTCTAATTACATGATTCAATTAATTACTATCTAAAAAAGGATGAGATATGAGTAAGAAATAAGAATTGTTTCTATGAAAACCAAGTTGAATGCTTTGGCAAGTTCAAAATAAGAGTTGTTAAAAATGCTGTTTTAATGTCCCACCTAGGGTACCCCCCACCTCCCCCGCAAAAAAAGTCTGGCTTGGAGGTGTGTGCCTTTAGTCCCAGCTACTTGGAAGGCTGACATGGGGGGATCACTTGAGCCCAGGAGTATGAGGCCAGCTTGAGCAACATGGCAAGACTCTGTCTCTAAAAAATAAAAATTAAATTAAATTAAAATGATGTTAACTAGATTTAAGAAAGCCAATTATGAAAGACTTAGAGAAAACCATATATGTCTACAAAGATTATACAATTACATAGTTTCACAAGACTCTAGTTTGACTCTTCTTTAAAGAAAGCAAGATTATTGGTATAGTTTATGCCAGAAAGAGTACAAGAAACTTCAATCAGTGGACTCTTATTTAAAAATAAAACAATGGCCAGGTGCGGTGGCTCACGCCTGTAATCCCAGCACTTTGGGAGGCTGAGGTGGGCGGATCATGAGATCAAGAGATTGAGACCATCCTGGCTAACACGGTGAAACCCCATCTCTACTAAAAATACAAAAAATTAGCCAGGACTGGTGGTGGGCACCTGTAGTCCCAACTACTTGGGAGGCTGAGACAGAATTGCTTGAACCTGGGAGGCAGAGGTTGCACTGAGCTGAGATTGCGCCACTGCACTCCAGCCTGGGTGACAGAGCGAGACTCCATCTCAAAAAAAAAACAAAACAAAAAAAAAAAAAAAAAACAATGGTCCTATATCACAAAAGTTGTACATGAAGTACACGTTTTAAAAGTTTAAGGTTGTACCTATCATTTTTTATTCTTAGAGCCTTAACAGGGCTCTTTTTTGACCACTGTTCCAATTACCAATCCAGATAACTTCAGGTGAAAAAGGCTCATAAATTTCATAAATATCTTATTTAAGAAGATCCAAAGTTAATACAAAGGTCATCGCATACTACAAAACAAAAAGCAGACAAAAATCTAATCCTGAGAGCAACTGATCAGTATTGTTTTGGTAATATATTTCATAAGCAATGTTTATCAATCTAAAGTACTTTCACTATTATAATGTATATTGAAAAGAGTCTACTGCATTACATTGTTAGTGACCACTAGATACACTAATCTAAGGTCCCCAAAGCAGAACAAAAATATCAAATATTTGCTTTAAAAAGGAAAATCATCTTAATTTTCTTCTTAAAATCCATTTATCAAGAAGAAATAATTAGAATAAAATTTTAAAATTAGATTTAAAAGGTCTTGGAACCCTAATGCTCAGCTAGCATCTCAAAACCGAAAGGCCAGCAGATACCATCAAGTAAGTAAAAACTTTAAAATTCAAACTGATAAGTTAAAAAAAGCAGAGTTTCTAAAGAAACTAAAAAGTTTCTGTAAAATTCCTCATTTTGGTATATTTTCTACATTATTTATTTTAGAATTTCTATAAAATTCCTCATTTTTGTATATTTTCTACAAATTTATGATGAGGCAAAACAATCAATCTGTTACATGAATTAACAGCTATCACAGGCAAGTATTTTAAAGTAAATTATAAATCTAAGCCATAATAATATGTTGGTTCTAGTCTGGCAAATTACCCTGCATGCTAAACAAGAAATATGTTTCATTTTACCAAATAAACTTTATTTCAAATTAAATTAAAATTACAAAGAAGTGTTTAATATTGACATCTTATGTAATATTCTATTTATACTGCCTCATGAATATACTTTTTAATTCATCTATATTCTGGTTTGCCTATTGCATGGATTCTAAAGTTGGCAAAAAATAATCAGACTTAAAAAAAGAAGAAAATCTACCCTATAAATATTTTTCTGTCTCATTTTCTCATAAACATACCAGTGTGATAAAGACTTTCCTTCCCTCATTAAGTCTTACAGACAGCATACAAACATTGCAGAGTATTTTTTCAAGCAAACAATATAACATGCTAAACAACTTAAAAACAAACCTTTTAAATTACCAAAATGCTGTAATTTTTCTCTATTAACTGTAAACAAAATATAAGATTCTATAAGCAATAACTATTGAGATGAACTATTTTGATGGAATAACTGGTAATTTCTCAAAGGATAAAAAGAAGCACACTTGTATTTTGGTTCAATATCCCCTTTAAATATAAAATTTTCATTATGAGAAAAATAAAGGAAAATGCAGAAGTTGCAGTCATTAGCTTCCTGAAACAATCACGAAAAATAGCTCTAATATATAACTACAAAGTGGGTAGAACTGAATTAGAATATTATCTGGTCCTCTAGATTATAAACACTTATTTTCTAAAATAAAACATTTACCTCCAAAAATTACAATCTCAACCTCAAAATCTGTACACCAAAAAGTGTTTTATTTACTTTCAAATATTTATGTGTTGGGGATTTTCTAACCTGATGCAAAAATCAAAATTAACAAAGCAATAATTTAATAAAATATGCTTTGGTATACTAAACGTAAAAAAATTAAAGAAACTGACATATAAATATGATATACATCCACATTTTGTTATTTAATCAAGACTAAATAGAAACAGAAACTGATTACCTGTATAAGACAAAATGTCCTCACTCCTCTTAAATTTGCAAATAAAATGGAAAGCAATATATATTTTGGTATAATTATACAGATGTTCACGTAAAGGTTGGTTTTTCTTTTTTTTAACACTATGTACTTAAATGCTATTAAAATAATGGGTGGCAAGCTACTTGAATGCTGTTCCTTTTTACTGGTTATGCTTTTAATGATAACAGTGGATTAAATTTTTATTGCTTTTATCTCTGTACTAAAGATAGTATTTTTTTCTTTTTCTAGCATCTTGGGACTCTAAGGTGATCTAAAACCATTATAAAAGATAATTACAGAAACATATCTAAATAATCTTAGAGTTATCTAAATTAGGTTTAACATAAAAATCCTACTCAATCAACATTATAAAGCATCCACTGCATATCAGCATTCAGATAGCCAACATGGGCATAAATTATTTCATGAATGATTAAAAATAAAGGATCTAATGTTATATAAAAGAGGTACATTTTACCTGGATTAGGTGAGGTAATGCTTTTAGTGTAAGGCAAAACCAAATCCCCAGTTTGCATGGAAGCAAATCATGCCACTGTGGTTTCATCAGCAATCTAAAGGGAGGGAGAAAAAAGAACACCATACAACATATGAGGAATATACAGAGAAAGTTGGGAGGCAAAATGTTTCTGTAAAGATCATGAATTCTTTTTTGAATGGCTACTTCAACAAAAAAAATGAAGAAAGTATTCACTGAAATATTTATAACTGACTTACTCTATCACGAAATATAGTAGTCACAACAAATGCAATATATATAGCATGTAAGAGAATCTACGCTAAGATTTTGGGGAAGGAGGTTCCTAATCAAGTTACAAAGATAAACAAAAGCCCTCTTTCTAACCTGGGCTTTTCATCACTTTTGTACAACGAATTCTTAAGCCTTATGATTACTTCAGCTATAAAAAACTAACCATCATCAGAGTGCTCCCAAGTGCTGACAACCAGATATGAAGACTGTAGCATAAACAAACCACTACATAAAAATTAATGTCATTTGCAGTTCACTGAAGCATTACTCACTGATGTCATCAGAATAGAAGACAGGCAGAATAGTCTCTGATCTCCATCCCACATTGATCCCAGTTCATGCCCTGCTGTGTGAACTATTTAAACCCTTTATTCCTTTCTATGAATCAATAGAAGAAATGGTGGTATCTTTTTGAGTGTACTGCATATCACTGCCTCTCTACATACTGTCACTCCTGAGCTAAGTGATAGGTCCGTTTAATAGTACTTCATTTCTAAAGTTCAGCATAAAAATTTCAAACCAGAAGGATTTGAGGGATTATTTAAATATATATTCACACTTTATATGGGAGAAAAAACCTGAAGACATTTTGCTTAAAATTAGAACTTGTCTCATAAACAATGGCACATTATTAGTCTTTTATAGGACCACCACAGATATAAATGAGAGCACATGTAAATAGACATACATATGAAGTTGAATCATATTAAAGATTTATTTTAAAACAGCTTCAAATTATAAAGTATTTTTATATGCTCTCACCTTTCATTTTTTTCTGAAGCACCGAGTTTTGATACATCCACACTCTTGCTGCCAGTCTTTTTTTTCTTTTCTCTCTTTTTTCTACTTAGTAGCTCATCCTTAATGTGGAAAGAATTATAGTTACAGGTTATCATTAACATGTACACTTCAAATGTTATCTAGGCTCTTCTGTGAAGGGTAAACATTATAGAGGAACACTTATGCAAATGTATGTAGGGTCCAACATGATTAAGTAAAATCATCAATCTTTCACAATAACTGTTGCCATGGTATCCAGGCCTTAAACACACATGAAGTTCAGGACTGTCAGTCATGTGCATCTCCATAGCAATCAAAGTTTTCTAAGAAGAGAAAGCATTCAACTCACTTTTTCTCATTCATCCAACTTTAATAATGTCACTTCAAAAGGAATGAGTAAACAGATGCTAATTCATGAATACTGATAAATATGTTTGATTATCTTTAACATATAAATAAAAACCAACAGAAGAATAAACTATAGAGTAGCATATTAAACCAAGAAAAGTGTAATAATTTTTTTAACCAATTGATCTTTGAAGTTAGAATATTATATTCATTTCCAATTTTACTTAAAACATTTTAAAAGTAAACATTCATTATACAAAGGCCTGTGACACAAAGAAATCTAAAATCAGTCTTACATAAAAAATATTTCTATTTGGAAGGTGATAATTAAAACATGGCTCTACCTTCTAATTCCCAGCTAGGTATTTGGGCTTTCACAAAGTTTTATAACAAACTTAAGTGCCACATTTTTTAAAAGAAGAATATTTTCTTATTTCATGAGTTCTTCTTGACTTAGAAATATGTCAAACATTGAATGTAAAACTATTAGAATGAGAAGTATACAGAGAGAAACAGAAATTTTCATCAGTTGAAAAATAAACGTCCGAAATTCCATATGAAATTAAGGAGGCTAGTTCATTTGATTTATTACTAACACTTACCAGTTGTTTTTCCAGGTAGATTGACCAAACCACAGCATAATGACCCACTGTGAGAATAATGAACAAGAGTAATGCCAGCTCAGCATTGCTCATTTTTCTCACCCGCCTGTAGTAGAACACAGGCTGTCGCCAATCTGGAAGTCCATTGATCAGAATATCATCATACCTACAGTACAAATATAACAGTTTTTCACGGGGAGTTTACAATAAAAACAAAAAAAACTATTTGTGCCTATATTACAAAGGGGAAAAAGAAAACAATTTATCCAAAATACATAATGTTTATGTACATTCCCAGCATTATAATGTCTAGTAAATTCAAAGCACTGTAGATAGCTCTAGTCACTGACACCCTTCAAAAAAGTGTCCAGTAATAGACTGTGGATACCAGATCTCATGTTTTAACAGCACCCAAGTATGTGACTCCTGGAGTGACATCTAAACTAAAGGAGCTACGTGTAGTCTACCTGTCTACTAGTCTATAGTAAAGACTCTACCGTTGAAGTCAGCAACAAAAAGAAGGATCTCAATGGGAGAAAGATCAAGATAAGAGCTATTTGTTACCGTGAATTACATATTAATTGAATCAAATTCAGAATAAATTTTCTAGTCAGTGCTTTTATGTCTACCCCTAAACTATGGTGGCTCAAGGTTGAGGTATTTATACACATGATTTTATTAAAGCTTTTTAATGAGGTAAAAGCCTATAAAATTGAGTGTCTTTTAATTTTGTATTGCTATATTCCTTCAGAAAATAAAAAAACTCCCAAATTAGAAAGAGATGTGGAAACAACCAGTGTTTATGTTGGATTTCTCAATAAAACTGTTTATTTGTAAACAATTAAGTGGCAATTTCCTCATTTTTGGCTTTTGCTGGAAGAGAAGAACATTAACAAGTAAAAGCTTTCCTAGTCCTTTAAAAAGCTGATGCATTTTAAATCAGCTTTCTTGGTACTATCAGGATAAAAAAGTTACTTTAAAATAAATTTTCAACTGAATTTAAATTTACTTGTCAGATAATCATTGAACAAATATCTTTGAGGTTAAAAATAAGGAGTAACATTTATGATTGTAAAACTCAAAATGGTCACACACAAACACTGTGTGTTCAACACACACAACATGTTAATTGAACACAACTCATTAAATATTCTAATCACACTATTTCCAGAATTAAATCTTCACTGAAAGGCTTAATTTGGTGAAACACATTGACCAAAATATTTTAATTAAAAATATTCTGAGTTAGTCGCAGGCCTAATTACAGGAATAGAAATAGGGCCTATATTGTCAGGCAGGTCAGCAGAACTCAGTAGTAGGTTTTTCTCAAGTAAATTGACCGATCTAGGAATAATAGCGCAGCTGCTAAACTGCCAGTCTTGACATGTAAATCAATTTAAATGCAACAACTGCAGTAGCTACTTTGATAGTTATTAAACTGATACCTTGGAGATATGCTAAAAAAATAAAGCAGAGGATTTATTACAGGCAACTTCTTTTTTCAGTAGAAAACCATCAGATATAAATGCAAAATATATTTTATTAGCAAATCTAGAAAACCTGACTTTTCGATCAACTTAGGTTATTAATAACAGTGTCATCAAATTGGAATAACCAATGTTGAAAGCAAAGGACATTAATTAGTACTAAACTCTTAAAAAGCAAATTGTATAATATACAAGAGCCTACAAATTAATGTATGGTTCGGCAGGAGCTACACCAGAAAAATTTGGTGCTGTTCTTTTTCAATATTTATCGAAATTCTTGAATATTAACATCAAGATATAATAATATGACTTCATAAAAACTATCATTCATGTTATCAAAAATTTATGTTTAAATCTATCTTACAAAAACTGATTCATTTTAAATGAGAAAATGTATAGGTAAAAAGGTTTCAAGTGCTCTAACATAAGATTACAACATTCAAATGAAGTCCAATAAATCTTAAGTCCTGAATCTATTCTCAATCCATATTCTACTTCAGGTTTGTTGAGGGGGAAAAAGGTGAATATAAAAATCATCATTTTCAGCAAACCTCTCCCATGAAATAACTTCAGGTAAAAAGTATAGTTATTGATAAAGAACATCTAAGAAAATGGAGACAATTCCCTAATAGCACTCTTAAGTATTAAATTTGCTTTGGGTATAACTAAACTATAGCAGAAGAAAAAACAGCTGAACTCATAGCTAAGAATCTCTTATCAAATATTTTATCACCATCATAACTGAAAGTGCTATGTGTCTGTTAATAGCTACTATTTTCTACCCTACGTATAAATTGTATTTGGTGTACAAATTCAAGAGAGCAAAATCTCATGCACTGAACACATTAAACAGAACTAGATATTTACTAGGCTATGTCTGTCACTCTAAACAACAGTCTCTAAGGATTAAGCTTAGAATCAATGCTCTATTGATTTTACTATCAATGAACATTATAGCTCACACGACTGGCCATTTTAAGGAAAGATAGCTTCCATTATAGTTCATTTTTTAGAATATATGCTGTTAAAAGATAAATCACTGCTTTCTTGATGAAACATTGAAAATACATTTCTTAAAGTACAGACAGACACTTTTCATAAGTCATTTAAGAAGAAATACTGTGTTGACAACACATAAAATTTAAAACATCACTTTATTAGGCTTTTCTATATTTAAACATATAACACTGTTAAAATGCTCTGTATTTGGGATTCATACAAACTGTTCTCAACTATTTGTTAAAGCCAGATTAAGAATGTACAAATGTATGTGTTGTAAGGGGAATTGAACAATGAGAACTCATGGACACAGGAAGGGGAACATCATGCTCCGGGGACTGTTGTGGGGTGGGGGGAGGGGGGAGGGACAGCATTAGGAGATACACCTAATGCTAAATGACGAGTTAATGGGTGCAGGAAATCAACATGGCACATGGATACATATGTAACAAACCTGCACATTGTGCACATGTACCCTAAAACCCTAAAGTATAATAAAAAAAAAAAAAAAAAGAAATTGCAAAAAAAAAAAAAAAAAAAAGAAATCTCTATGATAAAAAATATCACTAATGCTAAAAATCATAGGGTATTATAATGGCATTTTTTTGGAAATGAAAACATTAATCAATTCCACACATCCAACATATGGCCTAATGTGTGTTTATTTCACTTGATTTTCTTAAAATATACATCATGAACATAAAATAATGGTTACATACTCATTAGTGAGTTTCATACTATAATCTGCAATTCATCAAACATATTTAGGCTAATACAAACACTGGAAAACAAATTTAAAATTTTTTCAAGTTATCAGCAGAAAAATGTATGGAAATTTAAAACGTTACAATTTTTTGAAATATAAAATAGTAATTATGAAACTAAAATTAAAAATCTGTATATTATGAAAATGAATATTTAAATAATTCTAGCATGTGCCTAAATTATGAATTTTCCGTATTACAAAGCTTGAATTTTTAGTTTAAAACAATAATAACATAATTTCCATTTAGGTCACATTTTGAAACTGAATAAAAACTACTTGTACAAAGATTATAAACAGAAAACATGTCTAAATTAATTGCTCTTATTCTTCTTTGAAAAAAAAATATATATGCCAAAAATTGTGGTACACCGCACTTTATTTAAGAAAGGTGCCAAAATAAATTTCCTATTCTCAGACTAACGGTTATTTTGATTCAAACACACCTGTAATCAAATTTACAATAACTAGTTAATACATTTATAAAAGTTTAACATATTAAGGCTGAATAATTATACTTTTAACTGCATTTGTAAATGAAACGTTATTTAGTAAACTAAAAAACACATTCAACTTTTATAAATATAGTAACATGAAATAGACAAAAAATTTTAAAGTTGCACAACTGGGTTAGAAAAGAAGACTGGTTAAAAATTCATAATAGATTTTGAACAAAAGTAGGTATGTTAGTATTACTAAAGTGCAATCTAGTATATAAATGTAATGACTGGTACTCAGTATTTTACCTCAACTAACATTCAGGGCACTCATAAAAATTTGTTGGAACATAGCTGGGCTACTGTTTCCCAAAACAAGTTAGCTAAAGAGTTTAGAGAAGGCTGCTAAGCTAGGCTTTCTTACAATAACCAGGAAAATCTGTTACAGGCATGCTTTAATGACAGTGATTGGGTCTGAAAAATGCGTAATAGGCAAACTGTTAGGCAAGTTCCTCACTGTGTGAACATCATGGTGTACTTACACAAACCTATGTGGTATAGCTTCTACACATGTAAGCTATATGGTAGCCTATTGCTTCTAGGCTACAAACCTGTATAGCATGTTGCTGTACTAAACACTGTAGGCAACTATAACACAATGGTAAGTATTTGTCTATCTAAACTTAGAAAAGGTACAGTAAAAATACCATATTATAATCTTATGGGACTAGCACTGGGTTTTTTCGTTGCTGTTGTTGTGGTTGTTTTAGAGATGGGGTCTCACTCTCTCACTCAGGCTGGAGTATAATGGCACGATCATGGCTCACTGCAGCCTTGCAATCCTCCCATCTCAGCATCACAAGTAGCTCAAGCAATCCTCCCATCTCAGCCACCCAAGTAGTTGGACTATAGGCATGCAACACCACACCCTGGTAATTTTTTTATTTTTTGTAGAGATAGGGTCTAGCTATGTTGCCAGGGCTGGTCTCAAACTCCTGGACTCAAGCGATCCTCCCACCTCAGCCTCCCAAAGTGTTGGGATTACAGGTGTGAGCCACTGTGCCCGGCCAGCACTGTGTATGTGGTCCCTCATTGAGTGAAATGCCATTATGCAGTACATGACTGTATTTTCATACTATATATGTTCTTGGGGGAGAAAAAGGCTTAAACGTTTATTCACAATTGCACTCCTAGGAATCTACCCAAGAGAAATGAAAACATATGTCCATCTGAAGATTTATGTGAATGTTCACAGAAGCCTTGCTCATCATAGCCCCAAACTGGAAACAACCCACATGTCCATCAACTGGTGAATAGATAAACGTTAAGTGGTATATCCATACAATGGAATACTGTTCAGCAATAGAAAAGAATGAACTACTGGTATATGTTACAATATGGATGAATCTCGAAAACCTTATGTTAATAGAAGCCAGATATAAAAAACTATATATTGCATGATTCCATTTATACGAAATGTCCAGAAAAACAAATTTATAACACACTAAATAGATCAGTAATTGCCTGGAGCTGGAGATCAGGGTGAGGAACTACTGCAAATGGGCTAAAGGTTTTTTGAAAAGATGTAAATGTTCTAAAACTGGACTGTGATGATGGTTTGCACAAGCCTGTAAATTTACTAAAAAGCACTTAACTGTACACTTAAAACAGGTGACTTTTATTGTATGCAAATTATACCCAAAGAAGGATGTTAAAAAATCCAACAAAACTGGCTTTTTCTTTTTTCTCTTTTTTTCTTTTGAGACAGGGTCTTGCTCTGTCACCCAGGCTGAGCACAGTGGTGCAATTAGAGCTCTCTGCAACTTCTGCCTCCGGGGTTCAAGCAATCCTCCCACCTCAGCCTCCTGAGTAGCTGGGACTGTAGGCATGTGCCACCATGCCAGGCTAACTTTTGTATTTTTTGCAGAGACAAGGTTTCGTCATCTTGCCTAAGCTGGTTTCCAACTCCTGTGTTCAAGGGATCTGCCCTCCTCAGCTTCCCAAGTGCTAGGATTACAGATGTGAGCCACTGTACCCAGCCAGCCTTTCCTTTTTTTTTTTTTTTTTTTTAACAAAAAGTTATTTGGTTTGTTAATTTATCAATTTAACTGCTATTCCCTTTTCCAGCAAAATTCAAATAATGCATCTGATTTCAGAGAAAACACAATTATATAAAAGGGAAATAAATGGGAAACATGTCTATGACAATTTCCCAAATTACCAATTCCTGGAAGGTTACACATTTAAAAGAATTATTTAATGAATATTTATAGTAAATAATTGTGATACAAAAAAGCATTTTTTCATATCAATATGTAGATAATCTTCTTTTAGAAGATAATGCTGACTGTGCTCTTTTTTTTCCTAAAGGAATTATAAACATTAAGTAATGTCTGCAGAGATGTCTGTCTTCTATATGTTTAAATACTCATAGGTCACCTGGCCTCAGGCACAAGCTTTAGAGGAGTGATTCTTAGCTTGATTAGTTAAGACTTTTGCCTCAAGGAAAACCAGTTACCAAAGAGTTACTTGTGCCTCAAGGGGTATAAATACTGCAGCTGTTTGTGTAACTGTCACATTCATTTTTTCTATCAACTCTCTAAAATAAATGAGAGAACTAATCCTGAAGAGATGATGTTATTTATTAATAGATGATTCCATGTTAATGAAGAAACAATTTATATATGAGAAGTGATTTGTTTTGAAAAGATAGAAATAATTTTGGTAACTGAAAGAAATTACAAAGTTTACTGACTTTTAAGATAACAAAAAGAAAAAAACCTCAAGCCAAAGTTATCAGAAGACTAAATAAAGCTACCTTTACAGGCACATTCTTGATGTGTGAAACAAAACTAGGGTTCACAGAGAAACCAACTAGAAAATATGCACAGAATGACCAAAACTTCTTTCAACACACTTCTTGGACTCTTTCAACACTATGGATTATCTCAAACCAGAGGAATGTCTGCTATGGTATCTGGACCAATGCCAGCCCTTGTTATAAAGTGAAGAATACTTTAAGAGAAGATCTTGAATCCTTGTGCCTTGCAATCTGACAAGCAGAGGTATTCAAATTAAACAGTTAAGATGAGAATCAAGAATGGTAGCTAACATTTTAGGATACAGACTAATTCCAGATAATACATTTGAGGAAAGATTCAGAATGTAACATAGCACAATTTATGGGGTTGTCTGAAGATGTATTACCCCCCTATTGAAGGATACAGATATTTAAGCTGGCTTTTGCCTAAATGTCAAATAGCCAGGTGTTGTTTTGTTTTGTTTTTTTACAGGTACTCTTGTACTGTAGAACATTTTTAAATTTTGGATTGTGGTCCACTAGTGTCTCATGAAATCAACTTAGTGAACCACAACCAACATTTTTTAAAAATAAATAAATAAAAAACACCAAAAGAGTAGTCTAGCCTAGAATAGAAAATAATGTGTTTAACATGCAATAAGAAATATTTAGTGAAACTATTGTTTTAGTTGTGTGTGTGTGCGTATGTGTTGTGGTTTGACTTAAAAAACTTAGAAGGCTGCTGAAATGATGTCTACATTCCATACATTCTGTAGGAGTAGAGGAAAGGGGCCCCCTGTGTAATCTCAAGTCACTGGCATTATAAACTACTACATAAATATATTGCCACTCTTCTGAAAGGGGCACAGAGAAGTCTTAGTGTGAGGGGCTGCCTCCACTCTGAAGTTTAACCCTGAATGCAGAATCGCCAGAGCAGAGTAAAGGAAGGGAAGGAGGCAAAAGAAATAGACGCAAGAGGCAAAGTTTTCTTCCACCCTTATCTTCTACAGGCTAACAGAAGCTTATATAATTGGGTTATTCCGAGAGTGAGGAAATATCAAGAAAGAGTACTAACTTGACTATCGCTAGTCTAATTCAAACATTTAAGGAATAGGAGGGGAAAAGCACCAAGCATCAGGCACAGATAGGAGCTATCACTGACATATGGGAAAGAATGGACATTCATTTGAATTCAAGCAGTATTTGTATTGCCCAGGGCATAAACACTCATGTTAAAAGTCATATTAAGGAAGCCCGGACTTGCTAACATTATGACTCAAAATCCTGAAGCTTGTAAGTATCGAATCAATCTAGTGAATACTTTCAATAAAATTAACTCTGCTTCAAACACACATTTTTAAAACACTGCATTTCTTGGAAGGAACAAAAATAAAATGCTAACATAATAATAAAATGTTTAAGGAGACTTAATTCTTTATAAACTGTAGCATGAAACTATAACATCTTAATTCAAAAGCAGAAATGAACACTCACCTCTGCCTTCGTTCATCATCCTTTAAAACTTCATAAATGGCCACCAACTAAAATAAAAGCATTACTTTAAAATAAGAATACTCTCAACTATAAGAAATCACGTAGGAGGGTGAAGGCACAACAATACACATGCAGAAAATCCTATGTGCCTATACAGACAATAAACAGATGAAATCTCAATTATAAGCACTTTATGTTTTGGTAGTAACTTAAGAGGTTAAAAATGCTTGATATCAAAATAAATCTTTGTGACAGTTACAAAAGTAGTACTTATCTTAAAATGTGCATTTAGAAGCAAAAGCTGTAATTCAGACAAGAAAATTATGACAATTATGACCCTCCAAGAATTTAGAGATGCTAATACAAAATGGTAAAAATGTATTTTGTAGAAACTTGAATAAAAACATACACACTATATTTTAAACCACTACCTTATTTTCAAATGAAAATATTCTACATATAAGTGAATATTTCTACCATCAACATATTAATACATTTGTCACAAAATATATACATAATAGCATATTTCACTTACTTGTCTAAACTGAGTTTCTGCATTTTCATCTTTATTCTTGTCTGGATGTAAAGTTAGTGAAAGCTTACGATATGCTTTTCTGATGTCTGCAGATGATGCATCCTGGAGGTGGTAGGGGGAGGGGAAAATACAAAGCAAACTTTGTCAGAAAAAGAAATTCCCAGAACCTTGTTAAGATCTGAGAAGACAGCCAGCCAAGTGCAGGACCCCAGGCAATGTAATTTGAGCAATCAGTCTAACAACCAGGCTATGCAACAAGCCTGACCCACATGACTGAACAATTATTCAATCTAATTTGGCTCTCCTCTTAACTTTTCATTACCATACAGTCATTTAAAGAAGACAGTATTTGGCGAAACTTTTCAAACACTTGCCTTCCTAAAATTAACCAATAAATCTTTTTCAGTAATTAACAGATCAAAAAGAAACAAATTAAAAATTAATACATCTGTGTGCCTTCAAAGAAACTCTTTATTTATTGGCAAATGTTAAAGCCAATTTCCGAATCCCGGGCTAACCATATGGTTTCTCTATTGTTATTTATATTGAGTTTATCATCTTAGCAGCAACCTACGGAATCTCACTTTCACGTGTCAAAAAGCATGCCTATCTGAAGGGAGTTAAATTAGCATTTATCAAAAATTATTATCATTAGAAAGAGTTAAATATACTAATTTACTTAGTACTTTAAAGGGTATTTGCAATGTTGGCCAGCCTCCTCAGTCTGGTTCATAGAAATAAATTTGCCCAATATTTATGTATTACTTGTATAGTTTAAATATATTTAAAAGGTTACCGTGGTTCAGTACTTAGATTAAGTGGATATTAAAATTACATTTTATATAATCCTGTGTGCACAGGTAAAATCAGACAACATCATTTTTACATGGCCAGTATAAAATGCATAATAATAACAAAGAATACACGGTCAAGTAGGGTTTAAAACTTTTTTTGAGACAGTCTGATTCTGCCACCCAGGCTGGAGTGCGGCGGCACAATCTCAGCTCACTGCAACCTCCACCTCCTGGGTCCAAGAGATTCTTGTGCCTCAGTCTCCAGAGTGGCTGCAATTATAGGCATGTGCCACCACACCCAGCTAATTTTTGTATTTTTAGTAGAAACGGGGTTTCCCCAGGTCGGCCAGACTGGTCTCGAACTCCTGACCTCAAGTGATCCAACAGCCTCGGCCTCCCAAAGTGCTAGGATTACAGGTGTGAGCCACCGCACCTGGCTGGGGTTTAAAACTTGATCTGTATTAAACTTAAAATGTATTCAAATAACATATTAATACTGGGCAAAATGATAGTAAACTTGCTTATTAAATGTCTCTCATTTGATAGCAGACTGTCTAATTAATTCCAAAAACTACTAAGAAGTTCAAATGATGAAAACACCAAACCAAACCAACACAAAAAATCTATATACATGGGACTAAATATTATCAATAGTTTTTAAATAGAGTTGGAGAGAGACAAAGTGAGGCTATAATTAGTCTGTCAGGCTTGTCTTTATAAACCATTATTTTTATTATCAGTTTTCTGGGGCTTGTTGCCCCAGACTAGTATGTTACCCAGGGTGTGAGTATTTTTGTGACTTGTGGAAGGCTGCAGAGCTATAAAAATTACTAAAGTACTGCAGGTAACATGGTTGTAATTTTCATTCTAATTTGCTTAATAAAATTGACACGTTCCCTACATAGACTACAGATAATGTGGTAGAAATAAATGATTATTTAATGAAAATCTGTGATGAATCCTATTGCTGAGCAAAGACATCAAGTGTCAAATGAATAACCAATCTCTAATTGGGATTTTAATCTTATATTTTTTTAAACTGGGACTATATAATAAACTATTCCACAAGTATATTTCATACAAAATAATAGCTATGTATTTTCTTCTATTACAAAATTAATACATGTTCACTACGGAACATTTCTTACTTAAAAATAAAAACAACTAATAGTAACCTAAGGCATTTCCCTGCTTCTAGTCTTACCATTCTGATCCCCCAATCCTCCATTTTTCTGCCACCATATGTACCCCAAATGTAAATGTGGTCAGACGGCTCTTCTGCTCTAAACCCTTGAGCAGCTACCAGGTGCCTTTGTCACCTGTGTTTTCCAATTTTTTTAGCCTTATCTCCCACCCTCTTGGCTCATCCTCCTGGTCCCCCAGATTATTACACCTTAGGGTACAGTTCACCAATCTCATGTTTTTCACCCAGCTACAGATACAGACAGCTCACTTCTAAGGAACAGGGCTCTGTTTCTTATACACAAATACTGCCTATTTTCCTTTTGAGAATCTATCCAGTTGAGTTATTTCACCAATAAATTCTACCTCAAGTAGATACAGGTGAAAAACAGGAAGATTTTCTTATCTACAAAGACACGCTCTAGATAAGTTGTACTTCAAACTAGCTTATGTATTTATTTAATATTAGGTACTCAATGAATTCAAACTCAGAAAATATTGCTTCAGAATCAGATCTCTTTATGTTGGCTGTTTAGCTTCAGACTTGGGCTGAGTAACTTCCCAATGAGATAGAGTTTAGGGAAGGCCGTTGAGAACACCTATTACATTCCTGACCTGATAAACTATATGGAACATGTCCACATAACTACAATGTGAATATGCTCCATTGGAGCTTTAAAGGTAAAAACCCTGGTACGTATTGGCTTGTCTAATACATTTGATATCACATTTCTATTAGAGGCCTGAATGTTAGAACATTAATCTCCCATATTAGACGTTTTATCTCTCTAGCTTGGAGAGAAAATTTTTTGACAGCACGTGAGTGAAATGGCTATCTTTAATTCTTTTCACATTAGATCTACTGGATTCATCTGTTAGAATTCTTTTCCTTCTAAATGTGATATGGCTCTTTGGCAAGCTAACCATGAATTGTTTTAACAATCAGGTGACCTCTAAGAAGAAGAAATGTATCATCACTTTTGGGAAAAAAAAACAAAAACAAAATAAAACAAAACAAAAAAACACTCTGAGGCTGGGTGTGGTGGCTCACACCCATAATCCCAGCACTTTGGAAGGCTGAGGCAGGCAGATCACTTGAGCCCAAGAGTTTGAGACCAGCCTGAGCAACATGGAAAAACCCAATCTGTGCAAAAAAAATTTTTTAATTAGCTGGGTGTGGTGGCATGTGCCTGTAATCCCAGCTACTTGGGAGGCTGAGGTGGGGGTGTTACTTGAGCCCAGGAGGTTGAGGCTGCAGTGAGCCATGACTGCACCACTACACTCCAGCCTGGGTGACACAGTGAAACCCTGTCTCCAAAACAACACCAACAACAAACCCTGAAAATAATGTAAGCTTATCAAAATGGAAACAATGCAATGGCATGTCAGCAAAAAACAGCTTGTTAGGGAACTCCAAGTTCATCCCTCCACAGAAACAGTGAAAATAACCTGACAAAAAACTGTCAGAATCAACTTTATCTGATCTCTGAAAACCTGTCAAAATTTACAGCAATTAGGCAAGCACTTAAGAAAAAGATGATTCTCACTAAGGGTCTTAAAGATGCCAACCTAAGGCCTTGGTTAGGTTCCTGGTGCCAGAGAGATCAGAGTTGACCTTGTTCTCAAAGAGCTGTGGTTGTTTTATTTTAACCACTCTGTTGGCTTAAACTGTGTAAAGGGCTTGCTTTTATTTTGCCACCCTCAGAACTCTGCCAGAGCAGATAGGCAATTTGTCGTAAACATTTAAAGGCAAATTTATTTATGTGTTTTTTATTTTTTGTAGAAACAGGGTTTTGCCATGTTGCCCAGGCTGATCTCAAACTCCTTGGCCTCCCAAAGTGCTGGGATTACAGGCACGAGCCACCATGCCGGGCCTACAGGCAAATGTATTAGCCAGTGCTGAATGGGGTACGGGGTAGCGATTGAGGCAAACAATGGATATAATAAATTGTTTCTATAAATATAGAAAAAAGCTTGAAAGGACACAAAAATATTTTCATATAGCTGTTTTAAGCTAAGTGTTATTACAAAAGAGTCAAAAAGATAAAAAATTTAAAAGTTCATCAAGTAGAAATGTTATATGGTAAGCTAAGGTTAACTGATTATCAAAAAGCTTGGGGATGTGAGGGGGATCTGGCTGCAATATCTGTCACCCCACTGATCACCAGGGTTGATTCAGCTGATCTGGCTGGCTAGGTGGGTGTCCCCTTCTTCCCTCACCACTCCATGTGCGTCCCTCCCGAAGCTGCATGCTCGGTCCAAGAGGACAACCATCCCTGATAGAGGAGTACCAGTCTTCAGTCAAGGGTATACAAGTAGCTGCGCTCCCCGGCCAGAACCTCCAAACAAGCTCTCAAAAAGCATGGGCAGACAGACTGAAAAGTGACATGCTTTGGGGACTAAGGGCTTTTAAACTCCTACATATTCCTTGGAAACTAGATGGCCATGTGCATGCCCAGGACAGAGCACATGCTCAGAAAGACTTGAGAAGGCTCTAAGTTCTCACTTCTAGCTGATATTCAGGCTCTGCACAAGCAGAAACTGAAGCTAAGAAAGATGTAAACTACCCAACTGAGTGTGGAAGGCATGGCCCCAAGATATACATAGTCTACTGGCAAACATGCAACTATATATATTATTTATTTATTTATTTATTTATATTTAGTCATACACCACATAACAATGTTGCCATCAACAATGAATCACATATATGATGGTGGTCCCATAAGAATACAATACAATGGAGCTTTAAAATTCCTATCTTCTAGTGACATGTTACCTTTCCTAATGTCACAGTGCAATGTATCTACTCATGTGTTTGTGGTGAGGCTGGTGTAAACAAACCTGCTGTGCTGCCAGTTGTATAAAAGTATAGTACATACAATTATGTGTTGTACATCATATTTGATGATAATAAGCGACTATGTTACGGGGTTATGTATTTACTATACTATTATGGTTATTTCAGAGGGAAATTTTAAAAAAAATATATAGAAGGAATAAAGCGTAAAACAGCCTCAAGCAGGTCCTTCAGGAGGTATTTCAGAAGGGGCATTGTTATAAAAGATGACAGTTCCATGCACATTACTGACCCTGAAGACCTTCCAATTAAATGACATGTGATATTAATGATCATGACCCTGTGTAGGCCTAAGCTAATGTATGTTTGTGTCTTAATTTTTAACAAGAAAGTTTAAAAAGTTAAAGAAAAGTAAATAATTTTAAATATAGAAAAAAGCTTATAAGGATATAAAAATATTTTTATACAATTATATATGAGTTTGTGTTTTAAGCTAAGTGTTATTACAAAAGAGTCAAAAAGTTAAAAAGTTCATAAAGTAGAAATGTTACATAGTAAGCTATGGTTAATTTATTATTGGGGAGATCACATATTTTTAATAAATTTAGTGTAGTCTAAGTGTACAGTGTTTATACGATAGTCTACAGAAATGTCCTAGGCCTTCACGTTCACTTACCACTTACTCAGTGACTCACCCAGAGCAACTTCCACTCCTGCAAGATGTATTCACAGTAAATACCCTATACACGTACATTTTGTACCTATTATACTGCATTTTTACTATGTTTAAATATGTTTAGATACACAAATACTTTTGTGTTACAATTGCCTACAGTGTTCAGTACAGTAGCATGCTATACAGATTTGTAGCCCAGGAGCAATAGGTTATACCATACAGCCTAGGTTTGCAGATTTGTATAAATACATCTAGATTTGTATAAATACACTGTGATATTCACAAAGACAAAACTGCCAAGTGATGCACTTCTCGGAATGCATCCTTGTCATTAAGCGATGCATGACTATATATTTCTGGCTCCAACTGTTAAGAAAATATCTGCCAAATCATTAGTTGACCAGAGATTCTAAGCTAACTGAAGAGAAATTCTAGTGGCCACACAGCACAGAATATGTACTTTACAAAAGTGTCTGTTTCAGAAAAGTCACTAGACAACACCAACTATAATAAGCAGCAACAAAAACCTCTAAGAAAGTAGAAAATATCACTGCCACATTATATATCTAAAATGTCTAATACTCAGTAAAAAATTATAAAGCATGCAAAGAAACAAGAAAGTATGGTCCTCAATCAGAGGAAAAAAAAAATCAATAGAAATTGTCCCTGAGGATGTCCACATATTGCATTTACTAGGCAAGGACACTAAATCAATTATTTTAAATATGCTTAAAGAGTATGTACAAAGAACTAAAGGAAAATATGAGAATAATGTCTCACATAATTGAGAATATCAACAAAAATAAACTTTAAAAAAAAAAACAGAAATTCTGAACTAGCAAAATACAATAACTGAAATGAAAACTTTACTAGTTGGGGCTCAACAGCAGGCTTCAGTAGGCAGAAGACATAATCAATGAACACTTACAGAGATCAATAGAGATTTCCTGATCTGGAGAGCAGAAAGGAAAAAAAATGAATAAAATGAACAAAGCCTAAGAGACCTGTGGAACACTATTAAAAGTACCAACAAACACATAATGGATCTCCAAAAGGGAGAAGAAACAGAAAAGGGGGCAGAATACATATTTGAAGAAAAAAATGACAGCAAACTTCAAAAATTGATGAAAGACATAAACCTATATATCTAAGAATCTCAACAAACCCCAAGTAGGAGAAAACTAAAGAGATCCACACCTAGCAACACTATAATCAAAATGTTAAAAGAAAAAGAGTCTCGAAAGCAGCAAAAGAAGCAACTTATCATGTATAAGGGATCCCCAATAAAGTTAACAGCAAATTTCTCATCAGAGATTATGGAGCCTAGATGGTAGTAAATTAACATGAAAAAAAAATCTATCAACCAAGAAGTCTATATCCAACAAAACTATCCCTCAAAAACAAAAGAAATTATGATATCCCAGTTAAAAAATTAGAATTCATTGCTAGTAGATATGCTTTATAAGAAATGCTATAAGGAGTCCTTCAAGCTGAAAGAAAAAGATACTAGACAGTAATTCAAATCAGAACAAAGAAATAAAAAACACTGGTAAAGATAATGCTGTGGTCTGAATGTTTGCGTCCCTCCAAAACTCACGTGTTGAAATCTAATCCCCCATGTGATGGTATTAAGAGGTGGGGCCTCTAAGAAGTGATTAGGCCAAATGGGATTAGTGCCCTTGTAAAAGAGGTCCCATAGAGCTGTCCCTTTTTTGCCCTTCTGCCCTGGGAGGACACATAGAAGGGACCATCTATGAGGAATGGGCCCTCACCAGACAGTGAATATGTTGTACCTTGATCTTGGACTTCCCAGTCTCTAGAACCATGAGCAACAAATTTCTGTTGTTTATAAATTACCCAGCAAAAAGTATTTTGTTATAGCAGCACAGACTAAAACAGGTTAACTACATAGATAAATATAAAAGTCATTATTAATGCATTTTGGTTAGTAACTTCAATTTTACTCTATATGATTTAAAAGACAGTTACATAAAGCAGTAATTATAAATCTGTCATAAATAAATAATATAAATCTATGTCTATGGCAGACATTATATACATAAAAATGTAATCTGGAGTGCAGAGTGACAATAAACAACATAAGGAATAGGGAACAGTGCTTGCTATAGGAGTAACATTTTTTATTTTCTTTTTTAAAATTAATTTAAAATTTTTCCTTTTTGCATCTCACATTCTAGCAAAATATTTTTACATGATTGAAACTAAATTGGTATTAATCCAAATTGGATTGCTATAAATTAATATGCGAACTGTAATTCCCATGGCAAAAACTAAGAATGTAAAGATCTACAGTAAAAGAAATGAAAAGTGAATAAAATAGTACACTAGAAAAAAAATTGAATACAAAAAAGGTAATAATGGAAGAACTGGAGAACAAAGATGACATATAATATACAGAAAACAAATAGCAAAATAGCAAAAGTAAGTCATTCCTTATCTGTAATTACTTTAAAATTAAATGAGTTAAACTCTCCGATTAAAATGCAGATACTGGCGAATGAATTTAAAATAAACATGATCCATCACAGCAAGTCCTCACTTAAGGTCACTGATAGGTTCTTAGAAACTGTAACTTTAAGTAAAATGACATATAATGAAAACAATTTTTTTCATGCTATAATGAAACAACATTGAAGGAAATCATGCTATTTAAAGACTTAACTGCAAGTGGTAGTTTCTAAGACTCTACTGATGATGGCAAGAGAGGATTTACTGTACATGGTGTCTATAAGAGACTCACTTCAGAACCAAGATATAAATAGATCAAAAGTGAATGGATGAAAAAAGATATTCCTTGCAAACAGTAATTAAAAGAGAGCTGGGTGGCTATACCAATATTAGACAAAATCAATTTTAACACAAAAATTGTTACAAAAGACAAAGGACATTACTTAATAAAAAGGTCAATCCATCAAGAAGATATAACAATATAAATAACATAAACATGCACATAACAGAGCCCCAAAATATATGAAGTAAAGATTTAACAGAACTGAAAGGAGAAATAGACAATTCTACAGTAATGGAAACTTTAATACTCCACTTTTAGTAATGACTGGAACAATCAGAAAGAACAGTATGAAAACAGAAAACTTGAACAATAGTATAAACCAACTAGACACATCTAACAGACATCTATAGAATATTCCACCCCAAAAGAGAATACACATTTTTCTGAAGTGCATATGGAATATTAGCCAAGATATACCATATTTTAGGCTATTAAATAGGTCTCAATAAATTTAAAAAGACTGAAATCATACCACGTATCTTCTCTAACCATAACAAAAGGAAATCAGAAATCAATGGCAAAAGGAAATTTGAAAAATTCACATGTGGAAATTAAACAACACATTTTTAAACAACAAGTAATCAAAAAGGAAATTAGAAAATACTGTGATATGAATGAACGTGCCACTATGTGGTCTCTAAGATAATTGTGAATGTGTTAGAAGACCATCCTCAGTAGCAGTAGAGAAGCCTACACTCTTTTTAAAAGAATAAAACTTAAAAGCTCTTTATTCCTTTATGTTTAGAATGTTTGAGACTAAAATAGGAAAGGCCATAAAATATCAGGGTTTCATTACCTGTTAGATATTTCTTTTTGGATTCATTCCTTCTGGAATATTTTAATTCATTAATGTTAACAGTTAATCATAACTATTTTTTCTAATTTAAAACAACTGAGGATTAAGCAAGAATAAAATTAAATCACGATATTTAATTTTTAAAGTAAAAAACAAATCACTAGAGAAGGATACGAATGAAAACGAAAACATACCATGCCAAAACGTAGGATGTGGTAAAAGCAGTGCTCAGAAGAAAATTTACAGTTATAAACACACTTAAAAAAAAAAGAAGAAGAAGAAAAATCTCAACCTAACTTTCTACCTTCCATGGTCGCTATCCTAAGTTTTGCTACGTAACAGCACTGAAAAATCTGCCTTAGGTGACTCAAGGGAAATTTTTTATTTTACTTTTTATCAAGGATTGGCAAACTGTTTCTGTAAAGGGACAGATAGTAAATATTTTAGGCTTTGTGGGTCAGTCTTCATTACAACTATTAAATCCTGCCATTGTAGTAAGAAAGCAGCCACAGACAATATATACACAAATGGATATAGTAGTGTTCCAATAAAACTTTATTACAAAATCAGGTAGTGGCTGCTTTTGGCCCAAGGACTGTAGTTTGCTGACCCTGATTTTAATCAATGGATTGACAATAATCCACAAATGTGATATCCACATTTTTAGGTGTGCCAGGTAGCAGAAAAATATTTGGCTAGTTAACCAAAACCAAAAGATCTTATCCAGGATCTGACCAAAGGAAACTCTTCGGGTTTTTTTTGGTTTGTTTTTATTGTTTGTTTGTCTGAGATGGAGTCTCGCTCTATTGCCAGGCTGGAATGCAGTTGTGTGTGACCTCAGCTCACTGCAACTTCCGCCTCCCAGATTCAAGAGATTCTCTTGCCTCAGCCTCCCCAGTAGCTGGGACCACAGGCACGTGCCACCACGCCGAGCTAGTTTTTGTATTTTTAGTAGAGACGGGGTTTCACCATGTTGGCCAGGATGGTCTCGATCTCTTGACCTTGTGATCCGCCTGCCTCAGCCTCCCAAAGTGCTGGGATTACAGGTGTGAGCCACTGCTCCTGGCACGCTCAAAGTAAACTCTTCTTAATGAAACTTCTACTCCCTTGAAAAAGACTCAGGAGTATTAAATTGAAGGGAAGATAATCTATTTGGCTATCAGATTCACTGAGGAAGGAAGACAACATTCATCCAAATTATATTTAGGAACTTCAAACTCTAATTGACATCTGGGACCCTTAATTTGTATAGTGTTATTAATCAAGACCAACTGCCTCAAAGTTAATACAGTCAATGCACTGCATGACATTTTGGTCAATGATGGACTGCATGTATGATAGTGGTTCCCATAAAATTATAATGGAGCTGACCTATATAGGAGTACCATTTTAAATCTTTTTACTGTATTTTTACTGTACCATTTCTATGTTTAGATACATAAACACCATTGTGTTACAATTGCCTGCAGTATTTAGTAACATGTTGTACAAGTCTGTAGCCTAGGAACAATAGTCTATACTATGTTGCCTAGGTGTATGGTAGGCTATACCATGAAGGTTTGTAAAAGTGCACTCTATGATGCTGGAACAACTAGAAAATTGCCTAACAATGCATTTCTCAAAATATATCCCCATCATTAAGCAGTACTTGACTGTAATTCCATGCAATTTTTCTCACTGGGTCTTTGGGTCATTTTTGTATCTGATTTATTGATTAAAAGCTCAAGCTAAACTCTTACTAATGACTTTGCCCTCCTTACTTTGACCTTCGCATGTAAATTTAGCAGTCAACACAGCTTTCTCACCCCACCCCAAACCTCTCAAAAAAAAAAAAAAAAAAAGCAGCAAAAAAGCCAAAACAAACATATGTGTGTGTACACAAGTGCATTCACCACTAGAAGAACTAAATAATAGAGACATTTAAAGGAAGTTGTCTCTGGTGAGTGGATCAGGAGGATAAGGCAGGAAACTTGGATTCATCACAGTATCTTCAGGATTATAGGATTTTATACCAGATGCATATAAAATTTAAAATAAATTGAAAAAATAAAATGCTTTAGAAATAAGTTTCAAAATAAAAACTAATTTTCCAGGGAAAATAAAAATAATAAATACAATAATATAGTTTACTTCATGATAAATTTTAAGTCTGGGCTTCTATGGCCAATATGCTACAAAAGAAGTAGGGAGAGGCTTTGGGTTTCTCCATAATAGATCACTGTTAAAGTCAACTGCCTTTGGAGAGATGTATTCAAATTTATGTAAGATTATAACTTTAATTGATTTTCTTAGCCTTAAACTATACATACTAACCAGTGATAAGGTTAATCTATACCAAATCCTGGTTGTTGATAGAGAACATTTATTATTCTTTAAGAGTCAAGGTCAATAAGAATGATTTCTTGACAAAATAATTTTGAGCACAGTAGAAGGATGTATTCTGCTCCTTTATTTTAGGAATACATTATGTGCCCTATTTTAAACTAGTATCTAAATAAATTTAGATTAATAACACATTTATTTGAGTTGGATACACCTCTGTCCTCTCCATAAGATTAAAAAAGTAAGCGTTCTCCAAAATATAGATAAACAAAAGACTCCAGCTTCGAGAGACAGCTGCTTCTGATATGTAATTACTGGCGGAATTGAGTTGGCAGGAACATCAGACCAACTATTCACAAAACAAAATTGTCATTTGTATAATCTGGTAACTAGATCTTAGACTAAATCTTGCCACTGATTTATCTTGAAAAGGAGGTCCCTTTAACAAGTCAATGGCAGGGGGAGAAAGAGAGAGAGGACAGACAGTTTTATAAAAAAGAGATTTAAGAGAGAGAACAACTGGCCAGGCGCGGTAGCTCACGCCTGTAATCCCAGCACTTTGGGAGGCCGTGGCAGGCGGATCACAAGGTCAGGAGATCGAGACCATCCTGGCTAACACGGTGAAACCCCGTCTCTACTTAAAATACAAAAAAAAAAAAAAAAAAATTAGCCAGGCGTGGTGGCAGGCACCTGTAGTCCCAGCTACTTGGGAGGCTGAGGCAGGAGAATGGCGTGAACCCGGGAGGCAGAGCTTGCAGTGAGCCAAGATCGCGCCACTGCACTCCAGCCTGGGCGACAGAGCAAGGCACCATCTCAAAAAAAAAAAAAAAAGAAAAAAGAAAAACAGAGATAGAACAACCAAATGTAACGTATGGAACTTGTGTGGCCCCTGATTCAAATTAAACCAGAGTAAAAAGGCAGATTTGTGACAACTAGGAACATCTGAATCAAGACTGCTACTAGACACTGTTAAGGAATTATTCATTATATTGGATGGGATAATAGTATCCTGGGTATTTAATATCTCTTTAAGGAGATCCACAGTGAAGCACTCAGGAATAAAATGTCATAATGTCTGATATTCATTTTAAAATACTTCAAAAAAAAGGATAATATAGGAAAATGATAATTATTAAGTGAGTGATGATTAATATAGGAATTCATTAAACTATTCTCTCTACTACTGTTTAAGTTTTTCATAATTAAAAAGTACAGTGAACAATAAATACAAAAGTATTATTATTTGTAATTTGTAACATACGTGTCTGTAGGTGTTCTCAAAACAGAAGAAATATGCCATAAGAGACAACCTAATAGTGGCCTAGAATTTTCAAAAAAGAAAAAAAGAAGAGGAAGCAGACCAAGAAGGGTAAGTGGTAAAGTAAAAGCTGTTATTTGATTTAGATTTATTAATAGAAAAGTATAGGTTTTATTATCATCTTTAAGGATGAGAAGGTAACCACTATGTAACAGAAAAGCATATAAAAATTTCCAAATTAATAGAAAGAAATTTTACTAAGCCAACAAAAGAAAAATAAAAAAAGCATAACAAATACTACAGACAACAGAGAAAAAACAAAATCAAGCATTTCTCATTAACTATACAAACATATACTGAGCTCCCTTATCAAAATACAACTGATCAACAAACTAACTTTGAAACAAAACCAAAAAGGCAGAAAACAGAGATGAAGAAAAACAGACGCAAACAAAAGAAAAGCAATAGTGTTGATATTAACATTGGAAAATGGGAATTAAAGGTCAAAAGCAAGTAATAGGACAAAGAGTGGTAATAAGTAATGATAAAAGGTCTAATCCATTGAAAAGTTAAAACAGTCATAAACCCTTATGTTCTAAACACTCCAAATTCATTCACATAACAGCAAAACTCCTAAATAGAACTTGATAAAAACAATCACAGCAGAATACTTTAATATACCTTTACCAGAGCTGACACAGTAAGTAAACAAAAAATAAGCAAAATTATAGAGAATTTGAATAATAATTTTTAAAACACTTTGAGGTGTTTATGTTTACAAATATAAGATATATATTAGATAAATATAAGCGGCCAGGCGCGGTGGCTCACGCCTGTAATCCCAGCACTTTGGGAGGCCAAGGCGGGCAGATCACGAGGTAAGGAGATCGAGAACTTCCTGGCTAACACAGTGAAACCCCATCTCTACTAAAAATACAAAAAATTAGCCAGGCATGGCGGCGTGTGCCAGTAGTCCCAGCTACTCAGGAGGCTGAGGCAGGAGAGTGGTGTGAACCCGGGAGGCAGAGCTTGTAGTGAGCTGAGATCGTGCCACTGCACTCCAGCCTGGGTGACAGAGCAGGACTCCATCTCAAAAAAAAAAAAAAAAAAAAGAAAGAAAGAAAAAGATAAATATAAGCATACAAATATAAATATTACCAGCAGATAATACCAAGCCTATATTCATGGTTCATTTAAAAAATGAGCAATAAGTCTGGTCACAGAGGAAGTCTTAATTCTAAAACTTAGAGATAGTACAGACTACATTTAAAAATAATAATCAGGCCGGGCGCGGTGGCTCACGCTTGTAATCCCAGCACTTTGGGAGGCCGAGGCGGGCGGATCACGAGGTCAGGAGATTGAGACCATGGTGAAACTCCGTCTCTACTAAAAATACAAAAAAAAAAAAATTAGCCGGGCGTGGTGGCGGGCGCCTGTAGTCCCAGCTACTCGGAGAGGCTGAGGCAGGAGAATAGCGTGAACCCGGGAGGCGGAGCTTGCAGTGAGCCGAGATTGCGCCACTGCACTCCAGCCTGGGCGACAGAGCGAGACTCTGTCTCAAAAAAAAAAAAAAAAAAAAAAAAAAAAAAAAAAAAAATAATCATCATCATCATCATCATCATCATCATCATCAAATAAAATAACCATCAGAGACCAAAATGATTTTTAAAAACCTCAGCAACTGACAAGTTAAAAAAAAATTTTTTTTCAAGACAGAAATAAAAGTTTAAATTACAAATAGCCTAGAAACTCATGAAAGGGAAAATATTTTACATCAAAATCTATGAGAAATGAAATTCTACATAGAGGAAAACGTATGCAGCTAACAAGACAAACTAAAAATGAATGAACCAAGTACCCAGGCCAAGAAAGCAGAAAAAGAACAATTAAAACACACCAAAACAAAATAGGAAGAAGAAACGGGTAAATATTAATGGAGAAATTAATAAAACAGAAAAGGGAAAAAAGCTAGTTCTTTTGAAAGGCAAGCAAAGCAGATAATTCCTAGCAAACATAATTAAAATAAATATACCAGACAGAGAGTGCCTCAGTAGTTACTTAAACCTCAGCTTTCTTATCTGGAAAATGGTCACATATTTGCTTTACCTTCCTTCCTTTCCTCTGCTTCTGCCTACTGTACCTTCCAATAGCAATGTCAAATGAACTCATCTGAAAGCTCAGCCCAGCTGGTTCTAAATGTGACACAGGGAACATTACAATCTGTCATTCACCTAATACTGTTGTGTATTTATTTCCTTTCAGACACAGACTGATCCCTAATCCCAGAGCTCCAGTTGCCTTTACGGGGCTTTTTTCTGCTGTGGTTCCTGCCAGACAATCTTGTTCTTGGCTGTCTCGTTTCCAAACACAGTAGCCCTACCCTTGAAAGCCAACCCAGAGCATTGTACCCCTGCCCAAAGTAGATCTCTTAAACGCTTCAGTGACTGCTGTTGCTGAACTACCTAGTCCAATTACCCAATGTTATGTTTCTACCCTGCATATAGTCAGGAAAGTGAGAAAGGTGGCTGTGGTCAACCGCAAATGTTGGTTTCAAACCCATGCCACATCAGCAAAAAAAAATGGATAGGCACCCATGTCTGTAAAGGGAAAAGCAAAAGCAGCAGAAGCATGGTCTCTATCTCATTTCCACCTTCTAAAACATTCACAAGTACATCTCAATGGCTAAATCTACCTTATATCCAGAATACTTGCTGCAAGTGGATCTGGGAAAGTTATTAGCTTTCAACACTATGTAAAATAGGAAAGGACACTGGCATGGAAAAATAAATGTTGAAACCAATCCATTGTTTTCACCAAGTAAAGGTTTTTTTCTTTTCATATTATCCTTCAATTTTAATAAGCAAATTTTTACAGCATGTAAAAAGACTGATAAATTCTCAAAATAAAAGTGCAAACCAGTAAATGTAATAGAATAATACTGGATGCTTTTCTTTATATCTCTGAAATTAATTCACCTTTTAAGGATGTATCCTTGTCTCCATATAAATAGACATGTAATATTCCATTCCATATTGACTTTCTCTTCAAAGATTGTCAGGGAAAATTTCTAAGTTTTTCATAGTATGGTTTGTAAATCTCTTGAAGACAGACCAATTCTTTCCATTTATATATTGTTTTAAGTTCCCACTGCAGCTGCAGTGGCTAACTGATCATGGTAGTTTCCTGGTCCCAGTGACTTCCTAATTGTAGCAATCACAGTATGGCACAGGTAAGAGAGATTGGATAAGTCTAGGATAATCACAGGGGACAGAGAATTAAAATACTGTGGAAGAGTGGCAGTGAATTTGTCTTGGATAATCTGCAGAGGAGAAAGAATCGAGTCTGTAAAAAAATGTTATTAGTCAAATCGTGTTGTACACCTTAATATATACTATTTTTGTCAATTATATCTCAATAAAGCTGGAAAATAAAAAATAAACAGGAAAGAGAAAAAATGTTATGAGAACTTTTGATGAATTAGATTGGGGGTAAGGTTGTAAATGACAGACAACTTGTGAGTATCACACTTGCATAAGCAAGGATACTGATAACATCTGCAGAAATAGGAAAACACTGGAAGAAAATCCGTAGGCCAGAGAAGACAATGAACTTGCCAAGTAGGAGGTGTTTTTGAAATACTCAAGTGGAACTGCCAGCTAAGCATCTGGATACACAGGTCTGAAACTCAAAGTAGTAGTTTGTATTAGACATATATAAATGTAGAAGCCATTGGTATATGAAGAAAAGTCAAATAGACAGGAAGGATATTGCTTAAAGAAAAACAGAAGAGTGGTAATATATGAAGGCTTAAATGAGCTTTGAAGAATGTTAGCATTGTCAGTACTGCTGATGTCAGGTAAAATGAACACTAAAAGTTATCAACTGGACCAGCTATTATGAAAATCCCTGGGAACCTTGGGAACAGCTGTTTTGCTAGAGTAATGGGTACAGATGCCTAAGAAGAGTGGTGTAAAACGAAGGGAAATTTTCAAGAAATTTGGCTGTTGAATGGAAAAAGATATGTGGCTGAGAGGGATTTTCTTTTCTTTTTAAAGAAACATATCTACATAAATACTGATGAGAAAGATATAGTTGAGAGAGGACTTTAAATATAGGTGATAGATAGCAGCACTGACAGTATGTTTCCAGAGCAGGAAGGGGTAGAGTAAGGGATAGAATCCAAAAGATGGGAGAAAAGCTGGCATTCAAAGAGGGGACACCATTAGCAGGAAGAAGGAGAGGATACATGTAGGTCTAAGTCTGTAGGTTGGTTGTAAGATGAAAGTATTTGAGTATAAATGTTATAGATCCTGGCCATATATAAGATGTCATGGCCAATAAAAGTTGCGAGGGGAATTCTTTGAATTAACAGGCATGAGGGTGCAAGTTGATAGTAAGAGAGATCTTTTACACCCTTCATCAGAGGTGTCTGAAAGGTCACAGTAAGAGAAAAATGGACATGTAGATGAAATGGAGATAGGACTGGTAAGCTAGTCTGTACAATTTTGCCCAGCTGTTCTTTAAAAGAAGATCTATAGTGATTAATTCTACATTTAACTTAACCCTTTCTCTCCAAATTAGTGTTTCTTCATATTTCCAACTTTATACAAAATAACTGATAATTTAGTAATTTGAGAAGTGATAAATGCAAAATCAAAATCATACTAATTGCTGAATAAAATAATTCAAATTCCTTTCTTTTCCTCTTTTTTTTTTTTTTGGCTCTGTCGCCCAGGCCAGAGTGCAGTGACGCGATCTCAGCTCGCTGCAATCTCCACCTCCCGGGTTCAAGTGATTCTCCTTCCTCAGCCTCCCGAGTAGCTGGGACTACAGGTGTGTGCCACCATGCCCGACTAATTATTTGTATTTTTAGTAGAGATGGGGTTTCATTGTGTTAGCCAGGATGGTCTCAATTTCCTGACCTCGTGATCTGCCTGTCCCAGCCTCCCAAAGTGCTGATACACATAGAAATATTTTATAATCTCTACACATTTTATATCCAAATGGCCATTAAATATATAAAAAGTATTCAATTTCCTTAATTACAGAGAAAAAGCAAATTAAAGTCAAAGTGAGATACCACTACATACCTACCAGAATGGCCAAAATAAAAAAGATAATGTATCTTTATAAATATTTTATTTTTATAAAAAAGATAATTATTCCCGGCCGGGCGCGGTGGCTCACGCTTGTAATCCCAGCACTTTGGGAGGCCGAGGCGGGCGGATCACGAGGTCAGGAGATCGAGACCATGGTGAAACCCCGTCTCTACTAAAAATACAAAAAATTAGCTGGGCGTGCTGGCGGGCGCCTGTAGTCCCAGCTACTTGGAAAGGCTGAGGCAGGAGAATGGCGTGAATCCGGGAGGCGGAGCTTGCAGTGAGCCGAGATTGCGCCACTGCACTCCAGCCTGGGCGACAGAGCGAGACACCGTCTCAGAAAAAAAAAAAAAAAAAAAGATAATGATTCCCAATGTTAAGGCTGTGGAGCAACTGCAACACCAACGCACTGCTGGAGGGAGGATAAACTACTATAACCATTTGAAAACGGTTTGGCAGTATCTACTAAAGCTGAACATACACAAACCCAGCAATGATAGGGCAATTTCATTCCTTAGTATATATGCAACAGAAATGCATATATAAGCTCATTAAAAGATATGTACAAGGATGTTCATAGAAACATTGTTCATAATAGCCCCAAATTAGAAACAACCTAAATATCCATCAAAAGCAGTATCTATCAATAAAATGGGATCCTGCTATGGTTTGAATGTGTCCCCCTGAAAGTATGTGTTGGAAACTTAATCCCCAATGCAACAATGTTGGGAGGAGGAACCTAATGGGAGGTGCTTAGGTCATGAGGGCTCCACCCTCATGAACGGATTAATGGCATAAAAGGGCTTGAGGTTGCCAGTTCCATCTCTTGCTCTCTCTCATGCCATGGGATGATGCAGCATGAAGGCCCTCACCAGATGCTCCCACCTTGATACTGGACTTTCCAGTTCCAGAACGGAAAGAAGTGTATTTTCTTTACAAATTACTCAGTCTGTGGTATTCTGTCATAGTAAAACAAAATTTCATGTGCATGATGCCATGTGCAAAATGTCATGTGCAAAATGTCATGTGCAAAATGTCATGTGCAAAATGTCACGTGATGTCATGTGCAAAATGTCCTGTGCATGATGTTGAGAAACAGAAGCCAATTTAAGACGCAAATTAGCAAGTAATTCAAAAATCTGTATCAGAATACACATAGCTGACCCTTGAACACCAGGAGTTTGATCTGCGAGGGTCCACTTATATTCAGATTTTTTTCAATAAAAGTTACACAAGTATGCCTGACTCTCCTGACTCCCCTTCCACTTCCTCCACCTCTTCTGCCTCCGCCATCCTTGAGGCAGCAAGACTAGCCTCTCCTCTCAGACTACTCAATGAGAAGGTGCAAAGATGAAGACCTGCATGATGATCCACTTCCACTTAATGAATAGTAAGTATATTTTCTCTTATGATTTTCTTAATAAGGTGCAAAGATGAAGACCTGCATGATGATCCACTTCCACTTAATGAATAGTAAGTATATTTTCTCTTATGATTTTCTTAATAACATTTTCTTTATTGTAAGAATACAGTATATGATACATATAACGTGTTAATTGTTTATGTTAGTGGTAGGCTACTAGTAGTTACGTTTTGGCAGAGCCAAAAGCTATTCATGGACTTTCCACTGTGCTGGGGGATCCGCACCCCTAACCCCTCTGTTGTTCAAGAGTCTGTTATAATTTGATACTGCATGTCTTTTCTATGAATTTTAGCAGCTCCAGAAGCCAGGAATTGTATATGACTTTTGTTTCCTCAGACGAATTTTATTATGCAATAGCTGCTTATTATTTCCTGATTGTTATCCTTCAGGAAGTGTTTCATAGTTCTTATCTCTGAAAATAATTGAAATATTTTATTTCAGTATATTTGTTACATCTGACTTTTGACCAAAATTGTAGTCAAATTATTTCTAATAATTTATCATTCAACCTTTGCAGAAATGACCAAGAAGCATGGCAAATACATAGTTTGATTTCTCAGATACCTCTCTAATGTCATGATTCAAAAATATGGGATATAGTAAAAATATTAATACTAATCAGTCCTTATTTCCTTCCTTGCAGTCTTTTTTTTTTTTTTTTTTTTTTGAGATGGAGTTTCACTCTGTCACCCAGGCTGGAGTGCAGTGGCACAATCTTGGCTCACTGCAATATCTGCCTCCCAGGTTTAACTGATTCTCCTGCCTCAGCCTCCCAAGTAGCTGGGATTACAGGCATGAGCCACCATACCTGGCCCAACTTGCAGTCTTGAATGTTAAAGTATTTATCAAATATGAATATTTGAATTTCTGCATATTTACCACTTTGCAAGAATGCTAGAAATCATTGCACAAAATAATTTTAGGAGCAAAGTAAATAAAATGTTGATTCTAAGAAGCACTTAGATATAATATCACAAAAATCTTCAAGTCAGTATTATTGAAATTAATGTGGAAATTTCTAATTCCAGGCAGAGCATGTTTGGTGACCTGTAGTATATAGTACAGGCTCCCTTGGCCGAGCTTTTACTTTCTGAGGTTTCAGTTACCCATGGTCAACTGCAGTCTGAAAATATTAAGACATTTTGAGACAAAAGAGAGATCGTATTCACGTAAATTTTATTATAGTATATCGTTGTAATTGTTCTATTTTATTATTACTCCTGTTAATCTTATTGTGCCTAATTTATAAATTGAACTTTATCATAAGATACGAATACATAGGAAAAAACATAGTTTCAGCCATTGGGATCCCATTTGGGATTTTAGAACGTATCCCCTACAGATAATGGGAGACTACTGGACATTAGGAACCCAGTTAAGGTTCAAAAAAAGCTTGGGACAAGTTAAAAGTACCTCTTTTTAAAAATGCTTGCCACTTATCTCAGCTTCATGCTTCACTCCCTCCCAACTGGAGAATTTCTAGGATAGAGATGCCAGTAAAACTCATTTAATTAATTCAGAAGAGTAGCCAAACAAATTGTATCTGTCCCAGCAGGAAGTCAGACCGTATCTGCTACAGTGGAGGCAATATTTTTAAACTTTTGCTCATCTTCAGTAGTTAAAGTTTAAAAATCTGTATGTATATTTGGGTTAAGTGTTTTCTGACTACTGCAAAACAAAGAAACAAAAACAGGAAAAAAAGTAAGATTGCAGGAAAGGAAATGAAATTAACTGTACCTAACCAGTTTTAAAATGAGGGTTCAATTTTCTTCCTTCTAATTACATACCTATGAGAACCAGAAATAAATTGTTGAAATAATTTTTCGATATATTTGAGTATAGTTTATTGTTCTCTGCTTTTAACCAATTGGATGATTTTGAATTATTTCCAGAATTAGAGTTATGTCCTATTCTATTTTGAAGTATCTATGCTTCAATAAGTGATTTCTCCCTTGCCCTTCCCCCTCCCCCCACCCCCTTCTTCTTCTTCTTCTTCTTCTTTTTTTTTTTTTTTTTGAGATGGAGTCTCTCACGTTGTTGCCCAGGCTGGAGTGCAGTGGCGTGATCTTGGCTCACTGCAACCTCTGCCTCCAGAGTTCAAGTGATTCTTGTGTTTCAGCCTCCCAAGTAGCTGAGATTACAGGCACCTGCCACCATGCCCGGCTAATTTTTGTATTTTTAGTACAGACATGTTTTTTCCATGTTGCCAAGGCTGGTTTCGAACTCTTGACCTCAAGTGATCTGCCTGCCTTGGCCTCCCGAAATGTTGGGATTACAGGCGTGAGCCACCGGGCCTGGCCAATAAGCGATTGCCCTCTGTTGACAAACTAGGTAGACCAGTCCTCAAAACCTTTGGCGTTAATTTGGTAATTGAGAGAGTTAAAGAGGACTGCCATTTTTTTTTTTTTTTTTTTTTTGAGACAGAGTCTCGCTCCGTCACCCAGACTGGAGTGCAGTGGCGCAGTCTCGGCTCACTGCAAGCTCCGCCTCCCGGGTTCACGCCATTCTCCTGCCTCAGCCTCTCCGAGTAGCTGGGACTACAGGCGCCCGCCAACACACCCGGCTAATTTTTTTTGTATTTTTAGTAGAGACGGGGTTTCACCGTGGTCTCGATCTCCTGACCTCGTGATCCGCCCGCCTCGGCCTCCCAAAGTGCTGGGATTACAAGCGTGAGCCACCGCGCCCGGCCAGGACTGCCATTTTATGGAATATAATCACAGCACACTTTTAATCTAGTTGCGTATTTACTGGCGTGTCATTTTGCATGATGACCAGTGTTTAGAACTGGGTTGATTTCGTTCAAATTTGCTTTAGTTTTTGCTTAAATTAGTGTCCTGTACTACAAACGCTCTTAGTCCAATTTTCCATGTCATATAATTTTCTCCTGTGGTAGTCTACACATGCAAAAATATGTAGTCATCCACAGAATCTTTTTTTTTTTTTTTTTGAGACAGGGTCTCACTCTGTTGCCCAGGCTGGAGTGCAGTGGCACATGCCACCTCACTTTATCGTGCTTTACTACATGTTGCAACTATTGAATCTTTTTACAAATTGAAGGTCTGTGGCAATCCTGAGCCAATCAAGTGTATGGGTGCCATTTTTCCAACAGCATGTACTCCCTTCCTGTTTCTGTATCACATTTTGGTAACTCTCGCAACATTTCAAACATTTTCATTATTATTACATCTGTTATAGTGACCTATGATCAGTGATCTCTGATATTACCATTGTAATTATTTTGGGGAGTCACGAACCATGCCTATATAAATTGGTAAATTTAATCAATAAATGTTGTATGTGTTCTGACTGATCCGACGACCAGCTGTACCCCCATCTCTCTCTTTCTCTTTGGGCCTCCCTACTCTCCGAGACGCAACAATATTGAAATTAGGCCAATTAATAACCCTACAGTGATCTCTAAGTATTCAAGTGAATGGAAGATTCACATATCTCACACTTTAAGTCAAAAGCTAGAAATGATTAAGTTTAGTGAGGAAGGCATGTTGAAAGCCAGGACAGGCCAACAGCTAGGCCTCTTGCACCAAACAGGCAAGTATGAATGTAAAGGAAAAGTTCCTGAAGGAAATTAAGTGCTACTCCAGTGAATATATGAATGATAAGTGAAAAAACCTTAATGCTCATATGGAGAGAGTGTGAGTGGTGTGGATACAAGATAAAACCAACCACAACATTCCCTTGAGCCAGAGCCTAATCCAGGGCAAGGTCCTAACTCTCTTCATTTCTGAGAAGGCCAAGAGGGTGAGGAAGCTGTAGAAGAAAAGTTGGAAGCTAGCAGAAGTTGGATCATGAGGCTTAAGGAAAGCAGCTGTCTCCACAACATAAAAGTGCAAGCAGCAGCAGAAAGTTCTGATGGAGAAGCTGCAGAAATGCTTCAATTCAGACTTGGCACTACTGCCAGATAGATAAAAAAAAGTAATCTAGATGGCCAGGCGCGGTGCCACTTTGGGAGGCCAAGGCAGGCGGATCACAAGGTCAGGAGTTCGAGACCAGCCTGACCAATATGGTGAAACCACGTCTCTACTAAAAGTGCAAAAATTAGCAGGGCATTGTGGTACGCATCTGTAATCCCAGCTACTAAGGAGGCTGAGGCAGGAGAATCACTTGAACCTGGGAGGCAGAGGTTGCAGCGAGCTGAGATCATGCCACTGCACTCCAGCCTGGGTGACAAGAGTGAGAGTCATCTCAAAAAAAAAAAAAAAAAAAGTAATCTAGATAAGCCTAAAATACTACAGATGACACTACACAATCCCAATATACTGGTTAAAAAAGCAGAAAACGTAATCTGGCAACCTAAATGATTATAAAATAGAGAAAATTTTCCCCTACCAAATTAAAGACAGTTTAAACTGTTTCCATAGCAAACGACAACTTTGTGCTTTATTCATTTTCCCTTAAAAAAAGTTTAACAATGTAAAATTAACTTGATATATAAACCATTCCTTCATAGTGCAAGTGCTTCACAGAAATGGAAAATATCAGTTTCCCTTTGTCCAGAGAGACTCCTTAAGTTACAAATTAAGTCGAAACTTACCCATAACTATTTTAAATAAATTTATTTCATTAGTAACTACTACTACAAGGTAACCACTGATAAATATTTGTAGTGGCATAATAGTTCCTTAATGTGGAGTTTTCCTACCCCTGAGAAACAGGCCATACTTTTGCAAGTTCACTTTGTTACACAATTAAAAGCTAATTTAATGCAATTATGTAAGTTTAGAAAGTATTAATAAAAGAACACTTGAACATTTATGTGATGTTCTTGAAATGTGTCCCTTTGTTACTAACTAAAGTCCAAAAAAATTTAATTAGATAAGGAACAAATAAAGCAACACATGGCTTTCTGGGAGATTGTTACTATTGAGGTGATTAGCAAGCAAATTATGCTGCAAATTTAGCTGACTATACATCCTGAAATGAATTTAGACCATATTTGCTTAGCCAAATAGAAAATCAACTGTTGCCAACATTATTGTTAAGTGTAATTATAAAAAATTACTGGCAACTACTCTGTTTTAGTAAGGTTTTTGTCTCAGTAGAGAATAAATAAAACATTCATTCATGAAACTGAAAATAAGTAAAACCCCCAAAAACTACTTTTCATGCTTCTCATATAATTTTTCAGTTATACTTTTTTTCAACATAAAACAATGATTATCTCATGTCAATTTCAAACCAAAGATTACCCAAGGCTTCCCTCTAATATTTTGAGTCCATAAAAGCGGACAACTTAAAGCAATAGCTGTTTTTTTCTTCACTGAATGCTTTACGAGACATCAAAACTAACCTAGGTAATTGCATACTAGTAGAAAAGTAAGAAAACTTACTATTCTTTTTGGTTTTTTAAAGACAGGGTCAGGCAGGCGTGGTGGCTCACGCCTGTAATCTCAACACTTTGGGAAGCTGAGGCGGGCGATCACCTGGGGTTGGGAGTTCGTGACTAGCCTAGCCAACATGGTGAAAACCCATCTCTACTAAAAAAATACAAAAATTATCCAGGCATGGTGGCGTGCGCCTGTAATTTCAGTTACTTGGTAGGCTGAGGTGGGAGAATCACTTGAAACTGGGAGGCGGAGCTTGCAGTGAGCTGAGATTGCGCCACTGCACTCCAGCCTGGGTGACAGAGCAAGACTCCGTCTTAATCAATCAATCAATCAATCAGTCGGTAATAAAGACAGGGTCTCGCATATTGCCCAGGCTGGTCTCAAACTCCTAGGTTCAAGCAATCCTCCCACCTCAGCCTCCTGAGAAGGCCAGCTGGAAAAATTACTATTCTTTCTTTTTTTAAATTCACCATACAGGGTCTTTCTTAGAAAACTTATTGTTCTTGTTTCAAGTTTTCTTATTATTCAAGAAGTAGACACTAAAATCAACAGTGCACTAAGAACATTAACATCATATTTCTACTAATAAAAATGACAACTTCCCTTCAATATATAGTGATAATAGATTCTCTTCACTGTAAAAGGAAAACATTACTGACGAAAGTAAGAATATTTACTAAAGAACATATATATTCTTTAAAAAATTATTTTACATTAAAATTACTAATGCTTTTAATTTTTTTAATTGGGCAACTGAGTTGGAGTAATAGTTATGTTCTCTTAGGAACTCAAATATTGAATGATACTAGGCATAATAATATAGATGGTCAGATTTAATTATAGCGCAATATTGATTTTAAGCACCTGACTTCTTATTAAATATCTTTTACTAACTTGTTAGATATGCAAATCATTTATACTAGATAGAAATGTTTGACTCAAAGTTGAACATACTTTTCAACAAATATTAATAATGATTTAAAAATGTAAGATACTTAAATAGCCATTTTTTCAAATTATTAGGTAATTTGGTGAATTAATTTCCATAATTACAGCTGAAATAAATTCACCCTTAAATATTATTTTTTAAAAATCCATTCTGGACTTAATATATTATGTAAAATAATATAAAATATGCATTTGGAAAGATACAGGAAACGTTTTCCCTTAGAACTGAAGCTCCATCTAGAGGCTTTTCCCCCTATTACTGTCACTTGCAATATAAGTAATATCACCTAGAAATGTGAATAATATTAAAACGTCAGGGATTTCCTTTGTACCTACGCTTTTGTTATTCATAATGAGTTCTTGCCCTAACCTTCTTAGGGTAGAGCTCTAGCTCCATCACTGCCATCAAGTGGTAAAAAACTAAAACTGAACTTTAAAAAAAAAAAAAAAAAAAAAGAAGAGAAAAAAAAAAACCAACTATGTATTCTTCACCACTTACACACTTTCTTTTGTTAGTTTAATAAATGGGTTTGTCTTTTTAACCTTTGCTATTTATTGTTTAAATCAAATTATATAAAAAATAATGTTGCCATATGTTTCTAGAAAATAGCACTATACCCTGTCTCTCAATCTAAAATTTTTTCTGGGCATTTTTATATTTGCAAGGCATATAAAAATATTTTGAATTAAACCTTTAGTTAAATTATGTGTTTCAATGTAAGTACAGTTCATGAGTTACTCCACTGAGAGGAATAGCAATGAGAAACACAAATAATTACTTAGGATTAATGAATTTTATAGTACACTATAATACTTACAAAAAGAGGAAATGAAATCATGATGTGGGCCGGGCGCGGTGGCTCACGCTTGTAATCCCAGCACTTTGGGAGGCCGAGGCGGGTGGATCACGAGGTCAGGAGATCGAGACCACAGTGAAACCTCGTCTCTACCAAAAATACAAAAAATTAGCCGGGCGTGGTGGCGGGCGCCTGTAGTCCCAGCTACTCGGAGAGGCTGAGGCAGGAGAATGGCGTGAACCCGGGAGGCGGAGCTTGCAGTGAGCCGAGATTGCGCCACTGCGCTCCAGCCTCGGCGACAGAGCGAGACTCCGTCTCAAAAAAAAAAAAAAAAAAAAAAACATGATGTGACTAAATTAAGTATTTTCTCTTGCCTCTAAAAATAATCTAGATCTCATAAATCAGACACTCTCATTGTATTCTCAGGATGTAGTCATAATGATACTTCTCAAAAATGTCTTCACTAGCCTAGAAGTGAAGAAAGATCAGAATAAGAATTTAACACTACATTGCAGGAGCTGAAACTTTCAAAGAGGCAAAAACTACAACTACAGAATCTAGGGGAAAAGGCCAACGAAATAGTATCTCAGTCGAAGGGCTACTGCTCTACAAAGAGGCAGCATCGCCCCAAACATAATTTTTCAAATATGAAAAAAAAAGTTTGTATAGGAAATAGTAGGCTGAAATATAGAGTTAACTTAGTAACTCTCACAACAATGTTTAGAAACTCCCCCAAATTACTAAGATACCTTTATTAATCAGCCATCCTTTTGATGTTATATAATTGGTTAGATTTTAGTTTTTACTGAGAAACAATAAAACAATAGCAGCCAACATTCCTACTATGTACCAGGCACAAATCCAAGCTTATCACATAATAAATGTATTTAACAGCCTCTAAACAACCCTGTAAGATAGGTACTACTATTATTATAATATAATGAGGAAACTGGGCACAAAGAGGTTAAATAACCACCCATAGTCACACAGTTAGTAGTGGGGCTATGATACAAAACCCGAGCAGTCTGCCAGAGTAGTCCTCACTCTTAACCACTTTCCTTTAAGTCAGGTTTTCTCAACCTTGGCACTATTGACATTTTTGAACCAGGTAATTCCTTGTTGTAGGAGGCTGTTCTGTGCACTGTAGGATGTTTAGCAGCACCCCAACCTCTACTACCAGATGCCAGTAGCATTACCCACTCCCGACCCCCCAGTTCTAATAACCAAAAATGTCTCCAGACATTGTCAAATGTCCTGGGGTGGGGGGGCAGGGAACAGCCCCCAGTTCAGAATCACTGATATAAAAATTTAATCCGTTATAACACTGCAGGAACAAATGATGAATGATTTACCTGAAATTAGTTTTCCCCAATTTTAACTTACTTACTGGAACACAGAAATTCTTAAATCTACAGATGATTTAGAATAGTAACACTCTACATCTTACTATATAAGGTAAAAATTATATGAGGGGCAAACCTCTTCAGGTAAAATTTATGTAAGCAAACTTGGAAATAATGGAGATACAGGGTATACGGAAATTTCATCAAAATTTTGTAAAGTATTACCTCTGACAAATAGGACTGAGGGCCAAAGTATGAAAATATCACCTTTTACTTTACATATTTCTGTACTATATTAAATATTTTCCTTTTGATTCATTTTTCTAATTAAAAAAATTATATATACTTATAAACATGATGTTTTGAAATAGGCATACATTGTAGAATGGCTAAATAGAGCTAATTAACATTTTCATTACCTCATATAATTTTCTTGTAATGAGAACACTTAAAATCTATTGTATTTTATTAAATTTTTTATCAAACAATATTTTGTTTTTTACTAAGTTTTTTAAAAACCAAATTTTAGGAAAAGCATTTTCTTTTTGACATTAGCATCTCCATATGCTTATGCTTATAAAGTAAGCTATTTTCACATATTCTGTGTCATGTTCTCTCCCACGTGCTAACATAGAAAATAACAAATTCATGTGTCTTTGTCCATCTGTTTTGCGTTGTTGTAACAGAATATGTAGATGTAATACCTTGATTTTTAAAAACCACTTAAAAAAATTTAAAGAAAAAAGTTGTTTTACCTCTGAATTCTTTTCATGTCAGTATATACAGGCCAACCTCATTGTCTTTGTATTGTGATGCTCTAACAATACCTGAGACTGCATAATTTATAAAGAACAGAGATTTATTTCTTACAGCTCTGGAGGCTGAGAAGTACAAAGTCAAAGGGCTCACCTCTGGCAAGAGCCTTTCGCTGCATCATCCCATGGCAGAACACAGAGGAAGAGAGCGCACGCGAGGGAGAAAGAAGGGAAGAGGGCTGAACTTATCCTTTTACCAGGAACCCACCCCAATAACTAACCGTGGCCCACCATAACTGCACTAACGCTTTCATGAAGGTAGAGCCTTCATGACCTAATCACCTTTTAAAAGTCTCACCTCAACACTGTTGCATTGGGGATTAAGTTTCCAACACATAAACTTTAGGAAATACGTTTACATCATACTATCATGATAAAAATAACTGTGTCTAATTAGACAAAAAATATTAATTAACTATAGGTTTGAAAGTTAATAGATTAAATAAGAGGACACGAGGCATCTGCAAGAGTGCTGCTTATACATACACATATAAATTTATGTACATACACATATATAAATATATATACATATATAAATATATACTTACGTACATATATAAACATATATGTATATAAATTATATAAATATAATTTTTATTTATATATAAAACACCTCTCCCATTACCACAATGGGCCAAGCTACTATAATTTTTTGCCTGGATCATTACAAAATCTAACATATCTCCCAACTTCAGACCCTGCCTGTCACCTTACCTCAACAGTCTATTTTCAGCACAGCAACCAGATTAAAACAAAAAACAGATGCAGTTAAAAGCCTCCAACAGTTTATACATAACACACACACACACACACACATAAAAAAGTGGGTGTAAATTTTCCTTTTCAGACAATTCTTATTTCTAGAATTCTTTTTTTTTTTTTTTTTGAGACAGAGTTTTGCTCTGTTGCCCAGGCTAGAGTGCAGCGATCTCGGCTCACTGCAACCTCCGCCTCCCGTGGGGAACTGGGATTACAGATACCTGCCACCACACCTGACTAATTTTTGTATTTTTAGTAGAGACAGGGTTTCACCATCTTGGCCAAGCTAGTCTTGAACTCCTGACCTCGTGATCCACCCGCCTCAGCCTCCCAAAGTGCTGGGATTATAAGTGTGAGCCACCGCACCCGGCCAGAATTCTTTGTAATAACTTTAACCATATGTATTTTGCCAGTCCCTGATTATAGCAATGTTTCTTATTTCTGATTAGTCAGAAACCCTTTAAAGAAAGCATGGAAGAATAAAAGCTCCTCTATTCACTTAACTTTATCATTACTACTTTCACTGTCATCTTAATTCTTTTCCTCTATTATCCTATTTGTTTTTACTGCTGTAAATAAATTGTACATATTATATTGTACCTTCCTTTTGTCAGTATATATAAAAGTTTCCATTTTACTTCATACATTTAATAAAGTAATGTTTATGCTTATGGTCAAGTAATGTTATAGCTCCATTGAATTAATTTACTATAATCTACTTACCCATTCATATTTGATCTTTGCAATAGTTCTGTACTATATCATATTGGCAACTAAACATTTTTCATGTGTTTACTTTCTTCTCTATCACCACGGCCATTATTTAGGACTTACTCATCTTTTTTCCTTTTCAGTTATTTAGTCTCTTTATACTTTGCTTTCTATCAGTTACACAAGTAACACATGAATAAATACATACATACATTCTTCTTCAAAGCCTCATTCTCTCAACAGAAGTAATTATCATCAGTTTGGTACATATACTTCTCGATTTTTTTTTTTAAAATGCCTTTACTTTCATATATGTGTACACGTAGAAATGTTCCACTTTCTTTAAGTGATGGTACATTACGTGACGGCAAACTTAATGTACTATTATTAAGCAAAATACCTTTCTTATATTAAAACAGGCTCATAATACCTGCTTCTGTCCATTCACATATTTCTCTACTGGGCTTTACTGTAATATTCATTTTCATATAACATATGCTACCTAACACTAGTTTTACCAAGGATTTGGCTTTTTATTAGAAGCATATAATTGAGAATACCATTGTATTAAAGATATACGATTTTAAAACAGAAATATATAAGTAGAAACCTGAAACTAAAACCATAATGGAATTAAAAAGTTCAACCAAAATTTCTCCATATAATACTAATAAAATTTTAATCCAAATGATTGAGAAATGAAGGTTTTTTCTTTCTTTCTGGTATTTATGTATTTTTAACAGCTTTATTTAAGTATAATTTACAAACCATAAATGTCACCTGTTTTAAGTGTTTAGTGATTTTTAGTACATTTATATAGTTCTGCAACATCACGATAATCTAGTTTTAGAATATTTCCATCAAACCAAAAAGATTCCTTGTACCTGTCTCCACAGATTTGTTTTTTTTTTTTTTTTTTTTTTTTTTTTTTTTTTTTTGAGACAGAGTCTCGCTCTGTTGCCCAGGCCAGAGTGCAGTGGTGCGATCTCGGTCACTGCAACCTCTGCCTCCTGGGCTCAAGTGATTCTCCTTCCTCAGCCTCCTGAGTAGCTAGGACTATAGGTGTGTGCCACCACACCCAGCTAATTTTTTGTATTTTTAGTAGAGATGGGGTTTCACCATGTTAGCCAGGACAGTCTCGATCTCCTCACCTCATGATCCACCTACCTCGGCCTCCCAAAGTGCTGGGATTACAGGCATGAGCCACCGTGCCTGGCCCAGATTTGCCTTTTCTAGGCATTTCACAGAAATGGAAGGGATGAGGTTTTTCTGACATATTTAAACGTCAGATTTGGCAGAAAAAAAAGTCACTACTTTTTTACAGAAAAATTTTGCTGTTGAACTTCTTTCTAAAAGTTATTAACATGCTTTGTTCATTTGGTAAGAACATTATGAATATAACACAGCTCCTTTTCCTTCTTTACTTCCTACCCTTCCTTCTCTTTCTTTTACCAGTTTATGCTCTTTTAATATTTAACAATCTTTACTCTCAACACCCCAGTTTCTCAGTATAGAATGCATGGAAGGTATGAGGAATTGGCCTTTCTAGTTCAACTCCACTAAATATCCTGATAGTTTAACAGGAAAACAAAACACCAAGAAATCCAACATACTGAACTTTTTCTTTTTTTTTTTTGAGATGGAGTCTCACTTGGTCACCTAGGCTAGGGTGCAGTGGCGAGACCTTGGCTTGCTGCAACCTCTGCCTTCTGGGTTCAAGCGATTCTCTTGCCTTAGCCTCCTGAGTAGCTGGGATTACAGGTGTTTGCCACCAGGCCCGGCTAATTTTTTTTTGTATTTTTAATAGAGACGGGGTTTCACCATGTTGGCCAGGCTGGTTTTGAACTCCTGACCTCAAGTGATCTGCCTGCCTCACCCTCCCAAAGTGCTAGGAGTACAGGTGTGAGCTACGGCACCCAGCCATACTGCACATATTATACCCTCGAGACGTTTTAGTTTCTCCTGAATGTAGAATACATTTTAAAAATATTGATGAGAAATCCAGCCAGGCACTATGGCTCAGGCCTGTGATCTCAGCACTTTGGGACGCTGTGCAGATCACCTGAGGTCAGGAGTTTGAGACCAGCCTGGCCAAAACGGTGAAACTCCGTCTCTACTAAAAATACAAAAATGAGCCGAGCTTGGTGGCAGGTGCCTGTAGTCCCAGCTACTCGGGAGGCCGGGGCAGGAGAATCACTTGTACCTGGGAGGCGGAGGTTGCAGTGAGCCAGGATCGTGCCACTACACTTCAGCCTAGGCGACAGAGGGAGACTCCATCTCAAAAAAAAAAAAAAAAAAAAAAAAAAAAAAAAAAAAAAAAGAAGAGAGAAATCCATTTTATACAGATCTCCTAAAATCTGTAATGTTATCTCCAAATGTAACTCCATCTCCCAAAAATTTTGGTGTCACTTTTGACTCCTCTTTCTCTCACAGTCCACATTCAATTCATTAATAAGTCTTGTTGGGTCTACTGTCAAAAGCATACTCAGAAGCTGAATACTAACGCCCTTACCATTACCACAATGGGCCAAGCCACTATGATTTTTTGCCTGGATTATTACAAAATCTAACATCTCCCAACTTCAGCCCCTGCCTGGCACCTTCTCTCAACAGTCTATTTTCAGCACAGCACAGAGATTAAAACAAAAAACAGATGCAGTTAAAAGCCTCCAATGGTTTTCCATTTTACTCAGATCAAAAGCCAAATTCCTTAGTGGTTATCTTAGGAATTACAATTAACATCTTAAACTTGTAACAACCTAGTTTAATTTAATCTAGATAACCATTAAGAAAATAACAGGAAAGAACAGAATCAAAATAGTACACCATTTAAAAAATCAACTAAATACAAAAACAGGCAGTAATTGAAGAATTCGGGAATAAAAACATGTAAGATATAGAAAACAAACAGCATTAAAGGAAACAAGAAAGTGACAACTAAGGCTGGGTGCCTATTATCACAGCACTTTAGGAGACTGAGATAGGAGCATTACTTGAGCCCAGGAGTTAAAGACCAGCCTGGCCCACATAGTGAGACCTTGTCCCTACAAAAGAATTACAAATACTAGCCAAGCATGGTACTTGGAGGCTGAAGTGGGAGGATCACTTGAGCCCTGGAGGTTGAAGCTGCAGTAAGCCAAAGTTGCACTGCTGCACTCCAGCCTGGAGGACAGAGGGAAGACCCTGCCTCCAAACAAACAGTGAAAACTACAGAAGGAGAAAAATATTTGCAAGTCATATGTCTGGTAAGCAGTTAATATCCAGATTACATAAAGATCTCCTACAACTCAACAACAAAAAGACAAACAATCCAATTAAAAAATAGGCAAAGGCACTATGGCACATGTATACATATGTAAGAAACCTGCACGTTCTGCACATGCATTCCAGAACTTAAAGTAAAATTTAAAAAAAATAGGCAAAGGATTTTAATAGATATTTCTCCACAGAAGATAATACAATAGCCATGAAGTATATGAAAATATGCCATCATTAGCCATTAGGGAGATGCAAATCAAAGCCACAATACATACCACTTCACACCTACAATCATCATAATTTTTAAAAAGGAAAATAATGTGTTTATGAGGATGTGGAGAAATTTGAGCCCTTATACATTGGTAGTGGGCTCCAATAGTGCAACTGCTTGTGAAAAACAGTAAGATAGTTCCCCAAAAAGTTAAACACTGAATTACCATATGATCCGGCAATTCCATTTCTAGGTATATACCCAAAAGAACTGAAGGCATAAACTGAAACAGATGCTCATACATCAACGTTCACAGCAGCATTATTCACAATAGCCAAAGGTGAAAGCAACCCAAACGTTCATCAACAGATAAATGGATAAACAAAATGCAGTATATACATACAATGGCTATGATTTATCTATAAAAAGGATTGAGGTACTGACACACACTACAACAAAGATGAACCTTGAAAACATTATACTAAGTGAAATAAGCCAGATACAAAAGGACAAATATTGTATGATTCCACTTATAAGAAATATCTAGAATAGGCAAAGAGACAGAAAGTGGATTGGAGGTTACCAGGGGTTGGTGTGGGGGAGGGGGAAAAGGGGGATTATTGCTTAAAGGGTACAGTTTCTGTTTGGAGTGATGAGAAAATTTTGGAAATTTTGGATAGTAGTAATAGTTGCACAACATTATAATTGTACTTAATAGCACTGAATTGTATACTTAAAATGGGTAAAATGGTAAATTTTTGTTATTCACATTTTATTTTTGTTTTTTAAAGCCAAAGTTCTTACAATCACATCACATCCTCCAAAGTCTTTTAAATGGCATCTGAAGTCACTGGGACCTGACGCCTCATTATCTCTCTGAACTCATATCCCATCACTTTTCCTCTAACTTTCTCCACACTCAGGCCTCCCTCATGTTCCCTGAACACTTTGGGCATGGCCCTCATCATGGCCTCTGCATTTGCTGATCCTTCTGCCTGAAATGGTCCTCCCCCTTGTCTTCATTACTCACATCCTCCCTCCTTCAGGTCTTTGCTCAAATATTGCCCTCTCAGTGAGGAGTCCCTTGTCTACCCTTATCTAAAACTGCGGTCTCTTGCACACTTCCTATCCCTCTTCTCTGCTGTATTTTTCTCCATAGAATTGTAACTAGTACATAATACATATTTTTTATTTACACTTATTCTCTTCCACTAGAATGTAAACACAATAAGGGCAGACATTTTGTCTGTTTTGTTTAATGCTGTGCCCCTAATACAGTGCCAGGCACATAGTAAGCAACCAATAAATAATTGTGAATTAATGTATAGTAATTTATTCAAAATTCCAACGTAAGACTTTTGACCAATTATTAAGACTTGCCACTTCTTAAAGCTTCTTCAAAATTGGAGATGGCTCTATTTTTACTCTAAACTCTAAATTCTATTCTATCCATCTAGGATGCAATTAAAACTTGCTACTTTAGGGCCGGGCGCGGTGGCTCACGCTTGTAATCCCAGCACTTTGGGAGGCCGAGGCGGGCGGATCACGAGGTCAGGAGATCGAGACCACGGTGAAACCCCGTCTCTACTAAAAATACAAAAAAAAATTAGCCGGGCGTGGTGGCGGGCGCCTGTAGTCCCAGCTACTCGGAGAGGCTGAGGCAGGAGAATGGCCTGAACCCGGGAGGCAGAGGTTGCAGTGAGCCGAGATCGCGCCACTGCACTCCAGCCTGGGCGACAGAGCAAGACTCCGTCTCAAAAAAAAAAAAAAAAAAAAAAAAAAACTTGCTACTTTATTGTTTTTTTTTTTTTTTTTTTTTTTTTTCTGAGACAGGATCTCATTCTGTCACCCAGGCTGGAGTGCAGTGGCACCAACACATGGTTCACTGCAGCCCTGACCTCCTGGGCTCAAATGATCCTTCCACCTCAGCCTCCTGAGTAGCCAGGACCACAGGTGCATGCCACCAAGCTTGGCTAATTTTTTTCTTTTCTTTTTTTTTTTTTTTTGGTGTAGAGACAGGTTATTACCATTTTGCCCAGGTGGGTCTTGAACTCCACCACGCCTGGCCTGACTTTTTTCATGTGTTATGTTTAACTTAGCATTGAAAATCTTTCCCACTGTTCCTGCACATTATTTAAAATTTCCCTATTCATTTTAACAGATGAAAAAAGTAACATATTGAAAAATATCATATAACAATTAAACGGGAAAACCAGGCTTCTAATTTCCAATGTAATTTTCTCTCTAGGAACTTATCCTCTGTTTTCTTGTTTTAAAATAATATGGTTTAAACTGATAAAAGAATTAGAATAAGCAGTTCCCTCATTTAATTCAGTATTTCATGAAGAACAATCAGTTGGCTGAAAGACATTCAGTTTTGTTCAAGTGACCAAAGAACATCTACTTGCTCCTAAGAACCTGTTTCTTTGTGGTTCTTCCTGATAACCATAAAGAAAGAGAATAATATCATATAGCAGGTAAAAGTCAATTTAATCAAATACATTTTATAAAAAGAAATACACAGAAATAGGGATATGTCTCACTAACTATAGCTATTTATAATTAGTACAGCTATTTATAATTAGCTCCACACTCAGTACATAATTTGAATCCCAAACTTACCAAGGTTTTCACCAGAAGTAAAAGTTGCTAAGAGTTAACACTGTAACACGTACTTGAGATAACTGAAGACCAGTTTTACATGCAAGGTGTGTAAGGAAAATAGAATATACTTTTGGTAAAAGCTTATAAAAAGGCGTGAAAATGTGGATTTTTTTTGCCTAGATTTAAGGGTTAAAAGATTGTTTTAAGTTAGATAGAATAAAGCTGAAGGTTTGAACAAGTTGTGGAAGGTTTATAAAGAAAACTATTATGTAAAAATCTGCTTTACATAATTGTGAACACTTACACATAAAAGGAAGTGCTACTGAGTAGTGCAGTCTATGCCTTACTTCTAAGTACCCAGTGGGTCCAACCATATTAATTTATTTCCATATCTTGACTTCTATCTTTTTGTGTCTTTGTATTTTAAGTATGTCTCTTATAAACAGCATACATTAATTTTGTCATTTATTTTTTCATTGGGTCAATTTTTGTCTGTAGATAATTTTGTTCATTTCCATTTAATGTGTTTATTGATACATTTGAATTTTTTCTACCTATTTATTGTATCAGGGCCTTTTCGCTTTTTTGTTTCTATTTCTTTCCTTTCCTTTCTTGACTTTATTTATTTATTGCCTTTATTTATTTTAGAATGAGTGTTTTCTGTTTGTTTTTCTAAACTCTTAGGGACCACAGGCCTTAGGGCATTCTTTCCCCATCCCTACTCCCCATACATTTTTGGAAGTCATATGCTCTATTTAGTGGCTACTCTAGTTAATTTTAGATGCATATTAAACAAAGTTGTCTAAAGTTAATTAATGTTGTTCCCTTCTGAAAAATATAAAAACCTTAGAATATTTGAACTCTGATGACTCTCATCAAACATATACCACTGTTACCCCGAATTTTATTATTTTATTTTTTTAGACAGGGTCTCACTCTGTCACTCAGGATGGAGTGCAGTGGCACGATCTCAGCCCACTGCAACCTCCACCTCCCGGGCTGAAGCAACCCTTCCACCTCAGCCTCCCCAGTAGCTGGGGGTACAGGTACACGCCGCCACACCTGGCTCATTTTTTGTATTTTTAGAAGAGGTTTTGCCATGTTGTACAGGCTGGTCTTGAACTCCTGGGTACAAGCCATCTGCCAGCCTTGGTCTCCCACAGTGCTGGGATTACAGGCATGAGCCACCATGCCCAGATTCAAAATTTTAATTTTATCCTATTTACCATCTTTACAAATAAAGTATTTCTCTTATACAGACAATGTTTGCTTAGGATTTATCTATACACTTATTATTATGTTTATTCACTATTCAATGTTACATCTCAAACTTTCCATCTGCTAATCATTTTCCTTCTCCCTGAAGTTTAGTCTTTGGTATTTGCTTCAGAAAAAGTCTGCTGGTTTTTTTTTTTTTTTAATTAATTCTGTTTTTGTTGTTTTTCAGGAACTGTCTTCATTGTGTTCTTTTTCTTGAAAGGCAGCTTCACTTGGCATAGAATTCTAGAATTCCAGTATTGATGTTATTTTCCTCAATGCCCTGAAGACAATACACTCTTTTTCTTCACTGTTGCTATGGAAAAGTCATCAATCTATAATTCCTTTGTAGATAATCTGTCTTTTCTCTTTGACTGCTTTCAAAAATTTCTCCCTCTCTTCTGCATTTTTATTATGTTTCTGTTGATGGTTCATTTAGCTTCTTGAAAATATTGTATTGTATAACAATTCTCAAAAATATCTCAGTCACTATCTTTCAATCTTGCCACTTCTTAGTTCTTACTATTAATATTATACAACTTCCATAACTCCAATTAGATATATCTTTTATCTCTCACATTTTCTATATCTCAGTCCCTCATGTCTGCATCTCCTTGTATCTCTAGAGATAATTCAAGATAATTTTTTCTGTTTTCTCTTTCAGTTCACTAACTCTCTTTTCAGCTGAGTCTAATCTGCTGTCTAGTCTATTTTGTATTTTATAAAACTTCTTACTTTGAAATAATTTTAGACTTACAGAAAAATTGTGAAAATAGTACAGAGTTTCCATATACCCTTACCTCAGCTTTCCTGAAAGTTAACCATACTACAAGTACTAAAACCAGGAAACTCACATTGATGCAATACTACTGTCAGAGGCATTCTAACCAGAGTGACTACATTTTAAGTGAGGGCTAGGAAAATGAAGCTGGGACTTGCTGGGCTGCATTCCCAGAAAATTAGGCATTCCTAGCCTCTAGATGTTTACATTTAAGGGAACAAATTAATAATGCTTACTAAACAAACCCAGACTTGGGAGTGTCCAGATATCCTGATATCTGGAGAACAAAGTCATTCCTAATTTTGCTTTAAAGATAATAATATCAATTTTGCAAAATATAGTAATTAAGAAAATTAATCCTTTAACACAAACCCTTGTAGCAGAACACACCTCCCTATATATACGAGTATATACCTAGGGTGGACGCGTTCCTCCTATTTTTGGCAATGTCCTACTCTGTTTATGGAGTGGCTGTACTTTCACCACTTTACTTTGTTAATAAACTTGCTTTAACTTTGCAGACTGCAGACTCGCCCTGAATTCTTTCTTGCACAAGGTCCAAAAACCCTCTCTTGGGGTCTGGATCAGGTACCTCTTTCCTATAACACTATTATCTAGAGACTTTGTCTAAGATCACTGAATTTGGTTTTCAGATCTCTGTGGATACTTCCAATTTGTGACAGTTCTTCAGTCTTTCATGTGTTTCTTGATCTTGACACTTCTAAAGAGTGCCAGTGAGTTATTTGTGAAATGTCCCATAGTTTGGGTTTGCCTGACATTTTCTCATGATTAAATTTAGGTTATGCTTTTTTGGGGTCAAGACAACCATGTAAGTTATATTGTACCCATCTCTGTGCATCCTATTGGGGGTAAATATGCTGATATATGTTCTTACTGGTAATATTAACACTGTTCACTTGGTTAAAGTGGTATTTGCCAAGTTTCTTCCCTACGAAGTTGCTATTTTTCCCTATATAATTAATACATATTTTGTGGGAATACTTACTAAGTATTCTGGGCATACTTTTACCAACTAATTTGAGCATCCATTGATCATTCTTGTCTGTAACAATAAATGCTGGGGTGTTTATCTAGTGGTGATTTTTTTTTTTATCATCATCAGTCTTACCTTTGTTAATTGGGATTCTACTGTTATAAAAAAGCTGTGCCTTCTCCCCTATTTGTTTGGTTATTTATTTATGTAGGTATAAATTCATGGATATTTATTTTATCCTACAAGTTAAAATCCCTTACTATCATCATTCTGTTGTCTTCAAGTTGTCCCAGATTTGGCCATTGAGAGATCCTCCAAGCTAACTACTGAGTTCTTTTGCCCACCTCTTTCTTCTTCTTCTTCTTTCTTTTTTTTTTTTTTTTTTGAGGTGGAGTTTTACACTTGTTACCCAGGCTGGAGTGCAATGGCGCGATCTTGGCTCACTTCAACCTCCGCCTCCTGGATTTAAGCAATTCTCTTGCCTCAGCCTCCCAAGTAGCTGGGATTACAGGCACGTGCCACCACATCAAGCTCATTTTTTGTATTTTGAGTAGATACAGCATTTCACCATGTTGCCCAGGCTGGTCTCGAACTCCTGACCTTAGGTGATCCACCTGCCTCAGCCTCCCAAAGTGCTGGGATTATAGGTGTGAGCCACTGCACCCGGCCTTGCCCACCTTTTTCTTTTTCTTTTTTTTTTACAGTATCTCTCAAAATTTTTTACAGTCTTATTGAAATATAATTTACATACAATTCACCAATTTTAAGTGTACAATTTTTAACAAATGTATATAGCTGTGCAACATTCATCACAATCCAGTTTTAGAATACTTTCATCACTCCAAAAGTTCTATAATGTCCATCTGCAGTCAATCCCTGTTCCAATACCCAACTGCAGGCAAACATTGATTCACTTTCTGTGTCTTTAGTTTTACCTTTTCTAGAAATTTCATACAATATGCAGTCTTATGTGTCTGGCTGTTTCATTTAGCATAATGTTTTTGAGGTTCATCCATACTATCACATGTATCAGTTCTTCCCTTTTTTTAAATTGCCAAGCAATATTCTTTTAAGCACTTCCTTACTTTCTTGCACCACAGTGTTCCAGGATCATCCTCTGTTTTTCCTGTCCCAGCCCTGGAATCAACCATTTCTCTAGGCATCCCTATTTACCCATTGAGTTTTTATTTCAATTCCCTTTTTCATATTTAGAAGTACTATTTGGTTCCTTTTAAATCTGTTTGGCTGTTCTTTAAAAGGTATTAGTTAGGATATAGGCTAAGACCCTGTAACAAAGAGATCCTAAAATACGTGGCTTAAATAAGATAGAAAATGATTTCCTTCTCAAGTAACAGTCTAGAAATAAGCTGTGTAGAGCTGGTGAGGCAGGTCAACACATACTTCAATCTCTGGGTCCAAATTCTGCGGACTCGAGTTTTCATCAATTATCAGTACCCAAGAAGAGGACATAGGTAGGGGGCAGTACTCATGTATTCCTTTTTAAGGCAAAACACAAAGGTGTCACACATGACTTCTATTCACAATCCACTGCCAAAACCTCAGAGGCCATACCAACATTCAAGGAAAGTTAGTACATGCTGTTTCCAGCTTGACAGCTATATATCTATACAGCTTAACTTACTACCTTCTAAAATAATAGAAAGATCAGTCACTTAGTCTCAAGTTTCTAAAATGAGCCTTCATACAATCCTACCCTTTATTGACAGATATTTGAATAGTTTTATATTACATCAATAAAGTTCAATTAAAACATTTTCCAGGATTTTCACTAAGCCATTTGCAACGGATTATTTATATTTATCAGTATCTTTTCCTCTCTACAAGTTACCACTTTCGCAAAGTAAAAGGATTAAACAAGTAAAAGAATACACAAGGAGTTCAACAATAAAAGTACGCTGCCATAAAGCCTAAGATAAACTATTAGCTAACATTTGTTAAGCAGTGTATTTTACATATATAATTTCATTGAAACCTCACAATCACCTTATAAGATAAGGGCTTCTTATCTCATAGGTGAGAAAACTAAGGATTAGAGACCTTATGTTACCCAAGATCGTAAAATTAGTATTTCGGCAACCCAACTTTGAGTTCCTAGCCACTACGCTTTAAAAGTGAGTATTTTCTCCATACTTTAAATTCTCTAAATTCATGACATATCTTTTTTTTTTTTCTTTTTTGAGACGGAGTCTCACTCTGTCGCCCAGGCTGGAGTGCAGTGGCCCGATTTCGGCTCACTGCAAGCTCCGCCTCCTGGGTTCACGCCATTCTCCTGCCTCAGCCTCCTGAGTAGCTGGGACTACAAGCGTCCGCCACCACGCCCGGCTAATTTTTTGTATTTTTAGTAGAGACGGGGTTTCACCGTGTTAGCCAGGATGGTCTCAATCTCCTGATCTCGTGATCCACCCACCTAGGCCTCGCAAAGTGCTGGGATTACAGGGGTGAGCCACCACACCCAGCCAACATATCTTGAAATTGTTGGCATATTACAAACGCTGCTGTAGCAATAATAAGTGGCAATAACAAGGCAGCTGTCATTCCCTGTGTGTGCATAAAACCTGTAGAATTTGAGTTGGAAGAAAATCCTAGGAGGCTGGGCACAGTGGCTCACGCCTGTAATCCCAGCACTTTGGGCCAGGCTGAGGTGGACAGATCACTTGGGGTCAGGAATTCGAGACCAGCCTGGCCAACAATGGTGAAACCCCATATCTACTAAAAATTTAAAAATTAGCTGGGTGTGGCAGCACATGCCTGTAATCCCAGCGACTCAGGAGGCTGAGGCAGGAGAAATGCTTGAACCCAGGAGGCGGAGGTTGCAGTGAGCCATGATTGCACCACTGTAAGCCAACCTGGGCAATAGAGTGAGACTCCATTTCAAAAAAAAAAAAAAAAGGAGGAAAATCCTAGGGACAAAGAGTTGGAATAATCTTTTAACTCCTAAAATCCAAACGACTGTGAAGAGAGGATGAGGGTGGGGGATATCAGACATATTTAGCAACATTCCAAAATAGGTACAAAAAATAAATTAACTCATCATAATTGCAAAGTTGGCTTACGAATTCAGCATCAGTGGTTCTTGATTCTCTTCAGAAATACTGCATAGAGAAAGACTGCATGTAGAAAAACTGAACACCAATGACTGAGTCAAAATGTGATTCAAATGAGTCGGACTCTGAGTGTAAAGAATGTTAGCAATTCCTCAGCCAGCTGATTTCACAATGTATTTTCATTTTCAGGTATGTACAAGTGTTATAAATAATATAGTCTATGTCTTACTAATTCTGATAGGGTTATTTTAACAAATATAAAAATTCTAAATTTTAAAAAGCATTGGTAGTATGTTTTCTTTTTAAGTAGTACATAAAACAATGGTGCAGCCAACTATGAATAGCAGAACAGTGATTACTCTATGATTCACTATATAGCACCTTATGATTGGTATTATATCTCAAGGATATAACATCAACGAAATCATATTCCCACCCCCAACCCCATCTTCTGACCATGAGTTTATGCATTATGTAGGATGGAAATGTGGTGATTAACCCATTTTGTCACTTGGCACTTTCCCAATTTTTTCAGATTCATAAAGTATATTTATCTGCTGAGTTTCCAATTTACTAAGTTCCTGATTTTCTTTACGCCTTAACCTACATATAGTTTGTAAGACTGAGAACTAAAAATATTTCAAGTATTTAAGTTACTTTCTTAAATTATCCTTTTAACAATTTATTTGTATTAGCATTTCTCACTACTCAGCATTTTGGTGTTTCTCAGTTTTCTTGACTGGAAAAATTACAAACACAAAGTTAAAAATAATGTAATTCAGATTTATATTAACATAATTTTGTACTATCTAATAAAAGTGGAACGAACACTATACATTTGGTAAATTCTCTGTGTCCTTCCAAATTGTATCATTCTGAAAGCTGAATTATCTAATAAATTAATACTCTTATTTTCATCTTTTCCTAAGTTGTTAAAGGAGATCAACAGAAGAAAACAACAAAGATTTCACATTTCTTAACAGGTATTAAAATATGACTTTTAAAAAACCCAAAAAATTTAAAAATAGCAATGGAACCAGAAACCAAATAGAAGCAGGAAATTCTCAGTTACAAGATAGGCTAATAAACATTTTTAAATTAAGGATTTGAAATTTATCAAGAGGGGAGAAAATACTTGCAATCCTGTTCAAATATTTGTTCCTGTCCTTCTATAATGAAGGTTTTCCTTTGTAGATCTCGACAAACTCTTTCCCATGTCAGCATCTCTATCTAAAGGTGATAGACCAAAGATTTATTTTCAGACATGGACCATAATGGAATACAGAGTTGACTTGATGCCTGCTGTGCTACTCCCACAAAAATATTCTGAAATTATTTTCTCAGGCATAGTTAGTACGTTCTCTGATTATGGTAGGAAAAAAAAAATTGTTAGCCAAAGAGTTCTCTAATCATACCCTAATTTTTCTATATTTCTAATCTCTTACATACCTTTTATTCCATCCGATAGTTTTGAAATATACCTTCTAAACTTTCCCCCTCCTTATTGAGGTCTAGTTGACAGTTAAATACTGCATATATTTAAGTTATACAACTTGATGATCTGATATATGTATACGCTATGAAATAGTCACCGCAATCAAGCTAATTAATATATCAATCACCTTACCTAAGTATCTTTTAACATTTTTTTTAGTTTCCAAACTTTCATACCATACTGAATAAAATAGTATTTTAGTTTATCCTGATATGACACTAGACACATAAGTATATATGAGTATATATAACTATCTAATCTTACATGTAGCATAACACCTTTGAATTTATAATTTCTCTAGAGATATTTAGGAAACCAATGACTGCTAGTGAATAGTTCCCTTTTAACATTAGATTTGACTGATCAACAATTCAGTAATAGCTGGCAATGAAATAAATAATTATTTAGATATCTTCTATTTATGTCAAGTAATGAATTGTTTATCTAAACATATTTTACCTTTAGAAGTTAAAATCATTACAAAGAGTCATATCTTACTCTTCTCTTTGTTATGTATTAATAATGACCAACTTAAGAGAAGTTTTTAAGTCCTATGAGAAATCAAAAATGCAACTGAAAACAGAATTTCAAGAATCTTTTAATAAGAAATACTTGCTTAGAATAAATGATATATGAAAAACAGGGACAATTCTTTAAGCTCCTTCCTTTGAGAAACATAAAATATGCTGTACTTTAAAAAAATAATAATTTGTCACAACAAATTTCTGCTCATGTCAGAAACTCTTCTAAAACTTATTTTGAAAATATTCTGAAATGAGAAGTTTGACATCATAATTCAAATTACTTCTGTTAAAACTGTCATTAAAACTAAAGAGCAAATGGTACAAATATGAATATATGACATTAAAGATAACTAAATCATTTTCTAAACTTAAGACTTTTAGCTCAGCCTTCATGGTATTACAACTGATGGAATAACTGGAGGATATTAAGAGAAAACATGATTGAATGTGTCATGTAAACAGATTTCAAATATGTAAAAAATTTCCAATTCTCAGAAAAACTCAAAAATTGGACTCTATAATTTAAGCTCACCCTCTCTCACCCCACTTTTCCTTTAACTTCTTTATTTTGTATATATCTGCATAAAATTAAAAACTACATTCTACTGTAGTGGTTTACTGATATGGAGTGTGGCCTAGTCTTTGTTTTGCTTTCAAGGGGACTTTTGTAAAATATAACATAAATTACTAAAAGAATGAAATTACAAAACAAAGACATATAAAATATAACTCCAAATATTGTTATTAGATTCCATGGGCATGCAATTACCATGTAAAATTGCTATAAAATTTTCTAAATGTTTATTCTCAATTTCCGTACTTACTTTATTGCAAACAAGTAACAAACAATCTGCAAACCAGCACGAGTCCACAGACCATATTTTGAGTAGCACTGCCCCCGATAGGGATCAAGAAAGACATTACACAAAAAATATTCATTAGGAATTCGTAGTTAAAGCTTTAAGTGATAATCTATGAATTTTCTGCTTAAGAGTACGTATTTAAATCTAAAATAAATGCAACAATATAACTTTCTTCTCAAAATTAGCAGCAGCTTTATCACATTTAACGACAAATAGAGTTTGAAGGATATTTGGACATGCAATTAATTTAAATGAGAAAAAAATTTGGCCTTGAAGATAAAATAAACTCTACAAGTTAAATTAATCTAATACTTTTCCCTTAAGAGTAACACTGGTTGTTAAATTGGTCCTATAAATAATTCCTATTTGTCCAGTATAAAACATTACTTGTTCTAAATGAGTGATTAGGAGGTTACAGCCACGATTCACATAAAATGAACTGATGATCACCCACTGGTTTTAAAACAGAACTATTTCTGCCCTAACTACTACTGGAGGAGTTGCTGATATATTTCCTGTTCTACACCAAGAAACTGAAAATAGGGTATTTCAGGTTGAAAACAGAACCAGAGAACCTAAATACAATAATATTTTCCAATAAAATATATTTGATTCAAAAGAAGAGAAAGCTGAAAGGCCCTTCAAAATACGAAACCATTTTTCAAATCAGCTTCCAGCTTTGTTTACAATTTTATAAATCACATAGTTAACTGAAGTAAAGAAATATTAAAAACTGATAATTTGTGAATAAGCCTTAAGGAAGCAATAAATCCAGAAATGAAATTAATAAATACATATTTATATTTACATTACCTAAATAACAGGGCTATCTGTTATTGGATGTGTATTCTGGTTTATCAATTCTGTAAAAATCAAAATTTCTATAACCAAAGAAGAAAACTTGTTACTTCCAATATTTGAACTGTCATAATTACAGCAGCAGTCTTTCCTATGTGACTCCTGAAGGCAAATGTAGCACCAATGAATGAAACTGACAGTTATTAGGTTAAGTTTTAATAACCACACAAACAATGAAAATGGCTGTCTAGGAAGAAAGTCCTATATTTCTATTACGAGAGAAAATCCAGCTGAAGGTACATAACCAACCATTAGATTAAAATTATTTTCTAATGTTCTATTAAATACCAAGATTCTATTGTTCTATTGTGATCCTAGCAAAGGGATAAATATTTCCTAGCACTGGGCTAGAACCCATCTTCTCTTATACAACAGATGAAAATGATAACTTTTTGATGAAATGAATCTAAATTACTGAAATGAGCTGTATCAGTATTCCTCAAATATGCAGTTGTACCTGATTTTTTGGGTAAAAAAACTGTGTTTCAAAACAAATGTGTGAAAAACCTAAATGTGTATAGTTAACAAAATTATTTTTGGTAATTATTTACTAAGGCTGCATAGTTTTATGCTCACTACTTAAAAAAGAAACAAAAACGAAAAAAGAAGTGTTAGAAAAGATCTGGAGATGAAAGTTTCTCTAGCTTGAAATATGATTTTTGGCCAGGTGTGGTGGCTCACACCTGTAATCCCAGCACTCTGGGAGGCCGAGGGGGGTAGATCGCCTGAGGTCAGGAGTTCAAGACCACACTGGACAACATGGTGTAACCCCATCTCTACTAAAAATACAAAATTGGCCAGACCTGGAGGTTCATGCCTGTAATCCCAGCTACTTGGGAGGCTGAGGCAGGAGAATCACTTCAACCTGGGAGGCAGAGGTTGCAGTGAGCCGAGATCATGCCACTGTACTCCAGCCTGGGCAATCGAGTGAGACCCGTCTCAAAAAAACAAAAAACAAAAAAAAAAAAGAAAAAAGAAAAAAAGGAAAAGAAATATGATTTTCAATAGTAACCTACCAACCAGATAGGTCTTAACACTTTTCTTTTTAGTAATGAGGAAGTTAGGCTCAACCTAATCAGTTAAAATGAAAATTTAAACAAAATGGAATTTTCACCCTCAAGAACATAGGAAATGTAGAAGTCTGACTAGAATGTCAAATACCGATTAGGGTATGGGGAGTGAAATTAGTACGGCCACTTTGGAAAGTAATTTTGCTATGTCTAGGAAGATTCAAAATACTATGTAACCTGTGATGCAGCTAACCCATTCTGGGTACATAATCCAGAGCCGATTAAGATGCACAGCACAAAATTTATGATTAAGATACACAGCACAAAATTTATTTTGTATCACACCATAAACTTTTTTATTGAAACCTACAGTAGGAAATACATTTTATATCACAACTCAGAACACAATTACATATATTTCATGAAAAAGTAAGTACCTTTTACCCTGACACTTTGTACAGCATTTTATTCTTAAAAGTACAGATTCCAACTTACTACACTGCCTTCATTACCTGCTGTTTGGAAAACACTGCTCTAAAAACCTGTAGCAATATATACAAGACAACATTTATAAGGTTGTTCACTGTGATATTGTTTAAAATGGAGAAAAAACTATGTTACTTACATATTCATTAATAGGTAGATAACTGCAAAATACAATGTAATATTATGAAGTAATTAATGGTTTAAAGTAGATTTCTCTATGTAAAGAAATATGTATACTTCTTACGTAATATGTATACATCTTAAAAATATAATGCAGGGTGAAAAAAACAAGAAACAATGTTCCCAGAATATCATTTATGTAAATTTCTAACAATATCATATTATGTTTATGAATATATATACACAGATATAAAATTATGAAAATGGTATGGAAGTATATATTTTAATATATTAACTCACCGTGGACTAGGGGTACTCATACAGTATAGGCTGGTTAAAGAGGACTTCAGCATTATATATGTAATGTTTTCATTTTTAAAGAGCTATTTACATGTTACTATAAAATAGTTATTTGAAAGAGTTGCAGCAAGTTCTGAGAATTTACTTGGTAAAATGGGAGTAGAGGTGAGAAGAAATGAGGTATAAAGGAGTAGAACCAGGTTATCAATATCCCAATGCTCAAATCAATGAATATGAGAAAAAAATAAGCTGCAATAAATAAATAAATAAATGAGAAAGAGAGTGAGAGAGACCAAAATCATAGACTAAGGAATTATTAGGGAGCTATACAGCAATAGCTGGGGGAAAAAAGCATGAAGTGGGCTGAAAAGGCAGGAAGAAAAGGCCTAACAACTGGTAAACTGATCCATTCCTCATTGGTGGTTCAACTGTACAAATAAAAGGGTGGCAGCTTAGTGGGAAAGTACTTAGCAACTCTGTTTACACAGACAATAGAAAGTGCCACTAGAGTGGCAAATTGAACTGTGCAAGGCCAATTAACCCTTTCACCTTAGTGTTTTATACTAGCTATCTTACTTACTGTGCCTCTGTTACATCTACACTGGTAAGTGTTAGGACCAAATGCAATTATAAATCATTGTTACATGTATTGATGAATTCTGCAAATTCCATGAAGCACATTAATTTTATTTAGTGTTCTGAATACCTTCTTTGCTACTCTCATCTGGTTTTAATTAAGAAACACTTTCAAAGGAAGAGAGGTTATCCAGAAACTCAAACTACACATGTCCTTTATTAAACTATGAACTGATTACTACTCAACTTTTTTGGCCTAAGGTTTTTTTAAAAAGTTAGATTCACCTCAAATTTCTTCTAGATAAATCAGGGGAAAATTAGGGAAAGAGTAATGTATTTCGATGGGCAAAAATATAATAGGGAAATCTTAAAATGCACTGAAGAGGTCCATAAGTCAGCTGCTGCATAAGCAGCTTTATCTATATTACAGTTTATTACTTATAAGAGAAACTTTGAATCTTGAAGGGCCATACAATAAGATTTTTTTTTTCAAAAGACAGTAATAGATTTATTGCTGGAAACTGTATTTATCTTCCTGATTCCAAAATACAGTCATGTATCTTCTTTATCCATATTTGAGAACAAGGATCAAATTTTTTATATATTCTACAAAATCTAGAAAAGTATATACCAACCAGGCATGCAATATTTGGTAATGAACATATTGTAAAATGTTGGCATATGTAAAAGGCTTTGATTCTATGAGGTAGGGCCAATAATAAAAGCATGTGATTGGTCAGTCGTAAACTAAGGCAATCTACACAAACATTTATTAACTGTTTCACTGTCTTTTCCCTACTACCCACAGGTCCTGAAAGTACCAACATCATCCTACTGTCATCTGAAATTACATGCCACATCTTCTTCTGGCCAGTTATTTGTCACTGAATCTTTGTAGTAATAATTCTTAAGACGCTAGTCAAATAATAGGACAATGCCAACAGACCATATTGGTGGGGAAGAGTTAAAAGGAATATGTACATACTGTATTTCTTAACCCATCAAAAATCAATAGAAGTCTGAAAAAGTTACCCTTGCATTTTAGGAGTAAGGGATGTTTTCCAGTTCTGTTTTTTTTCTCAGCTCTTCTCACTAAGCAACAAAAGGCAAACGAGCTAGAGAATTCCGCCTTCCTTATGCTACAGAGGCTATGTTTAATGACTCCTGTGGCCATGTTAAAATCAGTGGAGGAAGAGACAAACACTGCAGCTTCTGCCTTTCTCTAAGTCTTCTTGAATGCCGCTGGCCCACCCACTAGGTTCCCGTATTTCTCTTTTCTCCCATAACAACAACAGCACAAACATTGCAAAAGCAACCAATCAAAATAAGTAGCATCAGTAAAGGGGCAATGGGGCCAATGGTAAGCAACAGAAGGAAAAAGCAGTGAGAGTCTCCAATTTGCTGTCATCAATGAGTCAGAGCATACTAAGGCTTCTTTGTACATAGGTAGAGAACATGGTGGACACTCACACTGCTGGCCTCTTACTCTCCTGGCAATTCTCACAAACACAAAAGTAGAATCCTAGGACTCAGTACTTAAATACCAGAACAACATTCAAGGCCTTATCTTAGCAATTTTTTAAAAAGAAAACTACCACACTTAAGGAAAAAAACACACACACACACACAAACAAAATGACTATGCAAGTAAACTTTTATTATTAGCTAAAAGCTGCAATTTAGATAGTCTAATTAATCTACAAAGCTCAGTTTCTATAAAACAACTATTAGCAGGTTTTCTTCAAGAATTTACTCCTTATTTTGTAGACATCCACATGAACTAAAATATGAATCAAAATAACAACTCTGAAGGAGAAATAATTTCCCAAAGTAGTAATTACTAACTAAACCCAAGAAAGACTTGTGTGGCTTAAAGAAGTACAGATACCTCTCTATTTATAGGCTGACCACCCTAATTCCGGAAGTCAATTTTGAACTTGAGTTTAGAATTGACTCCCAGTGCAGGAGACCAAAATATACATGCCCAGGAGCCAACAGTCAATTATTAAGATTTTTTCACATTAAATAAAAGAAAAACATCTTAACACATCCAATACATATTTAAGTTAAGAGTCAGGAGGCTTATGTTATAGTGCAACCCTGCATATGAACATTATATCATTCTAAATCCCCACTTCCCCACCTAGATAGTGAGGGTTCCTAATCAGTGTTTTTTCTCTTTTGGAAAGCTGATGTGATTGTCTAATATAAAAATTCTTTGAAAAGCCTACAGAAAAATAATAAGTAAATTTCTTTTCAAAGTGACAAGGGAAAGAAAATCTATGCCCAAGGTATTTTTCTACATTTGCACATCAAACCAATATTTAGATGATATTTAACTGTAAAAAGTTTTTTTAAAATAAGAATGTCTATTTTTTAGATAGGGGCATTTGACTTATTTTGTAATTTAAATAAGCTTCAAGTTTCTCTTCCTAAAGTTCTTTTACTCCTCACAAGTTCTTCCATCTATCTCATTCCTCATCATCCAAATATATATAGATTTTTCTTAACTTTTTAAATAGGTAATACAATATTCAAAAAGTACTTATGAATATAAAAGTTCCTGGCAACCAGTCACCCAGAAGCACATCTCCATCAAGAGGGAAATTTGAACAGAGGGAGAGAGAAACATGCAACAACATGCAAACTCTTTAAGACTTTCCACTATTTCTTGAAGCAAGATTTTGTACAACTAATACACTGATAAAGTATAGAATTTGAAAGCCTCTCCTTTCAGTAAAGTGGGAAAGTCGATTAGCAAGTGAAATGATTGGCTCAGAACCTAGTAAGACAGGGCTCAGCAATTTCTTAAGCTTGAAGTGCTTTCAGTAAAACCAGACAATGCTAGGGAATAGCACACACAGGCCTAGTATTTACAGACAACATGTAGCAGTCTATCAATTGATTATATTTTGTCTTCCAATACTATCAAATTATTTCCTGTATGTAAAAGGCAGGAATCATACACTTCCGTCAAAGATTCCACAAAACCTGGCAGTGCTAGTGACTACTAAAGTAGACGAAGAAGTAGAATGAGGCACAGGAAAAAGAGGGAAAGAAGTTAAAAGACTGTGAAGACATACACAAACTTCCCGTAAGAGTTGATACAAGACCCAAGGATCCTAAGGTGAAAATACTTTTAAAAACTGTATCATGAAGCCACCACTTATTCAGTCTGTAAATTCAGTAAGTGATATGTTTATACAATGTTATCAGAAACATCTAAGGCTATAAAAAATACATATACAGGAAATACCGACTCTGGTTAAATACACTGTCACTGAGGTGTAATCGGTTACTCAGATTATTACAGATTAATTACCGCTATGACTTTTTAAATTTGAATGATCTTATATACAATTAGTAAACAGTGGAATGATATTCTTATAATGCAGAGTTACGTAAGTTTGACTTGATTTTTTTCCCCCTGGCACATTCATTTTTTTTAATAATCCAAGATAAGTTTTCTTGCAATTAAAGACAAAACCCTAGCAAAATATGAAGATCTTAAAAACAACCAGCTAGAAATCTATTAGACGTGCCTTCTATTAATATAAGTAGTAGCTGGTTTTGTGGCTTCAAGAACTTCTACGGTTTCTACTATGTAAAGCTATCTGATGAATCTCTGAGTGAAGCTCAAGAAGCTGCAAAGACATTTCCTCCATTTTCAAAAGGGCTCTTCTCTGAATCATATGTATTTTTATTCAACTGATCTAAAGAATCTATATCCCAAATAAAGAAGTATGAGAACAAGGGTTTAGAGGATTTTAAGAACTATGATGCTAGGTTAAAATGCTATAGGAGATTTAATTAATTTTTTAAAGTATTATTATTTTCATTAGTGCTTATAAGGTTCCACAGATTTTGAACGCTGTACTTCAACCCTATTTTTCCCATAGGTACTGTTATTTTTAGGGTGTGACTTTGCAGAATATGAAGCCATATATGGTTTTACAGCGGGAATACATGTACTCGGATCTGGTCTACCTGGATAAAGTAAGAAATAATGGAAAGCAAATTAAAGACAGAATACCTGTAAAGGAGATATCCTGATTTATAATTTTTCTTTTTTTTTTTTCTTTTTTTCACCATGGCTTTACCTTCTGCAAGTCAATCGGGCTAAGGTACAACGGATAAAAGGACTACCAAGTTTCTCTTTCTTACCTACCCACAGTAAAGTTTGTTCCAGGCCTTTGACATCTTTATTGTTTTTGATAGTAATCCAAGTTTTCTGCTCCTATGACTTTTGCATTCTGCTTATTATGAACCCTGTTCAGAGTTTATTTTTGTCTTGTTCCCCAGCTTATTTTTCCAGAATCAAAACATTAACAGAGTTGTGGGGCTGGGAAGTCCTTAGGTTATCTAGTCTAACTTCACACTATTCTATATTATTAGTTACAAATATCTACTGACCACAGTGCTAAACAAGTGCTAGAAATGGCAGTGAACAAAAACAGACACAAAATCCAGATATTGAACAAACTATATACACATATACACACATATATTTCCTAGTTCTGTCCATTAAGAAATAATTTCCTACAAAGAAATTAACAAAGAGAAAATAGTAACTTTACAGTGGAGAAACCTGGCAGACACTTCACCAAATGATCAAAGTTAACATCATCTGTGATGAGATATATGGATATCATGTGCCTCCTGACACAATACACTGAAAAGGGCACAGCACTTCCATAGTATTTATAACAAACATGCATAGCTTGAATTTAATCATGAGGAAATATTAGACAAACCCAAACTGTGGGACACTTTAAAATATAACTGTCCAATACTCTTCAAAAGTGTCAAGGTCAAGAAAGACTGAGGAACTGCCCCAGAGTGGACATAAATGAGATAAGACAACTAGATGTGTGATTCTGCACCAGGAAAAGGATGTTAATGGGACAGCTGGAAAATATGAATAACATCTGTAGATAACATTATAACAGTGTTAATGTCCTGGTTTTTATCAATTTATTAAGGTTACATCTGAGAAAGCCAGGTGAAAGGTATATGAGAACTGTATTATTTTTGCCACCTTTTGTTAAGCCTAAAATTATTTCAAAATGAAAAATAATAAATAAAAAGTTTTAAAATATACTTCTTAAGTCTAATATTTGAAGTCAGTGATCACATATTTCCTTAGTCTTTCCTTTTCAGACTAAATATGTTCTTCTTTCTGGGCAAGATTCCCAGAACCCCTACTGTATTTGTAGCTCCCCTTAAAAAAAAGATTCAGTTTGTTAATATTCCTCCTTAAGTATCGTACCAGGAGTGTTTATAATACATTGATGTAGATTGCATTAAATTTCTCATTTTCTGTGATCAAGTCACTCTCTGTTTCTATGTTTATAATGCAAATTAGAGTTGAATTTTAAAAGCAGATGCATAATGCTGTTGGCCTAATTCAGCATGTAAACAACTAAAACCTGAGTGTTTATCTTTACTGAAGTCAAACCAGATCTCCCCGTTTTATATTTGTGCAAATGATTTTCTTAAGCAAAATGTAGAATTACATCTTTCCCTGATTACTTCCATCCTTTCAACTCATAGTTTACGATGGTATGGGGACCAGTTAGATTATTCTGAATGACAATTCTATCATTTACTCACTTGGCATGTATTGAGCACATACCATTTGCGGTGTACTATAAATTAAGAATCTATTAAAAATTTGCCATGGAATTGAGAGCAGTCATATCTGATTGGAAGATCAAGCAATGGAGAAAATCTTAATAATGGGATTAAATTTGGGCTAGGCCTTTAAGAACAGGTAACATTTAAATAGTAAGAAACAATTACAAAATAATGGTTATGATCTTTGAGCCTAACAGATAAGCTCCACTAGTTGTTAGTTTTCTAAGACTGGGCAAGTCTCTGAAATTCAATTTCCTCATTTGTAAAATGGGGATAAAATACCTAACTAAGTAGGGTTGTTTTAAAGATTAAATGAGATAATATGTGTATTCAAAAACAGCCTTTTCAGCAGATGGTGCCAGGAAAACTGGATATCTGCATGCAAAAGAATAAAATTGAACCCTTACCTTTAACAAAGACTGTCTCCTTGACCAAACTCTAGTCAGGCTCCTCTAAACCATCTTCACAGCTAGGCCTCAACCTTTGAACTTCTATCTCCTCCTTTGCATTGTCCAATTTTAGCAAGAATTCTGCTAAGAGAGTTAAGCCAGAAACCTTACCATTGATATCCGATCACCCTCAATATATCTGACCAAATTCCTCATTCCCCACCAACCTCCAGGCGATACCTGATTACCTTGGCCTGCCTTTGGCAAAAACCTTGTTAAATCGGTTTCACCAGAGACCCCCTTAACTCTGATGTTTCCTCTAATCTTCCATCCACTGACCCTGTTCGTTGGCTATAAATCTTCACTTTCCAGGTTGTATTCAGAATTAAGCTTCATTCTATAACGAAGTCTCTTTTCTCCTACTGCAACTATTCCTGATTAAAATTTGTTTTTACTGCTTTAACTACTGTCAGGCTCTATTTTTCTTTGACGCCTCACATCATATATATAAATTGACTAAAAAATAGATCAATGACTAACATAAGAGTTAAAACTATACAACTCTTAGAAGAAAATATATGGGAAAAAACTTCATGATACCAGATTGGTGGTGATTTTTTGATATGACAGAAGTACAGGCAAACAAAAGAAAAAAATAATAAATTGGACCTAATCAAAATGAAAACCTTTTGTGCATCAAAGGACACTAGTAAGAGAGTAAATAAACAACCCACAGAATGGGAGAAAATATTTGCTAATCATCTATCTGATAAGAGATTAATATCCAGAATATATGAATAACTCCTACAACCAACAACAAAAAAATCCAATTAAAAGTGGACAAAGGATTTCAACAGACATTTCACCAAAGAAGACAGACAAATGACCAATAACCCACATGAAAAGATGCTCAATAACACTAGTCACTAGGGAAATGCAAATCAAAACCACAACAGTTACTACCTCTCACCTATTAGGATAGCTATCATAAAAAAGAAAGCAAAAAGTAAGTGCTGACGAGGATGTGGAGAAATTAGAACTCTTGTACATTGCTGGTAGGAATGTAAAATGGCATAGCAGCCATGAAAAACAATTTGGTGGTTCCTCAAAAAGTTAAATACTGCCTGGGCAACAAAGTGTGACCCTTTCTCTACAAAAATTTTTTTTAAAAATTAGCCAGGCATGATGGCACACATCTATAATCCCAGCTACTTGGGAGGCTGAGGCAGGAGGACTGCTTGAGCCTGGGAGTTTGGGGCTGCAGCAAGTTATGATCATGCCACTCAACTCCAGCCTGGGCAAGAGAGGAAGACTCTGTCTCAAAAAAAAAGGAAGTTAAATATATAATTACTATACGATCCAGCAATTCTTCCTCTAGGTATATACCTAAAAGAAAGAAAGCAGGGGCTCAAACAGATACTTGTATACCAATGTTCATAACAGCATTATTCACAATAGCCAAAGGTGAAAACCTAAATGTCCATCGGTAGATAAACAGATAAATAAAAGTGGTATATACACGCAATGGAATATTATTCAGCCTTAAAAAAGAATGAAAATTTGAGATATACTACAACATGAATGAAACCTGAAGACATTATGAAGACAAGTGAAATAAGCCAGACACAAAAGGGCAAATATTATATGACTCAATTTATATCAGGTGCTTATAACAGGCAAATTCAAGAGTAAGAAAGTAGATTAGAGGGGCTGGATGCAGTGGCTCACACCTGTAACACCAGCACGTTGGGAAGCCGAGGCAGGCAGATCACTTGAGGCCAGGAGTTCGAGACCAGCCTGTCAAACGAAGCCCTATCTCCACTAAAAATACAAAAATTAGCTGGGCGTGGTGGCACTCGCCTGTAAATCCCAGCTACTGAGGAGGCTGAGGCACAAGAATGACTTGAACCTAGGAGGCAGAGGCTGCAGTGAGCAGAGACTGCGCCACTACATTCCAGCCTGGGCAACAGAGCGAGATTCTGTCTCAAAAAAACAAACAAACAAACAAACAAACAAACAAACAAAAAAGGAAAGTAGATGAGAGGTTACCAGGAGCTGGTGGGGAGGAAAGAACGGTAAATTGTTTAATCGGTGCAGAGTTTCTGTTTGGGATGATGGAAAAGTATTAGAAATGAATAATGAAGATGGTTGCACAATGTTGTGAATGTACTTAGTGCCACTGGTTTTTATACTTTAAAGCAGTTAAAATGGTAAAATTTACATTATGTATATTTTACTACAATAAAAAACAAAAAAGCAGTTTGCATACTATACTCACAACTCACATAAGGAGTCAAAAGAAATTTTAGGTGCAGTTAACAGTATAAGCAGTTACTGAGGCCAATAAAAAAGATATATGAAGACTAAAAACCTGAAATTCTATAGACGAAAATATCAAAAGTGGTTTTCTTCTAATGTTTTTAAATTTACTTTTTCTTTGCTTTTACATAAAAAATTTTAATAGAAAAATTACATAAAGAACAACCCCTCATACAGGTAGGTAAGAAGGGTATATCAGAAACAGGCTGCTTATAAACAGAGACCCCAAATAACAGCTTAAAAAATGATAGAAGTCTATTTTTCTCTTACACAGAAGAAGAAGAGAGGTAAAGCAGCTCCAGGGGCAGTTATGGTCACAAGGACCCAGGCCACTACTATATCTATCCTCTTGGCTTCTGAAGGTCACTTCAAGTTGCAAGATATCTGGTACAGTAGCTACATACATCTTATCCAATCCCAGTGAACAGAAAAGAAGGAATAAACAAGGGTAAAATGGTGTGTCACCGTTTAAGAGCTTTACCAGAAGCCCAACCCATGTCTTCTGCTCATTGGCCACCACTACCTGTAAAGAAGGCAGAAAAATGTACTTTTTAAACCCCAATATCCAATAATAAAGGAGTTCTACTAAAAGGAGAATGGATAGGTGATTAGCCTGCCATATATATTTAAAATCATTTTTTCTTCTGAAATTTCAGCTTTCAGCATTATTATTTGGGAACTTCTCTGGAAAGTATAAAATCTAATCAAAAGATATAAACATATTAACCAGTCTTTAAGACACTGTACACTAAAGAAATTACATTTTAATGAATATGAAAACTAAAAACATAGTGAGACCAAGTTCTGACAGCATAGATGCAACAGTAGAAATAACCTTGTGTACTCAGTTTACACAGAGTTGTGTCTGTGTGTGCATGTGTACATATGAAGAGGCCAAAGAGTGAAAATGTTTAAATGCTCAGATATATCATAATTCACAATTTAAGTTCTTTTACAGACTAATCTATCAAATAAGACTCAATTTAGAAAATTCTGAAAATTTCCCATAAAATAACATGTCTTATTTTTCCAACAGCTTGGTTGAGGTACATTTACATAACATAAAATCCACCCATTATAAGAGTATAATTCATTTTAATAAATTTATAGAGTTGTGCAACCATCACCAAAATCCCACCTAACATTTCTATCATCCTACAGAGATCTCTCCCATCCATGTGCAATCAATCCCCATCCCCAGACAAACCACTACCCTGCTTTTTTTTTTTGAAATGGAGTCTCACTCGGTTGCCCAGGCTGGAGTGCAGGGGCACGATCTTGGCTCACTGCAACCTCTGCCTCCAGGTTCAAACGATTCTCCTGCCTCAGCCTCTCGAGTAACTGGGATTACAGGCATGCACCACAGCACCCAGCTAATTTCGTATTTTTAGCAGAGATAGGGTTTCACCATGTTGGCCAGGCTGATCTCGAACTCCTGACATCAAGTGATCCACCTGCCTCAGCCTCCCAAAGTGCTGGGATCACAGGCATGTGCCACCGCGCCCAGCCACCTGCTTTCCATCTCTATGTATTATTTGCCTTTTCTGGACAGTTCAAATAACTGAAATCATACATGTAGTTGTTTTGAGTCTGAATCCTTTCACTTAACATAATGTTCTTGGAATTCATCCATGTTGTGGTTTATCCCAGAAATTCTTTCTTTTTCTACCAAATATTAAATAGCATTGCACTGAATGGATACACTACATTTTGTTTATCCATTCAAGGGTGGCTAGGCATTTGGAATTGTTTCCAATTTTTGGCTAACATTATGAATAATGCTGCTATGAACACTCATGTACAAGTCTTTGTGTGGACATATATTTTCACTTCTCTCCTGTGGATACCTAGGAGGAATTGAGATGAATGTTAAGTTTAACTTTTTTATTAAAAAACAACTGCCATGGCCGGGCGCGGTGGCTCACACCTGTAATCCCAGCACTTTGGGAAGCTGAGGCGGGCAGATCACAAGGTCAGGAGATCGAGACCATCCTGGCTAACATGGTGAAACCCCGTCTCTACTAAAAATACAAAAAATTAGCCGGGTGTGGTGGCAGGCGCCTGTAGTCCCAGCTACTGCAGGAGAATGGCGTGAACCCGGGAGGCGAAGCTTGCAGTGAGCCGAGATCGCGCCACTACACTCCAGCCTGGGCGACAAAGCGAGACTCTGTCTCAAAAAAACAACTGCCACACTGTTTTCCAAAGTAGTTGCATTTTACCTTGCCACCATCAATGCATAAGTATTTCAGTTTTTCCACATCCTCACCAGTGCTTTTTACTGTCCTTCATGTTAATTACAGCCATGCTAGTGCGCATAATATGTCATCTCCTTATGGATTTAATTTGCATTTCTTTAATAACTACTACTATTGAGTACCTTTTCATGTGCTTATTAGCATTTGTATATCTTCTTGGGTAAGGAGTCTATTCAGATAGGCTTTTGGATTCTCTTTATTAGGCTGAGGAAATTACCTTCTATTCCTAGTTTGTTGAGAGTTTTCATCATTAATGAATGTTTGAGTCTTTCAAAAGTTTTATTCTCTATCTGGGATGACCTTTTTTTTTTTTTTTTTTTTTTTTTGAGACGGAGTCTCGCTGTCGCCCAGGCTGGAGAGCAGTGGCCAGATCTCGGCTCACTGCAGGCTCCGCCCCCCGGGGTTCACGCCATTCTCCTGCCTCAGCCTCCCGAGTAGCTGGGACTATACGCATCCACCACCTCGCCCAGCTAATTTTTTGTATTTTTAGTAGAGACGGGGTTTCACCGTGTTAGCCAGGATGGTCTCGATCTCCTGACCTTGTGATCCGCCCGCCTCGGCCTCCCAAAGTGCTGGGATTACAGGCATGAGCCACCGCGCCTGGCCGGGATGATCATATTTTTTGTTCTTTATTCTATAAATATGTAATATTATATTAATCAATTTTTAGGTACTAAATCAACCTTGCATTCCTAGGATAAATTCCACTTGATCATGGTGTTTAATCCATTTTATATGTTGCTAGATTCAGTTTGCTAACACTTTGGCTGGGAAATTTGTTTTTGTTTTTGTTTTTTTTCTTGAGACAGAGTCTTGCTCTTGTCACCCAGGCTGGAGTGCAATGGCGCGATCTCGGCTCACTGCAAACTCTGCCTCCCAGGTTCAAGGGATTCTCCTGCCTCAGCCTCCCAAGTAGCTGGGGTTACAGACAGCTGCCACCACACCCAACAATTTTTTGTATTTTTAGTAGAGATGGGGTTTCACCATGTTGGCCAGGCTGGTCTCAAACTCCTGACCTCAAGTGATCCACCCTCCTGGGCCTCCCAAAGTGCTGGGACTAGGCGTAAGCCACCACGCCCAGCCCAGTGTATAGTTTTTAACAATATATCTCAATTCGGAAGCCAAATTTTTGATAGTTAAAGTGAAATAAATGAAATATAGTCTTCACCAAACAATAAAATTATGTTTAATGGGAAAACATACTCCCTCAGCTTTTCAAATTTTAAGTGAGTTAAAATCAAATACAATGTAAAATTAATGTTCTTAGTCTAGCCACATTTCAAGTGCTCTATAGCCATATGTGGCTATAGTGCTGGACAGCACAGCTCTAAACCTATAAGCACTATGAGGATTTAAAGAGTAAATACAATAATATAGTTGGTTGTTCAGTAGTATCTACAATATTTGAATTAAAGAGAGACAGTATCTACGAAAGCATTCAGAAGCGTAATACAAAGATTAGAGGCATTAAACTGTGGTCTCATCCTCAAGGTTAGCTTTCTTGGTCAGGGTAACATGGTGTTTACCAGAATGTAGAATTATACCCACAGCTTACTGTAAGTATACTTGCAAGCACTTTTACTGAACACAGACAACAAATCTACTTCATTTAACCCAGGCTGTTTGAAAAAAAATTACCTTATTTAATTTCCCATTTATAATCTTCAATAGATTATAGGTTAAAGCCTTAAAAATATCCATGTGATTTATCTCATAAACATGAAAACCTTTAATTTATACAATGTGTTTTAAGTGTACGACACTCTTCTTACCAAAGTAATATAATCTACACGGATATATGTTAGTAATATTAGCAGAACTCTAACTGAAATATTTGCCCATAAATAAAATTCCACCAGTCCCACAATTCAAACTCTTCTCATTAGCCCATGTTTCTGCCTTGCCCTTGTGCACACATAATCCTGCAAAATTACAATAAAATCTGAATACAACTTGATATTTGGCTTTTTTTCACTAACATTGTATGTATTTTCCATGTTGCTATGCAGTTTTCACATATATTACTACTGATTTCACCACACACCAAGAATGTGTCATAATTTACTCAAATACACTCCTTACTATTAGAATTTGATTGTTTCTCATTCTTTACTATGCTTTACTATTTTACAGTAATACTGTGAAAAGAACTAATGAATTAACAAACATGAAAAGCAGGCTTTATTATCAAAATTTCTTAACACAATCTAGGTAGCTGTGAGTATTCTATTGTGTCACAAAAACACAGAGGACTGGTATAGAGTACTGTTATCCATGTTAGAAAGGCATCAGCTGCCTATAAGTAAAAATGTCTTTTTAAAAGATCATTACACCACTGTTCTTTTCCATGTTGTTACCCTCAAAAGACTTCTCTTAGATTAACAATTCAATATTAAGGGCATATAATAATAATTAAAAAATCAATGCGCTCCTCAAATTATACAACAACTGACTAAATCCTATGATGCCAAAATGAAAGGGCCCTTTATCTTCTCTTGTAAATTTGAATTACATATTTCTTTCCTTAAAAATATATCATTTAAAGTATGTTCCAAATGTGTACTCTATAAACTGCTTAAAGCTTCAATTAAGGATCATGCTTAATTCTATGAAGCTAATATCCATTGAATTCTAAAATTTTAGTATTGTCCATTAAGTTATTATTAAAACAGTCTTTAGTGAGGGTTAGCCTCATTGTCCTTTGTTTTGTTTTGTGAATCTCTGAAGACTGATTATAAGAAAACAAAATGTTATTTAGCCCAGAAAGTCTTTCTAAGAGGTTTGCAAGTGAAATATATTTATAAAGGGTCAACATGAAATTGCCTGCATATAATTTAACTTTAGGAGGATTAATTTTCTCTAGCCCATGTTTTTCTGACACGCACCTAAGATTCAGTATCTCTTTTCCCACCTGGCAAATTTTTCTAAATAGTTTCACAACAGTTCAGGACTCTCCTCTGGGTATCTCCAATAACAGGGACATATATGTCATTCTGAGATAATGGACTTATTTATCACTATATTCAAAACCTTGTGGGATTTATTATTTTAGAAATGCTACTTGACTGTTTTACCCCCTAGACTTGAATTAAGTCTGGGAATAGTGGCTAGAAAGGAACAGGGATGGAATGGTAGACTGTCTCTTTCAATGCCTAAGTAACAGCCTCTTAAATTACTATGAATAAACAACCTGACCATAGTTATGGATGATAAGTGGCAAAAGGTTCTCAGATAATAAGAAAATGGGGGGAGGAGCCAAGATGGCCGAATAGGAACAGCTCCGGTCTACAGCTCCCAGCCTGAGCGACACAGAAGACGGGTGATGTCTGCATTTCTGTTTGAGGTACCGGTTTCATCTCACTAGGGAGTGCCAAACAGTGGGTGCAGGACAGTCGGTGAAGCGCACTGTGCGCGAGCCAAAGCAGGGCGAGGCATTGCCTCACTCGGGAAGCGCAAGGGGTCAGGGAGTTCCCTTTCCTAGTCAAAGAAAGAGGTTAACAGACGGCACCTGGAATATCGGGTCAGTCCCACCCTAATACTGCGCTTTTCCAATGGGCCTGGAAAACGGCACACTAGGAGATTGTGTCCTGCACCTGGTTCGGAGGTCCTATGCCCATGGAGTCTCACTGATTGCTAGCACAGCAGTCTGAGATCAAGCTGCAGGGCGGCAGCGAGGCTGGGGGAGGGGCGCCGCCATTGCCCAGGCTTGCTTAGGTAAACAAAGCAGCCAGGAAGCTCAAACTGGGTGGAGCCCACCACAGCTCAAGGAGGCCTGCCTGCCTCTGTAGGCTCCAACTCTGGGGGCAGGGCACAGACCAACAAAAAGTCAGCAGGAACCTCCACAGACTTAAATGTCCCTGTCTGACTGACAGCTTTGAAGAGAGTAGTGGTTCTCCCAGCATGCAGCTGGAGATCTGAGAACAGACAGACTGCCTCCTAAAGTGGGTCCCTCACCCCTGAGCAGCCTAACTGGGAGGCACCCCCCTCAGTAGGGACAGACTGACACCTCACTCGGCCAGGTGCTCCTCTGAGACAAAACTTCCAGAGGAACTATCAGACAGCTGAATTTGTGGTCTCACGAAAATCCGCTGTTCTGCAGCCACTGCTGCTGATGCCCAGCCAAACAGGGTCTGGAGTGGACCTCTAGTAAACTCCAACAGACCTGCAGCTGAGGGTCCTGTCTGGTAGAAGGAAAACTAACAAACAGAAAGGACATCCACACCAAAAACCCACCTGTACATCACCATCATCAAAGACCAAAAGTAGATAAAACCACAAAGATGGGGAAAAAACAGAGCAGAAAAACTGGAAACTCTAAAAAGCAGAACACCTCTCCTCCTCCAAAGGAACGCAGTTCCTCACCAGCAACGGAACAAAGCTGGATGGAGGATGACTTTGACGAGTTGAGAGAAGAAGGCTTCAGACGATCAAACTACTCTGAGCTATGAGAGGAAATTCAAAACAATAGCAAAGAAGTTAAAAACTTTGAAAAAAAAATTAGAAGAATGGATAACTAGAATAACCAATGGAGAGAAGGGCTTAAAGGAGCTGATGGAGCTGAAAGCCAAGTTTCGAGAACTACGCGAAGATTGCAGAAGCCTCAGTAGCAGATGCGATCAACTGGAAGAAAGGGTATCGCTGATGGAAGATGAAATGAATAAAATGAAGCGAGAAGGGAAGTTTAGAGAAAAAAGAATAAAAAGAAATGAACAAAGCCTCCAAGAAATTTGGGACTATGTGAAAAGACCAAACCTACGTCTGATTGGTGTACCTGAAAATGACGGGGAGAATGGAACCAAGTTGGAAAACACTCTGCAAGATATTATCCAGGAGAACTTCCCCAATCTAGCAAGGCAGGCCAACATTCAGATTCAGGAAATACAGAGAACGCCACAAAGATACTCCTCGAGAAGAGCAACTCCAAGACACATAATTGTCAGATTCGCCAAAGTTGAAATGAAGGAAAAAATGTTAAGGGCAGCCAGAGAGAAAGGTTGGGTTACCCACAAAGGGAAGCCCATCAGACTAACAGCTGATCTCTCGGCAGAAACTCTACAAGCCAGAAGAGAGTGGGGGCCGATATTCAACATTCTTAAAGAAAAGAATTTTCAATCCAGAATTTCATATCCAGCCAAACTAAGCTTCATAAGTGAAGGAGAAATAAAATACTTTACAGATAAGCAAACGCTGAGTGATTTTGTCACCACCAGGCCTGCCCTAAAAGAGCTCCTGAAGGAAGCACTAAACATGGAAAGGAACAACTGGTACCAGCCACTGCAAAAACATGCCAAATTGTAAAGACCATCAAAGCTAGGAAGAAACTGCATCAACTAACGAGCAAAATAACCAACTAACATCATAATGACAGGATCATATTCACACATAACAATATTAACATTAAATGTAAATGGGCTAAATGCTCCAATTAAAAGACACAGACTGGCAAACTGGATAAGGAGTCAGGACCCATCAGTGTGCTGTATTCAGGAAACCCATCTCACGTGCAGAGACACACATAGACTCAAAATAAAGGGATGGAGGAAGATCTATCAAGCAAATGGAAAACAAAAAAAGGCAGGGGTTGCAATCCTAGTCTCTGATAAAATAGACTTTAAACCAACAAAGATCAAAAGAGACAAAGATGGCCATTATATAATGGTAAAGGGATCAATTCAACAAGAAGAGCTAACTATCCTAAATATATATGCACCCAACACAGGAGCACCCAGATTCATAAAGCAACTCCTGAGTGACCTACAAAGGGACTTAAACTCCCACACAATAATAATGGGAGATTTTAACACCCCACTGTCAACATTAGACAGATCAACGAGACAGAAAGTTAACAAGGATATCCATGAATTGAACTCAGCTCTGCACAAAGTGGACCTAATAGACATCTACAGAACTCTCCACCCCAAATCAACAGAATATACATTTTTTTCAGAACCACACCACACCTATTCCAAAATTGTCCACATAGTTGGAAGTAAAGCTCTCCTTGGCAAATGTAAAAGAACAGAAATTATAACAAACTGTCTCTCAGACTACAGTGCAATCAAACTAGAACTCAGGATTAAGAAACTCACTCAAAACCGCTCAACTACATGGAAACTCAACAACCTGCTCCTGAATGACTATTGGGTACATAATGAAATGAAGGCAGAAATAAAGATGTTCTTTGAAACCAATGAGAACAAAGACACAACATACCAGAATCTCTGGGACACATTTAAAGCAGTGTGTAGAGGGAAATTTATAGCACTAAATGCCCACAAGAGAAAGCAGGAAAGATCCAAAATTGACACCCTAACATCACAATTAAAAGAACTAGAAAAGCAAGAGCAAACACATTCAAAAGCTAGCAGAAGGCTAGAAATAACTAAAATCAGAACAGAACTGAAGGAAATAGAGACACAAAAAACCCTTCAAAAAATTAATGAATCCAGGAGCTGGCTTTTTGAAAAGATCAACAAAATTGATAGACCGCTAGCAAGACTAATAAAGAAGAAAAGAGAGAAGAATGAAATAGATGCAATAAAAAATGAAAAAGGCGATATCACCACTGATCCCACAGAAATACAATCTACCATCAGAGAATACTACAAACACCTCTATGCAAATAAACTAGAAAATCTAGAAGAAATGGATAAATTCCTCGACAAATACACCCTCCCAAGACTAAATCAGGAAGAAGTTGAATCTCTGAATAGACCAATAACAGGTTCTGAAATTGTGGCAATAATCAATAGCTTACCAACCAAAAAGAGTCCAGGACCAGATGGATTCACAGCCGAATTCTACCAGAGGTACAAGGAGGAACTGGTACCATTCCTTCTGAAACTATTCCAATCGACAGAAAAAGAGGGAATCCTCCCTAACACATTTTATGAAGCCAGCATCGTCCTGATACCAAAGCCTGGCAGAGACATAACCAAAAAAGAGAATTTCAGACCAATATCCTTGATAAACATTGATGCAAAAATCCTCAATAAAATACTGGCAAACCGAATCCAGCACCACATCAAAAAGCTTATCCACCATAATCAACTGGGCTTCATCCCTGGGATGCAAGGCTGGTTCAACATATGCAAATCAATAAATGTAATCCAGCATATAAACAGAACCAAAGACAAAAACCACATGATAATCTCAATAGATGCAGAAAAGGCCTTTGACAAAATTCAACAACCCTTCATGCTAAAAACTCTCAATAAATTAGGTATTGATGGGACGTATCTCAAAATCATAAGAGCTATCTATGACAAACCCACAGCCAATATCATACTGAATGGGCAAAAACTGGAAGCATTACCTCTGAAAACTGGCACAAGACAGGGATGCCCTCTCTCACCACTCCTATTCAACATAGTGCTGGAAGTTCTGGCCAGAGCAATCAGGCAGGAGAAGGAAATAAAGGGTATTCAATTAGGAAAAGAGGAAGTCAAATTGTCCCTGTTTGCAGATGACATGATTGTATATCTAGAAAACCCCATCGTCTCAGCCCAAAATCTCCTGAAGCTGATTAGCAACTTCAGCAAAGTCTCAGGATACAAAATCAATGTACAAAAATCACAAGCATTCTTGTACACCAACCACAGACAAACAGAGAGCCAAATCATGAGTGAACTCCCATTCACAATTGCTTCAAAGAGAATAAAATACCTAGGAATCCAACTTACAAGGGATGTGAAGGACCTCTTCAAGGAGAACTACAAACCACTGCTCAATGAAATAAAAGAGGATACAAACAAATGGAAGAACATTCCATGCTCATGGGTTGGAAGAATCAATATCGTGAAAATGGCCATACTGCCCAAGGTAATTTATAGATTCAATGCCATCCCCATCAAGCTACCAATGACTTTCTTCACAGAATTGGAAAAAACTACTTTAAAGTTCATATGGAACCAAAAAAGAGCCCGCATCACCAAGTCAATCCTAAGCCCAAAGAACAAAGCTGGAGGCATCACGCTACCTGACTTCAAACTATACTACAAGGCTACAGTAACCAAAACAGCATGGTACTGGTACCACAACAGAGACACAGATAAATGGAACAGAACAGAGCCCTCAGAAATGATGCCGCATATCTACAACTATCTGATCTTTGACAAACCTGACAAAAACAAGAAATGGGGAAAGGATTCCCTATTTAATAAATGGTGCTGGGAAAACTGGCTAGCCATATGTAGAAAGCTGAAACTGGATCCCTTCCTTACACCTTATACAAAAATTAATTCGAGATGGATTAAAGACTTAAATGTTAGACCTAAAACCATTAAAATCCTACAAGAAAACCTAGGCAATACCATTCAGGACATAGGCATGGGCAAGGACTTCATGTCTAAAACACCAAAACTAATGGCAACAAAAGCCAAAATTGACAAATGGGATCTAATTAAACTAAAGAGCTTCTGCACGGCAAAAGAAACTACCATCAGAGTGAACAGGCAACCTACAGAATGGGAGAAAATTTTTGCAACCTACTCATCTGACAAAGGGCTAATATCCAGAATCTACAATGAACTCAAACAAATTTACAAGAAAAAAACAAACAACCCCATCAAAAAGTGGGCAAAGAACATGAACAGACACTTCTCAAAAGAAGACATTTATGCATTCAAAAAACACATGAAGAAATGCTCATCATCACTGGCCATCAGAGAAATGCAAATCAAAACCACAGTGAGATACCATCTCACACCAGTTAGAATGGCCATCATTAAAAAAATCAGGAAACAACAGGTGCTGGAAAGGATGTGGAGAAATAGGAACACTTTTACACTGTTGGTGAGACTGTAAACTAGTTCAACCATTGTGGAAGTCAGTGTGGCGATTCCTCAAGGATCTAGAACTAGAAACACCATTTGACCCAGCCATCCCATTACTGGGTATATACCTAAAGGACTATAAATCATGCTGCTATAAAGACACATGCACACGTATGTTTATTGCGGCACTATTCACAATAGCAAAGACTTGGAACCAACCCACATGTCCAACAATGATAGACTGGATTAAGAAAATGTGGCACATATACACCATGGAATACTATGCAGCCATAAAAAATGATGAGTTCGTGTCCTTTGTAGGGACATGGATGAACCTGGAAAACATCATTCTCAGTAAACTATCGCAAGGACAAAAAACCAAACACTGCATGTTCTCACTCATAGGTGGGAATTGAACAATGAGAACTCATGGACACAGGAAGGGGAACATCACACTCCGGGGACTGTTGTGGGGTTGGAGGAGGGGGGAGGGACAGCATTAGGAGATATACCTAATGCTAAATGATGAGTTAATGGGTGCAGGAAATCAACATGGCACATGGATACATATGTAACAAACCTGCACATTGTGCACATGTACCCTAAAACCTAAAGTATAATAAAAAAAAATAAGAAAATGAACATTAAAAAAAATTATAAAATAAACATAACTTTTAAAAATGTTCCAACATGAAAACTGCACTCTAAGTATTTGAGAGACTTCCTCCGAAACCCCACTCCAAACATACACCAATGTTAAAATTTAAAGAGAGAAAATTATAAACACATAGCCATGATCAAAAACTTGTTAAGCATCTCTATAGACAAAAACAAATGAAAACCTGTAGCCATAAACAGGGGTTAAGCTATAGGCGTCCTGGGCTCCATGACTACAAGCAGGCAGACGAAACCAGAAGTCTGACTCCCATAGAGTGGTGAGGACTGAAAGTACTCTGCCAAGGCCTGAGATCACAGCCAGGCTTGCTGCTTGAAATCAGGGGTTGCAGTGGCAATCCACCGCCTGTGGGGAAAAAAAAATGTGAAAAGTGAGAAGGACACTGCCTGAGGCTACAACTTATAAAACATTATGTATCTGAGATGTTAAGAGGCAATGGTTTTAGCCCCACAGTCCAGACCAGGCCAAGGGACCTGCAGGCTTGGTATCTGGATCTGCAATGGCTCCAATGTAACCTCAGGAGGGAGCCCTAAGCCACCTATTTAAGACCTAGTTCTTGCCTAGGTGTCTCAGAGAAAAGAGTAAAAACATCTATAAAGCCACTAGGGAGAGGTGAAGAGAGAGGAGAGAGAAACTCACACTCAAGACGGGCCTGAAAATTAAAATTCCACCTGCAGAAATACAATATTTCAATTATCAAAGAGAAATTATTTACTTCACAGTTTAACCACCTATGTGCAATTCTTAACAATGCCAAAGTCTAAAACATTTTTATAACACAGTGACAGGTTTGAAGCAGATACACAAACTGCACAACTGTACACAGGGGTGCTGCTTCAAGAGTCTATAGCAATTTCTGGCTACATTTTTAATTAAGTTTATTCTGTGGCCTCTGTTATCAAAGATGTCATACAAGAAATCATCTTATTTTTCAATCTTCCATAAATTTCCTATTGCTGACTTTGATAAACCCTGGGAATTGTATATAGTAACCACAAATCATGCCTAATGCCGTGCCAAGACAACTATAACTATGGTGGCTTGAGCCTTCTTTAGGGTGGCCTTGGTACATATCTAAAGTCAATGAAAACAAGTAGCCCCCTCAGTCTGGCTGTATTTTTTTTAAAAAAAGGCCTTACTGCATGGAGAAAATCAACAAATAATTATTTCCCTTGTGCATTTTATTTTAAGGCACACAGAAAAATTATTTAGAAGAAGTATACATTCAGGGGTACTCCAGAAGACAGTGAGTATGTTGAAAGTAGATAAGAATTACGATTTGGGCTTTAAGAATAAAATTTCCACTGAGGAGTAGTATACAAAAACTTAACAGGTTGTTTCATAATCCCTATTGTTAGACACCATCAAGCAGGCTAGAAGACCATCTGCTGGGAGTGCTACAGAAGAGACTCCTATGTAAGGAAACAGATACTCGTGAGGTCTCCACAAACTTCAGGACTCTATTGTCAGTTTTAAAATTTTTGTTTTGTTGTTGTTTTTCCCTCAGCATAGAATGTTTAAGATCTTGGACACCAGTACAATTTCCTGGATGTACCAGATCCATTTGAAGTAACAGGAGCTAAGTATGTGTAAGAACTGTCAACAGTAAAATCTACTTCTTTTTCTCAGCTATTTAAGAAATTACAAAAGGTAAAGGCAAAAAGATCATTAATTAATCATTCAGTTCAAAGGAAAGCTGTAATCATTAGGAGTTATGAAAAGGTAGCAGAGGCAGCTAGTAAAAAAGGGTGATGTTAGAATCCCTGATTGGTATTATGAAGAGCCAACAGACTGGCACACAAACAGAAATGCACCTAGCAATCTCTATTTTAAATCATTTAATTAAAGATACTATAATAATCAAAACAGATGACAGGAGAGAATATAGTGAATATTTCATAGCTAGCAATATATAAGATGTATGAGTTTCAGAATAGGGAGAATGGGCACCCTGAAAGCTAAAACTACAAAATAGGAACTCCAGTGATTTCTTGGTCAAAATATCACTAACGACCTAATATATTGTTAATAAATAACACTTAAAGAATTATAAAATATAATAGATGAGCTAGCAAAAGCAAATGACCAACTTTAATTAAAGTGATTACCTGAAACCACCCTTAGCAGACAAGCCTATGCATGGAAGTTCAGACAACCAATGTTCCTAGAACAGCATGAACTTTATACCAATAGCCTTTACAGAACAAAGCATGGTCAAAATGTACACTATAGATAACTAACTAGGAATATGATAGCTAGCACAATTGGAACAACCTAAAAACAAAACAACAAAAGCTACACTGCGTTTAAAAAAATATTAAAACTACAAACTATGTCCCTAACAAAATGGAAACAATCATCAGTGGAAACAATAATCAGTGATTTTATCCAAAAACATTTAGCTATATCTACACAATATATAAATGTTAATTCCCTAAGGCTATCCAATGTATGCTATCCAATAAGCATTAGACATATTTAAGCACTTAAAATGTGCCAGTACAACTGAGAAACCAAAATTTTAATTTTAATTAATTTATATTTAAATTGAAAAACTGATATTCTATTGAGTTACTGGAAACTTGCTTATAACGATTTGGGTACGTGAATGTACCTGTTAGCTATATGCCTTATGAAATCTCAATACAGATCAAGTATTTTCAATCAAAATTTGGCTTCCAAATTAAGGTGTGCTAGAAGTATAAATGTAAAATACACGGATTTTGCTGACTTAGTACAAAAAACTAAAATGTGAAATACTTCATTAATAATTTTTGGCTGGACACAGTGGCTCACGCCTGTAATCCCAGCACTCTGGGAAGCCAAGGTGGGCAGATCACCTGACGTCAGGAGTTCGAGACCACCCTGACCAATATGGTGAAACCCCGTCTCTACTAAAAATACAAAAATTAGCTGGGCGTGGTGGTATGTGCCCATAGTCCCAGTTACTTGGGAGGCTGAGACAGGAGAATTGCTTGAACCCGGGAGGCGGAGGTTGCAGTGATCTGAGATCGTGCCATTGCACTCCAGCCTGGGCAACAGAACGAGACTCTGTATCAAAAAATAATAATAATTTTTGAAAATGTGACTCCATGTTGGAATAATATTTTAGTATATTGGGTTAAATAAAATACATTATCAAAATTAATTTCAGGCTGGGCATGGTGGTACACTCCTGTAATCCTAGCTACTAGGGAGGCTGAGGTAGGAGAATCGCTTGAACCCAGTAGGAGGAGGTTGCAGTGAGCAGAGATTGTGCCACTGCACTCCAGCCTGGGCAACAGAGAAAGACTCCATTTCCAAAAAAAAAATTAATTTCACCTGTTTTTTACATTCTTAAATGTGACTTTTAGAAAATTTAACATCACCTCTGTGTTTTGTATCACAAATCTATTGCACAGTGCTGCTCTAAGGGATCAATGGCTTGAAAAAGTCTGTCAGCTGTCAAAAATCTGAAATATCTGTCAGTCAAGATTTGTATGTAAAATATTATCTTATCCCCTAGTGTCACAAAATATTTCATTAGGCTACCCAGAATTTGAATACTTATACATTTCAAAGTCATTTGTATCCTCTTCATACAGCGGATCATTACAGATCATTAAAGTATTACTCTAGAGTTATTGTAAACTTTGGTAACATTTAATGGCCATTCCGACATCCAGGCTAAGTAATCAAGTAAGGAATGCTAATTAATCAAAGACTTACTGATTTCGTCTCTATCTAAATTCCCTCACCCATACTTTAACAATACTTTTGTTTCTACAAGAGCTAAACAAGGATCTTTAGTATAGGAAAGATTTTGATAAGAATCATTTTACAAAACAATTTTATGTTTACATATATACTTTTATATTCACCATATATATATACTTTACAAGCTGAACATTTTATACTCATAAATTTATATACTCAGCCTATACACTCATAAATTTATAAATATATTTACTATACACACATACTTACAAGTATATAAATGAATACACACACACACATGCACCCTCTCTCTCTCACAAATTTTCCCCTGGAAGAAAAGCATCAGAACTGCATGCCTTAGCAGTGCTTTCCCAACTTCTTTCATTCCATGGCACGTAACAGAAAATTGTATTTGTAAGACAGACTGGAGTAAACTGTTAAGGCTGCTCAAGGGAGGGCATCACTATCTCAGCACGCTTGCAGCACACCAGTTGGGAAGCTCGGTCTTAAAAGGCCCTGCAAAATACTGCAAGAACTCTCTCTGACTCATGTTTTGTTTTCATCTGTCTCATATTTTATTCTTACTTATGCCTACAGTTGTGAAAATACAACCCCTCAACATTTTTAACAGCAATATCCAAAGAAGGCCACAAGATGGAGATATTACTCCATTTTCATTTATATTTGTATTTATGCATTTTTCTGTATACGTTTTCTCTCTCTGTGTATCCTGCTTTCTTCCTCAGTGGTATTCTCAGCTACTGCCTCTATCTCTAACATTTATTCTAATTCCTCTGCCACTCGGTTTTAACTTGCTTTATTATAAAAATATATAATGAATACTATCATGATCTTTGTTTTTTATTAAAAGCAGGCAGATAATTGAAATTTTTTTTCTAGCTCTATATTTTCCCACTTCTCTAAAATTAAGATCACTTTTATTTACACATTTTTATCCTGCGGGCAAACTTTTTAAAAAAAAATTGCTACCCACGAAGTAATAAGTAGTCCATGAGTCATTTGCTCTAATACATTCTATTACCTTGTAAAGCTACAGATTTATTACTTTGTGTCAATATCACTCAAAACTTCTCTGGAACTTTTCTTTGAGAACAGTCCTCAAGGCAGTCTTTGAGCACTACATGAAATTTATATTCAGATCTTTTTATCAATACAAACTATTTATCCGAGCTTGCTAACCTAATTTAGTCACCAAATTTAGCTCCAAATGACTATTAGCTATAGCCAAAAATCAAACCGAACTTTAAGATTTACTACTAATGAGACTAATGTGAAGAATATGCAGCAAGCTTTGAAGGCAATTCAAAACAAGAAGCTTCAGTGATGTTTTAAGAGATGGCAGCATGTTGAAAAACTGTGAAGCTTTCCACAATAAACACTTGCAAAATCAATCTAATTTACTTTAAGTTAAATCTTATATACTTCCAAACGTGTGACATAACAAGTCACACATTGATTGCATAAAACTACTATAGAACTGCACAATATGGCTGTCATTTGAACTTTATCAAATGTCTAAACTAAAATGCTTTAAACACAAGAAGTCGGCCGGGTGCGGTGGCTCACACCTGTAATCCCAGCACTTTGGGAGGCCGAGACAGGTGGATCACGAGGTCAGGAGATCGAGACCATCCTGGCTAACACGGTGAAACCCCGTCTACACTAAAAATACAAAAAAAAATTAGCCAGGCATGGTGGCGGGCGCCTGTACTCCCAGCTACTCGGGAGGCTGAGGCAGGAGAATGGCATGAACCTGGGAGGTGGAGCTTGCAGTGAGCCGAGATTGCGCCATTGCACTCCAGCCTGGGTGACAAAGCGAGACTCCATCTCAAAAAAAACAAACAAAAAAACACACAAGAAGTCTATTTCCTACTACATATAAAAGATCCATAAAGAAATACACTGTATGATATAATTAAATCACAATTTCCAGACTTCCTACTTTATATATATTTATATTATATATACTTATATATATTAATATATTATATATATTTATACATGTTAACTTCTGCAAATCAAATTTAATCACCAACTATCAATACAAAACACCACTTAAAGCCAGAAAATAACCTAAATAGTAATCTTATCTGTTAACGAAAAGTGTGGTAATTGAAAATAACTGCTAATAAGATTTACAATTAAAAAATTTTTTCTAAAAGTCAGAGGTTTCTTTTTAAAGTATAAATTCAGTTGGTCATGGAATAGATTCCTTAACCTGACCTGTTTTAATGGTATAAATAAAGTCCTTAAGGATTGACTAGAAATAAGAAGTTTCTACCTTCCTCATGTGTATGGACCCTAAGATTTCTTCATGGTCTATTCATACTTTCCCCGTAAATGGCAACAATGATCTTTTTCTTTCTGGTCATAACTCATTTTGACTACCGCTCACTATACATGCCACAGTTGGGTTTCATGTAACAGTTTAAAATTCTTGTTCCTTCTATAACCAGGAGTTGTATGTATTCCAGAATGTGTTTAAACAAGGAAATTACTACGTTTTAGAATTCTAGCATTTGCTCTTAGTGGCACCTTAATGTTGCTTTTCTCCATTTTAACGCTGCTGCATATACTATGGCATGTCCTTTAATTCTTGATCTCAGATTATTAGCTTTAATATTAAACAACTCAAATACTATTAGTTGACTGTGTAGCTGTACAGAGCTTAATGCCTACTGCCTCAGTAGCAATAAAACAGGCATCTATCTGATAATGAAGTATATTGTTTTATACACATATTCTAACGAAAATGTAGAACGTGGCACACCCTTGCTTTTGCAATATGCCTGGTTACATATGAGATTTCAGTTGCTGGATGACGTAATCAGAAACACTTATCAAATATGGTGAATGAATCCTAACCTTGCTTAATTTAGTATTACATAAGATAGATTCGGAATGAAACATAAATTCTAGATTAAATTTCTAATTAGGTCCTAATGACACCTTTAGACAAAAAATTTCAGTAAATATAAGTAATACTTAAATATCAACTATTCAGTTCTTAAAATGAAATACTATGCTGTTATTTAAAACATGTAATCATACTTTTACATTCATTACTATAGGGCCCATCTTTTACAATTAAGTGTTTTGATGAAAATAAAGATTTCTGAAAATATGACTGTGACTTCATTACAAAATGATCTAGAGTCCTGCTTCATCCAATCAGAAATCTCTTTCCACTGCAATTCCTTTCCTTTATTTTTGTATAACTCTGTAAGAAAGGCTTTGGAATTGTTTTTAACTAGGTGGAATTAACTGGTATCATTACTGTCTAAATAGACCCAATAATGCCCACAGTAGAAAACAGTTCTGAAAGTCACATAGTACCATTTGTGGAATAAGCAGTTTCCTGAGAGAGAGCATAACAAAGCTGAGAAAAGGTTTATTATAGACACTAGGCATTTTATCAAACAACTTTTATTGGCATTACTTACAACTGCCATATAAATTCTCCTCTCAGCAATCAAGTCAAATAACCTTAACCTCTGTTTTATTCTTAACATTGAACAAAATATGATTGTGAAATTAACCACATTAAACGATTCACTAGGTAAAATGGTGACCCATATAATATTTTAGAATATATTTCTAGGAATAATTGTAATAGCAGAAGCCATTCCACTTTCCCAGTTCAACTTAAGCTAGTGTCTATGAACAACAAAAGATACAATATTCTAAGAGTGTTCTCATAATAAGCGTAAAGAAAAAACTGAGAATAGCATAAAAGGAAAAAGGAAACTTAAAAAAAGAAAGTCTCTGTTCCATCAGCTCTAGATTACACGTGGCAAAATTTCCACAATAGACCTGCTTTATCCCACAAAATTGGCTCAGGCAACTTCCACTAAACTACACATATCACAAAATGAGTGTGTATATAAGAAAACTAATTTTATAATTCTATCTAATTCAAAGATGTATACAATTAAACAAGTACTTATTCAGCTCTAACGCTATGCATGCCTACATCAGAAATATAAATGACTGAAAGGTTATCTACCATTCTAGATTTTGTGTATCTCTTTCTCCAAATTAAAAAAGAATGGATCCTACAATAAAAATGGGGAAGCTATTATTACACAACACACATATACAAAGGAATAGACTCCACAGAGAAAGACTGAACTACACTCAACACCACAAGCTCAGTGGATTCCACTGCAAGAATCACTGGACAAAATTGATAATCACAGTACAAATTCACCATCATTCATGAATGAAATCATCATCTTCATTTCTAAAAAGGACTGTGATGGGCTTTGGAGAGGACCCATTAACTGGTTTTTCCCATTCAAAAAACTGAGTGGACACAGGAGTCGTGCAGACAAGAGATGAACCTTTATAACTGATACAGCTATTGAAGAATACAGGTTAGATGTGATGGCCAAACGGGCTTGCTAGCAATTTGTGCCCTCTCCTCTACGTTCTAGACTTTGAGACAGTATGCTCAAGGGTAAGTCTGGTTAGGATAATTGCCTTATTGGTCTGGGCAGAGAGGTGCAAAGAGACTGATTCCCACTGCTCATAGCTTTCTGATTGATTAGCTCTTCCTAATCAAGCAAAACAGAGCAAAGGCAAACACCCTCCAGCAAGGTAACTCACACCGCCATGGTAAGATGTGAGAGATGGGTCTAGTGATCAGTGGTGTTTTTTTCAGGAAGTTTCTCCCAACCATGGGGCACGGATGAATGGGCAATAATTGTCCCTCCTCTAAACAGGCTGGCTAATCTGTACATTTGAAAATACAGGCTTAAAAGGTTTATTAATTCCTATTTAAAAATTAAAATCCAAATATTTTATAAGCACATTCCTGTTCTGCTTTTCTTCTGTTAACCAAGTTTCAGCATTCCTTTGAATATAAGGATTCAGTTATAAAACACGAGAGAAAGAGAATGAAGCACATTTTCTAGCTATATAAATAGAAGTCTGTAATGACTGACTGGCACCATGAAGACAACTCTGACTTCAGCATAAAGTAAATACTACAAAATTTAAGATAATTTAGCTTGTCATTATTTCAACTCACAGATTTTTTAAATGAATATGAAGTGTTTACTGTTGGCTAGAATTACTGTATACAAAGGATAAGGAAAGTCGTGGTCCCAAAAGACAATTAAAAGAAATATAGAGGCTGGGCGCAGTGGTTCACGGCTGTAATCTCAACACTTTGGGAGGCCGAGGTGGGTGGATCACCCGTGGTCAGGAGTGCAAGATCGGCCTGACCAACATGGCAAAACCCCATCCCTACTAAAAATACAAAATTAGCCAGGCATGGTGGCAGGTGCCTGTAATCCCAGTTACTCGGGAGGCTGAGGCAGGAGAATTGCTTGAACCCAGGAGGCAGAGGTTGCAATGAGCCAAGATCGTGCCACTGCACTCCAGCCTGGGCGACAGAGCGAGACTCCATCTCAAAAAAAAAAAAAAAAAAAAAAAAAAAAAGAAATACAAAATGGCCACTGACCCCACAAGAAGTACAGGTGTCCAAGAAGCAAGTGCCATTACACAAAACATAAATACTGTGCAGGAACCTATAATTTAAGTTGGTAACGAAAGATCTTTCAATAGCACATCTTTTTTCCTACACTCCTCTCTCATCTTCCCCCCATCTCCTCTGAAAAGATGCAATATCCAAATTGGAATGCCCTATTATTAAAGTCATTCTAAACATGGTATGAATGACTAATAAATCATCTGTATATATCCCCCAACAAAGACTTCTGCAACCCCTTTCTAGACTTCTAGAATGGATGTGAAATCTAAGAATACATGGAAGAAGATTCTTCTGCTGCCTGAAGGCTGTGAAAGATTACATAGAAGTAAAACCTGTTGAGTAAAAATTGTCAAGCAACTACTTGTTTGGGGAATTACAGTTTACAGTTAGTTACAATGTTTACAATGTTTGATTCAATAAATATTTAGGTGTCTACTATGTGCCTTACTATGAAGAAAATAAAAAGCTACCATCTGTCCTAAAAGTAAGGCAACTAACTTGTCCAAGGTCATAAGGTGGTCTGGTCCAAGTTCTAAGTCATCTGTTATTCAAATTACAGAGCTTAGAGAGTAACTGAGTTATCATAGACCTGGTGGATAAGGGGATAAAGAAGATGCCACAGTCAGTCACTACCATCTCTGGCTTCTAGTTTAGGATATGGATATCTCAAAAGAATGTTCTATATTAATTGTCTCCAATGCTTCCCTTTCATTCTCTCCTGAACCCAATCTATCCAGACTATTGATCTCACCACCTCATCGAAACAGTTCTTACTGAGGTAGCCTGTGACCTCCATATGGTTAATTCCAACGGTGAAGTCTCAGAGCTCATCTTATTTGAATTATCATCATCATTTAACTCAGCTGATTCCTTTCTCTTTGAAACACTTTTTTCACTTGACTGAAGAGAACCTTCTATTGGTTTGCCTCCTACCTTACTGGTCGTTCCTGCTCTATCTCCTTTGTTGATTCCCCTCCATCTCCTTGACTCTTTTTTTTTTGAGACGGAGTCTCGCTCTGTTGCCCAGGCTGGAGTGCAGTGGCACGATCTTGGCTCACTGCAACCTCCGCCTCCCGGGTTCAAGCAATTCTCTAACTCAGCCTCCCGAGTAGCTGGGATTACAGGAGCCTGCCACCACGCCTGGCTAATTTTTATCTTTTTAGTAAAGACGGGGTTTTACCATGTTGTTCAGGCTGGTCTTGAACACCTAACCTCGTGATCCACCTGCCTCAGCCTCCCAAAGTGCTGGGATTACAGGCGTGAGCCTGTAAACACCCAGCTCCTTGACTCTTAAAGTCTGGAATCCCCAAGGCTTAGCTCCCAGATCTCTTCTCTTCTCTTTTACATTCACTCCCTTGGTGAACTCATCCAATTTTGTGGCTTCAAGTTACTCTCTAAGTGCCTCGGACTCCCAAATTCCTATCTACAGCCCTAACCTTTCTTCTTGTAACTCTACACCTGAATAACCAATTGCCTACATACCAGCTCAACTTCAATGTTTAATAGACACCCCAAATTTAGCATGTCCAAAAACCAAATTACTGATGTTCTCCAAACCAGGCTCCTAGTCCAGGTTTCTCCATCTCAATAAATGGCAATTGCATCCTTCCAGTTACTGAAGCCAAAATCTTTAGAATTATCTTCAGTTTCTCTTTTTCTCTCACATACCACATTCAAGCCATCAGTAAAATTCTGTTCACTCCATGTTGAAATTAAATCCAGAATCTGACCACTTTGCACCACCTCCACTGCTACCACCCAGGTCCAATCTATCCCTCTAAGCAACTAATGCCTCACAGACTATACTCAGCACACTAAAGAGATCATTTTGAAATTCAAGTCAAACCATGTATCTTTTCTGTTCAAACACCACCTCCCCCAACTCACTTATAAGTAAAAGCTGAAGTCCTTACAATGGCCTACAAAGCCCTACATGGTCTTCCCTTTCCACCTATGACTCAGATCTCGTCTCCTGTTACTGTTCTCCTTGATCACTCTGCTCCAGCCACACTGCCTGCCTTGCTATTCCTCAAACGCTAAGCAAGCTCCTGCCTCCTGGCCTTTGTGCTTACTGTCTGCTCTTCCTTGAATGTCCTTCTACTATGCTATGGTCTGAATGTTTTCGTCCCTCAAAATTCTTATGTTGAAATCTAATCCCCAGTGTGACAGTAATACAAGGTGGGGCCTCTGTGAGGTGACTATATCACGAAGGTGGAGTCCTAATGGATGAGATTAGTGTCCTTATAAAAGAAGCCCCAGAAAGCTGCCCTGCCCCTACCACCATGTGAGGACACAGCAAGATGGTGCCATCTATGAACCAGAAGGCCCTCACCAGAAACAGAATCTGCCAGTGCCTTAATCTTGGATTTCCTAGCCTCCACAATTGTGAGAAATCAAGTTCTGCTGTTGAAAAGTTGTCCAGTTCATGGCATTTTGCTATGGCAGCCCAAATGGCCTACAACACAATTACCCACATGGCTTACTCCCTAACTTCTCTCAGAGGCCTGCTCTGACCATATAACATTTATATTTACTTACCTGGCTGTTTACTGTCTGTTTCTCCCTACTGAATTATAAGGTTAAGGGTTTTGTTTTATATAAAGGTCAACTCCCAATGCTTAAAATCCAATAGGCACCAAATAAATCTCTGCTGCGTGAACAAGAAGACATTAGTGCATAGAGCCAGGTCACCACTTTCAGTAGCCTACCTACTTTGTTCTGGTCCCTCATGTTTGACTAGTCACCAAATGGCTCTAGCTTGAAAACTGCACATGAAAGACCCTGGACAGGTTGCGTTTGTCTCCACCAAATTTCTGGTCCCTGAAAGTCATCTAACAAAGTTAAGATTCAATGTAAAGAAAAAAACTCGTTCCATTCAGTTTCTCTGCTTGGACAGAATAAAATTCCTTCTGGCATTCTTTCCAATTTTAATACAGCTGGATAGAGAAACACAGGTTAAAACAATTTTCTGGATCCTTCTTTTCAGATTCTACCTTGACAAAGAATCTTCTTGATTATCTATGCTTCTTTATTTTCTCATCTTTGTCCAGAGAATCAAGTGCTCTGGTTGTTCATACTGCCTAATTAACTATGCAAATCAAGTTACATGAAATTATAAATGAAAATTCTATGAGTGTTCACATGCAAAGCTAGATTACATAATCTAAATTTTAAACTGCTACTAAATTTCTGTTCTCTTAAAGGCACTTAATTTTTCATGAATAACTGGATCTTCAAGATTTTTGGATAGGTTATGTTTAAGACGCTTTACCTACAGAATGTAATCAATGATGATAAATTCTAATTATTCCCAGTATTAAAATAATTCTTAAAAGTCATCAGAGCTTCACTAATTATTTTTACACATACTCCATCATTTGCTTTGAAAATGAGATATATAGTGTGTCTATGAGCAGGGAGGGGCTCCAGGTAACAGATCATAAATATAGTTATTACAAAGTTGCTTGCACATATGAATCTGAAGTGTGAAATGCCTATACTTTATAACTCTTACAAAAATAAAAAATTGCTAGACTCATGGTACTCTGGCAACCCAGCAATTTTATATTCAGTGATGGAATGAAAATGAAATGTCTGAAAATTAAAATTCAGTAAAAGTTCAAGAGTTCACCCACATTTATGATAACCTATGGGGGAGGGGGATGTGCATTTCATATCTAGTCACGTGAAGTGTGCCTTGAATGACAACTATCGTAAACATTAATTTTTTACTCCCATAACTATTCAAAGCATTGTACAAAGGGCTCAATCAGATAGTGTGAAATGTACATTTTTCACCCCATAAGCCTGAAATCAGCGAAATGTTATCTTTTCCTTCCCACAAGGCTTCAGGTAGAGACTGGATATCTACCCTCACTCAACCACCCTCGATGGTAGAACTAAAAAGCAACAAATGGATTTTACAAGTTAATGTTTCAAGCTAAAAAAGAAAACGAAATGAAACAAAAGGAAAAGGAAAAAAAAACCCATTCCTACATTACTGATTGGGGGCTTCTCTTCCAATCGCACCCCAAGTCCTTTGCTGCTCAAAAAACTTAACACCTCCAACCTGGTAGAGGCTTCAGATTCCTCCAGATTTCTAAACTGCGAAACAAACATCTATCTAACAGGCTAAAAAGATGACAAAGTACAAGGTAAGAAAAACTTTTGCAACGCAGACACTGGCCACAGTGCATTCCTACTTTCCCAAAAGGGAAGAGGAGGGGAGGCAGCTGAAATAAGAATAAGGATAAGGTAAGTATCGGTGGAAGATGACAGTTTAGGGTGAGAAGTGGCTGCCCTTTCTCACATTCAGGGGGACAGGAAGGCAAAAGGTAGGTGTTAAAAAAAAAAAAAGTCTACCCACACCACTCTTCCTTCTTCCTCCAGCACAGCTGGAGGGGGAAGGCTCTTCCCCAGAACGCCAGAGCAGAGAGAAGACATCGCCACCCCAGCCTAGCGGCGCGGTCCAGCCTGTCACTGGGGCTGGGACTAGAAAAGTTGAAGCAGGAGTAAGGATCTGGGGAAGACGGACACGTCCTTCCGAGGCTGAGGACCCCGGTGACCCAGGCTGAGGGCTAACAGAGCCCGGGATGACCAAGCTCTGCCCTCCGTGTCCGGCTCTCTCTGAGGAACCGGGGTCGCCTGCCGCCTGCCCTGGCCCGTCTCCGCCCGGCCCCGCGCGCCTTCTTGTTTACCTGCTGCACCCTGAGGAACTGGTAGAAGTTGAGCTGCACCTCCTCCACCAAGTCAAACAACTCCAGGTCTCCGCTCTCCCAGCCGCGCGCCGGCGCCACGGCGGCCAGCAGCAGCAGCAGCGGCGGCCACAGCAGCGGCGTCCGCGGCGGCGGCGGCGGGAACCGCACCAGCCCGAGCTGGCGGCGCCCAGGAAGCTGCGCCGGCCGGGAGCAAGGAGCCCTCATCGCGCTGGGCTCAAAAAGGTCACCCGCCGCGCCGCTCCGTTGGCCGAGAGCTGGGACGTGGCGGGCGGCGCTGGCTGTGGGGAACAGCGCCTGTCAGTGAAAAGCGCGGGCAGGCGCACCGGAGCGGCCCGCCAGGCGGCTGGTCCCGGACAGCGCGCGGAGGTGGCGGGAGCCGGCGGCCAGACCGGCGGGCGGGCGGGGCCGCAGCAGGCGCTACGTTCCACGGACCCTCGCCCCCAGGCCTACACACAGCTGGAGAGCCAGCGCCCGGCGCCTGGGCTGCACAGGGGGTGAGGCTTCCCTTCGCCTCAGCCTATCCCAGGCCTCGCTTCCGGTGACATCATGTCTCCTAGCAACCGCGGGAAGGGGGCGTGGCCGGAAGCCTGGACGCCTGGCGCCCCAGATCTGGGCCTGGGTGAAATGCCTCTCAATCGGTTGCGCACACCGAGGAACTGTACCTGCGCCCAAACGGGCTGAGAGACAGGGACGGTTATAGCCATCACGCGTCTAGCTGGAACGCTCCACGTGGACTTCCCCCGAAATAGCTACTGTCTTCCTCTCCCCTAGCTATCGAACACTAAAAGCATATTTGAAGCCTGATTAATTGATTATGGCTTCCATGCATTTAATTAGTCCATCAGCAAAGAAGACAGGACAAGTTGAACCAGGTTCTAAAAGGGGCAAATCTAGTAAGTAGAGAGATGTAGAGCAGAAAAGAATTCAAAACAAAAAGTATACTTCTAATTATGAATTAAGATTTACAGGCATAATACCATAAAATGGCCTGGTAGAATTAATAGTTAATAATGGTGACTCAATCATAGTTGGAGGAGAAATGTAGTTTATCCACCTTAGCCCACCTCCAGTTGGGGTTCCTTTGAAAACAGACCTCAATTGAGATGTTTCTGTTTTAAAAGACAGGCTAAAAACCTCTCCTCCCATAGCAATGTCTCACCTCCTAGTCTTGCATTGCTTCTGTTCAATCTCTTTTCAAGTTATTTTCTCCACCACAATTCTGTTGTGTGGACTTTATTTTCCTTTTGGCTGTCTCACATTTCTCTTCCCTGAACTCTCTACTCTTGTTGAGGAAGAAGGAAGCAAAATAGCTAGTAAAACTCAGAAAGTTGGCTCAATTTTGAAAGTTTGACCTCATGCTCTTTCCATCTTGGATCTAGTTAGTTAATCAAGCTCAATAGCGTAATGATAAAGCTACTTCCCTCTCATAGTCAGAATATACTATGTTTGATAAAGGTTAGAAAAACACTAGGAAGCAAATCTTACTGAGAAAATCCTAATATGGAGTTTTAAAAATATTTTTAAATAAAGTCATAGATAAATGCAAATCTTGGTATGGAGTTTTAGAAATATTTTTGAATGAATTCATAAATGAATGCAAGTATATCTTGCTTAAAAATAATAGGTATGCTTGAATTACTCACATTTTAATCTATCATGAGGGCTGCTATAACAAAATACTTTAGACTGGGTGACTTAAACAAGATATTTATTTCTCACACTTTTGGAGGCTGAGAAGTCCAGGGTCAGGGTGCCAGCATGGTTGGGTGCTGATGAAGCCTTCTTCCTGGTTTGCAGATGGCTGTCTTCTTGATGTATCCTCAGGTGGCCAGGGAAGAAGGGGTGATGGATGGATGGGTAGATAAATAAGAGTTCTCCGCCAGGCCTGCTGGCTCATGCCTGTAATCCCAGAACTTTGAGAGGCTGAGGCAGGCGGATCACTTGAGGCCAGGAGTTTGAGACCAGCCTTATCAATATGATGAAACCCTGTTTCTACTAGAAATACAAAAATTAGCTGGGGTTAGCTCACGCCTGTAGTCCCAGCTACTCAGGAGGCTGAGGCAGGAGAATCGCTTGAAACCGGGAGGCAGAGGTTGCAGTGAGTAGAGATCTCACACCACTGCACTCCAGCCTCAGTGACAGAGTGGGACTCTGTCTCAAAAAAAGAAAAAAATTCTCATGTCTCTTCTTATAAGTGCACTAATCCCTTTATGGGGGCTTCACCTCCATAAGTTCATCTAAACCTAATTATCTCCCAAAGGCCCAGCCTCCAAATATCATCACACTGTAGATTAGAACTTCAACACATGAATTTTGGAAGGATCCAAACATTCAGTCCATAGCAAGCGGCATTGCCTTTTCTGGGTATCTCCAGTGCTTAGCACAATGCATAGCACATGAGAGCACTCAATTAGTTGAACTGAATCCTGTGACTACTTCCCTACCACCATTCCCCCTACCACAGATTTTTAGTTTATTTATTTATTTATTTAGAGACGGAGTTTTGCTCTTGTTGCCCAGGCTGGAGTGCAATGACGCCATCTCGGCTCACTGCAACCTCAGCCTCCCACGTTCAAGCGATTCTCCTGCCTCAGCCTCCCGAGTAGCTAGGATTACACACTCCTGCCACCATGCCTGGCTAATTTTTTGTATTTTTAGTAGAGACGGGGTTTCACCATGTTGGCCAGACTGGTCTCAAACTCCTGACCTCACATGATGTCATCCACCCACCTCGGCCTCCCAAAGTGCTGGGATTATAGGCATGAGCCACCACCCCCAGCCTATTTTATTTTTTGTTATATCAGTTTTCTTAAAGTGAATGTCGTCTTGAATGTCATCACCAAGTCCCTAAATTAGGTTACTGTTTATTCAATGAACAAAACATCGAAATAAGATGAAATTAATGATCTGAAGCATTACTTTTACATATTATAGTAACATTCATCTTTTCTCCTAATTTGATCATTAGATTAAGTGCAATAAAACATTTGATACTGGTGCCATATTGCCACAAATCTAGGATTCTTACCCTGATCTTTTAGCAGACAGTCTAGTATTTCCTTTTTTGAATTTTACCTTTATGTTGTCTGAGAACCTCGGGGACTTACTCCGTCTAAAGATAGCCCATCCTCTTTCTAAGGCCATGCTGAAACAGAATTGGATTCTATTAATAATACTTATCATGGACATAAGGTATTACTTGAAGATTCATCCTGCCCAGCTCCAATGAAACTTGTCCACCCTGAAATGATCTTCTTGCTTGTCTAGGTTCCTGCAAAGACCACAGTGATATTCATATTTAGACTTCTAGCTTGGCCTCTTTACCTATGCAGTCATTGTCCCAAAAATTACAATGCAATTGAATAAATCTTTTGCTGAGGTCTGAACTGAGTGACAATATCCACTGTTTTCTTCCCTGGTGACATGTACTAATTCTGGGCATAGACTCATCCAGTTTGGCCTGGGCAGAGGGAGTTTACACAGAAAAAGAGGAACCAGTGAGATGTTTAACCATCATGTGAGTTGTGTAATGGATTGGAAATATAGAGGAGCCCCAAACATATAGCCAGTTTTCCCACAGGACATTCGCTAAGTTCTGGGGTGGTGCAGGAGGCTGAGCAGCTGTGCGTGATAGGCAGAGTAAAATTACCCCATGTTCTAGTGCATAGAAAGCTAATTCTGCTTAGAAGGAGCCTGCCTCAAATATACAAGCATTCTCCCACTTCAAGACATTTACACTATTTTTGAAGTTGTATGAGGAGGCTGAAAATCTACGTTTAAAACCTCTCAAAGGCAGGACTGAATCTCAGAGCAGAGGAGACAGGAGCCGTCCAGGCTCTTGATCAAAAGCCCAGAGGAATCACACATGAAGAAGAGAGAGAAACCATAAGAGAACCGTCTTACTGAAACCGCACCCCAATCCCAACCCAGCTCGTCCTTGATTAGACAGAGGTAATCAGAACATCACCCTATTTGTCTGTGTTTATCCCTAGAAGAAAATAACATCATCTAAATTGTCTATAGATCTTTAATATAAAAGTCTAACGTTTGTAAAAAAAAAATTATGAGGTGTGAGAAGAGCAGGAAAATTTGACCAATAATCAAGAAAATAAGTAATAGAAGATCCACAGATAAACCAGATATTGAAGTTTAGATAAGAACTTTAAAATAACTATTATGAAATAAAGCCATAGATTATAAAATAGAAGAAAACATGAACAAGATGGATTAAAATATGCAGAATTTTAAGAGTATTAAAATCCATAAAAAATAATCAATGGAAAATATTTAACTGACAAATGTAATTTCTGAAAGGAATATTTCAATGGATCAGTTTAATAGCAACCTGGACACAGCAGAACAGAGGGTTAGTAAATTTGGAGACTGGGCAAGAAAAAAATACCTAAACTCAAGGACAGAGAGAAAAACAAATGGAAAGAATAGAACAGAGCTTAATAGGCATGTGCACTGTGACTAAACCCAGGATAAGTGTAACTGGAGCCCTAGAAAAAGAGGGGAGAGAGAATGAAGCAGAAGCAATATTTGAAGATATAATAGCCAAGAATTTTACAAAAGTAATGAAAGACATAAAACCACAGATGAGAAAAATAACTCAAAATGAATCCTAGACCTGAATGTATGAGTTAATGCTACCAAACTCTTGTAAAAAAAAAAAAACAGGAGTAAATCTTAGTGACCTTGGGTTAGCCAATGGTTTCTTATATATGACACAGAAACATAAATGACAAAAGAAAAAAAATAGATAAATTGGACTGCATAGAAATTAAAAGCCTTTATGCCGCAAACAATATTATCAACAAAGTAAAAAGACAAGAGAATGGGAGACAATATTTGTTAATCACATACTTGATAAGGGACCTAGATTCAGAATTTGTAATAAAAGATTCTTACAACTCAACAACTAAAACAACCCCCCTCTTTTTGTTAATGGGCAAACGAGTTGAATAGACATTTCTTCAAAAATATGGAAATGACCAATAATCATATGAAAAGATGCTCAGCATCTGTAGTCATCAGGGAAATGCAAATCAAGACTACAATGACATGCTACTTCTCACCAAGTAGGACGGCTATAATAAAAAAGATAGACAATAAAAAGTGTTAAACATGTGGAGAAATTGGAACCCTCTCACATTACTGCTAGGAACTCAAAATGATGGAGCCCCTTAGGAAAACAATTTGACAGTTCCTCCAAAAGCTAAATGTAGAGTTACTATATTACCCAACAATTCCACTTCTAGAGAAAAGAAATATATGGCCACACCAAAACTTGTACACAAATGTTCATAGCAGCATTATTCACAATAATCAAAAAGTTTGTAAACAATCCAAATGCTCAACTGAAGAAGGAATAAACAAAGTGTGGTATATCTATGCAGTGGAATATTATTCGGCAATAAAATGAAATGAAGTATGGATATATGCTGTGACATTGATGAATCTTGAAAACATTATGCCATGTGAAACAAGCCAGTCACAAAAAAATTATCTATTGTATAATTCCAGTTATATGAAATGTCCAGAATAGACAAACTTATAAAGACAGAAAGTAGGTTAGTGGTTACTTAGGGATAGGGAGTAGATAAGGTTACAGATTACTGCTAATGGCTGTAAGATTTCTTTTAGGGGATATGAAAATGTTCTAAAATTGGATTATGGCAATGATTGTATAACCCAGTTTAGTATATTAAATACTAAAATAACACTGACCTAAATATACTTTAAATAGGTGAATTGTGTGGTATGTCAATTATATCTCACTAAGGCTGTTAAAACAGAAAGAACGAAACAACCACTCACAAATACAATACGCTCAACAAACCCCAAAATGGATAAATGCAACAAAGCAAAGCAAATCTAAGTATATCATCGCCAAACTGTAGCAAAGCTTGTGGGATGTAGTGAAGGCAGTAACTTCAAAGAACATTTGTGGCAGGGCACTGTGGCTCACGCCTGTAATCCTAGCACTTTGGGAGGCCAAGGTGGGGCAGATCACTTGAGGTCAGGAGTTTGAGACCAGCCTGGCCAGCATGGTGAAACCCCATCTTTACCAAAATTACAAAAGAAAATTAGCTGGGCATGGTGGCGTGCGCCTGTAATCCTAGCTACTAGGGAGGCTGAGTCACCAGAATTGCTTGAACCTGGGAGATGGAGATTGCAGTGAGGTGAGAGTGTGCCACTGCACTCCAGCCTGGGCCACAGAGTGAGACTCTGTCTTGTAAAAACAAACAAACAAACAAACAAAAACATTTGTACCCTTAAATGTCTTAAGGAAGGAAGGCAGAAAATTAATGAGCTATGTGTTCATCATAAGGAGTTACACAAATAACTACAGGATAAATTCAAGTGAATATTTCAGTGAAGACATCTAGTTGTTTTTATCATGGTGCTTATGCAGGTGAGCTGGGAGCATATCAGCTCATGCATAATTTTTTTTTTATGTCATCATTTTGTAGGTTCTGGTATTGCCAACATTCAAGGTGTGGCTATGATCATGTATGGCTAAGATACATTGGAAGAATATGCCATTGGCAATGAGGAGAGGAGGGAGAATCCAGAGTGTTGGGTGGGTCACTCACATAAAGGTTGATGGGAGTTTTGATCTTGTTACATGAGAACTTCAACATCATAATGACCACCACTTTCTGGAGAAAAAGGTGAAAGAATACTGGTAATTTAATAGACCAGTAGGACTCAAAGAGGTTTAAATAAACCGTCTGGTAGTCTATCCTTCGCTTTTGGGTAAGATCAAATTTAACTATATCAAACAAAATTGAATATATATAATTGACTAAGTCCAAATGTCTCCTTAAATCATCATTAGTGTCCTGTTTACCCCATGATTTTAAAAATCCTGGCCCTCATTACATCTTAAAATATTCTCATTAGCTCCTATATGGCTGTTTCTCAAATATATGAGCTTGAAATTCTAAGATATCATTGTTCTTTAATGGAACATTATCTTCACTCAGTAACGTATTTATCCAAACACCATTCACTAGCTTACATTGAGTTGACAAAGGTTAGAAAAATACTGTTTTGGTGGAGCACCTTCTTAGAAAATAATCCCTTTTGTATTGCAGTATTGAATTTTAATCATTTTGAAGGTCTTCATAAATAAATACAGATGCTCTTCATGTTATAAATAATAAATATGTTTCTAACATGTTGACACTATGGTTTTCACTTCCCTGAATAATGTACTATTTACTTAAATAATCTCCTGGTGAAGAGGAGCACAGATTCTAGAGCCAGATTGATTACATTTGCACCCCCGCTCTACCACTTAGGGTGATCTCCGAGTTTCAGTTTCCACATCTCTAAAATTAGAATCAGACTACTCCCCGAATCATAAGGTTCTTGTGGGAATGAAGTGGAATAATTAGTGCCTGGTATATAGTAATTGCTGTTTAAATGTTACTGTTATTTTATGGGAAGTCTCCATCTATACCGTATTAAGGTTTCTATAAATAACTCATCTGTTTTTAAATGTTTAGATGTGTCTTTAAAGGCATTTGTTGCTGGGTGCGGTGGCTCATGCCTGTAATCCTAGCACTTTGGGAGGCCGAGATGGGCGGATCATGAGGTCAGGAGTTCAAGACCAGCCTGGCAAACATGGTGAAACCCTGTCTCTACTAAAAAAAAAAAAAAAAAATACAAAAATTAGTCAGGTGTGGTGGCATGCGCCTGTAGTGCCAGCTACTCAGGAGACTGAGGCAGGAGAATCACTTTAACCCGGGAGGCGGAGGTTGCTGTGAGCTGAGATCCTGCCATTGCACTCCAGCCTGGGTGACAGAGCGAGACTCTGTCTCAAGAAAAAAAAAAAAGCGTTTGTTATCAAACTTGGGCTGTAATTGCCTACTTCATCAAAAATGTATCCAATCACTTGTTTGCCCAGGATGGTGGGAGACAAGTTTTGTTTTATTTTTACCAAATAATGACTGGTTGTAAAAGTCAATTTTTTTTTTTTGCTCCGGCTTTATAAAAACATATTATTCATTATTTCCCTGCTAAATTCAGCTTAAGGTTAAACAGTAGATGCTGTATTAAGAGCAGGCACCCAAGTGATCAAAAGGAAGGGAAAATATTCACATTCAGCAATTTAGCCACTAAAGAGTTGGCCGCTGTCATCATTTTCCTCTGGTTTAGCTCTGTATTTTCAGACAGTGAGGTTTTCTCCTTTCCCTGGACTTTAATGTGTCACAATAAAATCCATGTTAAAATTTCTTTCTTCTAACATCTACAGTTCCAGAATTATCATTAATTTTTCAAAGTTGTCTAGTAACTCGCTTAAATCTCTTGAAAATTTCAAAATTAGTTTTTGTTCTTGTTCCTTTAACCAACCCAGATATTCTCTTCTACTCTCCTCAATTCAGCCTGAACACAGCAATCATTGCATTTCCTCATATACAAAGGCTCCAATTAGTCTGCAAAAGGAAATTTTTGCAGACCTCTTCATCATCCATTCTTTCAGGCCTTACAGCTTGATTTTGGCATTCTGCCGCTGAGCCCTAATATTGTTTGTGATGCCAAATTGGAACACAAGGCAAAACAGTACAAAGTTGCTGTTCACCACGATCAACAGGTCCCAGCAAAGGTCTAGTTTATGTATAGAAATTCCATGCCTCATAAATACCTGTTATTACATTTACTAAAAGGAGGCAGCATTCTTTACAATACTGCACTAGCAATATGACCAACACAGAAACAAATAGAGATAGATTCAGGAAAACTTAGTTCCAAATGATAAGATATGGGAAATTTAAATTTGCTGTCCTAAATATGACTATTGGATCATTCTCATTTTGCTAATCCATACAGCAGCCCAACTTCATCTCTCTCCACTTCCAATATATATTGGAATGCTGTATTATTTTTGCTTGTGATAGAAGGATGTTTAGTGCCAAGACTCCATAATTAAAGTCTTTTAACTTAAAAAAAAAAAAATTAAATAATAATAATTTCACCACCAGGGGGCAAACAACATTTTTATAGGCCAAGGATATTTTTAACTTTCTAAAGGAATGATCTTGTGTGAACATATTTTTTGTTGTTGTTACCATTGCAATAGCTTCAAGTTAAAAGACACCAATTCGAACCTAAACCTTTAAATTTAAGGAGAAATCATGTTTATAAAAGAAAATTGTACAAGTCACCATTAACCTGTTGCTTTTCCATTTACTATAATTTTTAGATGCTTTAAAAAAATTTCCTCCCTTTTACCCTTTTCTTTCATATATTTGCACATAAGGCAGAAAAATAGAATTTAACTTTTTTAATGCCCATGTAGCCTTTGTTTGTGGTGGCCTTTACATTGCTTTTAGTACATAGTATATTTTGGTTACTGGCTTTCTAAGCATGTATTTCAGCTCTGCTTTCTTTGTTAATTTAATATGATTAACTCATATACTCAGATGTCTACTTCTTCCTTTTCTTTTTTTTTTTTTTTTTTTTTTTTTGCAGGGTTGGGGGGACAGGGTCTTGCTCTGTTGCCCAGGCTAGAGTGCAGTGGCATGATCTCGGCTCATTGCAACCTCTGCCGCCCAGGTTCAAGTGATTCTGCTGCCTCAGCCTCCTGAGTAGCTGGGATTACAGGCAGCATACCAACACACCCAGGTAATTTTTGTATCTTTAGTAGAGACGGGGTTTCAGCATCTTGGCCAGGCTGGTCTTGAACTCCTGACCTCGTGACCCATCTGTCTCAGCCTCCCAAAGTGCTGGGATTAAAGGCGTGAGCCACCGCACCCAGCCTTCTACCTCCTTCTAAAATTGGATTTATTGTCTCTTGTTTTGATTACTGCTTTGCCATTTGTTAATTTTATAACTGAAATGATAATAACTGATAAACATATCAAATCACAAATTATCTCCTTTGAGAGCTTGATACACCGAACTTGATAAAGTACCAGAGTTGTGAATAACTACCACAAAAAACAAAATTATCAGTATAATATATTATCAGTAGTAGGCAATGATAAGAATAACTTTAGTGAAAATTTTGGTCCATCGTATTCTGAAGTTTCAGGATATTTGATTACTTCTGATTTGTAACTTGGTAAAAAATTCTATCAATGGAAGCAAAATAGAGTTTTTAAATCAAGGTATCTGTGGTACAGGAAAACAACCACATTTTATTTCTCTTGGTTTAGTTCGTTTTCCCTTCTTCCTGCTCCTAAGTACCCACTGAGACCACATTTCCCTGAATCGATTATAATGATGCCACTATTTCAAATTAGAGCTGGAGGAGAATGAAGATGTCACAGTGGCCTGGCAAGATCTGCTACTTTTTCTTTCTCTTTACTGCTCTCCCAAGCCTGGCCATCATTTCCACTGTCGCCCCCTGGCATTAGGGCTGTCACTATGGGCTGCAGAATTGAGTTGTTCACCTAAAGATGAAATCCAGGTGAAATCCATTTCTATCCAGATGACGTCATACTGAAATAAATGTTGAAAGCAAATATAAGGAGAAAAAGAAGCTGCAAAAGTCAGTATTAAGGGTTTATTTAGAGGCACACTAAAAAACATTCTATGACCTACTGCCTGTTATATTAGCGATGGAGGGGAACTTAGAGATAAAGGGTTATTTTGTTTGTTTGTTTGTTTTCTCTGTTGTTGATTGGGTTTTTAAAAGATCGTTTTAGTGTGAAATGACAAAATCAGCTTTTTGTCACTGAGTGGGTCCTTAAGCTGTTGCCTAGACACCAATTGCTCAAAGGCTAAACTTTTCACTCCAGTACATCATATCTTGTTTTAGTGACCCCCGAGCATCTTTTTAATCCTTCTCCACTTCATACAGAAACTAGCCTCAGCCAAGTGACCATTCCCATGCTGACTTACACCAGCTCCTGTAAGTGTACTCTGACAGCACTTTGCCTTGGGGCAAATTTTCTGACCTCTTTTTGATGGCAAATAGTTGTCAATAATATGCTACCTGGCATTTTCTTAAAAAGTTTAATTGCACTTACAGAATTTTGCTAAGATAAGAAATATTTTAACAATGAATGACAAAGAAGCTCATACTATAGTGAGAGCATGGAAACAGATGTTTGAAAGTATTTCCATTATCATAAGATTTTTTTATTTATCAAAAGTGATATATGCCACCAATAAACAATCTCATATTTGGGTCCCCAACAACTTGTTTAAAATCTTCCAAATGAAGATTTTCAGTAACATTAAAATCCATTTATTCAAAATATAAGAAATTCTCACTTTTCAACTAGTTTGCAAAATCAATTTTTAAAATTTTTTTCTTATTTTTAATTTTTGTGGATACATAGTAGGTGTTTATGGGATACTTGAGATGTTTTGATATGGCATGCATATCAACCATGCAATGTGAAATAAATACGTCACGGGGAATGGGGTATCCACCCCTCAAGCCTTTATCCTTTGAGTTACAAACAATCCAATTACACTCTTTAAGTTATTTAAAAATAGACAATTAAGTTACTATTGACTATAGCCACCCTATTGTGCTATCAGATAGTAGGTATTATTCATTCTTTTTATTTTTTTGGTACCCGTTAACCATTCCCAACCCACCCCAACACCCCACTACCCTTCCCAGGCTCTGGTAACCATCCTTCTATTCTCTATGTCCATGAGAAGAACAATTATTTGACATTAGGGAGGATGGAAAATAACTAAGCTAAATTTTAGCGAAAACCTTTACAGGGTTGCTGAATGGAACTGAAAAACGAATCTATGGCTTAGTGGCAGAGCCAGCCATACACTTCTTTCACTGGGATCTAGACCTCTTTGCAAGAAATATTTCTTCCCTACCACAGCCACTAAAACTAGGCATCTAAATAAATTGGAATTGGACTCAGACCTTTACTTTATCACAAAGTGTTAAATCAGATTTCAAAATTAACACATCATTTTTTAACCATGTCACTCTTTAAAAAAATGATAGTAATATTCTTCACTTTTTGGGAAAATCCTGTTTAACGAATACTTTGTAATACAATAATTAGAAGGTTGATCTTAAGGTTGATTTATTTTCAAAAAGTACTTTATCCATTGTTCAATTTTCTTTCAAAACATCTACTTTTTTCTCATTGTTAGAACATCCCCTTTATCTCAAAAGAATACACGAAGTGTATTTATTTGTTTACTTTTTTTAAATTTTTTTATTTTTGAGACAGAGTCTTGCTCTGTTGCCCAGGCTGGAGTGCAGTGGTGCCATCTCAGCTCACTGCAACCTCTGCCTCCTGGGATCAAGGGATTCTCCTGCCTCAGCCTCCCAAGTATCTGGGACTACAGGCTCCCACCACCATGTCCGGCTAATTTTGTATTTTTAGTGGAGACGGGGTTTCACTGTGTTGGCCAGGCTGGTTTCGAATTCCTGACCTTGGGATCTACCTGCCTCGGCCCCCCAAAGTGCTGGGATTACAGGTGTGAGGCACCGCACCTGGACCTTGTTTTTTATTTTTAAGAGATGAGGTTTCACCCTTTCACCCAGGGTGGAATGTAGTGGCACTATCATAGCTCACTGTAATTTCAAACTCGTGAACTCCAGCAATTCTCTTACCTCTCAGCCTCCCAGGTAGCTGGGACTACAGGTGAGTGCCACAACAGTTAGCTAATTTTTAAATTTTTTGTAGAGATGGGATCTTGTTATCTTACCCAGGCTGGTCTCAAACTCCTAGGCTCAAGCAATCTTCCCACCTTGGCCTCCCAAAGCTCTGGGATTACATGCATGAGGCACCATGCCCAGCTTCAAAATATGTTTATTTAATATTTAATTGAAAAGCCTTGTGGCTTCCCATCACACTAAGAATAAATTCCTGTTTTTTGTTGTTGTTGTTGTTGTTTTTTGAGACGGAGTCTCGCTCTTTTCGCCCAGGCTGGAGTGCAGCGGTGTGATCTTGGCTCCCTGCAAGCTCCGCCTCCCGAGTTCACGCCATTCTCCTGCCTCAGCCTCCCAAGTAGCTGGGACTACAGGCGCCCGCCACCGTGCCCGGCTAATTTTTTGTATTTTTAGTAGAGACGGGGTTTCACCGTGTTAACCAGGATGGTCTCGATCTCCTGACCTCGTGATCCGCCCGCCTCGGCCTCCCAAAGTGCTAGGATTACAGGCGTGAGCCACTGTGCCTGGCCATAAATTCCTGTTCTTTAAAATCCTATATAACCTGGCTCCTGCCTACCTTCAGCTTTATCTCTTTCCAGCCTTCCTCTCCCTGCACTGGTCTTCCTTCGGAGCACACCAAGCTCATCTGTCTTGGGGCCTTCACACTTCCTCTGCTCCAAAGCTCTGCTTCCTGATCTTTGCATGACCGGCTTCTTCCCTTCATTCAGGCCTGCGTTTAAATTTCATCACCCCGCATAGGCCAACCCTAATCACTGCAGGGGCCAAGGGAAAACTTTCCCTTCACCCTCTAAAGGCCCAGCTTCCTGAAAATCAGTGGACAAAAGTCAGATGAATAGGAGAAAAGGCATGTGCATGGGGGAGAATCACTGAGTGATTAACTCACCACACAATGGGGTATGGATGGTTATATACCCTTCCTCTTAGGGGAAAGGGAGGTGGAGAAGTGTGAATGATTTTAGGGGAGTGGCAAATTATTTTTAGGGGAATTCAACAGTCTTGAAGAAAATACAATGGCCTGGGACAAAGTCTGTTGGGCCTGCAGAACAGACAAGGGTTTGTGACAAGTCTGTCCAGGTGTGTTTACAGACTTCAGTCTTTCTTCCGGCCTTATGAGTTCAGTTAATGAAAACTCAGGGAAGGAACCAGAGGTAACTATTTTCTTTGGCAGGCCCAAATTTTAAGCAGATAAGGGAACTTCAGAGAATAACTTCATCCTTTGCTTTGACAGAGACAGCAGATGAGAGACAGAAGGTGGGGGGATAGTCAGAGAGACCTTGAGGCTTCGTCTTCAGTTCCACATGTCAAAGCACCATATTTTGGGGTATCTGTTTCTGAGCCCCAACATCACCTAACTTAAAAAAACATCACTACCTTATTAAATTCTCTGCATAGCACTTCTCTGCTACCTCTTGGTTAATTTCCCTTGTTCATGCATCATTTGTTTATTGTCTGATTTGCTCACTAGAATGCAAGCTCCATGATAGCGAGGACTTTATCTTGTTCATTCCTCTAACTAGTGGCTAGCTTACATTGGGCTTTCAATAAATATTATTGAATTTAAAAATGAAGACTCCTGTCTCTCTCTGAGAGTTATAACCGATGGTATTATGTCAGATTCCTGCCAGATATATGACTGTATTACATCAGATTCCTACGAAAAAACAATCAAGTAAACTGGAGAATTGTTCATGTTCAAGCTACAGTAAAGTATCCAGCTCTGAGTAAGCTACTACTTCCAAGATGACGTCCATGTTTCACCACCCAGGGCCAAGTGAAGGACTTGGTAAAAGATGTGATGAATTGACTCACCGGCTGTATTGATGAAAATCATTGGTTACATTGGTGACAAGTCCAAGGTTAACTCTGACTCCACAGAAACACTGCTTGCAATTACTCATTTTTGATTAGTATGTATTAAACTATTCATGACTTAAAAACAAGTTAGATACTAAGATGGTGCCATAATGAATAATATGTCCAAAAGTTCTTCAATCACATAAAAATTCTCATTGCCATCGTGAGTAAATATAGCCAAGAAATTCTGATTTATATTATGTTCTTCTCAGTTGCAGTAGGACTTGCCACAGATAATTTCTCAGATTTGTCCTGCAAGTTCGAGGTCATGCTTTCAACAGACTGAGCAGCAGTATTTTCAGGAAGACAGAGCTATGCAAATGCTATGACAATTTCATATACTCATTAGAAAAGATTTTTAAGCCCAACCAGTTCTTTGATTTGGTACACAATTGCATTTCACAGAAACAATGTTTTCATTTATATTCAAAAGCAATGTTTGTTAATATTTCGGTTAATGTTATCTTTCATTAGCTTTATCATCACATATCTTAGGTAAGGTCATAGTTGTAGTAAAGAGTTGTTTCATAATGACCTCTCAAGCTCTATTCTTTTGACACAGAAATTTTTTGTTTTAAGTACAGAGCAATAGTCTCATTTCCACAAAGAATAATGCTTATTCCCATTTTTCTTTTTCCCTGAAACTTAAAGCTTCATGGTAGGGTTGTCAGATTTAGCAAATAAAAATACAGGATACCTAATTAAATTTGAATGTCAGATAAGCAACTATTGCATGAGACATACTTATATGAAAAAATCATTCATTGTTTATCTGACATTCAGATATAACTGGGTATGTTATCTGCCCACCCTGGTCTGTCTTCGTTTTTCCCACTTTAGATAGAGACATAGGTTGAAATATACTCAGATGGTTTCCAGGAAGTGACGACATCTTTATTACTTTCTTGTTAGTGAACTTTAAATGTTGTCAGCTTTTAAAAATCAAAGTAGGGAACTCATACTTCTGACCAGGATGAATATCGGAAGTCTGAAACACTGAAAAAAAAAACCCAGATAAAATAAATGAAATATCAGTTCTCAAGACGTTGGAAATCAGGCCACCAAAGGATTTCATTATGTCAAACAATTAAACAGCAAATATTGACTCAGCTTTTACCATGTTGTAAGTCATTGTATTACAACATGCCACAAACACAAGAAGAGAAAAAAAAAAGACCATCTCTCAGCCCTTGGAGAATTTACAATTTCATAGGAAAGATAACACGGATACACACAAAAAGATAATAAACAGTACAAGGAAGTAGGTGGTAAGTGCCAAAAGAGTAACACAGATAAGAGGAGCCAGGAGATCAGTTTCATCTGTGTCTCTGGAGAAACAGTCAAGCTAAAGGCCTCAAAGGGAGAGAGGACAAGAAAGAGAGTATTTCACTAAATGCTTTACATTCATTATTCCATTTAAGCCTCCCAATAACCCTACAAGCGAGTTATTATTATGATCACCAGTTTCCAGTTGAAAAAAGAATGAGCAGGTCTGAGGAACGTAACTATGGCTACACAGCCAGTAAGCAGCATCTCCACCTCCACCAGGTCCTCCTGACCCCAGAGCCTAAGCTTTTAACTACTAGAGCTACCTCTGAGATGAGGGGGAGAGTAGACTGGAAGCTCTACTGTTACATGAAACTCCTAGAGTTTTGAGTGGGAAAGCAAGATAAAATGACTATTTTAGAAAATGAATTCTTCACACACCGTCCCAGACATTCTGGATACAAATGTCATTTGATCACATTGGATTGCAACAAGACTAAAGAGAGAGTCAAAGATCAGAAACATTGTGAAATCAAAACAAACTGAAATGAGCTGGTGATTATTTGCATGTATAGGCAAGAGAGAAGAGAGAAAGGGAAAAATCAAAGATAAATGCAAGGCTAAAGATTACAGATACACACACACACACATATACACACACACACCCTATTAGAACTAGTAAATTCAGCAAAGTTGCAGGATACAAAATAATCACACAAAAATTGATTGTGTTTCTAAACACTAACAATAAAAAACCTAAAAAGGAAATTTATAAAACAGTTCTATTTTCAATAGCATCAAAAACAATAAAAAATTTAGGAATAAACTTAACCAAGCCAAGGGAAAAGAATTATAAAAACTATAAAACATTGCTGAAAGAAATGAAAGACAAAACTAATCAATGGAAAGACATCCTGTGTTCATGGATTGGAAGACAATATTGTGAAGATGTCAATACTATTCAATGTGATCTACAGAGGCAATGTAATCCCTATCAAAATCCCACCAGTGATTTTTGCAAAAGGAGAAAAATCCATACTAAAATTCAGATGGAATCTCAAAGGACTCCAAATAGCCAAAACAATCTTTAAAAAGAACAGAGTTGGAGGACTCACAATTCCTGATTTCAAAATTTACCATAAAGCTACAGCAATCAAAACAGTGTGGTACTGGCATAAAGACAGACATATAGACCAATGGAATAAAAGAGAGAAATAACCCTTCTCATATACCTTATGGTATATGAAATAACCCTTCCCATGTACCATATTGTCAAATGGTGCCAGAAATAACCCTTCTCATATACCATATGGTCAAATGATATTCCACAAGGGTGCTAAGACCATTCAATGGGAGAAGAACAGTCTTCAACAAATAGTGCAGGGAAAGCTGGATATCTACATGCAAATAATAAGGTTAACCCCTTCCTTCACATCACATAAAATATTAGCTTAAAATGAATCAGCCGGGCATGGTGGCTCACACATGTAATCCCAGCACTTTGGGAGACTGAGGCAGACGGATCACCTGAGGTCAGGAGTTCTAGACCAGCCTGCCCAACATGGTGAAACCCCGTCTCTACTAAAAATACAAAAATTATCCCATTATCCCAGCATGGTGGTGTGTGCCTATAATCCCAGCTACTCAGGAGGCTGAGGCACAAGAATCACTTGAACCCGGGAGGCACAGGTTGCAGGGGGCTGAGATCGCCCCACTGCACTCCAACCTGGGCGATAGAGCGAGACTCAATCTCAAAAATGAATCAAAGATCTAAACATAATAGCTAAAACTATAACTCTTAAAATACAGAGGGTTTGGCAATTATTTCTTGGACATGACACCAATAGTATAGGCAACAAAGGAGAAAAATAGGTAAATTGGAATTTATCAAAATTAAAACCTTTTGTGCATTAAAGGTTACCATCAACAAAGTGAAAAGGCAAATCATATACCTGATAAGGGATTAATATCCAGAATATATAAGGAGCAATTCTACAATAACAACAGCAAAAACAACCCCCAAAATGGGCTAAGGATTTGAATGGATATTTCTTCAAAGAAGATATATAGATGGCCACAAGCACATGAAAAGAGGTCCAGCATCACTTATCATTAGGGAAATGCAAATCAAAACTGCAATGAGAAATCCCTTCACACCCATTGGTATGCCTGTTATAAACAAAACAAAAAGGAAAATAGAAGTATTGTGAGAATGTGGAGACATTGGAACCTTTATGCATTACTGGTGGGAATGTAAAATGGTTCAACTGCTGTAGGAAACGGTATAGCAGTTCTTCATTCAAAACAGAATTAACAAATGATCTAGTAATTCCACTCCTGGGTCTACACCCAAAAGAACTTAAAGCAAGGACTAAAACAGATATTTGTATATCCATTTACATAGCACAATTATTCACAATAACCAATTAGTGGAAGAAATCCAAATGTCTATTGATGGATGAATGGATAAACAAAATGTGGCATATACATAAAGTGGAATATCATTCAGCCTCAAAAAGAAATGAAATTCTGACACATACTACAACATAGACGAACCTTGAAGACATTATGCTAAGTGAAATAAGTCAAGCACAAAAATACAAATACTGCATGATTTGTACACCATACGGGTACCTAGAGTAGTCAAATTCATAGGGACAGAATGTAAAATGGTGGTTGCCAGGGGGTTGGGGGAAAGGAGAATGGAGAGTTAGTGTTTAATTGATACGGGTGGATAAGATAAAAGAGTTCTGGAGATGGATGGTGGTATGGTCAAACAACAATGTGAATGTACTTAATGCCACTGAACTGTACACTTAAAAATGCCTAAAAGGCCGGGCACAGTGGCTCATGCCTGTAATCTCAGCACTTTGGGAGGCCGAGTTGGGTAGATCACCTGAGATTGGGAGTTTGAGAACAGCCTGACCAATATGTAGAAACCCTGTCTCTACTAAAAATACAAAATTAGCCGGGCACCATGGTGCGTGACTGTAATCTTAGCTACTCAGGAGGCTGAGGCAGAATACTTGTTTGAACCCGGGAGGCAGAGGTTACGGTGAGCCGAGACCATGCCATTTTACTCCAGCCTGGGCAACAAGAGCGAAACTCCATCTCAAAAAAATAAAAATTGCCTAAAATGGTACATTCCACATTATGTATATTTTATCACAATAAGAAAATTAAAAAATATATAATCCATAAATTCATGCAACTGTGCACTCAGAAACTACAGCATACCATTGTAACCACTCTGACTGTGGAAAATCCACTCTTCCCTCAGCATGCCCTGTGTGGCATATGTGATATGCAGTTCTCTGAAATCTCAATCAAGAAAGGGCATCAGCATAAAATGTGTATTACATATTACATAAAGCTTAATTCTTTATTTTTTTCAGAGGAAAAAAATAGAAGCCTAATGTTTTCTTCTTGGACTGTACCCTTTCGGAGGGACCATTTGTTTAAAGGAAAGGAAGAAAAGAGAGGCCAACAAAGACTGACAAGGTATAGTGAGCAAGGTCTGAGAATAACAAAAACAGCATGTGCCTTGGAAGCAAAAGGAAGAAAGGGAGATAGAGTAGTTCACTGTGTACAATGCTGTTTGCAGGAGAGTAAGTTAAATGCAGTACCAGGTGCGGTGGCTCAAGCCTGTAATCCCAGTACTTTGGGAGGCCGAAGCTGGAGGATTGCTGGAGCCCAGGAGTTGGAGACCAGCCTGGACAACATGGCAAAACCTCATCTCTACAAAAAATACAAAATCAGCCAGGTGTGGTGGCACAGGCCTGTAGTCCCAGCTACTTGGGAGGCTGAGGTGGGAGGATCACTGAAGCCCAGGAGTTCAAGGTTGCAGTGAGCTATGATTGCACCACTGCACTCCAGCCTGGGCAATAGAGACCCCATCTCTAATAAATTAAAAATTAAAAATTAAAAAATAATAAGTGCAGAGATGGGATCCTGGGGTTAGCAACATAAAGGACAGCAGAGATCTCGGCAAGAGTGATCTCCATGGTGTGATATGGATGGAAACCGGATGGAGTGGATTGAAGACAGGGTATGACAGGAAGAAGTGGAAACAATAATTATATCACTGCCTTCAAAATGCTGTGCTTTGAAAGGGAGCACAGGAATGAGAGGGGAATTTGAAAGGTGCCATGATGCTAAATTAGATGTTGTTGTTGTTTTGTTTATTTATTTATTTTTTGAGACTGAATCTCGCTCTGTCGCCCAGGCTGGAGTGCAGTGGCATGATCTCAGCTCACTGCAACCTCCGCCCCCCCCCAGGTTAAAGCAATTCTCCTGTCAGCCTCCAGAGTAGCTGGGAGTAGCTGGGATGACAGGCACCTGCCACCACATCCAGCTAATTTTTGTATTTTTAAGTAGAGACGTGGTTTCACCATATTGGCCAGGCTGGTTTCAATCTCCTGACCTAAAATGATCTGCCCGCCTCAGCCTCCTGAAGTGCTGGGATTACAGGCATGAGTCACTGTGCCCGACCTGTTATTGTTGTTTTATTATGGCAGATTACAGCATGTTTGGATGCTGGCAGGAAAAATCTAGGGGAACTGTAGAAGCAGAGTTCTTGAGCACAAGAAAGAGGACAGGGTCCAGAGCCACTGGGAGGAGATGGCAGAGAGAGGAGTGGGGTGGGGTGTGGACAGGTAATACAGTGACTTTGGTGAAGGAGGGTTGAAGAAGGTCTTGTCCGATGAAGTGAGGTGAAGGAAGGAGGGCTGTACATAGGTTACATGATGGGAAAGAAGGTATTACATACCCAGCTTGGAGTTGGAAGAGGAAATATTTCAGGGATGTAAGAGGATCCTGGGAAGTACTGAGTACCCTTTGAGATCTGCAGTTACAGATTTACAGGGAGACTGTTCAGCAGGGCCATGTGTTTTTCTTCAGCAACACTCGGCTACTCAGGGACAGGCACAGCACAGGCAGATGGTTGGTCTTTTTTTTTTTTTTTTGAGACGGAGTCTCGCTCTGTCGCCCAGGCTGGAGTGCAGTGGCGCAATCTCGGCTCGCTGTAAGCTCCGCCTCCCGGGTTCACGCCATTCTCCTGCCTCAGCCTCTCCGAGTAGCTGGGACTACAGGCGCCCGCCACCACACCCAGCTAATTTTTTGTATTTTTAGTAGAGACGGGGTTTCACCATGGTCTCGATCTCCTGACCTCATGATCCACCTGCCTCGGCCTCCCAAAGTGCTGGGATTACAAGTGTGAGCCACCGTGCCAGGCCAGATGGTTGGTCTTAACCAGATTTGGGCTTTGCCAAAGTACAGCAGAGGAGAGAGACAAGGAGGAAGTTAATGAGGTTTGTAAAGTGTGCATTGGTGAAAGGTAGTAACAGAATATTAGGGTGCAGACAGGGTTGGGTCCTTGTTGATGAAAAGGTCATTATCATAACAGTGGGTATCTGAAGTGGGTTGAGGAAGAGATTATTTGGAGGCGAGAAGTCAAGACTGAGAGGCCATGGTACAAATGTGTGGCAGTGGGGCTATGTCACTGCAGCACAGGGCTTAGGACAGTCAAATCTGATCCTCCACAGTTCCACCTTGGCCAGAGATGTGATTTTTGCTCCATGCCTCTATCCCTACACAAGATGACCAAGTTCTCCACCTTCTGATCAAGGACATTAGTAAATGTCCAGAAACAACAGGATGTCCCCAGTGGGTGGGAGCTTCCTTCCCACTTGATGCTTGTTCGGCACTGAGTCCTGTCTACTCCACTTCCTGGTTCTTGCAACTGTGAGTCTGTCTTGCACCCCCCCCCCCCCCCCTGCCGCCTTTCCATTTCAAGAACTCTGTTCTTTCTAGGCTTTCCTCTTCTTTGCAAACCATTTCCATTACCCTCTCTTTCTAGGTAAACCTGTGTCAGAATCTTTTTGTCTTGTATTCACAGCAGAGGCATCTCTGAGTCTTTGCTTCTTCATTGTGTGCTGGGATAGAGGAAAACTGCCTTCAGGCTTTTAGAGAGAGCAAAAAGAGGAGAGAAATACACAGAAAACACTCAGGAAATTAGAGATGCACCCTGTCTCAGATGCATTATCCACAAGGCCATTGGAGTCATCAAAAAATGAAGACAGGAGTAGACGTGGAAGAGAGTGTGCTCAGTGTGAAAGTCATCAGCGATTGAGGGGGAGGATCAAGACAGATAGATGCCAGCAGCAGAGGGGCAGCAGATGGTAAGTTTGATGACGTGAACTTTGAAGGACAGTAGGAGTCATAAAGCCTGGAGACAGCATTTGGGGCGCAAAGAGGATTCTCTCCTCCTCCAGGTCCCAGGTGTCTGAAGCTTAAGAGGGATAAACAGTCTGCACTTTGGAGGTAAAATGCTGTTATCAGGAGGCAAAGAGATTCCCATTGCAGATGGAAAGGTCTATAAGGAACAAGATCCTCTGTCTGTCATGTTCAACTTCACATCTCCAGCACCTTGTACAATGCAATGAGTGCATGATGTGTGCTCAACAAATGTGTACTGAGTAAGTGGAAGGGAAGTTAACTGAATCTAGTATTTATATTTCAGTCACATGCCACAACCCCATCACTCTTCGGAAGAAATGACAGTCTCTATCTCACTGACCCAGGAGATATGACCGTCAGGGGGAACAAAGAACCTTCCTGGAGCCTTGTACATATTCCTGATGCCCAACAGAGCACCAATAACAGCACCTGATTATGCCCTTTGCTCACCTCTTAGCTCCCATTACCTCTAGCAGCAACAGAAGATAATTACTCAAGCGTTCCCTGTCCTTCTGATTGATCTGGCTTTCCATTGTTAAGAGTTTTGGGGAATTTTGCAGGCCATTAAGTAATAAACCTTTGTTCTCCCTCTTAGCTGAAAACCAAATAAGAAATAGATGCTAGAATCAAGCATACTGACATAAAAATACCAGCTTTATTACTGGTAAGACTTAACTGAAGATCACAATCTGAGCTATAGCCATTATCAGTATCCCTAAAAGGTCCCCTTCTCTACAGGGTTATGCTGACCTTGGAAAGGTTCAGGAAAGGCAGGCAAGGAGTAGTTGACCTTCATCAACAAAGAGAGTTTAGAGAAGACTGGACCACACATGCTCTGTCCTTTCAAAAACAAATTACTTCCCAAGTTTGGGGAGAAGTGAGTGAAGGGACAGAGAAAACCCTGAAGGTTCCTCCCATATTTCTCTTTCTTACTGAGTGGACATTTTCTCCTTTCTTTGAAAATATGAAGAGGAGGATAGAGGGGTTCCTTCTAACACATACTAACTTTTAATTCTCCTACTGTGCTCAGTTCAGTATATGGTCAACCAGGATGGGCTGTTCCCATAGAAAAAGGGATCTGCTGCTTCTCAGGAAGGTGCTTCCCACCTTCAGGGGAGACTCTTGCTTGCCAACCATATCAACTTTGGTTGATTCATGTATCTTTCTAAAATCACTGGTTGAACATTTAAATTTCCCCCCCGAAACGTCTGAAATGGTGAGAAGAATAACTATTGAATTAATCATACGTCTACTAATTTGACCTGTCTTCCCACCTTTTTCTGTCTTCCCAGAGTCTTCTGCTGTGACCTCTGGATCTCATGATATATCATTCGTAAACTCCCCTATCCCCCTAACATATGGCTGGTTAAAATGTGAGTCATGGTACATTTTAAAACCAAAACATAACTGGTATGGTTTGAATGTGTCCGCTCCAAAATGCAGGAGTTGCCAATGTGATAGTATTAAGATATGGGGCCTTTAAGAGGTGGTTAGACCATGAACCATGAGGACCTCTCCCTAGTGAATGAGATTGAGGTTCTTATACAAGAGGCTTCACACAGCCTTGGGCTCTCTTGTCTTTCAGCCTTCTGTGATGTAAGAACACAGTGTTCCTCCCCTCCAGAGGATGCAGCCCTTACCAGATAACCAAATCTGCTGGTGTCTTGAGCTTAGACTTCCCAGCCTCTGCAACTGTCAAAAAATGAACTCATTTTCTTTATAAATTACCCAGTCTGTGGTATTCTGTTATAACAGCACAAATGGACCAAGATGCATACATAGCTATCAGTGAAATTTCTAGGTCATTTAATCACTCTATGTTTAAGTTTTTAAGGAATTGCCAAGCTGTTTTCCAAGTGGTTGTATCATTCCACTTCTCTACCAGCAATATATGAGGGTTCCCATTTTATATCCTCACCAACACTTATTATCTTCTGTTTTTTAAAATTATAGCTATCCTAGTAGGTGTGAAGTGGTATCTCATTTTGGTTTTAATTGCATTTTCCTAGTGACTAATGCCACTAAGCATCTTTTCATATGCTTATTATATATTTGCATATGTTCTTTGGAAAAATGTCTACTTAAATCATTTGCTTATTTTAAATTGAGTAGTCTTTTTATTAATGAGTTATAAGAATTCTTTATATATTCCAAACATAATTTCCTCATCTGAGATATACAAATATTTTCTTTATTCTGTGGGTGTTTTTCCACTCTTTTTTTTTTTGAGACGGAGTCTTGCTCTGTCTCCCAGGCTGGAGTGCAGTGGCGCAATCTCGGCTCACTGCAAGCTCCGCCTCCTGGGTTCACACCATTCTCCTGCCTCAGCCTCTCCGAGTAGCTGGGACTACAGGCGCCTGCCACCATGCCCGGCTAAGTTTTTTGTATTTTTGTTAGAGATGGGGTTTCACCGTGGTCTCAATCTCCTGACCTCGTGATCCGCCCGCCTTGGCCTCCCAAAGTGCTGGGATTACAAGCGTGAGCCACCACACCCGGCCTTTTTCACTTTCTTGATGGTACCCTTTGAAGCACAAAAGATTTTAATTATGATGAAGTACAATTTGTGTTTTTTTCTTGCTGTGTTTCTGGAACCCATAGCCTAATCCACGGTCATAAAGATTTATGCCTATGTTTCCTTCTAAGAGTTTTATATTTTAGTCCTTTCCCCCCGTTTTGGTAATAGCTTTATTGAGATATAATTCATATGCCATACAATTCATCTATTTAAAGTATACAATTCAATAGTATTTAGTACAGTCACAGAGTTGTGTAACCATCAATTAATTTTAGAACATTTTCATCACCTCCAAAAAACGTCCTGTACCATTTAGCTATCATGTCCTATTTTTCTCAACCCAACTCCCCAGCCTGAGGCAACTGCTAATCTACTTTCAGTCTCCATAGATCTGCCTATTCTAGAAATTTCATATAACTGGAATCACATTTGTGGTCTTCTGTGACTGGCTCTTTCACTTAGCATAATGCTTTCAAGGTTCAACCAGGTTGTAGCATATATCAGTACTTCATTCAGGCCAAATAATGTTCCATTGTATGGATATATCACTTTTGCCTATCCATTCATTGGTAGATGGACATTTGAGTTATTCCTATTTTGGGAATATATAAACAATATTGCTATAAATATTCTCTCAATTTTTATTTATCTGAGGATGTTTAATTTCTCTTTCATTTTTGAAGGATAGTGTTTCTGAAAAAATGCTTGATTGACAGTGTTTTCTTTCAGCACTTTGAATATATCATTCCACTGCCTTCTGGCCTCCACGATTTCCGATATATAACCAGCTGTTAATCTCTTTGAAGATTCCTTGTACTTGACATGTCTCTTCACTCTTGCTGCTTTCAAGATTATCTCTGTCTTTGCTTTTAGTCCCTTTTGTTATAATGTGTCTGGGTGTATATCTCTTTGAATTTATCCTCCTTAGAGTTTCTTGAGCTACTGGGATGTGTAGATTAATGGTTTACATCAAATTTTAGAAGTTTGGCTATTATTTCTTCCATCATTTGTTTTTCCCTTTTTTCTTTTTCCTTGGAATTCTCATTATGTGTATGTCAGTATCCTTCTGGTGTCTTACAGGTCTTTGAGTTTCTGTTCATTTTTCTTTGTTCTTTTTTTCTTTCTGTTCCTTGGACTAGATAATCTGAAATGAACTGTCTTCGGTTTTGCAGACTCTTGTGCCAGCTAAAATGTTCTGTTGAGCCCCAGAGGCTAATTTTCTTTTCAGTTATTATACTTTTCAGCTTCAGAATTTTTTTATTTTTGTAATATAATTTCTACCTCTTTTTTATATTCTCCATTTGGTGAGACATTCACATACTTTCTTTTGGTTTTTTTTTTAGACATAGTTTCCTTGAGTTCTTTGAGTATATTTAAAATAGTTGATTTAAAGTATTTGTCTAGTTATTCCAACATCTGAGTTTCCTCAGGGAAAATTTCTATTGCCTCCTTTTTTCCTGTGTGCGGTCGGTCCATACTTTCTTATTTCTTTGCATTTCTCATAATTTTTGGTTAAAAATGGAATGTTTTAAATTATATAATGTGACAAATCTGGAAATCAGATTTCCCTTCAATTCTCAGGGTTCCTTGTTGCTATTTGTTTTTTAGTGAGTTTCCTGAATTCATTCTCTGAAGTCTGATTTTTTTCATGTTTGACCACCGGTATCTGTTCTTGGTTATCTTAATGGGCAGTTAATGACTATACAGAGATTTCCTTAAACTCTTGGAACCAGTAAGTCTGCCAGCCTTTGCTGAGGGGTGTTGTGTGCATATTGGGACATGCCTCCAATGTTCAGACAGGCAGTTTACAATTCTGCTTCAAATTTCACTTCCTGCTTGCACGGAGACTGATAGTTAGTCAGAGGTGAGGGTTTAGGACCATCTCGGCTATTTCCTGGGCATGCGTATGCACACAGCCCTGTGCATATGTGTAGCCTTCTAGTTTCCCAGGAATATATCAGAGCTTTTCAAAGCTTATTATTAATATCTTATTCCCCAGCATTTCCTTTTAAGTTTTTGGTCAGCTTATTGTTTGTCCTAGCTGTTATCATCACAAGCCTCATGCAGCTGTGATGTTAAATAATTGCCACTAATTGTTTTTGACAAATATCTTTGGGTAAAATGCTGTTCATGGTGAGTGCTCCCTGAGTCAGGTCAAATAAAGACAAGTCTTATGAGTGAGATTTTCCAGGAACCTGCCAGACAGGTCACGTAATGACCATTATCTAGGAATGGGGCTTCAACATTCTGTTCCCTCCAGTGGCTTCTAGATTGTTAGCTTTCACCATGATCGCAGTTCTCTTTGTTTTCAAGGCTACTCTAGAGCTGGGGAGAGGAGGATGAGGACAGAGTAGGTTAAAATGCCATCGAGCCTCCTGTTCTTACCAGGATTCAGCCATTTTTCTGGCCTAAGCCCTCAAATTGTTGCAAGCCTTTGGTTAATTTTCAGAGTTATGAAAAGTTGAATTTCACAGTTTTTTTTTTTTTTTTTTTTTTTTGCCAGTGTTCTTGTTGCTTTTATGCAGAAATAAATTTTCAGAGGTTCTTACTCTGCCATCCTTGAACCATTGTCCAGGTCCTATTATTATTTTTTTAACTTTTTATTTTGACAAAATTATGAAATCACCTGCAGTTGTAGGAAGTAATACAAAGAAATCTCATATACCTTTTACTCACTTTTTTTTTTATGGTAACAGCTTGCATAACTAGAGTACAATATCCTAACCAGAAAACTTATACTGCTGCAATCCATTGACTTTATTCAGATGTTACCAGATTTGCATACATTCACTTGTGTATATGTGGTGTATGTGTGTGTATGCGTAAGTAGGTGTGTTTAGTTCTATGCAATTTTACCACAGTTAAGTTACATAATGGTTCTATCACAGGGATCCTTCATGTTATTCTTTATTCTTTCATAGCCAGGCATGTCAAGTCTTCTCCAAACCACCACCCCTAACATCTGTTCTCCAAGTCTATAATGTCATCTCAAGAGTGTCATGAAGTATATCATTCACTGAAATATCATTTGGCAATTAAAAGAAATAAAGTACTGACACATGGCACAACATGCATGAACCTTGAAAATATGCCACGTGAAAGAAGCCAAGCACAAAGGATCACACAATGGGTGACCCCATTTCTTTTTGAAATGTCCAGAATAGACAAATCTTTAGAGACAGAAAGGAGATTAGTAGTTGACCTGGGCTGGGTGGGATGAGGGGGAATTGTTGGTGATGGCTAAGTGATCCAGAGGGGAGGGCTTAATAAAAATGTTCTAAGATTGATTGTGGTGATGGTTGTACCTCTGTGAATATACTAAAAGCCATTGAATTGTACACTTTAAATGGGTGAATTACATGGCACGTGAACTATATCTCAATAAAGGTGTTTTTTAAAAAAAGAATGCAATAGAAATAGAGTCAGACAATAGGTGACTCTCTGAGACTGGTCCTATCATTTTAAAGCAAAAGTTTAGTCCCAGAGAAAGTATCTGTTGCAGAGGTAGTAGATACATAATAATACAGTACAGAAAAGTTAGATATGAGCTATCATAGTTGAGTGTGGTAAGGGGTCACTTGGCATGGTCGGAAGGAAGGGGAGAACCTGCCAGCTCTCAGAGGAGTCTAGGTGGCATTACCATGCACATACAAATACAGTCCAGGTGGGTCTCTTTTCAAGTCTACTCCAAGGATGAGATTTCTCAACTCTTTCTGGAACTGGACCCAAATGGGATGGATGAAAATAAGCTGTTTCAGCTCAATTCAGATAAGGCTTTTATTGGAAGAGAAAGCCAATAACAATGATAGAAATTTATACATACACTGAGGTTCACCACCTCAGCTGCTTCTAAATTCACAGATAAAAACCATAGAGCAGAGTTCCTTTCTGTACTTGGCACAGAGATTAAACACCCTCATATGTGGCTCTTATCTTGTTTTGTACTTTTACTTCCCTCCACACTAGGTCATTACAAAGCTTTCTAATGGGAGAGACATGTTTCTAGACCTTATGTAATTATTTTCTGGTAGAAATAGAGTGACTCATTCAACTATAGAACGCTGTCCCTTGATCAATGTTATCGTGGTTACTCACCATCAATCAGCATTCAGTAGAAGTAAGCTTGATTGCAATTAGCCTCTGTAGATCAGTGCATGATATAGTTTCAAAGCTAGAAATTTGAGAATTGAACATTTTCAAAAAGAGCTCCTAAAGGCAAATCCTTTAATAATTTCAAAATATCAAGAACTCACAATTTTCTGAGATACATAGCTTATTTGAATGGTCTCTATTTGAGAGAGAAAAGGAGAGAGAGAGAGAGAGAGAGAGGCCAAAGGTTATTTGCCGTTACTCTGACACTGGGTTCCTGCCCATTGTGTGTTGCACTTTCACAGTAGAACAAAACTGCAAGAGTAATTAATCCTTAACTGGCTAAATAAACTCTCTCTCACAGAGCATTACCTTCTCTGACTTTAGAGATATTAACTACAGTAGAAATGTTTCACAAACGTGGTATTTCATGAACGTCAGAACAGAGTTCATTCTCTAAACCAGGGTTGGCAAACGTTTTCTGTAATGGGCTAGATATTAACTATTTTAGATTCTGTGGACCACGTAGTCTCTGTTGAAACTAATCTATTCTGCCATTGTAGCCCAAACACAGCCATAGATAATAAGTAAATGAAGAGGTATGACTGTGTTCCAACAAAGCTTTATTTGTGAACACTGAAGTTTGAATTTTATATCAATTTGCACTGTTATAAAAATGTTGTTTTGATTTTTTTTTCAAAAAAATTATTTTCTTAGTTCACGGACTCTACAGAAACAGGGATGGAGCCAGATTTGGCCTGTGGGGCTTAGTCTGTCAGCTCCTGCTCTAACTGATGGAAGAGTAAAAACATCATAGGCTGTACAGAAGAGTGGTTTGGAAGTTGTGACTTGGTATCAGGCAGATATGAGTTTGAATACTGGCTCTTCCACTCACTAGGTGTATGACCTTGGGCAAGTTATACAACCTGTTTAAACCTCAGTGTCCTCATCTATAAAAGTGAGGATGATAACAGCCATCTAATAGGAATGCTGTAAAAATTAAATAATACATGTATGTTTAGCACATACAAGGTCATAGTGAATGCAGTTAAGTCTACAGCAAGTGTCATAAGAAGTACAAAGCCTTTCCTTTTCCCAGATCTGTATCCACACCCTGGAATTCATAGAGGGATATTTATCAAGACAGTGTAGATCAGGCCAAATCTTAGAGTCATTCCTGAGTCCTTATTCTCTTCCCCCCATTCAATTCAGCAGCAAATCATGTCTTCTCTAACTCAAAATTTTCCCAGAATCTGACTATTTCTCCACAACCATCACCCTAATCCATGCCACCATCAACTCTCATCTGGAATTTCTGGTTCCACCCTTGCCTCCTCTCACCTAATCTCTGCAGAAATGCTTCTAAAATATAACTCAGATTGCTTCATTCCTCATCCCCAAACCCTCTAATCATTCATGCAGAGGAAAATCACAGGTCTTTACCATCTAAGCCCTCTGGTCTCCTACACTCTTCCCCTTGCTCCCTCAGCCCCAGCCAGAGTGGCCTTGCTGTCATTCAAACCTGTCAATCCTGCTTCCACTTCCCACTTAATATTTGTTGGTATGTCTGTCTGGAATGTTCTTCTCCCAGATAACAAAGTAGTTTCACGTCGCTGCCCAAATATAATATTATTAGAAAAGCATTTCCTGACTCTCCTTAACGATCTCATCCTACTTGGTGGTCATATTACCACCTCCCACTATATTTCATATTTATTTGTGGATTGGATGCCTCCCCCTTCTAGAAGGTAAGCTCATGAAAGCAGACTTTATGTATCTTGTTTACAGCTGCATCCTCAATGTCTAAAACAGTGCCTGACACTGAGTAGTTTCAAATTTGTTGAGTGAATTAATAAATGACTTTTTGCTGCTCTAAAAGTTTCTCAAATATGTGAGCTTCTTGAGTATTATTCTTATATTCATTAGATTATATGTTTTGCTGTGTATAAGAAACAGGTTAGAAAGAGAGAAATTAATTTACTTATTTATTACTCAAGATTCTGAAAGTAGGAGATTTAGATTCCAATGTCTGCTTGTTACCAAGTTCCAAAGTCACTTCCACATTTTCAGATATCTTTGTAGCAATGCCCCATTCCTTGGTACCAATTTTCCATTTTAGTTTGTTTCCACATTGCTATTTAAAAAAATACCTGAAAGCAGGGTGCGGAGGCTCATGCCTGTAATCCTAGCACTTTGGGAGGCCAAGGTGGGTGGATCATTTGAGGTCAGGAGTTCGAGACCAGCCTGACCACTATGGTGAAATCCCATCTCTACTAAAAATACAAAAAAATTAGCCAAGCGTGGTGGCGTGTGCCTGTAGTTCCCAGCTACTGGGGGGGCTGAGACAGGAGAATTGCTCGAACCCAGGAGGCAGAGGTTGCAGTGAGCCAAGATTTTGCCACTGTACTCCAGCCTGGGCGACAAAGTGAGACTCCGTCTCAAAAACAAACAAACAAACCAACAAAAAAACACAAAAAACACCTGAGACTGGGTAATTTATAAAGAAAAGCGGTTTAGTTGGCTCACTGATATGGTTTGGCTGTGTCCCCACCCAAGTCTCATCTTGAATTCCCTCATGTTGTGGGAGGGACCCAGTGGGAGGTAATTGAATCATGGGGGCAAGTCTTTCCCATGCTGTTCTCATGATAGTGAATAAATCTCACGAGATCTGATGGTTTTATAAAGAGGAGTTCCCCTGCACAAGCTCTTTCTCTTTGCCTGCTGCCATCCATGTAAGACATGACTTGCTCCTCCTTGCCTTCTGCCATGATTGTGAGGCCTCCCCAGCCATGTGGAACTGTGAGTCCATTAAACCTTTTAACTATATAAATTATCCAATCTCAGGGATGTCTTTATTAGCAGTGTGAAAATGGACTAATACACTCATAGTTCAGCAGTGTGTACAGGAAGCGTGGTGGCTTCTGCTTCTGGGGAGGCCTCAGGGATCTTTTACTCAGAAGATTTGTCCAGGTAATGAGGCTTCCTCTAATTTGTTGCTATGATTTCTAAAGTGTGTTGTCCTTTTCTGAATGATCCACAATGGGTCTCTATTATATATATATTTATTCCAAGCAGCAGGAAGGAGGAAGAGATGGGAAAGCCACACATAGACTCTATTTAAGGATACATTATGTAAATTGTACAAAACATTTCCATTCACTTCTCATTGTAAAATTTTATCAAGGCCAGGCATGGTAGCTCATACCTGTAATCCCAGCAGTTTGGGAGGCCAAAGAGGGAGGACTGTTTGAGCCTAGGAGTTCAAGACCAGCCTGGGCAACGTGGCCAGACTCTGTCTTTATAAAAAAACAAAACTTAGTCTGCTGTGGAGACTGTAGTCTTTATTCTCAGTAGCCTTATATCCAGCTAAGAATCAGTATCTCTATTTCTGTAAGGGAGGAGCAAATATGCATTGGGAGGGGGTTAGTCTTTGTTGTAGTTCTCTATATATTTTTTTCTCCTCATTTCAAAAAAATGTAGCCAAACCTAGGAGGCCCTTACTGAGTCCTGATTCTTGGCCCAAATGCTGGAGAAACTGCCTGGATAGTCAATATTTCTTTGCTATAGTAAGATGCTAGGAAACTGGCTTTTCGTTGAATTGGGTTTATTAATCGAATTGATAATTCATTTTCTTCAGATTTACATTCCAAAAGAAATGGAAGTATTTTCTGAATATTTGAAATTATCTTTCTTGGTTTGCATAGCTTAGTACATGATATCCTCTGAAATAGCCATTCTGGGTTAGCTTCACGGGCCTGTGACCCATGCAGTTACACAGGGCTCCACACTGGGTCAATGCTCTTCTGTCTCCCTCTTTCTCAAGCCTCTCTGCTTTTATGGTCATTTTCTTGCCTATTGGAAATCCCTGGATGTATTAAAGGGGATCTATTGCCTTGAATTGAGAGCTGCTCTAAGAACAATCTGGCTACACCCAACCTCTGTATTGTGTAGTGTTCAGTAATTCATTACTCTTGCTTTGCTTTTCTGATTTGCCAAGAGTTTAATTGTTCATTTTGTGGATCCAACGGTTGTTTCATTGTCTTGCTTTTCTGTATAATTATTATAAAGACACCACTTTAAAATATCAAACCTCTCTAAATGACATCCCATCCATCTCCAAGTTTGAGCCATAAGCCTAATCATCTCAGGGAAAGAGACCACAGGTAGAGAACAAATAGGGCATTTCCCAGCTTCGTGTCCTAAGGATGACTTCTTTTTTGAATTCAAAGAGAGAGACAGACAGACAGAGAGAGAGATTTGAGTGCCAGGATTTTTTAAAAGAGATCAGGGATTTTCAAATGCATGTATTATCTATTAATATATAATAGGACCAGTTATTACAAATTACCTAGTGAAGAAAGTTTTGTACTGATAGAAAGCGAGGAAAGGACGCCTGCCATATCTGGCTATGGTAGGTGAAGATCTATTACAGTTGGTGGAGCGGAACAGAAAAAAAAAAACAAACAACTTTAATTTGGGGGTAGGGACAGAAATATATCTTGGGTTTGGCCCATTAGAGGTTTCTTCCAGATGCGAGAGGGATAGGAGGACTCATGTAGAGACCCAGATTTACAGCTCCTGCCTAAGACTACAGTTGAACTAGAACAATAGAAAATGTCCCTCACTACAAGGCTAGTACATGCTGACCAACAGTCGACTTCTGAGGGAAGCTCATGAGAATGGAAAGAGATCTTCGCTCATACACAGGCACAAAGAGAAAATCTGAAGCTGAGGCTGCAGCTGTCATTACAGACAAACAAAAACCCTCTGGTAAATCAGCCCCCAAACCCACACTCTAAACCCAAGTTAATTCCGGAGGGATTTAAAATTGAGAGTGGCACATTGAAAATAACTGTCATAATGACAAAACTTAAACTTAGGCTATCTCATGACTAGATTGACTCAGCTCCCCAAACTAATTGCCTAGTAAAGATGAGGTATGCCTATTTCCAGGCTTAAATAGTGTTTACCTCAGTTTCTACTGTCCTGCACATGATGTCTTTTTCAGTAGAAGAATAAGAAACACTACCCTGTGAAGAAACAAAACAGTCAACAAAACTAGGCTCAGATATGTCACAGATGTTGGAATTATCAGTCAGGGAATTAAAGATAGTGATGACTGGCCTGGCACAGTGGCTCATTCCTGTAATCCCAGCACTTTGGAAAGCTGAGGTGGGAGGATTGCTTTAGGCCAGAAATTTGAAGCCAGCCTGGTCAACATGGCAAGATCCTGTCTCTACAAGAAAAAAAAAAAAAAATTAGCCAGGTGTTCACCATCATCCTGAAGCAGCTGGATTGATAGAGTGGTGGACCAGACATGGTGGTTTGTGCCTGTAGTCATGGCTACCTGGGAGGCTGAGGCGTAAGGATTGATGGAACCCAAAAGTTTGAGGCTGCAGTGAGTTATAATTGTGCCACTCCACTTCAGCCTCGATGACAGATAGTCATTTCAGTAAAGACATAAAAATTATAAAAACAAATGAAATGGAAATGATTGGTAGCATGTTAACAGAGATGAAGAATACCTTTAAGAGGTTTATCAGCAGACTCAGTTAAATAATCACTAAATATGAAGATGAGTTAATAAAAATCTCCCAAAATAAAACACAAAGAAGGGAGCAAAAAAGACAACGTAGAGCATGCAAGCATTGTGGGGGAAAAAATCAAGCATCTATTTGGAACCCCAGAAGAAGAGTGAGTGAACAGGGCAAAATAAGTATATGAGGAAATGATGGCTGAGAATTTTCCAAAATTAATGAGATACCAAATCAACACTCTAGGAGTCTCAATGAACACCAGTAAGTACATATAAGTAAACAAAATGAAACAGGAATTACAGATACATAAGCGTCATGTTCAATTGCCAGAAACCAACAAAAAAGAGAAAAACTTTGAAGATAGCTGGAGGAAAAATAATACACATTATGTACAGAACAAAGGTAAAAATTATAGCAGACTTCTAGTCAGAAACTATGCAGACCAATTGACAATAAAGTGGCATTGCTACAGCACTAAAAGAAAAAAGAAAACTATCAACCCAGATCTTCCTTCACTGATTCAATAAATGAATCAATAATACTAATGTGATAACAAGGTAAGTCAAGTAATATGTTTCAACAGTCATGTATTCTAGAGTAATTACTTTCTTTTTTTAAACTTAATGCTAAATATTCTTTTTTGAGTACTATTACGAATTCGTGAATTTTTCTATAAAACCTATTTCACATACGATCATTTTCTTTGATGTTCTAATTGTTTTATCCTAGCCAATGTTTAATTCTTTTAGCTGTTTATTGGGTCCTTTGGACCCAGCTTTATAATATGAAAATTTTCTTTCTTTCTGACCTGATAAGGTATCCCAGACTTATATTATACCTTCTGTGCAGCAGATACAGAATCAGTCATTTTTTTCCAAGGATTCTAGGTATGTGTAATGGAAAATGGTATTAAGGACCAAATTCCAGACCCTAGAGGAACAGATCCAGTTTGTATTGAAGGTGTTAGATTACTCCCAGGCCATTTTCAGTAGGCAGAGCTAGAATATATCTATATCTTCACCTATTTTAAACTTTTTATACCTATTTTCTAAATTAACCAATTGTTAACATTTGGCTGCATTTATCACTCTCTTATTTTATGTGTACATACATTTATTAACATTAATACTGTCAATATTATTAAGCTGAACTTAATGAGATATTAAGTTACAGAGACCATAAACATTAATCCCTAAATACTTCAGTATATACTTCTTCAGAATAAGGACATTCTTTTACATTATTAGACTATAATAAAATCCAGGAAATTTAACATTGACATAGTACTTTTATCTATGGTAAATTCCATGTTTAAATTTTTCAAAATGTCTTAACAATATCCTTCATAGCAATTTTTTTCCTAATTCAAGAGCCAGATCAGGATTATGCATTGTATTTAGTACTCACGTACTTTGATTTCCTTTAATCTGGAACAATTCCTGAACCTTTCTTGTTTTCATGTCATTGGCAGTTTTGAAGAATGAAAGCCAGTTACTTTGTAGCTTGCTTTTACATTTGGGTTGCTTGATTGTTTTCTCATGTTTAAATGGAAGATTATGCATTTTGATAGGAATTTTACATTAATGATGACGTAATTTTTGGTGCATCACAACTAAACCTGGTTCCCATTATTGGTGATATTAAGTTTAATCAAATTCAGTTAAGGTGGAGACTACCAGATTTCTTCCCTGTGGTTCCTGTGTTCTTCTCTGTAGTTAATAATCTCTAAGGAGATACTTTGCGATTGTGTAAAAATCCTGCTCCCCTTAAACTACCAACCAATAGCTTTAGCACTAAATAATTACCACGATGGTTGCAAAATGGTGGGTTTTCTAACTCTGTGATTCCTTCTGCATTTATTAATTGACATTCCATTGAAAAGAGCTTTTCATTCCTGCTTCCCCAACTCTTTGCTTTTCCTCGTTGCTTTTCTTTAGCATGAATTTAAGAAAGTGATACATTCCCTCAAAAGGGTTTAGCCCAAGTTCATCTCTCTTGGACCATGGAATACCTCACCAGTCACTGAAAGCCTCATGTCTTTTGACTGTCAGAGATTCTGCATGAATAATCCTTGGACATGAAGCTACGTGTATCAAATCTATGCTTCTCTTCTGGGGCATTAGGGAGTGGCGAGTTACGTAATTCTAATGTTAAATATTCAAGACATACACTAATAAAACTAGCACAATAGTAAGAGGGCTATGTATATTTGGAAATAGTCTTGTTTTATAAATAATTGGCATGGTAAACAATTATGTTGCTCACTGCAAGGCTATTTCCATGCCAATGAACAAACATTTTATTCTCTTTTCATTTTCTTCTTGATGATTTAAAAAAGTACTCTGCCTTGAATTTGGTTGTTGCTGTTAACTCTTCAGTAGACATTAGTTTGCAATACACACCTAAAATACGAGTTTAAGAAAGTCTGAATATATTTTAAGCATGCAGTGGATGTTGTGGTCAATACTCAGGCCTCCCTACCATCCCAACCACTCCCCAGCTCTCAGTGGCATCCTCTCTGGGAATTGCTCTCAGCTGAGCCCCCTACCTTTCTTCCTGGAACAGTTTATAGAGGAGGACTGGACAAGGTGGAACCATACTGACTAACTCAAGTCAGGAGAACTCTAAAGGGCCCTCCCAGCTCCGGAGCTGCCTATGGGGCTGTACCACATCTCTGCTTCTTCCACGGCCCAATCCTATTTCCTTCACTTTTCCCACAGGTGTTGTGGCCCAGGGCCCTCCCCAACAAATGACTGTACATAAATCTCCATTTCAGTCTGTTTCCCAGGGAAACTGACCTTAGTTAGTTTTTGTAGAACCAAATCTGAAAAACAGTCCTATTAATATTTTAGTATGCTTTTGTATGTCGCTCAGAAGCCTGTTTTATTTACCTGATTACAGGAAGAGATAATTGGGGGTTGAATTTTTGTTTGCTTCACATCACAATAGAAGAGTATTTTTGGAAAATGTGAAAATAAATACAACTCCAAACTCAGTTTTAAAATGGGTTGCCAGTGTAATATTATATTTAGAAACTAAAAGGTGTTCTCTATGTATTCTTTTTTTAAACTTCTAAAAACAGAGCAATAAATATTAGAAAAATAATTTGTGAAAGAAAGAGACAGAACTGAAAGTAAAGTTGTAGAACTGGTGGCATTTAGCTAAATGTTATCACTGTTCAGGTTCAAGTATGAAAAATACTTTAAATAAAATATATATATTTAGCTTTTTTAATTCTAGGATTACACTGCTCTATAATTTAACCACCAGGTAGGAAAGTAACTAATGAAATATTGACTATTAAGAAGGATGTCCTACTTTATACAAATATATTTAATTTCCCAACTATATCATGAGGTAAATATTATTATCGCGATTTTATGGAAAAGAACATGGAGGTTCAGAGATGTTAAGTAATTTTTTCAGGTCACCAAAACAGTAAGTGGTGGGAGTCCCAGTTCAGCTCAGATCTGCCTGATTTTATGATCTAACTCCACAGGGTGTGGTTTCTGGTTTCTAAACTTAAGAATGGGCTGGACCAGACGACAGAGTCTGGTTCTGGGATGACAATCGGTGAGAATTTTGACTTTGATTAGTCTGGAGCAGCTTTTATTTAGGTTTGCCCCAGTGGCAAGGTGCAGAAGATGTTGAGATAAGTGTTCAGGCGAGCGGACGTAGCAGCTGGCACCTTCCTTATTTTTTGTGGAGACATGCTAGAGGCTCCAAGGGCTGGGCAAGCTGTGACGGAGATATTTGCCTGGTTGGAGGTGCATCAAACTGTGTGCTTGCTGCCTTTATACCACCAGTCATGTTGGTATTCAGCAAGCATAGACAACTTAGTCTACCAATTATGGCAGTAATTCCACCACTGACGAGACCATGTTGATGTTCTGAGCCTTAGCATTCTCTGCCAACACTGGGCATTGTACCCTCATCTCTCTCAAGGTCTCAGGGGGAAGGAAGTTTCTACATGTGTCCACTTGGACTACCCTGCCCATAGCCTCCCTTAAGAAGGCAGGACTCAGACTGGACATGGTGGCTCACACCTGTAATCTCAGGACTTTGGGAGGTTGAGGTGGGAGGATTGCTTGAAGCCAGAAGTTTGAGACCAGCCTGAGTGACATAGTGAGACCCTGTCTTACCAGCCCCCATACCCCTCCCCAATAAACAAATAAATAAAATAAATAAATAAGAAGGCAGGACTCCTAGCCATTTGGCTAAACTGTCACCTCTGTAACTACAGTTCAAAGACTTCATATGCCAAATGGAGTATCTGTATAAACAAGTGATTTAAGTTACTTAGAACAACAACTTTTTGTCAAATTTTATTATGTGAGGATAATTAAAATACATTAATTAAAATTAAAATATATTAATTAAAATATATTAATCAGTCACAATGGCCCAGTGCTAAGAAGATAAACTCACATAAATTTTAAAGTTTTAAAATGTGGGTGTAATAGCATATCATCATATGATTTAATGTGCAAAGGAAAAATTGTGAATATATTTAGATTCTTCCTTGGTCTAGAACTTAGTCAAAATAAAGTGGAGATCTGAGGCAAGTGAGGACACAAAGAAAGTGAAGATGTCTTAGTACTGTGTTTCATACATAGTTGTAACCTACCTTTAGAGATAGTGAAGCAAAAAATTAGAATGATTTAGATTGTTTAGCTGGGAGAAAATAAAACCGATGGTATCCTGTTCTTAATTTGAAATGTTAAGAAAGGTAGAAGAGCATACATCTTTTTTTTTTTTTTTTTTTCTTGAGACGGAGTCTCACTTTGTCACCCAGTCTACCAGGCTAGACTGCAGTGCTGTGATCTCGGCTCACTGCAACCCCTCCCTCCCAGGTTCAAGCGATTCTTCTGCCTTAGCCTCGGGAGTAGCTGGGACTACAGGCAAGTGCCACCATACGGGGTTCCACTATGTTAGCCAGGATGGTTTTGATCTCCTGATCTCGTGATCCGCCTGCCTCAGCCTCCAAAAGTGCTGGGATTACAGGTGTGAGCCACTGCGCCCAGCCAAGCATACATCTCTTAAACCCACATTCTTTCTTTCCATTCCTCGGCAGGAATTATGCTTAAACCATAGGAAAAGGGACTCACTGGTAAATAAATTATCAGACATGATTATTGTTATTCTTAAAATTGTCTTTCCTTGTTATAAATGTAATGCATACAATGTAGAAAGTTAGGAAAATATTGATGAACATGAAAAGAGAATAAAGATTGCTCAGATTCTACGCAACAAAAGATAATTAACATTTTGGTGTATTTCTTTTTTTTTCCTATCTTTTCAATTTTGATTAGGTAATACATTCACATGGTTCAAAAATTCGACGTTACAAAAAACACACCCCAGTCACCTAGGCATGGAGTTCTGCCAGCTGGAAACAAGCAATGTATATTTCTCATGTATTTTTCCAAATCATTCCAGAGCTAATATGTGTATATAAAAACAGATACATGTAGTTTTCCCTTTTTCTTTTTTTCAGAAACTATAGCATACTGTACACATTGTTGTGCAACTTATTATTTTTTACTTAACCATAAATCTTGGAGATTTTTCATATCAATCCACAAAGGACTTTCTCCCGCTATCTCTTTTTTTTTTTTTACTTCTGTGTATCATCCAGTTGCATAGATATATCAGGATTTATCTGAGAAATTTCCTTTTCATGGATATTCATGTTTTTTTCAGATCTTTTGCAAATACAAATAATACTACAATGAATTACCCTATTCCTGTGCCATTTTTTACCTGTATGAGTATGTCTTTTGGATAAATTCCTACTGTGAAAATACTAGGTCAAAAAAAAGTTGGCTAGATTCTGCCAAATTGCCCTCCAGAAAGGTTCTAAATTAATTTCAATCCATATTTTCTTTTATAATTTATAATAAAAAGTATATGTTTATTATTTTACTTCCAGAGAAAGATGATGAGATCATGGAACTTTTCTCCCACTCACCTCTCAATAAATGAATAAGATATAGAAATAGCATGCCCACACAGAGAATTATTAAACTAGAGAGGAGCAAACACTTCTCTAAGAACTTGGAAAAGTGTTGCCAGACACAGAGAGTTGTAGGAATTAATAGGCAAATCCTCAGTTGCTTATTCAGAAATAGTGTTCATCATTTCCCTAGTCACCCATTCACCAAAGATTTATTGAATGCTTGCTACGTGCTGGAATACTAGACCCGTGATAGATTTTGCATATGCAAGAGTGAGAGAGAGAAAAAAGCAAGGGGAAGGTGTTGAGACAAAATTCTCCTCTGTGCTAACACCTCCACATTGGGGTTGAGCAGAGCTGATGGTGACAGGTTGTGGATAGGCAGCCCAGAAGGAAAGACACAGAAAGTTGCCCCGGAAATCTGCACCTCACAGCAGGGTGGTGGTGACTTAGCAAAAGCCACACACACTGCCAATCACATCGGTTTGTTTTTCTCTTGCTGGGAGGAAGACAGGAGAAGAATTGAGGTATAATATGAACTATCCCTAAACATTAAAAAGAAAAGTCTTGACAAAATAAAATGGAAAAAAAATCAATTAAAACTGCTAGAGACATACTGGGTGCATAGAAAGTCCCACGTGAAACCAGTCTTTCATTGTCCACACCAATAGTGCCTTAGCCTGAACTAGAAGCCCTACCTTTGTCCTTTCCTTTTCCCCTTACTTAGCGAGGAAAAAAGCTTTGGTTATAAAGAGCGGACAGCAAATACTCCCTTAGGGCTAACAGCTTCTGACAGTAGCCAAAGTTTAGCAACACCTGAATTAGAGGCATAATCAGGAAATAGAGGCTTTCCCTTCCCCTAGCACCCCTTCCTCAAGTATCAGAACAGACAGAAGTACACCCGATCTAGAGGAATAAACTCTAGTGCAGGCAGAACACAGACCCCAGAACTGTCCCAAGCCCAGCCACAAATGAGATAAGACTATTAATCTCTCTGTTAACAAGAAATCTAGTAGAATTACACGCATTTATTCTTTTTATCATGCAGGTGAGGGTAGAAAAAAATGCTAGCAATCTTCTGCTGCTTTGACAGAACAATCTTACGAGTATTCATAATATATAGGAACACAGAAACGTCAATCATGACATGAAGACAGCATCAGGCTACTGAGTAAGACGACTCATCAGAATCACAGGGCTCTTTGGAGATTACTTTTAAGGAAATGGCAAGGATTTCTAGAGCCTTTGTTTGTATTTTCCTTCCAAGGATAAATTTGTAAGGCTAAAGAACAGAATTAGCGAGTATAGTTATAAATATTCACATGTCTCAATGCCACATCGAATCAGATTCTTTGGATTTGTTTTATGACACAAAGATGGTTAGTCTTCTGCAGCTGCAGAGGAGAAAGCACATTTCCTTCCTCTGTCTTTTAGATTCTTTTTTGTGAATTATGAAGATTTCCTTTTTTAAGAGCCAACTCTGGAATTTTACTTGTAATTTAAAGCAAAAAATCAGACCCGTGGAGTTCAGTATTATTTAGGGAAATGGAGAAAAAGATGAGCATGATTTTACTAAGTAACAGGGAAATAAGCTGAAGCTTATTATGAAGGGAAGATGCCAACTTGCGCCTTGATAAGGAAGGAAGGGGAGAATTCACCTGTAGTATAATTGGAAAATTAGAGGGCCCAGGTAACCAAATTGCTTTTAGACTAAATCGCCTCAAAGATAAACTGTGTTACTCAAGATAAACAGGAATAATTTATAATAATGAAAGGTTCGTTTCAAATGGTAGCTTTGGTAATTTTAAATTTGAATGCACTTAATAACCTAGCCTTAAAAATTGACAGATGAAGAGAAATAGACAAATCCACACTCATAATGTGGCATTTAATATAGCTACTCAGTAGTTGATAGAGCAAATGGGAAAATAATTCCTAAAAATATGTATAATTTAAGCATCATGATTAATAAACTTGATCTAATAAACAGATATTGAATACTGCATGTAACAAGCACATTCACAGAGATTCACCATTTACTGGATTGTAAAGCAGGTGTCAACAAATGTCACAAAAATGAAATAATCATAAGCATATTTCCTAACAAAATACAACAAGTTAGACCTCAGTAACAACAAAAAGACATCAAGAAAACCTTCATATGTTTGGAAATTAATTAAATACACATCTAAGTATCTCATGGGTTAAGTAAGAAATTACAGTGGTGTTAAAAAAATAGTTTGAACTGAGCAATAATGAAAATACTGCCTAACAAAACTTATGAGATTTAGCTAAAGCAACATTTAAAGGAAAAGTATATTAGATGCATATATTAGAAAAAGGCTAAAAATTAATGACTAAAAATTAATAATTCAAGAAAATAGAAAAAGAATAGCAAAAAAACAAAAACAAAAACAAAACACAAAACCTCAACAGCAACAAAGAAGGTGGAAAGAAGGACATGATAGAAATAAGAACAGAAACTAATTAAATAGTTTCCATACACTATGGAGACAATAATGCCAGAGTGATTCTCTGAAATACCTAATAAAATTAACGAACTTCTCGTGAGACCAAAAAAGAGTGATAGCACAAACACACAAATAACTAGTATCAGAAAAGAAAAAGAGGACATTACTAAAAAAGTTAGAAATATTAAAAAAAATAAAAAGTCATTTGAACAATTTTATGCCAGTAAGTTTGAAAATGCAGATGAAATGAACATATTCTAGCAAAGCACAATTTACACAAACTATTGAAATAGAAAAACAGAATGGTGCTAAAATCTGAATGGCCTTTCAATACATTTGAAGAATTGAATTAAGGAAAATTTCAGGCTTCGATGGCTTCACATTGAATTCTGACATTCAAGGAACAAATAATTCTGATCTATTTTCATATTATGCACAAACTCTGAGAGTAAAAAAAGCATGCTGCTAGTCTCATTTTATAAAGTTAGCATAAAGTTGATAGCAAGAGAGAAAAATTATAGGTCAGTGTCACTCAAGAATATAGATAAAAAATTGTAAAAAAAATCAGCAAACTGAATCTAGCAATACATAAAAAGTATAAAGCAATATGACTGTGGTAGCCAGTCTCTAAAATAGGCCCCAGTGTTCACCACCTCTGGGTCATCCCCTCCCACATTCTATTAGGTATGTGACCAACAGAATACAGTAGACATGATGGTATGCCACTTCTGAGATTTGGTTATTAAAGACATGGTGGCTTCTATCTTTATTAATTTCTCTCTCAGATCATTCACTCTGGAGGAAACCAACCGCCATGTCACGAGCAGCCCTATTGAGAGGACTGCGTGATGAGGTATAAGCCTCCTGCCAACTGCCATGTTGATGAGCTTGGAACTGCAGCAATGGCTGACATCCTGACTTGAAACCTTATGTGGGACCTTCTAGATTCCTGACCCACAGAAGCTGCGTGAGACCATAAATACTTGTTATTTAAGCTGTTGCATTTTGGAGTAACTTGTTTTGGAGCAATAGATAACTAATATATACAATAACCAACATGTATGTGTTCCAGGAATGAAAACCTGGTTTGACACGAGAAAAATCAACTAATGAATTCCACCACATTAAAGGAAAAATTTATATGGTCATCTCAGCAAACATACAACAGTGTTTGATGAAATTCAGCATGCATTGATAATTTATTTAAAAATTTTGCAAACAAGAATGAAAGAAGATGCCCTTAAAAGCAATGAAAATGAACAAACTACAGCCTCATGCAACAATCATAAATGAAAAGAAATCAAAAGTAGGTGAAAATAAACTATATTGTTTACAGATTCATACACAGGTGGCAAACCATAAAGACAAGCAAGGAATTGGCCATCACATGCGTCAGGATAGTGATGCATATGGAAGTAGGAGGCAGGTGTTACGGCTCACAGGCAGCTTCTAAACTTAAGACACTGTTCTGTATCTTGACCCAACCAGTAATTACACAGGTGCTTGTTTTCCTTTTTTTTTTTTTTTTGTTCTGAGACAGGCTTTCCCCTCTGTCATCCAGACTGGATTGCAGTGGTGTGATCATGGCTCACTGCAGCCTTGACCTCCTAGGCTCAAGTGATCCTCCCACCTCAGCCCCTCAGCCTTCCAAATAGCCAGGCCACAGGCACACGCCACTGCGCCTACCTATTTTATTTTTTATTTTATTTTATTTTATTTTATTTTATTTTATTTTATTTTATTTTATTTTATTTTATTTTATGTTTTAATAGAGATAGAGTCTCACTATATTGCCTAGGCTCTTTTCAAACTCTTAGGTTCAGGCAATCTATCTGCATCAGCCTCCCAAAATGATGGGATTACAGGGGTGAGCCACCACATCTGGCTCAGGTATTTGTTTTCTAATTATTATTTAAATCATACATATAGGAGCTATGCACTTTTTTCTAAGGGTATTATCTCTCAACAGTAAAAAAAAAAAAATTAATGATGCAGAAAAATAACACTTATTAATGTACCATATTAACAGATTAAAGGTGAAAAACCCATATTATCTCAATAGACACAGGAAAAGCATTTGATAAAATAAAAGCTATTATTTAAATTTAAAAAGACAGTAAATTAGTACAGAAAAAAGAAACATTCTTAACCTGCTAAAAGATATATAGAAAAAAATCTATAGCATACATCATATTTAATGATAAGACATAGGAAAAACTCCCTTTAAAATTAAGTATGAGGTAAGAATAGCTTCAATTGTTGCTTCTCTTTCACCTTGGGTGACAGGAATAACCTTTGTGGTAAGACAAGAAAAATAAATCAAATGTATGAAGATTGGAAAGAATGTAAAACAAAACAAAACAAACAAATCCTGACATTATTCATAGACGTCTACAAAGAAAATCCAAGAAATATCAACAGGCAAATTATTAGACTTAAAAAGTGAGTTCAATAAGGTTATTCAATTTAAGTCAATTTTTTTTTTTAAAAATCAGTGATATTTTTATATACCAGCAACAAAACAAAATACAAAAAATATACTTATTAATAAATATTAAAAACAGATGTGTAAGAATGTTATGGCCTAAATAAATTTGGGAATAGGAAAACTTAGTAATTATGTCAATTATCTCTCAATTAATAAAATACAATAAAGTTATAATAAAAAAGACATATCTTTTAGTAGACTTGAAAAGTCTACTAAAATATGTATGAGAGAAGAGAAAAGGTCCCCAAATAACTAGAAGAAAATGGGAGCGGGGATCTTGTTGTACCATATATCAAGACTCATTTTAAAACTGCATCAATTAAGACACTCTTCCTACACTGGACTGATTTTGACAGAGGTAGCATTGCAGACCAGTGAGCCAAGAATGGACTGTTTAATGAGTGATGAATTTCCAATTGTACAAATGTAATATTGAATTCTTATCTTCCATACATATATTAATACAAAAATTATTTCCAGGGGGATTGTATTAGCTAGGGATCTCCAGAGAAATAGAACCGATAGTGCATACACGCCACACACACACACATACATATCTGGTGGGAGAGAGAGATGATAAGGCATTGGCTCACACAATTATAGAGGCTAAGTTTGAAATCTACAAGATGGGGTGATGATGTGGGAGACCCCAGGGAGAGCCAACATTTCTATTTGAGGGCTGTCAAGCAGGAAGAGCCAATGATGCAGTTGAACTCTGAAGACCATCAGCTGAAGAATTTTTTCTTAGTTGGGGGAGGATTGGTCTTTTTGTTCTATCCAGGCCTTCAACTGATTAGATGAGGCCCACCCTCATTGGAAAGGCAGTCTGCTTTACTCAAAGTTCATGGATTTAAATGTTAATGTCATCCAAAAACACCCTCACAGAAACACCCACAAAAATGTTTGGCCAACTATTTGGGCACTCCATGGCCCAGCCAAATCGACACATAAAATTAACCATCACAGACGTTACATGGAATCCAATATGTAGGAGGATATCTTTATGACCCTTAGGTAGAGAGAGTTTTTTTAATTTTTTTTGAGATGGAGTTTCACTCTTGTTACCCAGGCTGGAGTGCAATGGTGCAATTTCGGCTCACTGCAACCTCTGCCTCCAGGTTCAAGTGATTCTCCTGCCTCAGCCTCCCGAGTAGCTGGGATTACAGGCATGTGCCACTATGCCTGGCTAATTTTGTATTTTTAGTAGAAACGAGATTTCTCCATGTTGGTCAGGCTGGTCTCGAACTCCTGACCTCAGGTGATCCACCCACCTTGGGCTCCCAAAGTGTTGGGATTACAGGCATGAGCCACTGCACCTGGCCTAGAGAGAGGTTTTTAAAAGAAGATACAAAAAATACAAACCATGAAGGAAACATGATAAATTTGACTACATAAAAATGTAAAAAAATTAAATTCCAGTATTTAAAAAAGAGTGAAAAGACAAGCCACAGAAACATCCCAAACTCAATGTTAGCATCTGCTTCTAGAGAGCTCATCCTATAACATGATCTCTTTATCTAAAGTTTCATACAAAATAATGTACTGTATTGTTTATAGAATATAATTCAGAATAGCGGTGGTGTGTTGGGTAGGAGATACATTTTGGGAGGGGTTGTCTAGGACTTCAGAAGCATTTGTAATACTTTATTCCTTAAGCCAATGGTGGGTGTGGGTATGTATTATGTCAGGGCTCCCCAACCCCAGGTCCATGGGCCAGTACCAGTCCATGGTCTGTTAGGAAGAGGGCCACACAGCAGGAGGTGAGTGGCAGGTGAATGGGGAGCCAGTGAGCATTACTGCATTTGCCCTGCCTCCTGTTGGATCAGTGGTGGCATTAGATTGTTATAGCAGTGTGAACCCTATGGTGAATTACACATGTGAGGGAATCTAGGTTGTACGCTCCTTATGAGAATCTAACTGATTCCTGATGGTCTGAGGTGGAACAGTTTCATCTTGAAACCATCCTTGCAGCCCCTACCCAAAAACTGGTCCCTGGTACCAAAAAGGTTGGGGACTGCTGTAATTATATCATTATTTGAATCTTTGGTATTTAAAGAATGAGTAATAAATAAATAAGTAGCAGAAATGAAACTGTCAATCAAAGGAAAAGTAAAAGCCATTATTTTGTATTTGAACACATGAATATGAGATTTATAAATAAAACATCAATATATATAAGCTGAATTTAAAGGCCGAATAAACTAAATATTAATTAAATTGCATGTAACTGTATTTCATTCTGGCCCACAGCCATTTTAGACATTAAAAACCCACTGAAAATTACTCTTCCATACAAATGAAATATGCTTCTATTGCCTCTAAAGGACAAGACCTATGGATGTACTCATTGCACCGCCATTAAGATTAGCGGAATTAAGAATTAATTTCAAAAAAGAAGGATTTATATTTGAAGTTAGATGTGCATAGACATTTTATCAGTCAACAAATATTAAATGCCTACTCTATGCCAGGCACTATTTTCAGATGATACAGATAAGCTGTAAGCGAGAAACACAAAGTGCTCTTGAATCATTAGCATGATTTGTTTTAAGAGTACTGTCTTACATCATCAAAGTATCCAATTGCTAATGTCTGACTTAGGCAAAATATTTCTATTTCAATAAGTCAAGCTATTAGTGGCTGCATAGTACACTGTGCAAGGGGAAAATCTCCTCAAAGATTGCATAGAAAATTAAGGAGTTAATTCCATTTCTGTTCAGTGTTGTAATGGAATTTTGTATTCCAGACTGTTCACACATGTCTCCTTCCCTGAAGGCACCAAGGATTACAAATTTAGAATCAAATATTTCTGACCATAAAAGTTAACTATCCAAATCTTTAACCACATTTAAACTTGCACATGGTCCAGGCAAGGAAAAATTCACAAACGCCAATATTTATTGAGGTAAAAATGTAAATTATGAGAAACCACCTAGACACCTTAAAATAGAACACAGGACTCCATGTTTTATTAAATTTGTGCTGTTTCTCCTACTATAATTACCATCAGAAACACGTTCCATTTTAAGGGTTTTTTTTTGCAGTATTTTTTTTATTTTTAAAAAAGCTGTAAAACTCAAAGCTAAAATTTGGAGTCACTTTAAATTTGAGTCATGAACCAATAAATTTTACAACTTTGGAGTGTTGAAATGGTGTCATAGGAGTTTGAAGTTGACACACATAGTTTGATCATTTGATAGTCATGGATGGCATGAAAAACTATATATTTTAGTAAAAGAACTCTTTGAATGTTTTGACAAACAAACACCAAAACTGGGTTTTGTAATTTTCCTCTTAATTGTTAAAATAGTTGGATTTGTGACATAATAATTTTGCATGTGTATATTTCAATTCATATACTAAATGTACTTATATTTACTTTTTGCTATTTTCATGTTATTTATACAACATACACTTATTGAGTGCCAATTATGTGCCAGATACTCTTCTAGGTTTAGTGTGAGCAAAAGCACGTGTGATACCTATTTTTATTTAACTTTTAGTTCAGTAGGGGAGACAGACATTAGTTAAATAATTACTAGTTGGGTGTGGTGGCTCACGCCTGTAATCTCAGCTGTTTGGGAGGGCAACATGGGAGGATCACTTGAGGCTAGCAGTTCAAGACTAGCCTGGGCAACACAGCAAGACTCTATTTCTACAAAAATGTTTAAAAAATAGCCAGGCATAGTGGTGACCGCTTGTAGTCCTGGCTACTTGGGAGGCTGAGGTGGGAGGATTGCTTGAGGCCAGGAGGCCAGGAATTTGAAGTTACAGTGAGCTATTATCATGCTGCTACACTCCAGCCTGGGTAACAAAGTGAGACCCTGTCTCTCTAAAAAATAATATTACCAAACCAAGAAAGCAGTTTAACTGACAAGAGCTAAAAAGGAGATCATGCAGTACTAACTTAGGAGGGGCATTTGATCTAGTCAAGGAAGGAGGTCAGGGTAGGCTTCTTGGAGGAAATGGCCCTTGGGTTGAAGATCTAAAGATCTTGGAGTTAATTAGGTTAAGAAAGGAGGGCCTGCAATCCCAGCACTTTGAGAGACTGAGGCGGGTGGATCACTTGAGTTCAGGAGTTTGAGGCCAGCCTGGCCAAAATGGTAAATCCCTGTCTCTACCAAAAATACAAAAAAAAAAAAAAAAAAAAAAAAAAAATTAGCCCAGCATGGTGGCTTGTGCCTGTAATCCCAGCTGCTTGGGAAGCTGAGGCAGGAGAATCGTTTGAACCTGGGAGGCAGAGGTTGCAGTGAACCAAGATCGTGCCACTGCACTCCAGCCTGGGCGACAGAGCTAGGCTCTGTCTTAAAAAAAAAAGAGAGAGAGAGAGAGAGGAGGGAAGAAGATTCTGGGCAGAGGGTCCTAAACGCATGTTTAGGCCCTATGACTGGAACCACGTGAGGTTCCGAAAAATAACACACTGAGCAGGAGCTTCTGCAAGCTGAGATCGGGGCAGCAGGTAAGGGTCAGATCACAGGGTCACTGTAAGCCACAGTCAAGAAAGAGTATGTCTTTATCTTCATGTGTGTGCATTTGAGAGCCCCTGCTTCTGTCTGCAATGTGGAGACTATGCCAATAATCTCTGAGTGAGACCTGATGGTAGAGGTGATGTTAGCAGCAGAGACAAAGACACTTCAAAATTGGAATTGGCAGGGCTTTGTGATGGATTGATAATAAGAAAGCTGGATTGGATTGGTGAGCAAAGATGTTAATAATGAAATATAACTATACAATTAAAGCTAACAATAAAATCATATTAAGTCTAATTAGGACACATACATCTTCATGGTAGAAGGCTCAATAACTGTATTAGATGACATTACTTCAGTAAAAATGACTTAGGTCTTATAGTATAGTTTGAATTCACATCTCTTATATTAAAGAAAATTTACCTTTAACACATTGACTTCCTTTATCCCTCCTCTCTAAATGCTTTTCATTTTAACCGAAAATCAATATCATTATATTCAATTTTTTGTCAGTGATAGATTTTGAAAATATCATGAGCTTTAGAGTTATATTTTTTCCATTTAACTGCCTGTGAATTTTTACCTTTTTAAATAAAAACTCTTGGTTTTATAAACTCCTACTATAATCCAAATTTTACTAAATTAAATACAAAACCCACCAAATGAAGGCAATGGTATTCACTTTGACTTAAATTTATAGCCATGTACATAAAACTGTAGAAACTTCACAACTGGACTTACTTTTTAAACCAAAAGAAATTCCCAATATATTTGCAATAGCTCCTGGATCATTCACGAATCTAGGCTTTAACATAATATAATCTGTTCACCCTTTCCTGTTTGGGACTGAGTCAACTTTAATGGAAATTACACATGCACTAGGGGAGAGGAAGCTAATTTAATGTGAAAGAAGCAATTGCAATGCCAGGGCCTCACAGATTCTACTCTCCATTCATTTTCATTAAGATTGCGAGGCAGATCAGGCTTTCCTTCTCCCCTCATTCCCTTTCTCTCCCCAGCCTCCATCCCAGGAGGGGTCTTTTTTTTTTTTTATCAGGGAAGAGAAGCAGAGCATAAGGACACTATGCATGTGTGCTATCAAGGTGATCAGTGTCCACAAGAGAAGATATTACTGAGCAATCAATGGGCTCACTGTCTGATGCACATAGAGGCCAATACCACGGCATCAGCTTTTGAGAAAAGAAAAGCTTTATTGTGAGTCAACTGGCAAGGAGACCGGAAGAAACACTCTAATCTGTCTCCCCAAGCTGGAGTTTGGGTTGGATTTTATAAGCATAGGGTAATGAGGTGTGATCTGATTGGCTCTTGCAATGAGGCGATGCCAGGAGGCATGGTCTGACTGGATCCTGCCATGGGGTGATGCTAGAGCTTGGTCTGATTGGATCCCAGGTCCTGCCATGCAGTGTCCCCTTGTTTATTCAGTTCCTTGGTGCAAGTACTTAGATTCCCTCTGCGATTGCATGCTTGGTTTAACTGGGCATGCTCAAGTTATGTGACCTTCAACCTGGGAGTCCATGGAAACTAAAAAACAACTCACAACTTTGTTACATAAAAGTTGACCCAGATTGGTCTGGTGTGGTTACAAAGAGAGGAGCATTACAGTAGTGTAGGTTTTTCCTTCTCCAAGGGACTTAAGATCCTCTCCCAAAGGACAGATGCTGCCCCTCTAGCCTTCTCGAGGGGAAACAAAATTAATCAATTGACTGGAATTGGAAGATGGAGAGAGGAAGAGATAGGGGTAAGAATGCTGAGGGAAAAAAGACAGAAAGATGAGATTAACTAACACCTGTCTGATGCGTCCTTTAAGTACTGGGAGGGAACTTGAGGCCAAAACAAACAAACAAACAAACAAACAAACAAAAAACACCACCACAAAAACCCGAACATCTGTTCTGTGACTTAATTTGGTCTTTGTATATTTGTGATCTGCTTATTTAATAAGACTTTTCTGTCTGGTAAGAAATTGTGCCTTCACACCCTTCCAGATATAGGCTTAAGCAAGAGTTTATATTTACTACAGTATTAATGCTGTCAATTGTATCTTTACTTTTCCAAAGACTTAGATTTAAAATAAAATACCCCCTTTTATGGAACCTAGTTTGGTAGATTTTTCTATTTTGATACCTTGTTTTATAATACTCTCCCTGTTATTATTTTTACTACCAGAGTCATCCTAAAGATTCAGTTCCCTCGGGGTACTGCCACATGTGGTTTGTTCTTGAATCAAATATGGTATTTGTTCCAGTCTATACTAAATAATTCAAAGCCTAGCATCCCGGATAGTTCCTGCTGTAAAATAAATAATGCCACAGTTATGGGATGAAAGCCAGCTATACAAGTGAACTAGACAGACGGTAAAACTCTAGATACCTGACATACTTGTAAATGTCTTGGGATAAAGTGGCTCTAGCTGTTGCCTATGCATAAGTTGCCATGCTTTGGGCCATCTGGTCCTGTTGCCTTGGCCACAATCAATTAGACTCTGGAAATTTTCAAAACACGTCATTAAGGGCTCTTCATACTAAAATGGGATTACCCAGCCCAGTCAGGTTCTTCCTCACTGAGAACTTGTGTTCAAGATACCCACAGAGTAGAAGTGAAGAGGAAGCGACAGAGAGAAGCTGTGTCATGAATGTGGTGGAGTCACCAGAATAGGGGGCAGTGCAAGTCTACTTGGAGCCACGTCTCCAGACGTATTGAACACCAGGAATAACTACTGCGATGGTAAGTCTGTCATGTCTTGACCAATGCTCCCCAATCTCCAGTGAGGCTGGACTATGCTGACACGTCTCTGGGTCTTTCTGATTTTCTCTATTGTCTTAGTTCCTGCTGCTATAACAAAATACCACAGGCTGGATCATTTATAAATAATGGAAATGTATTACTTATAGTCCCAGAGACTGGAAAGTCCAAGAGCAAGTGAGCTGACAGATTTGGGGTCTGATGAGGGCTTAGTCTTCACACTTACCTAACCTCTCCTCCAATTTTTTTTTCCTTTTTTAATTGACAAATAAAAATTGTATATATTTGTGTTATCAGAACATGATGTTCTGATATATGTATACACTGTAGAATTTGGCTAAATCAAGCTAATTAACATATGCATTACACATATACATTTTTGTAGTTAGAAGACTTATGATCTACTCTAAGCATTTTCAAGTATGCAATACACTGTTATTAGTATAGTCACCATGTTGCATACTAGATCTCTTGAACTTACTCCTCCTATCTATCTTTAATTTTGTTCCTGTTGACCTACCTCTCCCCATCCCTCAGCCTCTCCCCTCCTCAGCCTCTGGTAACCACCATCTCACTCTGCTTCTGTGAGTCTGACTTTTTAAAATTCCACACAAGTGAGATCATGTGGTATTTGACCTTCGAGACTGGCTTATTTCACTTAACATATATCGCCCAGGTTCATCCATGATGTTGCAAATGACAGGATTTCCTTCTTTTTTCTTTTAAGGCTGAATAGTATCCATTGTGCTCTTGTCTTGCAGTGTTCTTTCTACTCGATCCCATTTACCCAAACCCACTCTAGTGGCTCCACCATAGCATGACTGAGTAGTTTTCTTCAGTAACAGGAAATTGCTCTTCCCAATAGTGCTTTGCCTGGTGTAGCCTAGTATGCAGAATGGCTAGCCTTCTTTTTCAGCACGGTCCACATGCTTGCTGGAAGAAGTTACATAAAGAGAAGTGCACAGTGGAAGAAAGCTATCCAAGAGCTGCAAATAGTTTCATTAAATTGAAAACCATAAGCAATTGAGAGAACTTTATTGTGTAGATTTTTTTAATTCCATAAATGCAGATTAAAGTTATATACTCATCCTGTAAGCAAACTAAATAGGAGAGTACAATTTGTAGTTGAAACATTATGTCAGCCCTCTTCATTTTTGTGAAGAAACCTCCATGTGCCTTTTGAGCAACACAACTTATATAAGATGAATTTCTACTACCCTTAAGCAGTTATCTTAAATATTGTCCTAATTTACAAAATAAGCTTTTTGCTCATGACTTTAAAAGTTAAAATGTAACACTGATTTATATTTTCAAAAATATAGCAATATTTCTAAATAAATAAGAGTATAGGAAAAGCAAAGTGAAGCACACAATTCTGAAATAATACAATCCTCTTTATGAAGGTGATAAAATTGCATACTATGTTACTTTAATATCAAAGCATGTGAAATTTATGTTGAAAGTTCATACAAAATAGATATCAATATAGAAAATCATATCAATTAGTGACATTTCCTTTCTATCATGTCCAAGTGTATTTATTTCATTAAATGGAAATCTCTTCTTTTTAAAAATATTTGATCTTAAAAACAATTCATGCAAATTACATTTTTTTGTGATCACATCTCATTATAACTTTGGTGTCTAGAGTTTCACTACTACATCCTGTAAGAAATTATTGTATCATGATCTACAGACCTGAAGTTATTCTTCTACGGAAGCCTCTGTTGGCTAGGATGTGAGTTCTCTGAGGACAGTGACTCTGGCTCATTCATTCTTTTCTCACCAGAATGTAGGTAGACTGGAATTCTTTAAGAGTAGTAACTATTTCTTCTTCACTTGGCAACTATGTTGCTTAGAACATAGTAATTGCTTAATTAGTGTTTAATAATGAAATGAATCAAGTGCTTCATTATTAGTGTTTAATAATGAAATGAATCAATGATCATGTTGCTTAGAACATAGTGCCTAATTAGTGTTTAATAATGAAATTCATCAATGATCAACTTTGCTAAATGCTGGATATGCAGAGAACAGACACCTTTGCTGCCTTCAGGGAACTTGGAGTCAGTGGGAGAGACAACCATGAAATAAGTGAAATTCTGGCAATAGGACCAGAGTGCTACGGGAACAGTTAAGAAGTAGTGATCATTTCTGCCTGGCAAGGTAAAAAGATTGACATTGAAGGTAGCCCTCTATGATAAATGACATTTTTCCAAATTAAAAACAAGGAACAAGGGCCAGGTGTGGTGGCTCATACCTTTAATGCCCGCAATTTGGGAGGTCAAGGTGGGTGGATCACCTGAGGTCAGCAGTTCAAGACCAGCTTGGCCAACATGGGGAAATCTCCTCTCTACAAAAATACAAAAATTAGCCAGGCATGATGGCGGGTGCCTGTAATCCCAGCTACTCGGGAGGCTGAGGTGGGAGAATTGCTTGAACCCAGGAGGCGGATGTTGCAGTGAGCCGAGACTGCACCATTACACTCCAGCCTTGGCAATAGAGTGAGACTCCATCTTAAAAAAAAAAAAAAAAAAGCAAGGGACAAGAACATATTTCAGAGAGTGGATATGAAAAAAGACACAACTGTTATGAGCACAGCATGATCTCAGTATGGTGTGTACATAATGATAGGGCTCCCAGGAAAGGGAATTGAAAAGTAAGAGAATTAGCACTTGTAAACATTATTATGTGTTAGATATTAGATACTCTGTATTATTAACTCTCCAGCAAGATGTTATGGGGCAGTAATGAGGCACCTTATCTTAATGAATAAGATAGTTATTAGGTATAGATGTCATGGTGCTAGAGGATGAGTCCTTTTGGCAAAGGGCTTTGAAGGTCATCCAGTTAAGGTTACATAATCAGACCGGTGTAATTCACTAGTCACGTGGCATACTTACCATTGTTAGTGACAAATATTACCATTCTCCTCCCATAAACTGGGTTACCCGTATGTCCTTTTTTTTTTTTTTTTTTTTGAGATGGAGTCTTGCTCTGTCGCCCAGGCTGGAGTACAGTGGCACGATCTCGGCTCACTGCAAGCTCTGCCTCCCGGGTTCACACCATCCTTCTGCTTCAGCCTACCAAGTAGCTGGGACTACAGGTGCCTGCCACCATGCCTGGCTAATTTTTTGTAGTTTTAGTAGAGACGGGGTTTCACTGTGTTAGCCAGGATGGACTTGATCTCCTGACCTCGTGATCCACCCTCCTCAGCCTCCGAAAGTGCTGGGATTACAGGCACGAGCCACCGCGCCCGGCCGAGTTACCAGTAGCTCATATATAGAAACATGTTTTTATGTTATTTCATTTCACTTCCTTTCTTTTCATCTTTGGCCATATTTTCTATATTCCCTTGTATACCAGACTTTTGGACACCATATAGATTGAAGTTATTTTTTAATTTCCCTGTTTCAGCTTCTTCTTAGTTTTTTAGCTTGTCATTTTTGAGCTTCCTCCATTTTATTGGGGACACCATTTTATTTATGTCTGGATTTAACGAGTCCAAATGCTCTTTCTTTTCAATGATTTTCTTTCATCATTACATAAATCTAGCTCAAAGCCTTCACATTTCATATTTCTCTTTAAAGTGCAGCTTTGATTCTATTTCTCTGTTGTTTCTTTGTCTCTATAGCCAAACACCACATTGTGTCATCTATCACAGAATTTATTTTATGGCTTTTAATCACAGGCTTTACTTAATTCTGATTGTGTCTGTGAACAATGTAGCATTCTTTCATAATAAGAAACTTCTCTGCCTGTTTTTTCTTTCTTTCGTTTTTTTAAGGCATGCTGTTACTCCAAGCTGAAGAACTGCTTATCTGTATAAGGAATCTGACTTTATTACTCATTTCTTCTGTTTACTTACTGAGTTATTATCTAATCTTAAGAACAAACTCATTCTAATGGACTCACACTGCTGTTTGCATCCTCGTAGGTGGCCAGTAAGAGGATGTGAGATCAAATTTTTCATAAAATTATCAAATGAATAGACAAAATGACATAAAACATCTGGACTTTTGGGTAAGCATTTGGTAGCATATGCATTAGAGAAATGGAAATGCATGCCTTTGGTTATTGATACCATGAAATGAATCTTGGGACTATAAACAATGTACAGTTTAAAATGAAGTAGCATGTGGATGAACGAACTTGGTTTAGATTAGCAGACCTGGCAGAGTTTAAGGTCAAACTCAGTTTTGTTTAACATCTTCATAAATAATCTGGAAGACATATTTTTAAAAACCCTATAATTACATGTTTAAGTGACTTCAAGCTGGGAAGTGTTAAACATGATATGAGGAAAAGGACTAGAAGAGGTGAATAGATAAAATGATAAACTTGTTTTTCATTAATCAGGAAAAGTATGAAATGATAGTTTAGCATGAGAACAAATTTATGGCAAGTTACTAAAAGGAGAAAAAAACATGAGTAAAGGAAGAACAATGTCGAAAGGAGGCCATAGAAAGCAACTTGAATGTGGTATGGAAGCTAAAATGGTCATTATTTTATAGAGTTCTCTTAAAATGATTCTGTGATTTTTCTCATGGGAGGCACATAAATTGCTGACCTAAGTACCAATAAGACACAGAACTATTAAGATGTTTATGTGAGTTATAAAATCACATGCACAAATTCATACATTTTTGCACTTAATTTTTATTGATTTTACTGAAAAATCAACAGATAGAAAGACTGAAGTTTTTTAGGGGGCCAACAACTATATGAATTTGAACACATGTTTAGATTCCTGTAACCACCACACTTAGGTGACAGAAGAGTTCCATCTGTAAAACACTTCCTTTCATATCCCTCTTCCCACTCCAAGCCTCTGGCAATCACTTATGTTCTCTGTTCCTATAGTTCTGCCTCTTTGAGATGTTATGTAAATAGAAACATACATTATCTAATGTCTCTTTTGTCCTTTGAGGTGTATTTTTTTATTGTAGTTAAAAACACATCATGTAAAATTCACCATTGTGACCTTTTTTTAAGTGTACAGTACAATAATATTAACTATATGCACATAGATTTAAGTGTAACGGATCTCTAGAATTTCAGTGCAGTGGATATCTTCAAATTTATCAGCTTGCAATACTGATACTCTATAGCCATTGAACGCCAATTTCCTTTTCCCTGATTCCCACAGCCCCTGGAAACCACCATTCTGATTTCTGTTTCTAAGAGTTTAACGACTTTAGATATTTCATATAAGTAGAATCATGTAGTATTTAACCTTTTGTGATTGGCTTATTTCACTCAGCATAATGTTCTCAAGGGTCATATAGGACAGAATTTCCTTCCTTTTAAGGTGGAATAATATTCCATTGTATGTATATGTCACATTTTCTTTATTCATCTGTTTGATGGACATTTAGGTTGCTTTCACCTGTTAGCTATTGTGAATAATACTGCAATGAACATGAAGTGCAAATATCTCTTTAAGATCTTCTTTTCAATTCTTTTGGATATATTCCCAAAAGTGCAGTTGGTGGATCACACGGTAATTCTGTTTTCAATTTTTTGAGGAGTCTTGATACCATTTCCCATAGCAGCTGAAACTATTTTACATTCCCACCAACAGGGCATGACTTCCAAATTCTCCACATCCTCACCAACACTTGTTATTTTCTTTAATTCTAAATATCCTAATGAGCGTAAGGTGATATCTCACTGTGGTTTGGGTTTTTGTTTTTTGAGACTGGGTCTTACTCTGTCACCCAGGCTGGAGTGCAGTGTCACAGTCATGGCTTACTGCAGCCTTGAGCTCCTGGGATCAGGCAATTACCCCAACTCAGTCTGTTGAGTAGCTGGGACTATAGGCATGCACCACCATGCCTGACTAATTTTTATCTTATTTTATTTTATTTTTATTTTTATTTTTTGTAAAGATGGTGTCTCACTATGTTGTCCAGGCTTGTCTTGAACTCCTGGGCCCAAGCGATCCTCCTGTCTTGGCTTCCCAAAGTGCTGGAAATACAGGCGTAAGTGTCTTCGTCTGTTTTGGGCTGTTGGTAAAAATTCCATAGACTGAATACTTTATAAAGAACAGAAATTTATTTCCCACAGTTCCAGTGCCTGGGAAGGCACAAACAGGTGCCTGGTCTCTGCTTCCAAGATGGAGGCTTTAACTATGTCCTCTGGAGGAGAAGAATGCTGTGTCTCAGGTCCAAGATGGCCGAATAGGAACAGCTCCAGTCTACATCTCCCAGAGTGAGCAACGTGGAAGACGGATGATTTCTGCATTTCCAACTGAGGTACCGGGTTCATCTCACTGGGGATTGTCAAACAGTGGGTGCAGGACAGTGGGAGCAGCACACTGAGCCTTAGCCAAAGCAGGGTGAGGCATTGCCACACCTGGGAAGCGCAAGGGGTCAGGGAATTCCCTTTCCTAGCCAAGGAAAGGGGTGACAGATGGCACCTGGAAAATTGGGTCACTCCCACCCTAATATTGCGCTTTTCCAATGGTCTTAGCAAATGGCACACCAAGAGATTATATCCCGTGCCTGGCTCGGAGGGTCCTACACCCATGGAGCCTTGCTCATTGCTAGCACAGCAGTCTGAGATCAAACTGCAAGGCTGCAGTGAGGCTGGGGGAGGGACATCTGCCATGGCTGAGGCTTGAGTAGGTAAACAAAGTGGCCAGGAAGCTCAAACTGCAGCTCAAGGAGGCCTGCCTGCCTCTGTAGACTCCACCTCTGGGGGCAGGGCATAGCCGAACAAAAGGCAGCAGAAACCTCTGCAGACTTAAATGTCCCTGTCTGACAGCTTGGAAGACAGTAGTGGTTCTCCCAGAACGCAGTTTGAGATCTGAGAATGGACAGACTGCCTCCTCAAGTGGGTCCCTGACCCCCAAGTAGCCTAACTGGGAGGCACACCCCAGTAGGGGCAAACTGACACCTCACACAGCTGGGTACTCCTCTGAGACAAAATTTCCAGAGGAATGATCAGGCAGCAACATTTGCTATTCACCAATATTCACTGTTCTGCAGACTCCGCTGCTGATACCCAGGCAAACAGGGTCTGGAGTGGACCTCCAGCAAATTCCAACAGATCTGCAGCTGAGGGTCCTGACTGTTAGAAGGAAAACTAACAAATAGACAGGACATCCACACCAAAACCCCATCTGTGCGTCACCATCATCAAAGACCAAAGGTAGATAAAACCACAAAGATGGGGAAAAAACAGAGCAGAAAAACTGGAAACTCTAAAAATCATAGGGCCTCCCCTCCTCCAAAGGAATGCAGCTCTTCACCAGCAATGGAACAAAGCTGGACGGGGAATGACTTTGATGAGCTGAGAAAAGAAGGCTTCAGACGGTCAAACTACCCTGAGCTAAAGGAGGAAGTTCGAACCCATGGCAAGGAAGTTAAAAACATTGAAAAAAAAATTAGATGAATGGCTAACTAGAAAAACCAATGCAGAGAAGTCCTTAAAGGACCTGATGGAGCTGAAAACCACGGCATGAGAACTACGTGATGAATGCACAAGCCTCAGTAGTCGATTCGATCAACTGGAAGAAAGGATATCAGTGATGGAAGATGAAATGAATGAAATGAAGTGGGAAGAGAAGTTTAGAGAAAAAAGAATAAAAAGAAATGAACAAAGCCTCCAAGAAATATGGGACTATGTGAAAAGACCAAATCTACGTCTGATCGGTGTACCTGAAAGTGACGGGGAGAATGGAATCAAGTTGGAAAACACTCTGCAGGATATTATCCAGGAGAACTTCCCCAATCTAGCAAGGCAGGCCAATATTCAAGTTCAGGAAATACAGACAACACCACAGAGATACTCCTCGAGAAGAGCAGCTCCAAGACACATAACTGTCAGATTCACCAAAGTTGAAATGAAGGAAAAAATGTTAAGGGCAGCCAGAGAGAAAGGTTGGGTTACCCACAAGGGGAAGCCCATCAGCCTAACAGCTGACCTCTTGGCAGAAACTCTACAAGCCAGAAGAGAGTGGGGACCAATATTCAACGTTCTTAAAGAAAAGAATTTTCAACCCAGAATTTCATATCCAGCCAAACTAAGCTTCACAAGTGAAGGAGAAATAAAATCCTTTATAGACAAGCAAATGCTGAGAGATTTTGTCAGCACCAGGCCTGCCCTACAAGAGCGCTTGAAGGAAGCACTAAACATGGAAAGGAACAACCGGTACCAGCCACTGCAAAATCATGCCAAATTGTAAAGACCATCAAGGCTAGGAAGAAACTGCATCAACTAATGAGCACGATAACTAGCTAACATCATAATGAAAGGATCAAATTCACATATAACAATATTCATCTTAAATGTAAATTGGCTAAATGCTCCAGTGAAAAGACACAGACTGGCAAATTGGATAAAGACTCAAGACCCATCAGTGTGCTGTATTCAGGAAACCCATCTCACGTGCAGAGATACACATAGGCTCAAAATAAAGGGATAGAGGAAGATCTAGCAAGCAAACGGAAAGCAAAAAAAGGCAGGGGTTGCAAACCTAGTCTCTGATAAAACAGACTTTAAGCCAACAAAAACCAAAAGAGACAAAGAAGGCCATTACATATGGTAAAGGGATCAATTCAACAAGAAGAGCTAACTATCCTAAATATATATGCACCCAATACAGGAGCACCCAGATTTATAAAACAAGTCCTTAGAGACCTACAAAGAGACTTAGACTCCCACACAATAATAATGGGAGACTTTAACACACCACTGTCAACATTAGACAGATCAACGAGACAGAAAGTTAACAAGGATATCCAGGAATTGAACTCAGCTCTGCACCAAGAGGACCTAATAGACATCTACAGAACTCTCCACCCCAAATCAACAGAATATACATTCTTCTCAGCACCACATCGTACTTATTCCAAAATTGACCACATAGTTGGAAGTAAAGAACTCCTCAGCAAATGTAAAAGAACAGAAATTATAACAAATTGTCTCTCAGACCACAGTACAATCAAACTAGAACTCAGGATTAAGAAAATCACTCAAAACCACACAACTACATGGAAACTGAACCACCTGCTCCTGAATGACTACTGGGTACATAACGAAATGAAGGCAGAAATAAAGATGTTCTTTGAAACCAATGAGAACAAAGACACAACATACCAGAGTCTCTGGGACACATTCAAAGCAGTGTGTAGAGGGAAATTTATAGCACTAAATGCCCACAAGAGAAAGCAGAAAAGATCTAAAATTGACACCCTAACATCACAATTAAAAGAACTAGAGAAGCAAGAACAAACACATTCAAAAGCTAGCAGAAGGCAAGAAATAACTAAGACCAGAGCAGAACTGAAGGAGATAGAGACACAAAAAACCCTTAAAAAAATCAATGAATCCAGGAGCTGGTTTTTTGAAAAGATCCACAAAATTGATAGACCACTAGCACGACTAATAAAGAAGAAAAGAGAGAAAAATCAAATAGACACAATAAAAAATGATAAAGGGGATATCACCACCGATCCCACAGAAATACAAACTACCATCAGAGAATACTATAAACACCTCTATGCAAATAAACCAGAAAATCTAGAAGAAATGGATAAATTCCTCGACACATACACCCTCCCAAGACTAAACCAAGAAGAAAGTGATTCCCTGAATAGACCAATAACAGGCTCTGAAATTGAGGCAATAATAGCCTACCAACAAAAAAAAAGTCAAGGACCAGATGGATTCACAGCTGAATTCTACCAGAGGTACAAGGAGGAGATTGTACCATCCCTTCTGAAACTATTCCAATCAATAGAAAAAGAGGGAATCCTCCCTAACTCATTTTATGAGACCAGCATCATCCTGATACCAAAGCCCGGCAGAGACACAACAGAAAAAGAGAATTTTAGACCAATATCCCTGATGAACATCAATGCAAAAGTCCTCAATAAGATAGTGGCAAACTGAATTCAGCAGCACATCAAAAAGCTTATCCACCATGATCAAGTTGGCTTCATCCCTGGGATGCAAGGCTGGTTCAACATATGCAAATCAATAAACGTAATCCAGCATATAAACAGAACCAATGACAAAAACCACATGATTATCTCAATAGATGCAGAAAAGGCCTTTGGCAAAATTCAACAGCCCTTCACACTAAAAACTCTCAATAAATTAGGTATTGTTGGGACGTATCTCAAAATAATAAGAGCTATCTATGACAAACCCACAGCCAATATCATACTGAATGGGCAAAAACTGGAAGCATTCCCTTTGAAAACTGGTACAAGACAGGGATGCCCTCTCTCACCATTCCTAGTCAACATAGTGTTTGAAGCTCTGGCCAGGGCAGTCAGGCAGGAGAAAGAAATAAAGGGTATTCAATTAGGAAAAAAGGAAGTCAAATTGTCTCTGTTTGCAGATGACATGATTGTATATCTAGAAAACCCCATCGTCTCATCCCCAAATCTCCTTAAACTGATAAGCAACTTCAGCAAAGTCTCAGGATACAAAATCAATGTGCAAAAACCACAAGCATTCTTATACACCAATAACAGACAGAGAGCCAAATCATCAGTGAACTCCCATTCACAATTGCTTCAAAGAGAATAAAATACCTAGGAATTCAACTTACAAGGAATGTGAAGGACCTCTTCAAGGAGAACTACAAACCACTGCTCAAGGAAATAAAAGAGGATACAAACAAATGGAAGAACATTCCATGCTCATGGGTAGGAAAAATCAATATCGTGAAAATGGCCATACTGCCCAAGGTAATTTATAGATTCAATGCCATCCCCATCAAGCTACCAATGACTTTCTACACAGAATTGGAAAAAACTACTTTAAAGTTCATATGGAACCGAAAAAGAGCCCGCATCGCCAAGTCAATCTGAAGCCAAAAGAACAAAGCTGGAGGCATCACGCTACCTGACTTCAAACTATACTACAAGGCTACAGTAACCAAAACAGCATGGTACTGCTACCAAAACGGAGATATAGACCAATGGAACAGAACAGAGCCCTCAGAAATAATGCCACATATCTACAAGTATCTGATCTTTAACAAATCTGACAAAAACAAGAAATGGGGAAAGGATTCCCTAGTTAATAAATGGTGCTGGGAAAACTGGCTAGCCATATATAGAAAGCTGAACTGGATCCCTTCCTCACACCTTATACAACAATTAATTTAAGATGGATTAAAGACTTAAATGTTAGACTTAAAACCATAAAAACCCTAGAAGAATACCTAAGCAATACCATTCAGGACAGAGGCATAGGCAAGGACTTCATGACTAAAACACCAAAAGCAATGGCAACAAAAGCCAAAATTGACAAATGGGATCTAATTAAACTAAAGAGCTTCTGCACGGCAAAAGAAACTACCATCAGAGTGAACAGGCAACCTACAGAATGGGAGAAAATTTTTGCAATCTACTCATCTGACAAACGGCTAATATCCAGAATCTACAAAGAACTTAAACAAATTTACAAGAAAAAAACAAACACCCCATCAATAAGTGAGCAAAGGATATGAACAGACCCAACTCAAAAGAAGACATTTATGCAGCCAAAAGACACATGAAAAAATGCTCATCATTACTAGCCATCAGAGAAATGCAAATCAAAACCACAATGAGATACCATCTCACACCAGTTAGAATGGTGATCATTAAAAAGTCAGGAAACAATAGGTGCTGGAGAGGATATGGAGAGATAGGAACACTTTTATACTGTTGGTGGGACTGTAAACTAGTTCAACCATTGTGGAAGTCAGTGTGGTGATTCCTCAGGGATCTAGAACTAGAAATACCATTTGACCCAGCCATCCCATTACTGGGTATATACCCAAAGGATTATAAATCATGCTGCTATAAAGACAGATGCACATGTATGTTTATTGCAGCATTATTTACAATACCAAAGACTTGGAACCAACCCAAATGTCCATCAATGATAGACTGGATTAAGAAAATGTGGCACATATACACCATGGAGTACTGTGCAGCCATAAAAAAGGATGAGTTCATGTCCTTTGTAGGGACATGGATGAAGCTGGAAACCATCATTCTGAGCAAACTAGCACAAGGACAGAAAACCAAACACCGCATGTTCTCACTAATGGGTGGGAATTGAACAATGAGAACACATGGACAGAGGAAGGGGAACATCACACACCGGGGACTGTCATGGGGTGGGGGGAGGGAGGAGGGATAGCATTAGGAGATATACCTAATGTAAATGACAAGTTAATGGGTGCAGCACACCAACATGGCACACGTATACACATGTAACAAACCTGCACATTGTGCACATGTACACTAAAACTTAAAGTATAATAAAAAAAAAGAAATCTAAATTCACAAAATTTTCATATTTTGTTTTTTTTAACAACAACAAAAAAGAATGCTGTGTCCTCACGTGCCAGAAGCTGGAAGTCAAAAATGGATGAACCTTCTCCCTCAAGCTTTTCCTTAATTTCATTCGTGAGGGAGGAGCCTTCATGGTCTAATCACCTCTTAGACCCACCCATCCCCCACTGTCACACTGGCAACATTTGAATTTTAGAGGTGATACATTCCAATCACAGCAATTAATGATTTGGGGATTCTTCAGATTCTTGTTGGCCATTTGTATATCTTCGTCAGAGAAATGTCAATCCAAGTCTTTTGCCCATTTTGAGTTGTTTGTTTTGTGTGTTTTCAGTTGCAGAAGTTCTTTATATATTCAGGACATTAACTCATTATCAGATATGGTTTGCAAATATTTTTTGCCATTTCACAGGTTGACTTTTCCCTCCAGTGGTTGCCTTTTTGCTTTGCAGGAATTTTTCAGTTTGATGTACTCCCGTTTGTGCATTTGTGCTTTTGTTGTCTGTGCTGTTGATGACATATCCAAGAAATCATTGCCAATCCAATGTTATGCAGCCTTTCATTGTTTTCTTCTAGGATTTTTACAGTTTTCAAATTATATATTGAGGACTTGAATCCATCTTAATTTTTGCCTATGGTGTAAGGTAGGGGTCCAACTTCATTCATTTGTTATGTGGATATTAAGTTTTACCAACATCATTTGTTGAAGAGACTATCTTTTCCCCATTGTGTAGCCTTGGCACCTTTGTTGAAGATCATGTGACCATACACATGAGCATTTATTTCTGGGTTTTCAATTCTGTCCTTTGGTGTACATGTCTATCTTAATGCCAGCACCATATTGTAGCTTTATAATGTTTTGAAATCAGGAAATGGGAGGCTTCCAGCTTTGTATTTCTTTCTCAAGATTGGTTTGGCTCTTCAGGGTTGAGATTCCATATGAATATTAGGATTTTTTTCTATTTCTGCAAAAGTGCCATTGATATTTTGGTGAAGAGTGTGTTGAATCTGTAGATTGCTGTGGATAGTATGGATATTTTGACAACATTAAGTCTTTCAGTCCATGAACACAGTATGTCTTTCTATTTATTTCTATCTTCCTCGATATCTTTCAGTAATGTTTTGTAGTTTTCTGTGTACAAATCTTTAGACTTCTTGGTTTTTATTCCTATTTTATTCTTTTTGATGCTATTGTAGATGGGATCATTTGTAAATTTCCTATTCAGATTGTTCATTATGTATAGAAATGCAGCTGCCTTTTATCTGTTGATTTCATATGCTACTTTGCTGAATTTGTTCATTAGGTGTAAGTTTTTTGTGTAATCTTTAGAGTTTTCTACATATAAGATCCTGTCATCTGCAAACAGAGAAAATTTTACTTATTTCTTTCCTATTTGGATGCATTTTATTTCTTTATCTTGCCTGAGTGTTCTGACTAGGACTTCCAGTATTACGTTGAATAGAAGTGGCAAGAAAGGGTGTCTTTGCCTTGTTCCTGATCTTAAATGGAAAATTCAGATTTTCACCATTGAGTATGATGTTATTATGGCCTTTTCATATATGGCCTTTAGTATGGTGAGGTAATTTCTTCTATTTCTAGTTTGTTGGGTTTTTTAAATCAAAAAATTGTGTTGAATTTTTTCAAATGCTTTTTGTATTTATTCAGATGCTTTTTATCCTTCATTCTGTCAGTGTAATGTATTACATTAATTTCCATATATTGAGCTGTCCTTGCATTTCAGGAATAAGTCACCTTTTGTTATGATATATTATCCTTTTAATGTGTTGTTGAATTTATTGTGCTCATATTTGCTGAGGATTTTTGCATCAATAGTCAATAGGAATATTGATCTTTAGTTTTCTTATAGTATCTTTGTCTGATTTTGGTATCAGTGTAATGCTGACTTCATTGATTGAATTTGGAAGTATTCTCTTCTTTTCAATTTTTGGGAATAATTTGAGAAGGACTGGTGTTCATTCTTCTTCAAAGTTTGGTGGAATTCTCCAGTGAAGCCATCAGGTTCTGGGATTTTTGCAATGGAAGGTTTTTGGCTCTAACTAATCTTTATTATTTCTATCCTTCTACTAACTTTGGGTTTAGTTTGTTCTTCTTTTTATAGTAGATTGAGATGTAAAGTTAGCTTGTTAATTCGAGATCATTCTTCTTTTTAACTTTAGGTGTTTACTGTTATTAATTTCTCTTACTATTGCCTTTGATGTATCCCATAATTTTTGAGATGTTATGTATTTATTTTAATTTGTCTCAAGATATTTTCTAATTTCCCTTGTGATTTCTTCTTTGACCCATTGGTTGTTAAATTATGTGTTGTTTCATTTCCACATATTTTGGATTTTCCATTTTGCCTTTTGCTATTGATTTTTTAGTTTTACTACATTGTGGTTGGAAAAGAGTCTTGGTATGATTTCATTCTTAAGTTTGTTAATACTTATTCCATGACCTAACAGATAATCTATTCTGGAAAAGGGTGTGTATTCTGCTGTTGTTGGGTAGAATGTTCTGTTTGTCTGTTAGGTCTAATTGGTCTATAGTGTCAATCAAGTCCTCTCTTTCCTTGTTGGTCATCTATTTGGTTGATCTACCCATTACTGAAAGTAGAGAATGCCTTTATGTCTAATGTGAGTCTCTTGTAGACAACATATAGTTGAATTTTGATTTTTAAAAATCCATTCAGCCACTCTATTCCTTTTGATTGGATAGTTTAATTAATTTACACTTAAAGTAATTATTGTTAGGGAATGATAATGATTTACTATTGACACTTTGTTCATAGTTTTCTATATGTCTTGTAGTTATTTTGTTCCCCTTTTTCTCTCTTGCTGCCTTCCTTTGTGTTTTGTTGAATTTTTAATAGTGACATGCTTTGATTCCTTTCTCATTTTCTTTTGTGCATCTTCTATAGATATTTTCCTTGTGGTTATGATGAGAATTACATAAAACATCTTATAATAATAACTTCAATTGCATACACATCTGTACTTCTTTACCTCTCCTCACTTAATGTTATCAGTGTCACAAATTATGTTTTTATATTTGGTATTTATTACCATAGAGCTATGGTTAAATGTTTGTCCCCTTCAAAACTCATGTTAAAACTTAATTGCCATTGTAATAGTGTTAAGAGGTGGGACTTTTAAGAGGTGATTAGACAATGAGGGTTCTGCACTCATGGGTGGAATTGGTGCTGTTATGATAGGGTGAGTTTGGTTGGCCCCCTCTTGCCCTCTCTTGCCCCCTCTCACTCTGTTACTTTCTGCCAAGGGATGGCGCAGGAAGAAGGCCCTTGTTGGATGCTGGCACCTTGATATTGGACTTCCCAGCTTTCGGAACTGAGAGCTGCCAATATATTTCTGTTCATTATAAATTACCCAGTCTCAGGTATTTTGTTATAGTAGCACCAAATGGATGGAAACACACAGTTTTATAGTTGTAGCTATTTCTTATGCTTTTGTCTTTTAAACTCTGTATCTGAATTGAGAATGATTTATGCACGATCACTATAGTATTTACAGAATTCTGTATTTGTTTACATACTTACCTTTACCAAAGGCTTTATATTTTCATATACTTTCATGTTGCTGCTAGCATTCTTTCACTTCAACTTGAAGGGCTGCCTTTTACAATTCTTGTAAGGCAGGTTTAGTGGTGATACATTTCTTCAGCTTTTGTTTATTCAGGAAGAACTTTATTTCTCCTTCATTTTTAGAGGACGTTTTTGCTAGAGATAGTATTCTTGGTTGGCAGTTCTTTTTCTTTTTCATTTTTTTTTTTTGAGAAGGAGTCTTGCTCTGTCACCCAGGCTGGAGTGCAGTGGTGCAATCTCGGCTCACTGCAAACTCTGCCTCCTGGGTTCACGCCATTCTCCTGCCTCAGCCTTCTGAGTAGCTGGGACTACAGGTGCCCGCCACCATGCCTGGCTAATTTTTTGTATTTTTAGTAGAGATGGGATTTCACCATGTTAGCCAGGAAGGTCTCGATCTCCTGACCTCGTGATCTGCCCGCCTCAGCCTCCCAAAGTGCTGGCATTACAGGCGTAAGCCACCGCGCCTGGCTAGCAGTTCTTTTTCTTTCAGGTCTTTGAATATATCAGTCCACTCCCTTCTGGTTTGTAATGCTGCACTGAGAAATCTATGAAATCTCAACTTGTTTGTTACAAATCACTTTTCTTTTGCTGCTTTCAAGATTCTTTGTGTTTAACTCTTGACAGTTTGATTATAATGTGTCTTAGTGTGAGCCTCTTTGGGTTCATCCTAGTGTTGAGTTTCTTGAATTTGGATGTCTATTTTCTTCCTCAGATTCGGGACATTTTTGGCCATTATTTCTTAAAATCAGCTTTCTACCCATTCTTTTTCTCTCTTCTCCTTCTGAGTTGCCCATAATATGTAAATTGGTCTGCTTAATGCTTAGGCTTTCTTCAGTTTTCCTCATTATTTTTCTTTTTGTTCCTCTGACTTAATAATTTCAAATGACCTGTTTTGATGATTCTTTCTTGATTTCCCTTTAGGGAATTTTTCAATTTAGTTGTTGGATTCTTCAGCTCCAGAATTTCTGTTTGGCACTTTTCTGTAGTTTCCATCTCTTTGTTGTTATCCTCATTTGTTGATCTGACATTTTTCTGATTTTAATTGTCTATGTTCCCTTGTAATACATTGAGCTTCCTTAAGATGATTGTTTTCAATTCTTTGTTGGGTAATTCATGGTTCTATGTTTCTTTAGGGTTGGTTTCTAGAGATTTATTTTGATTCTTTGATTGGGCCATGTTTCCCTGATTCTTTTTATGCTTTATTTTGTTATCATTTTTGCATTTGAAAAAATAGCTACCTCTCCCAGTATTTATGAACTGGCTTCATGTTGAAGACACCTTTACCAACCAATCTGGCTAGAGATGCTAAGGGTCTCTTTTAAACCTTTCATGGGGATGCAACTTCTCTGGGCCAAGTGGCCACTTCATGCATTCTTTCCAGATTTCATAGCTGCATTTACTGAGAGACAGGGTGGAGTATGCTTGCATCATCTTACCTAGAACCAGTAGCCCTCTGATTTGTATTTGCCCAATATAAATTACAGATTCTTTTTTAGGAAATTTCAAATTAAAATGGCATTATAGCTACTTTTAAAATCATTTCCTCTTTTTTCTTGCCTTGCTTTTTTCCTCCTGCCTTACTACTCAACATTATTTACCTAAATCATCTACTCCACTCAAATATGTATGGGTAAGGAAGGAAACACCCAGAATGAAAGAGTAAAAGTAAAGGTAACAACAGTGAGAGTCTTTAACAATCTGATATAGGCAGGCAGTGTAAACTCTAAACCATGTTTCCTATAGTTAGAGCAACTCAAAGATTTCAAAATTCTCTTTTCATAGGAATGACATTCTCATCATTAGAGGCTCTAAGCAGAGGCTAAATAACCACCTGGTGTAGGTGACTGCAGGGAATTTAAGTCCTAAATAGGAGGTTGTGTCTGGTAAACTTTAAGGTGCCTCCTACATCCTCCTAGGACAGAAATTGCATTAAGGATTTTAAAAGAAGTCATAGGTGAGAGAAAATCATACTCACCTCTCAACAAATATTTATTAAGTAGCTACTCTTTGGTTGGGCCCTGGGGATATGCAAGTGAACATGACACATTCCCTCTTTCCAGGAATGTATAGGTATAGAGAAAGACAGACAAGTAAATAGGCAATTATGAGTCAGTGTGACAAGTGCTACAATAGGGACAAGCACAAGACGTTATGGAGTCTGTTGGAGGGCTTCTATATTTAGGAATCAGGGAAGTCTTCATGGGAGGGGAACTTCTAAACAAAGGGTCTACTAGGATTCAGGGAAAAGGAGGAGGGAAGAGAGGCTGTTCTAGGAAGATAAACAACCTGGGCAAGGTTGAGGCAGGAGAGTGTGGTGTATTCCTGGAACTGCAAGGGCTATAGGCAGGTTGAGTAGTATCATCCCTTTCCAGTGGGGTAAAAGCCACCATTTCATTGTCCCCAATTCTTTGGATATGTGTTTGCATATTTGAGAGCAATGGAATGTTCCTGAAACATCTTCACAGTAGTCTTAAACCTTTCACATTTATCTTAATTTTTATTTCAGTCTTTCTTTGTCCTCTCTATAAATAGCATATGGTTAAGATTTTGTAAATAATCAAACTTACACTCTCCTGTTAGGGAAGTTTAATTCATTAATATTTATTGTGTTTTTGTTTTATTAATTTCATCTTATTTAATGTTTATTATTTATCATGCTTTGTTTAAAATCATCTTTTTTCTGTCTCTGCTTTTGTTTGCATTGACCATGCTTTTAATTTTTAAAATCTTTCTTGTATCTTAAAAGATCTACTATCTATTTGTAATTAGTGGGTAGCTATTTTTTTTCCTTAGAGGCTTTTATCTAAAGTTTTATCCTACTACTTCAAATAGCCATAGTTAAGTCATTATTTCTCCATACATATGACAGAATAAAACACTTGTATCTTTCCCCAGCTAGAAAATTTTATTTCCCATTCCCTTTCCACATTAAGGCTTCAGAACATTTTTATTTCCCCAATCTCTGTTACTAGCCTGATCCCCTTCATCTGACACTCCATGCCAAATAAATGAGCAAATAAAATACCTCCTTGGTTTTGCTAAGAAAATTTATAATGTTGGTTTCAGGTCATTATTAAGCTTTCCTTAGTAGGCAACCTCCTCATTTAAATATTTCATCAACAAATATTTATTGAGTACATACTGTATGCCAGTGGTCATTAGGCTCTACAGATACTGTCATATGTAAGTATAGTAGAGAAGTTAGATAACAAGACAAGACAACAAAATATATTTTAAAAAATAGGCTGATAGGAAGTGATAGAAAGTGACCAGGTGAGGCTGTGAGCAGAAGTAGAAGAAGCCATGAGGGGACCAGCAGGAAGAGTACTCAGCCCGAGGGAATTGCATGTATGATGATCATATGGTGTGGGATTGGTCTTAGAGGTGGGCACAGGCAGTTTTTGAAAGGCTTTGAAGGGCTCAGGTAAGGAATGAGGACTTTTTTTCCAAGTGTGATAGGAACTCATTGAATATTGATTGATTGATTTTAGAGCAGAATCTCATTCTGTTGCCTAGGCTGGAGTGCAGTGGCATAATCATAGCACACTGCAACTTCGAATTCCTGGGCTCAAGCGGTCCTCCTTCCTCAGCCTCCCAAGTAGCTGGGGCTACAGGCATGGGCTAACATGCCTGGCCAATTATTTAATTTTTTGTAGAGGTAGAGTCTCACTATGTTGCCCAGGTTGGTATTGAGGTCCAGAACTCCTGGCTTCAAGGGATCCTCGTAACTTGGCCTCCCACAGTGCTGGGATTACAGGTGTGGGCCATACTGCCTGGACAATAAATGTTTTTAAATTGTTGCAGTTATTATTATTTTAATTAATTTTTATTGTACTTTAAGTTCTGGGGTACATGTGCAGAACTTGGAGGTTTGTTACCTAGGTATACACATGCCATGGTGGTTTGCTGCACCCATCAACCCATCATCTACATTAGGTATTTCTCCTAATGCTATCCTTCCTCTGTCCCCCAACCCTCCAACAGACCCCTGTGTGTGATATTCCCCTCCCTGTGTCCATGTGTGCTCATTGTTCAACTCCCACTTATGAGTGAGAAAATGCGGTGTTTGGTTTTCTGTTCTTGGGATAGTTTGCTGAGAATGATGGTTTCCAGCTTCATCCATGTCCCTGCAAAGGACATAAATTCATCCTTTTATATGGCTGCATAGTATTCCATGGCGTATATGTGCCACATTTTCTTTATCAAGTCAGTCATTGATGGACATTTGGGTTGGTCTTTGCTATTGTGAATAGCGCCACAATAAACATACGTGTACATGTGTCTTTATAGTAGAATGATTTATAGTCCTTTGGGTATATACCCAGTAATGAAATTGTTGGGTCAAATGGCATTTCTAAGTTCTAGATCCTTGAGAAATCGCTACACTGACTTCCACAATGGTTGAACTAATTTACACTCCCACAAACAGTGTAAAAGTTTTCCTATTTCTCCACATCCTCTCCAACATCTGTTGTTTCCGACTTTTTAATGATCACCATTCTAACTGGTCTGAGGTATCACATTGTGGTTTTGATTTGCATTTCTCTGATGACCAGTGATGATGAGCATTTTTTCATATGTTTGTTGGCTGCATAAATGTCTTCTTTTGAGATGTGTGTGTTTATATCCTTTGCCCACTTTTTGATGGGGTTGTTTGCTTTTTTCTTGTACATTTGTTTAAGCTCTTTGTAGATTCTGGACATTAGCCCTTTGTCAGATGGATAGACTGCAAAATTGTTCTGCCATTCTATAGGTTACCTGTTCACTCTGATGACAGTTTCTTTTGCTGTGCAGAAGCTCTTCGGTTTAATTAGATCCCATTAGTTAATTTTGGCTTTTGTTGCCATTGCTTTTGGTGTTTTAGACATGAAGTCTTTCCCCATGCCTATGTCCTGAATGGTATTGCCTAGGTTTTCTTGTAGGGTTTTTGTGGTTTTATGTCTTATGTTTAAGTCTTTAATCCACTTTGAGTTGATTTTTGTATGAGGTGTAAAGAAGGGGTCCAGTTTCAATTTTCTGCATATGGCTAGCCAGTTTTCCCAGCACCATTTATTAGATAGGGAATCCTTTCCCCATTGCTTGTGTCAGGTTTGTTAAAGATCAGATAGCTGTAGATGTGTGGTGCTATTTCTGAAACCTCTGCTCTGTTTCATTGGTCTATATATCTGTTTTGGTACAAGTACCATGCTGTTTTGGTTACTGTAGCCTTGAGGTATAGTTTGAAGTTAGATAGCGTGATGCTTCCAGCTTTGTTCCTTTTGCTTAGGATTGTCTTGGCTATGTGGCCTCTTTTTTGGTTCCATTTGAAGTTTAAAGTAGCTTTTTCCAATTCTGTGAAGAAAGTTAATGGTAGCTTGATGGGGATAGCATTGAATCTATAAATTACTTTGGGCAGAATGGCCATTTTCACAATATTGATTCTTCCTATCCATGAGCATGGAATGGTCTTCCATTTGTTTGTGTCCTTTCTTATTTCCTTGAGCAGTGGTTTGTTGTTCTCCTTGAAGAGGTCCTTCACATCCCTTTTAAGTTGGATTCCTAGGTATTTTATTCTCTTTGTAGCAGTTGTGAATGGGAGTCCACTCATGATTTGGCTCTCTGTTTGTCTGTTATTGGTGTATAGGAATGCTTGTGATTTTTGCACATTGATTTTGTATCCTGAGACTTTGCTGAAGTTGCTTATCAGCTTAAGGAGATTTTGGGCTGAGACAATGGGGTTTTCCAAATATACAATCATGTCATCTGCAAACAGAGACAATTTGACTTCCTCTTTTCCTAATTGAATACTCTTTATTTCTTTCTCTTGCCTGACTGCCCTGGCCAGAACTTCCAATACTATGTTGAATAGGAGTGGTAAAAGAGGGCATCCTTCTCTTGTGCCAGTTTTCAAAGGGAATGCTTCCAGTTTTTGCCCATTCAGTATGTTATTGGCTGTGGGTTTGTCATAAATATCTCTTATTATTTTGAGATGCATTCCATCAATACCTAGTTTATTGAGAGTTTTTAGCATGAAAGGATGTTGAATTTTGTCAAAGGCCTTTCTGCATCTATTGAGATAATTATGTGGTTTTTGTCATTGGTTCTGCTTATACCATGGATTACATTTATTGATTTGCACATGTTGAACCAAACTTGCATCCCAGGTATGAAGCCGACTTGATCATGGTGTATAAGCTTTTTGATGTGCTGCTGGATTTGGTTTTCCAGTATTTTATTGAGGATTTTTGCATTGATGTTCATCAGGGATATTGGCCTGAATTTTTTTGTTGTTGTTGTGTCTCTGCCCGGCTTTGGTATCAGGATGATGCTGGCCTCATAAAATGTTAGGGAGGATTCCCTCTTTTTCTATTGATTGGAATAGTTTCAAAAAGAATGGTACCAGCTCCTTTTTGTACCTCTGGTAGAATTCAGCTGTGAATTCATCTGTTCCTGGATTTTTTTTTGGTTGGTAGGCTATTAATTACTGCCTCAATTTCAGAACTTGTTATTGGTCTATTCAGGGATTTGACTTCTTCCTGGTTTAGACTTGGGAGGGTGTATGCTTCCAGGAACTTATCCATTTCTTCTAGATTTTCTAGTTTATTTGCATAGAGGTGTTTATAGTATTCTCTGATGGTAATTTGTATTTCTGTGGGATCAGTGGTGATATCCCCTATATCATTTTTTGTTGTGTCTATTTGATTCTTCTCTTTTCTTCTTAATTAGTCTAGCTAGCAGTACATCAATTTTGTTGATCTTTTCAAAAAACAAGCTCCTGGATTCATTGATTTTTTGAAGGGTTTTTTGTATCTCTATCTCCTTCAGTTCTGCTCTGATCTTAGTTATTTCTTGTCTTCTGCTAGCTTTTGAATGTGTTTGCTGTTGCTTCTGTAGGTCTTTTAATTGTGATGTTAGGGTGTCAATTTTAGATCTTTCTTGCTTTCTCTTGTGGGCATTTAGTGCTATAAGTTTCCCTCTACATACTGCTTTAAATGTGTCCCAGAGATTCTGGTATGTTGTGTCTTCATTCTCATTGCTTTAAAAGAACATCTTTATTTCTGCCTTCATTTAATTATTTACCCAGTATTCATTCAGGAGCAGGTTGTTCAGTTTCCACATAGTTGTGTGGTTTTGAGTGAGTTTCTTAGTCCTGAGTTCTAATTTGATTGTACTGTGGTCTGAGAGACTGTTTGTTATGATTTCTGTTCTTATATATTTGCTGCGGAGTGTTTTACTTCCAATTACGTGGTCAATTTTAGAATAAGTGCTGTTTGGTGCTGAGAAGAATGTATATTCTGTTGATTTGGGGTGGAGAGTTCTGTAGGTTTCTATTAGGTCTGCTTAGTGCAGAGCTGAGTTCAAGTCCTGAATATCCTTGTTAATTTTCTGTCTCATTGACAGTGGAGTGTTAAAGCCTCCCACTATTATTGTGTGAGTGTCTAAGTCTCTTTTTTGGTCTCTAAGAACTTGCTTTATGAATCTGGATGCTCCTGTGTTGTGTGCATATAAGTTTAGGATTGTTAGGTCTTCTTGTTGCATTGATCCCTTTACCGTTATGTAATGCCCTGGTCTCTTTTGCTCTTTTTTGGTTTAAAGTCTGTTTTATAAGAGATTAGGATTGCAATTCCTGCTTTTTTTTGCTTTCCATTTGCTTGGTAAATATTCCTCCATCCCTTAATTTTGAGCCTATTTCTGTCTTTGCATGTGAGACGGGTCTCCTTAATACAGCACACCAATGGGTCTTGACTTTATATCCAATTTGCCAGTCTGTGTCTTTTAATTGGGGCATTTAGCCCATTTACATTTAAGGTTAATATTGTTATGTTTGAATTTGATCCTGTCATGATGCTCGCTGGTTATTTTGCCCATTAGTTGATGCAGTTTTTTTCATATTTATGGTCTTTAAAATTTGGTATGTTTTTGCAGTGGGCTGGTACCAGTTGTTCCTTTCCATGTTTAGTGCTTCCTTCAGGAGCTCTTATAAGGCAGGCCTGGTGGTGACAAAATCTCTCACCACTTGTTTGTAAAGGATTTTATTTTTCCTTCACTTATTAAGTTTCGTTTGGCTGGATATGAAATTCTGAGTTGAAAATTATTTTCTTTAAGAATGTTGACTATTGGCCCCCAGTCTCTTCTGGCTTATAGGGTTTCTGCCGAGAGATCTGCTGTTAATCTGATGGGCTTCCTTTTGTGGGTAACCCGACCTTTCTGTCTGGCTGCCTTCAACATTTTTTCCTTCATTTCAACATTGATGAATCCGATGATTATATGTCTTGGAGTTGCTCTTCCCGAGGAGTATCTTTATGATGTTCTCTGTATTTCCTGAATTTGAATGTTGGCCTGTCTTGCTAGGTTGGGGAAGTTCTCCTGGATAATATCTTGAAGAGTGTTTTCCTACTTGGTTCCATTCTCCCTGTCACTTTTAGGTACACCAATCAAACGTAGATTTGGTCTTTTCACATATTCCCATATTTCTTGGAGGCTTCGTTTGTTCCTTTTTATTCTTTTTTCTCTAATCTTGTCTTCTCGCTTGATTTCATTAAGTTGATCTTCAATCTCTGATATCCTTTCTTCTGCTGGATCGATTCAGCTGTTGATACTTGTGTATGCTTCACAAAGTTCTCATGCTGTGTTTTTCAGCTCCATCAGGCCATTTATTTTCTTGTCTAAACTGCTTATTCTAGTTAGCAATTTGTCTAACCTTTTTTCAAGGTTCTTAGCTTCTTTGCATTGGGTTACAACATGCTCCTATAGCTGGGAGGAGTTTGTTATTACCCACCTTCTGAAGCCTACTTCTGTCAATTTGTCAAACTCATTCTCTGTCCAGTTTTGTTCCCTTGCTGGCAAGGAGTTGTGATCCTTTGGAGGAAAAGAGGCATTCTGGTTTTCGGCATTTTCTGGCTTTTTGAGCTGGTTTCTCCCAATCTTTGTGGATTTATCTACCTTTGGTCTTTGATGTTGGTGATCTGTGGATGGGGTCTTTGAGTGGACATGCTATTCCTTTCTGTTAATTTTCCTTCTAATACTCAGACCCCTCTTCTGCAGGTCTGCTGGAGTTTGTTGGAGGTCTACTCCAGACCCTGTTTGCCTGGGTATCACCAGCGGAGGCTGCAGAACAGCAAAGATTGCTGCCGGTTCTTTCCTCTGGAAGCTTCATCCCAGAGGGGCACCTGCCAGATGCCAGCCAGAGCTCTCCTGTATGAGGTGTCTGTCAGCCTCTACTGGGAGGCATCTCCCAGTCAGGATACAAAGGGGTGAAGGACCCACTTGAGGAGGCAGTTTGATCCTCAGCAGAGCTCGAGGATCAGATCGCTCTCTCTTCAGAGCCATCAGGCAGGGACGTTTAAGTCTGCTGAAGCTGCGCCCACAGCTGCCCCTTCCCCCAGGTGTTCTGTCTGAAGGAGATGGGGGCTTTATCTTTAAGTCCCTGACTGGGACTGCTGCCTTTTTTTCAGAGATGCCCTGCCCAGAGAGGGGAAATCTGGCAGTCTGGCCACAGCGGCCTGGTTGAGCTGCAGTGGGCTCTGCCCAGTTCCAACTTCCCAGTGGCTTTGTTTACACTGTGAGGGTAAAACTGCCTACTCAAGCCTCAGCAATGGCAGACGCCCCTCCTCCCACCAAGCTTGAGAGTCCTAAGTCAATCTCAGACTGCTGCTGTGCAGGCAGCAAGAATTTCAAGCCAGTGGATCTTAGTTTGCTGGGCTTCGTGGGGGTGGGACCCACTGAGCCAGACCACTTGGCTCCCTGGCTTCAGCACCCCTTTCCAGGGGAGTGAATGGTTCTGTCTCACTGGCTTTCAGGTGCCACTGGGGTATGGAAAAAAAAAAAAAACTTCTGCAGCTAGTTCGGTGTCTGCCTAGATGGCCACCCAGTTTTGTGCTTGAAACCTAGGGCCCTGGTGGGGTAGGCACCAGAGGGAATCTCCTGTTCTGCGGGTTGCAAAGACTGTGGGAATAGTGCAGTATCTGGGCTGGAGTGCACGGTTCCTCAGGTTCAGTCCTTCATGGCTTCCCTTGGGTAGGGGAGAAAATTCCCTGACTCCTTGCACTTGGTGGGTGAGGCAACACTCCACCCTGCTTCAGCTCACCTTCTGTGGGCTGCACCCGTGTCCAACCAGTCCCAATGAGATGAACTGGGTACCTCAGTTGGATGTGCAGAAATCACCCGCCTTCTGCGTCAGTCTAGCGGGGAGCTGCAGACCGGAGCTGTTCCTATTCAACCATCTTGCCAGCAATCTGCAGTTATTATTTTTATGATACAAGTATAATCTTATTTTTGGCAATTGAAAGCCTCTTCCCATTGGCTCCTGTGTTCTTTTGTCTGGGCTTAGTGTCCTTGATAATTTTCTTACTTTCTGATGTGACAGGACATTCCAGATTCATCTTTAATTTCCTTTCCCAGGTCAGGAATCAGCCATTTCTCCCAGTTACCCTGGTTCCCTTTAGTGAGAATGGTCAACACTAGGACAACAGTGTACTCATCACGATTTGTTTTCTCCAGATCTCCTTAGGACACAAAATTAAGAAATGTTTTATATATATATATATTTTTTTAAAAAGCCTCTCATACACCATGAGTTTATATTGATACTTCAGATTCAAATTCAAGACTATAGATTCTTATTTAAACTCTTTGATTTGTATTTCCTTTCTTCCGTGACCAACTAATTCAATTTTTCAGTGACATCACCATAATTAATCATTTGCTTTTTCGCACAATTCATCTACAGAACAATCTCCAGTGACAATACCCAACACTACTGCTAACAATATGATTACTAAAGCAGTTTCAGAATTTCTTCAATTCTCGCTTGGTGCAGTGGCTCATGCCTATAATCCCAGCACTTTGGGAGGTTGAAGTGGGAGGACTTCTTGAGGACAGGAGTTTGAGACCAGCCTGAGCAACATAGTGAGACCTCATTTCTACAAAAAGTTTCAAAAATTAGTCAGGCATGGTGGCACATGCCTGTAGTCCCAGCTACTTGGGAGGCTGCAGCAGGAGGATTGCTTGAGCTCAGGAGTTCAAGGCTGCAGCAGTGTGCTATGATTACAACACTGCACTCCAGCCTGAGTGAAAGAGTGAGATCCTATCTTAAATACTAATAATTTATTCAGTTCTTTTTGTACTTTGGAGATATCTCATGAGGCATTCATCTGAAATAATTCCTCTTTATTTGTATATGCCATCAAGTCAATACACAGTCGAGTTCATAATTCAAAAAATTGTTTTTTGTTTTTAGAGATTGTTTTAATTTTTATTCAAAAGTTATTTAATGTATTCACATGGTACAAAGTTAAAACTGCAAAACAAGGTAGATATGGGGATATGTTCACCTCCACCCCATTCTTTGTCTTCCCATAGGTAATTTTTTGATGTTTGATTTTGCTTCCATTTAAAAATAATAACAAGTGTTGGTGAGGATGTGGAGAAATTGGAACACGTGTATACTGCCTGTGGGAATGTAAAATGGTGAAGCCACAAAGTTTGGTAATTCTTCAAAAAGTTAAACATAGAACTATTACTTTATCCAGTAATTCCACTCTTAGGTATATAAACAAGAGAATTGAAAGGAGAGACTCAAGGGGATACTTTTATACTTGTTCATAGGAGCATTATTCACAATAGCAAAAAGGTGAAAACAACCCAACTGTCCATTAACAGATGAATAAACAAAGTATGATCTGTCCATACAATGGAATATGATTCAGCCATAAAAAGGAATGAAGTTCTGATATATGCCACAACATGAATGAAGCTTGTAGACATTATGCTAAGTGAAATGAGCCACACACAAAAGGACAAATATTGTATAATTCTACAAATATGAAATATTTAAAATAAGCAAATTCATAGAGATCAAAAGTAGATTAGAGGTTCTGGGGCTGAAATAAGGGGAAAATAGGGGAACCATTGTTTAATGGATATGGTTTCAATTTGGGGTGATGGCAAAGTTTCAATAATAAAGAGCAGTGATGATTCTACAACATTGTGAATATCATTAATGCTATAAATCATATACTAAAAATGTTTAAAATGGAAGAAAATAAGCAACTGATAATTTTTTATTATCTTTTTTTTTTTTTTGAGATCGAGTCTCTTTCTGTCACCCAGGCTGGAGTGCAGTGGCATGATCTCGGCTCACTGCAACCTCTGCCTCCCAGGCTCAAGCAATCCTCCCACCTCAGCCTCCCGAGTAGCTGGGACCACAGGTGCATGCCAGGCTTGTATTTGTGGTAGAGATGGGGTTTCACCATGTTGGTCAGGCTGATCTTGAACACCTGAGCTCAAGCAAGCCACCTGCCTCAGCCTCCCAAAGTGCTGGGATTACAGGCATGAGCCACTACACCTGGCCAATTTTTATGTAAATAGTAGCACACTATCCACATTTTTCTCCATCTTGCTTTGTTCATCAAACAATAATCTGGACCATGACTGTACATCAGTGTGTAGAAACAGTCTCTACTGCTTTTACAACTGCAGAGCACATCATCATGTGGATATTGCCATAGTGTATCTAACCAATGCCCTAGAGATGAAAAATTAGATTGTTCATTAGAGATTTTTTGTAGGAAAAAAGTGATATCTGATTTATACCTGGATGACCTTTTGAAAATGGATCGGGGGTGGAGAGTTGGGGAAGATTGAAAGCAGAAAGTTGAGGCCATTGCAAACATCCTAAAGAGAGGGTGGTTACTTGAACTAAGGTGGTAGTAATAGAAATAGAAAAAATTAATGAATCCTGGCTTGTGATGGCAGTAGAGACTATAGAACTTTTTGATGAGTTGGATGTGGGAAATAAGGGATAAACAAAAATCACAGGTGACTACCTAATTTGGGGGCTTCATAAATTAGGTGGATGGTGGTGCTATAAATGGAGAAGATTAGAGAAGAAGTAGATTTTAGTTGTTTCATTTTCTTGTGTTTCTTTTTTCTGGAAAGAGAAATTGGGAGTTCTTGGGATATCCAGGTAGATATGCAAAGATGTAAGTCATTAGGAATATGAATGTAGAGCTTGGTGGAGATGTTAGGAGTTAGGATAGAAATTTTGGAAATCATTGGCATATATATGGCATTTAAATCCATAGGATTGGAGGAGCTTAGAGAGTTGCTGTGGCAGAAACCAAGAAAGACACCAGTATGCTAGCCCTGTTCTATGCTAACAAGGAAGGAGGAGACCTTGAAGTCAAGAGTCTGATGTCATGAAATGCAAGAGAGGAAAGCATTTTAAGAAAGAGGGAACTGTGCATGGCCACAGCCATGTCGAATCCTACAGGTCTCATTTACTTCTTCAGTTAATCCTGCTTCTTTGATGCCAACTGCTTTGGTTATCTGGTAGCATGTCTCCTTCAAGTTATAGCATCCTCCTAAATGATTAGTGGCTTTCCTTGGCTGATTTATATCCTTTAGTATGTAATTCCTCAGTAGGTACAGAACTGAGGTATCAATGTTAGAAAACTGGAGAGGTGCAGTACGAATGGGTAAAAAGAAATAACCACTGGCATATCAGTCTGTTCTCACACTGCGATAAAGAAATACCTGAGACTGGGTATTTTATAAAGAAAAGAGAGCTCATGGTTCCACAGGCTATACAGGAAGCATGGCTGGGGAAACCTCAGGAAACTTACAATCAGGGTGGAAGGCAGGGGAAGCATGACTGGAGCAGGAGGAAGCGAGAGAAGGGGAAAGTGCTACACACGTTTCAACAACCAGATCTCCTGAGAATTCATTCACTTTCACAAGAACAGCAGGGGGAAAATCCGTCCAATGATCCAATCACCTTTCACCAGGCCCCTCCTCCAACATTGGGGATTCAATTCAGCATGAGATTTGGGTGAGGACACAAATCCAAACCATATTAACTGGCTTTGGTAACAAGAAGGTTAGTAATGACGTTCACAAGAGAAATTTCAGCAAAGGAATGAGAGAACGGGAGGTGAAGAATAGGAGAGAGGAACTAAGAGAACTTCTGCTGTGGAACGGGAACAGGAGAAATGGGAATGTCTGCAGAGGGAGGAAGGGGTCAGAGAAAGGTTTTAGACAGGGGATTCTCAACCATGCTTGTAATGCTGCCCTTGTAAGAAGGGGAAGAGTGATGATGTGGGAAGGAGAGGGTAAATGTGGTGCAAACATCTGTGAGAAGCACCCCCACTTAATGGTTACACTGCAGTTCTCAGACACACAATCACCATCCACTTATATTTAACTAGAGATAGTACAAGATTCAATGCCCAGTCTTATTCTTTGTACTTTATTATTATTATTATTTTACTATCTTGATATATTCTTTGACTTCAACTTGTCTGCAGTTGTTCCTTGGGGTGTTTCCTCAGAAAAAGAACATGGTTCTCCATTTTCCTAAGAGCTCTTTGTGTGTTAAAAATGTCTTTTCTTTTGCCATCACTTGGCTGTGTAAAGGATTCTTGGATCTCTCACTGCCCTCCAAAAGTGGTTTTGATATTTTCCAGCTTCCAGTGTTGCAGGTGAGAAGACTGATACTTGTTTAATTCTTTTTCCCTTATGAAGTCCCATTCTTTCCAACTGAAAGCTTGTAAGACTTTGTCCCTGGAATATAGAAGTTTCACCAAGCTATGACTGTTTTTTTTCGTTGTTCTGGTTCATAACTCAGTGATTGCTATCAATCCAAAGACCCAAGTCTTTATTCTTTTCCTTCTGGGACTTCTAAAATTTGTAAACTTTTCTTCGTGACTCATCAATTTGTTCTGTGTGATGGAATATATTCTCCATTCAGTCTACCACAACTCTGACAGCGTGTTCAGCAGTGACCATTTTGTTTTTCAATTCACCTGTTGAACTTTAAAACGCACAGTCAAGGCCAAGCACAGTGGCTCACACCTGTAATCCCAGCACTTTGGGTGGCCGAGGCGGGTGGATCACCTTAGGTCAGAAGTTTGAGACCAGCCTGATCAACATGGTGAAACCCATCTCTACTAAAAATACAAAAATTGCCAGGCATGATGGTGCATGCCTGTAATCCCACCTACTCAGGAGGTCGAGGTGGGAGAATTGCTTGAAACAGGGAGGCAGAGGTTGCAGTGAGCCAAGATCGTGCCATTACACTTTACCCTGGGCAACAGAGCGAGACTCCATCTCAAAAAAAAAAAAAAAAAAAATGGCACAGTCAAGTTCTATCCTTTCAGAAAACTTCTTTTGTGCTTTACCGGTATGTCCTTTAACACTCACTACATTACTATTAAAGTTCTCTTTGATTCCTTAAAGGAAGTCAGCTGCTCAGATGCCAACTGCTTTGGTTGTCTGGTAGCATGCCCCCTTCAAGTTATAGCATCCTCCTGAATTATGTGAGTGGTCTTTTTGGCTGATTCATATCTTTAGGTATAAAATCCCTCAATGGGTGGAGAACTTAGGTTTATCTGCCAATGTGAGAAGACAGGGGTCTACCGATGCCAGCTGGTGCCCCTCCCTGGAGGCACAATGGGATTTATGTCTTCACCCCAGCTCACCACAAGACAAGCCTCTTTCATAGCTTTTGAGTCCTAACTTTGCAAACAGTGATGTTCTCAACCCGTAACTTCTGCCTCAGAACTCATTGCTGTCTAGGTATGTGGGGGCTCCTCAAGGCTTCAACAATAGTAGGCAGTTGTCTGAGTGGCCTTGGAATCTATAGAGAACAGAGTCAGAAATCGAAGCTCACAAATCCTCCTTTAATTTGATTTTTAAGCCTGTAACTTTGATATCTTTGCCTCAGGGCACAAGAACAAAATATTAAATATATAAACTGTGTTGTAATATAAGGTTAGATAGTGTATGATTATTGGTATTGCTGTTAAATATACATAACTAATTGAAGTGTATAATTAGTTGAAGAGTTATAATGAGAGCAAATTATTTCTTAAAATAAGTTGAATCCTAAAAACATTTTTCTTTCAAGTAAAAACTTTGCCATGAAATACCACATATTTTTAATTTTCCCATCAGGGATTAGAAGGTATTTATAATCCAGGTTAGGGTTTGTAGTTTAAAGTTACCAAAAGAGAGAACTTGTATAATTTTTACTTAAATTTAGCTAAGTCCATCTATAAACTAAAATGGTGTATTGAAATTTTGTATCAGATTTTTAAATTCCAACATAGAAAACTGTGTATTGGAAAACTGCAAAGATGCTGAGTTACACATCCTAAACTGTTAATTCAAAAAGTTTTAATCATCCTGGTTCAATTAATGTCTCTAAATAAATTATAAGTTAACAAAGTGTTTGTCAAGCCAAACCCTGATCCTGGCTTGTCTCACTATGAGGCAAACAGTGGCCCTGGGCCAAGGACGCTGCATGCTCTTGGGCTGAAATATGAGCCGGGCTCCTGGGAGACCAGCAAAGCCTAAACAAACATCTGGGCCCTTCTAGCTGCTTACTATTTTCAGTTTTTATAACAGTCTTCTCTGGATTTCTACATAAAAACAAATATATTGTGTGCTTTTACTTCGACAAGAAAATCTTTAGATCAAAGCTCTAATTTGGTTTCTATCAGTAACAATGCTTCTCTTTTTTAACAAATTGTCTTTTGCTTCCATAGTCCTTCCACTTTGATAATCTCTCTTCTCTTCTTTTTTTTCTCTTTCTGTACTTTGATTTCTTACTAAACTACTAAAGGGTGTTTAATTAATATCAATTAAGGGCAAATCTGTGAATCCATCTGTCACAATAGTAGCTGTGCTTGGATAACCAACAATTTAAGGTAGTAAACTGATTGGCAATCTACAGTGAGTCATTACCCCTCTAGCAGCGACAGTCTGCCCGGGGCCTGCAGATGTGCTTGGTTTGCTTAGCACGGTGTTCTTGTAAAAATTTGAATATGAGTGACGTTAAGTAGAATACACTTTTTCCAGTTGACACCAAGCCAAACAATCTTCAAATCCTTTCACTTTTACCCTATCTGCATGGCCTGAGTTTGTATCTGGTTAAAAATTTCATGGATAAAGACCCACAGCAGTTTCTCAAATGTGCCCCAAGGAGTTCTGAAGTTCAGCCCAGCACTGGGTATGGTTAAGGGGCATATCAGGTGATTCTGTGGGGGGTTAGCCTTGAGCCACACTGAAGAAACATCACCTAAAAGCTTTTCCAAATAGTCTTTACCTGTGTAGGTGTGCAACAAAAAATCAAAGCAAATCAAAAGAGTTTCTACATTATAATAGTACAATGAAAAGCAAGCTGCCAAGTTGAGTAAACGAGTGATCATGATGCACCTCATTCATTTATCAGTTCTCCTCTTGTAGATACACTGAAGTCCTTATTAAAGAAGAAAAGTAAATACTTTAAAATGAATTTTATACAGAAAGCAGCAATAGGAGTGATGAGGTTGCCAAATTTGAAAACCATTTTCTTTTTCAGCACTCCTAAAGGTGACATATTTTTTTTTTAGTTTAATTTCCTAAAAATTCATGTAACGGAAAAAATTTTTAATCGTAGTTTTTGTTAAGAAAAGAACAAGATTTTCTTAATTTTGTAATAAAGGTAGTAGTTGCTAAATTAAGTCAAATTAAATGATCTTCATCCTATTTGTTTAAATAAAATGATTTCCTTTATAGGATCTCATAATATGAACAAATTTACCAGTAAATCTAAATTAGGCAATGTCTTTGCATATAAAACATACCATTTACTACCACCATTCTTCTGAAAATTCTGGACAATTTTGTTTAAAATTGGTCTAGACACATTTTTTAACTTGAAAGAGTAGGCAACATTTCTCTAAATGGTTTTTCCTATTTCTTTTTTAAAAAGAAAGCTTTTATCCCTCATTTTTCAAAGTTATGTACCTGAAAGTCATACACTATAGAAAAGTAGAAAAAGCAAAACATAAATTCACCCTTCTAGGAAGAACTTTTAATAATGTATAAGATAATATAAAAGATGATAAATCATAATACACATATAAAATATTTACAAAATTTTTAAAGGATACCTTACAAAATTAAGAAATATTTGTGTACTACACAAAGCCACTAATAAACAAATAAAATGCAAATTTCATAGAGCAGTATAAAATAAAAAGTAAAATTTTTATTTCCCAAGTCGGTCCTGATAAGTGGCTCTTTTTCTTCCCTCTTTTTAAAAGTTGTTCTAAGGGTTGACAGTATAACTTTAAGTAATATACTTAGCGCTTTCATTTTTTTCTTTTTTTGAGACAGGATCTCTCTTTTTTGCCCAGGCTGGAGTGCAGTGGCACAATCTTGGCTCCCTGCAACCTCCACCTCCTGGGTTCAAGCAATTCTCCTGCCTCAGCCTCCTGAGTAACTGGAACCAAAGGTGCCAGCACATCAAGCTGATTTTTGTATTTTTAGTGGAGACGGAGATTCAACATGTTGCCCAGGCTGGTCTCAAACTCCTGACCTCAAGTGATCCACCTTCCTTGGCCTCCCAAAGTGCTGGGATTACAGGCGTCAGCCACCACACTTGGCCCTTTTTTCCTTTTAATTCAGGTTTAGCTTGCATGTATTAAGTGATACACAAATCATAAGTCAGTGCAAATAAATTTTACTTATGTCTATAAATATGTAATTGCTAACTGCTACCCAAATCAAGCTAACTCCTTGGGGGTTCCTTCTCAATCAGTACTGTCCCCCTAAAGATAATCATCTTTATCAATAGTGTTTTGCAAGTGTTTAAACATTGTGAAACAAAATCACACAGTATATACTCTTCTCTGTTTGCATTTCTGTTGCTCAACATCATGTATTTAAAATTCAGGATCCCTGTTCCAAGATGGCCGAATAAGAACAGCTCCAGTCTGCAGCTCCCAGTGTGATCAACAAAGAAGATGGGTGATTTCTGCATTTCCAGCTTAGGTACCTGGTTCATCTCACTGGGACTGGTTGGACAGTGGGTGCAGTCCACAGAAGGTGAGCTGAAGCAGGGTGGGGCCTCATCCGGAAATGCAAGGGGTCAGGGGATTTCCCTTTCCTAGCCAAGGGAAGCTGTGATGTGACAGATCGTACCTGGAAAAATGGGACACTCACACCCAAATGCTGTGCTTTTCCCATGGTCTTAGTAACCTGCAGACCAGGAGATTCTCTCCCGTGCCTGGCTTGGTGGGTCCCATGCCCACGGAGCCTTGCTCACTGCTAGCACAGCAGTCTGAGATTGCCCTGCAAGGCAGCAGCCTGGGGGAGGGGTGTCTGCCATTACTGAGGCTTGAGTAGGTAAACAAAGCAGCCAGGAGGCTCGAACTGGGTGGAGCCCACCGCAGCTCAGCAAGGCCTACTGCCTCTATAGATGCCACCTCTGTGGGCGGGGCACAGCTGAACAAAAGGCAGCAGAAACTTCTGCAGATTTAAACATCCCTGTCTGACAGCTCTGAAGAGAGCAGTGGTTCTCCCAGCATGGCGTTTGAGCTCTGAGAACAGACAGACAGCCTCCTCAAGTGAGTCCCTGACCCTGTGTAGCCTAACTGGGAGACACCTCCCAGTAGGGGCTGACAGACACCTCATACAGGTGGGTGCCCATCTGGGAAGAAGCTTCCAGAGGAAGGATCAGGCAGGAATATTTGCTGTTCTGAAATATTTGCTGTTCTGCAGCCTCCGCTGGTGATACCCAGGCAAACAGGGTCTGGAGTGGACCTCCAGCAAACTCCAACAGACCTGCAGCTGAAGAACCTGACAGTTAGAAGGAAAACTAACAAACAGAAAGGAATAGCATCAACATCAACAAAAAGGACATCGACGTCAAAAGCCCATCTGTAGGTCACCAACATCGAAGACCAAAGGCAGATAAAACCAAAAAATGGGGAGAAACCAGAGCAGAAAAGCTGAAAATTCTAAAAACCAGAGTGCATCTTCTCTTCCAAAGGATCACAGCTCCTCACCAGCAGTGGAACAAAGCTGGAGGCAGAATGACTTTGACGAGTTGACAGAAGTAGGCTTCAGAAGGTTGGTAATAACAAACTTCTCAGAGCTAAGGGAAACTGTTCTAACCCATTGCAAGGAAGCTAAAAACCTTGCAAAAAGGTTAGACAAATAGCTAATTAGAATAAACAGTGTAGAGAAGACCTTAAATGACCTGAAGGAGCTGAAAAACCATGGCACGGGAACTTCGTGACGCATGCACAAGCTTCAATAGCTGATTCGGTCAAGTAGAAGAAAGGATATAAGTGATTGCAGATCAAATTAATGAAATAAAGCAAGAAGACAAGTTTAGAGAAAAAAGAGTAAAAAGAAATGAACAAAGCCTCCAAGAAATATAAGACTATGTGAAAAGACCAAATCTGTGTTTGATTGGTGTACCTGAAAGTGATGGGAGAATGGAACCAAGTTGTAAAACACTCTTCAGGATACTATCCAGGAGAAATTCCCCAATCTAGCAAGACAGGCCAACATTCAAATTCAGGAAATACAGAGAACACCACAAAGATACTCCTCAAGAAGAGCAATCCCAAGACACATAATTGTCAGATTCACCAAGGTTGAAATGAAGGAAAAAATGTTAAGGGCAAACAGAGAGAAAAGTCAGGTTACCCACAAAGGGAAGCCCATCAGACTAACAGCAGATCTCTTGGCAGAAAACTTACAAGCCAGAAGAGATTGGAGGCCAATGTGCAACATTCTTAAAGAAAATAATTTTCAACCCAGAATTTCATACCCAGCCAAAATAAGCTCCATAAGTGAAGGAGAAATAAAATCCTTTACATACAAATGCTGAGAGATTTAGTCATCACAGCCTGGCCTTACAAGAGCCCCTGAAGGAAGCACTAAACATGGAAAGGAAAAACCGATACCAGCCACTGCAAAAACATGCCAAATTGTAAAAACCCTCCATGCTATGAAGAAACTGCAACAACTAATGGGCAAAATAACCAGCTAACATCATAATGACAGGACCAAATACACACATAACAATATTAACCTTAAATGTAAATGGACTAAATGCCCCAATTAAAAGACACAGACTGGCAAATTGGATAAAGAGTCAAGACCCATTGGTGTGCTGTATTTAGGAGACCCATCTCATGTGCAGAGACACACATACGCTGAAAATAAAGGGATGGAGGAAGATCTACCAAGCAAATGGAAGGCAAAAAAAGAGCAGGGGTTACAATCCTAGCCTCCGATAAAACAGACTTTAAACCAACAAAGATCAAAAGAGACAAAGGGCTTTACATAATGGTAAAGGGATCAATTCAACAAGAAGAGCTAACTATCCTAAATATATATGCACCCAATACAGGAGCACCCAGATTCATAAAGCAAGTCCTTAGAGATCTACAAAGAGACTTAGACTCCCACACAATAATAATTGGAGATTTTAACACCCCACTGTCAATATTAGACAGATCAACAAGACAGAAGGTTAGCAAGGATACCAGGACTTGAACTCAGCTCTGCACCAAGCAGACCTAATAGACATCTACAGAACTCTCCACCCCAAATCAACAGAATATACATTCTTCTCAGCACCATGTCGCACTTATTCTAAAATTGACCACATAATTGGAAGTAAAGCACTTCTCAGGAAATGTAAAAGAACAGAAATCACAACAAACTGTCTCTCAGACCACAGCGCAATCAAACTAGAACTCAGGATTAAGAAACTCATTCAAAACTGCCCAACTACATGGAAACTGAACAACCTGCTCCTGAATGATTACTGGGTGAATAATGAAATTAAGGCAGAAATAAAGATATTCTTTGAAACAAATGAGAACAAAGACACAACATATCAGAATTTCTAAGACGCATTTAAAGCAGTGTGTAGAGGGAAATTTATAGCACTAAATGCCCACAAGAGGAAGCAGGAAAGATCTAAAATTAGACAATTAAAATAAGATTTTAATTGTGATGTTAGACATCCTAACATCACAATTAAAAGAACTAGAGAAGCAACAGCAAACACATTCAAAAGCCAGCAGAAGACAAGAAATAACTAAGATTGGAGCAGAACTGAAGGAAATAGAGACACAAAAAACCCTTCAAAAAAATCAGTGAATCCAGGAGCTGGTTTTTTGAAAAGCTCAATAAAACTGATAGACTGCTAGAAAGACTAATAAAGAAGAAAAGAGAGAAGAATCAAATAGATGCAATAAAAAATGATAAAGGGGATATCACCACTGATCCCACAGAAATACAAACTACCATCAGAGAATACTATAAACATTTCTACGCAAATAAACTAGAAAATCTAGAAGAAATGGATAAGTTCCTGGACACATACACCCTCCCAAGGCTAAACCAGGAAGAAGTCGAATCTCTGAATAGACCAATAACAGGCTCTGAAATTGAGGCAGTAATTAATAGACAACCAACCAAAAAAAGTCCAGGACCAGACAGATTCACAGCCGAATTCTACCAGAGGTACAAAAAAGAGCTGGTACCATTCCTTCTGAAACTATTCCAATCAATAGAAAAAGAGGGAATCCTCCCTAACGCATTTTATGAGGCTGGCATCATCCTGATACCAAAGCCTGGCAGAGACACAACAAAATAAGAGAATTTTAGACCAATATCCCTGATGAACATTGATGCGAAAGTCCTCAATAAAATACTGGAAAACCGAATCCAGCAGCACATCAAAAAGCTTATCCACCCCAATAAAGTCGGCTTCATCCCTGGGATGCAAGGCTCGTTCAATGAATGCAAATCAGTAAACATAATCCATCACATAAACAGAACCAATGACAAAAACCACTTGATTATCTCAATAGATGCAGAAAAGGCCTTTGACAAAATTTAACAGCCCTTCATGCTAAAAACTCTCAATAAACTAGGTATTGATGGAATGTATCTCAAAATAATAAGAGCTATTTATGACAAACCCACAGCCAATATCATACTGAATGGCAAAAACTGGAAGCATTCCCTTTGAAAACCGGCACAAGACAAGAATGCCCTCTCTCACCACTCCTTTTCAACATAGTGTTGGAAGTTCTGGCCAGGGCAATCAGGCAAAAGAAAGAAAAAAAGGGTATTCAGTGAGGAAAAGAGGAAGTCAAATTGTCTCTGTTTGCAGATGACATGATTGTATATTTAGAAAACCCCAACGTCTCAGCCCCAAATCTCGTTAAGCTGAGAATCAACTTCAGCAAAGTCTCAGGATACAAAATCAATGTGCAAAAATCACAAGCATTCCTATACACCAATAACAGACAAACAGAGAGCCAAATCATGAGTGAACTCCTATTCACAATTGCTTCAAAGAGAATAAAATACTAGGAATCCAACTTATGAGGGATGTGAAGGACCTCTTCAGGGAGAACTACAAACCACTGCTCAATGAAATAAAAGAGGACACAAACAAATGGAAGAACACTCCATGCTCATGGGTAGGAAGAATCAATATAGTGAAAATGGCCATACTGCCCAAAGTAATTTATAGATTCAATGCCATCCCCATTAAGCTACCAATGACTTTCTTCACAGAGTTGGAAAAAACTACTTTAACGTTCATATGGAACCAAAAAAGAGCCCACATTACCAAGACAGTCCTAAGCCAAAAGAACAAAGCTGGAGGCATCACGCTACCTGACTTCAAACTGTACTAGACGACTACAATAACCTAAACAGCATGGTACTGGTACCAAAACAGAGATATAGACCAATGGAACAGAACAGAGCCCTCAGAAATAACACCACACATCTACAACCATCTGATCTTTGACAAACTTGACAAAAACAAGAAATGGGGAGAAGATTCCTTATTTAATGAATGGTGCTGGGAAAACTAGCTAGCCATATGTAGAAAGCTGAAACTGGATCCCTTCCTTACACTTTATACAAAAATTAATTCAAGATGGATTAAAGATTTAAATGTTAGACCTAATACCATAAAAATCCTAGAAGAAAACCTAGGCAATACCATTCAGGCCATAGGCATGGGCAAGGACTTCATGACTAAAACACCAAAAGCAATGGCAACAAAAGCCAAAATTGACAAATGGGATCTAATTAAACTAAAGAGCTTCTGCATGGCAAAAGAAACTACCATCAGAGTGAACAGGCAACCTACAGAATGGGAGAAAATTTTTGCAATCTATCCATCTGACAAAGGGCTAATATCCAGAATCTACAAAGAACTTAAACAAATTTACAAGAGAAAAGCAAATAACCCCATCAAAAAGTGAGCAAAGGATATGAACAGACTCATCTCAAAAGAAGACGTTTATGCAGCTAAGAGACACATGAAAAAATGCTCATCATCACTGGTCATCAGAGAAATGCAAATCAAAACCACAATGAGATACCATCTCAGACCAGTTAGAATGGTGATCATTAAAAAGTCAGGAAACAACAGGTGCTGGAGAGGATGTGGAGAAATAGGAACACTTTTACACTGTTGGTGGGAGTGCAAATTAGTTCAAGTATTGTGGAAGACAGTGTGGCGATTCCTCAAGGAACTAGAACTAGAAATACCATTTGACCCAGTGATCCCATTACTGGGTATATACCCAAAGGATTATAAATCATGCTACTTGAAAGACACATGCACACGTATGTTTACTGTGGCATTATTCACAATAGCAAAGACTTGGAACCAACCCAAATGTCCATCAATGATAGACTGGATTAAGAAAATGTGGTGCATATGCACCATGGTCTACTATGCAGCCATAAAAAAGGATGAGTTCATGTCTTTTCAGGGACATGGATGAAGCTGGAAACCATCATTCTCAGCAAACTAACACAAGGACAGAAAACCAAATACTGCATGTTTTCACTCATAGGTGGGAATTGAACAATGAGAACACTTGGACACAGGGTAGGGAACATCACACACTGGGACCTGCCAGGGGCTCAGGGGGCTGGGGGAGGGATAGCATTAGGAGAAATACTTAATATAAATGATGAGTTGATGAGTGCAGCAAACCAACATGGCACATGTATACCTATATAAGAAACCAGCACGTTGTGCACATGTACCCTAGAACTTAAAGTATGATAAAAATAAATAAATAAAATAAAAAATAAAATAAAATAAAATTCAGCCATGCTTTAGGTATATTTGTGGTTTATTGTTTCATTATTGTGTAATATTCCATTATATGATTATATCACAATTTCTCCATTATATTGTTGGACTGTTCCCAGTTTTTGACTATTATGAATAATACTGCTATGACCATCCTTGAACATGTCATTTTGTGGACATAAGCATTCATATCTTTTGGTTAGGTAACAATGAGTTGAAATTATCAATATGTTTTTGGCTCCTAAGAAATCTTTATATATTCCAAAGTCATGAAAATATTCTCTGATGTTTTCTTGTAGAGTGCTTGTTGTGCTACACTTCATATTTGGGTTTAAGATCTATCTTGAATAAATTTTTCTGTACAATGTGAAGTAGAGGTCAAGATTCTTTTTGTTCTTCCAAGTGTGTATCCACTTTACCCATCATTCTTTCTCCCAGTGACTTGTAGTACGACCTCTGAGGTAACCATATATAAATGGGTGTGTTGCTGAGATGTCAGCTGCATTCCATGTATCTGCTTATTGGAACGTCATTACCACACTTTCTTAACCACACTAATTTTATGACTGTAGACATCTAGTAGTTAAAGCCCTCCATCTGAGTTCTTTAGGACTGGCTTGGCTATTTAGGTCTTCTGTATTTCTATATAAATTTTAGAATTACTTTGTTAATTTTCACAAGTAACCTGTTAGAATTGTGCTTGAGATGTAATTGAATTTACAGACAAATTTGGGCAAAATTGACATTTTAATCTGTGAGCATCATGTTATCACTCTATTTAAAAATTATTAACTTTATTTTTTCTCAGCAATGTTTTGCAGTTTCAGTGTAAAAATCTCGTGGGTTTTTTGTTAAGTATGTTCCTTGGCCTTCAACTTTTGCGTGTGTGTGCTATTTTATTTTAGATTTTATATGGTGTTTCTTTTCTACTTTTTTTAACATGGAGAAATAACATTGATTTTTATATACTGACCCTGTATCTTGCAACTTTGCTAAATTCTCTTATTCTCATAACTTATTTGGAGATTATTTTATACTTTCTCTGTACATGTCATGTCACCTACATCATGCCATCTGTAAATAATGATAGCCTTTTGTCAAGAACTGGGAAGGGTTTGAGATTTTATGCTACTTGCAGGTTACAAAGTTAGCTTGACTGTTTCGTGGATGCTAACAGAGACACGAAACTCCTGCATCAAGATGACTTTATTACTCACAACAAAAACAGTGTCTAGAGTGTGAATATGTTTGTATCAGTTGCAAGCCCCAGTTTGTAGGGGGCAGTGTAGACAGGCCTAGATAAATGCCCACCTCCGACCCATACAGTGGGCTGTGTTACAGAAAGGAACACTGAGCGTGGCAAACCTTCTGTTTCATAGCAGCCAGTAAGCAAATCTTCTTCTTGTCTCAGATGGAGATATTATCTCATTCTTCAAGGTTGCTTGCCACAAATGCAACCATAAAGAATTGTAAGGGCCTTGGCCAACTCAGCAAAATATGTAGGAGCAGGGGAGACCCATGGAGGAGTGTCTTCCGATGCTACCTACCACTCAGTTTCACATCATCTTGGCTTCTACATGGTTTTCACAGAGTATGCTACCCTGTTGGCTGTTTTGATAAACCTGAATGACACAGCTTGCCACTAAATCTGTTCAAGTTCTCACATAGCATTTAGTTAAAGCTACTGGTATCAGGACTCTATGCAGAAGAATAAGGCCAGTCTTCAGTACTGATCTCAGTCATGTCCACAGGGGTCCTGGATTTATCCAATAAACCATCAGGGCCTACCTTGGAAAGCCAAGTGGTTTTCTCCTTAAGTCTCTGTATCCATCTTTCCAGTTGGCCCAAGGCATTAATCCATATACAGAATGAATTAGCACTAGCAGAGACCCTGTCTTGGCAGGGGGATGTCTAGGACAAGTCTATCCTCCATCACAACTCTGGCCAGTGAGGTAAAGCTGGCCTCCTAGAAGGTGGATACCTTCTAGAGCCAGATGGTATCATTGATTACCTCAGCTAAAGTCATGGACTCATTTCTCCTTCCTTCCTTCCCTCCTTCCTTCCTTCTTTCCCTCCCTCCCTAAGTCCCTCTCTCCTTCCCTCCCTCCCTCCCTCCCTCCCTTTCTTCCTTCCCTCCCTCCCCCCCTCCCACCCTCCCCCCCTACCTGTCCTCGGTCTGTCACCCAGGCTGGAGTGCAGTGGCATGATCACGGCTCACTGCAGCCTCTACCACCCAGGCTCAGGCGATCCTCCCATCTCAGCCTCTCGAGTTGCTAGGACTATAGGCATGCACTACCATGCCCAGCCTCTTACTACCTTTTCTAACTTCATGACTCATCACAGCGATAATTGCCTACAGGGTATACATAAATGAGCCAGTTATCCCTCAGGGGAGCTTCCCTTTGTACCTGAGGGTAGTCTTATTTCAGAAAGATACCTGCAATTCCCTGTGAGCTCCATGATCCAGTAGTGTTTCCTTAGCACTTGAAGGTCTTTTATGAGCACCCCTAGCATGAAGTTGCCATGGTCTTGTGGGCAGACAAGTTGATGCCTGACCTCCATACTAGAAGTACAGCCCTAGCAGCAAACATGGTTACCCCCAGAAAGAAGGTGATGCTTACAGTTGCTGGAGCCCACCAGGTAGGACCCTCATTAATTGGAGGGTACAGGTTGGCAGCACCTCCAATGTGGCCTCTTGGCCAGCTGATAGACTTTAAGGTTCTCAATTTAGTTTAAATAATTGAGTCTGTCCTGTTTGTCCATGCCACCAGCCAGATACCATGGACTGACTAAGCAATGGCTATGGGAATGTGGGTAGGGAAGACATCTGGAAGTGTGGGGAAGACATCTGGAAGTGTGGACAAGAGTTCTGTGTGGGATGTCCAGGACGTGGGGTCATCCCTTGCTGTTTCCAGCAGACATCTCAGTAAGGTCAAGGGGAACAGCATCTAACAGTGGTAAAAGCCATTTAGCGAGAGTTGCAGATCCAGCAATTATATTTATGGCACTTGCAGTTTTGCAGAGCCAGACCAAGGTGTTTTCCTTCACGAGAAAGTCTTGCAGAGAAAGATGATTAATGTCCTTCTCTCCCCTGTACCTTCTGAGGTCCTAGGGTGTGTTCCTTCCCAGGGTGTGAGGTCCTAGACTGTGTACTTCCCCAGCGCTGGGGCCATTACTCTCCACCACCACAAATATGCAAGTCCCATTCCAGCAGCTGTAACTTCAGATTTTCTCCAGCTATCTCCTACTCACACCCAACCCTTTGTCCAGAGGGGTCAGGAGCAAGATGGAAAAAGCTGTTTGTATAAAATGTACAGAGATCTTTTTGAGAAGCAGCTATTGACCTGCTATTGAGCTTGTGTCAAAACTGAACACCCTGACTTACAGAGGCCTTGGTTCGATATCCCCATTTGGGGGTGGATCAACTCGGACTCAAGGATGACAATGAACAAGGTGAAAAGGGCCTCAAAAGCCTCATTTGCCAAGTGGAAATGTTTACTCCAGAGCACAGCCAGGATGTGTTGTTAGTTAAGATTCCCTAGAGAAACAGGGCTAGTGGGATTATCTATTGATTTATTGATCTATAGATATAAGTGTTGGCTTATGCAATTATGGAGGCTGAGAAGCCCCACAACCTTCCATCTGTAAGCTGGAAACCAGTGGTGTAGTTTGAGGGCCAGAAGCATCAAGGACAGAAGATTGATGTCCCAGCTCAAGTAGTCAGGCAGAAGTTGACTCCCAGCTTTCTCTAATTTCTTGTTCTATTCAGGCCATCAATAGAGTGGATGATGCCCACCCACTCAGAGAGGGCCATCGACTATACTCAGTCCACCAATTCAAATGTTACTCTCCAGAAACACTTTCACAGACATACCCAGAATAATGTTTAACTAGCTATCTGGGCATCCCATGGCCCAGTCAAGTTGACACATAAAATTAACCATCATATGGCCTTTCTAACAGTTCTCATTATAACTTTAAATAATATTCCTACATTTCTATTTCTTTGTCAACTTTAAGTAGTCATCAATTGATTCCCCACTATGAAAGATAAAAATTTAACAAAGTGATTTCTCTCCATTGCTTCTACCTCCATGTTCCTGATTACTGTTAGCTGTATTACTAATTTTAAATTGGTACCATGTATAATATTTGCACTATCTTCAGTGATAAGAAGTATTCTATGCTTTTTAAATAGAATCTTAAAACTTTAAATCCACAATATATTACATTACTATATTGTTGCAGAATCAAGAAGTGTGATTGAATGCATGGAGAAAGATTTGTAATCTTGAGTCGATAAATCTTTACTGCTTGAAGGAGAATGTCTAATGTATACGAATCAACAGATGCTATTTTAATATATTTTGCACTATCTTTAATTCTATTTGATTTTTATTTTTTGAGGTGGAGTCTTGCTCTGTCACACAGGCTGGAGTAAGTGGTGCAAGCTTGGCTCACTGCGACCTTGGCTCACTGCAAACTCTGCCTCCCAGGTTCGAGCGATTCTCCCACCTCAGCCTCCCTAGTAGCTGGGACTGCAGGCATGCACCATCATGCCTGGCTAATTTTTGTATTTTCAGTCGAGACGGGCTTTCCCCATATTGGCCAGGCTGGTCTCAAAACTCCTAACCTCAAGTGATCCGCCCGTCTTGGCCTCCCAAAGTGCTGGGATGACGGGCATGAGCCACACACCTGGCTAATTCTTTTACTTCATAACTCAATTGGTACTGTATGATGTTGTTCCATTTCTTATTTTAATGGTTCACATTGATGGAGTAACTGCCAGTGGAATTTTCTTCATATAATTATGTGGGTCTTTATTTTATGTTAACATTTGGCTGATATTTTGGTTTGTTATAGAATTCTAGATTTAAAATAATTTCCTCAAGGTTTTTGAAGGCTTTGCTGTACTGTTTTCTAGCACTCAATATTGCTGGTGAAGGTCTACTGCCAACATGATTTTAATTCCACTGTAAATGATCTGAGTTTTTTTCTCCTCTGTAAACTTTCAGAATCTTCTTTGGAGTTCTAAAATTTTACTAAGCTATGTCTAAGTGTGAATTTTTATTCCTTCACTTTCCCCAAAAAGTAGTGGACCTCTTTGATCTAAAAATTCATGTCTTTCTTTAATTCAAATATATTTTTTCAGATATTTATTTGATTACTTGTTTCAAGTGTTTAGTTATCTTTCTTTTTTTTTTGCGCTACTATTAAACAGCAATTGAACTTTTGGATATATCATCCGTGCCCCTCAACTTTTCTCTCATATTTCCCATTTCTTTATTATTATTTCTATAATCTTGGATGTTTCCTAAACTTCCTTTTCCAAGTTCCCAGTTTCTTCTTTACCCCTATTGTGGAGCCATTCCACGGCATGCTTCGCTTGGGCAATCATACTTTTCATTGCCAAGAACTTTTTCTTGGCTTCTATTGCTCTTTTTTTTTTTTTTTTTAATAGTGGTTCTGTCACATTTTATGGATATAATGTCTTGAAACTCAGTGGATATTAATAAGAATGTTTTCTGTAAATGACCCATTTTCCCTGGAGACAGTTGATCAGCAAATTCATCTTGGTCCTTTTGTTTTATGCTGCTGCTTGTCCTAAAATATCTGGTCATTCTGGGTGGTCTACTCACATTAATGACTCAAGGATCGGGTTGGTTCTATGGTTAGGGTGGCCCAGCTGTTCCTTGCAGCACAGCAGGTAGGTTCCCCACAGGAGTTCCTGAATGGGCAGGTTGTGTTAACTGGCAGGCTTTATTTTAGCTTTGTATGCGCGTCGACAAGCAGGCCAGCTGCCCCATCTCAACCCAGATGTGAAAATAAGGACTGCCATTAATCTGTCAAGGAAGACTTGACTGCATGTCTCTCTGGGGCAAAGCAGCCCTGCCCTTTTATTTCTTCTTTTATGCCTTGTGGGGGTCCAGAGTTATTTCAAGCTGCTTTGCCTTTTTAAAAGCCCCTCCCCATTCTAGGAGCCCCAAAAGGCAAGTCGCTGGCTTCAGAGGGCAGCCCTTGTTCTGTCAAAGCGGACACTCTAGGAGCAGAGAGCAGAGGTGGGGCAGGGACAAGAGTCTCAGACTCTCAGCTGTCCTGAATAAGTTTCATCAATGAGTGGCCCTGGGTTAGCTGCCAGTTCTCCCTCATGCATTTTATTTGTTGAGCCATGGGCAGGAGTTGCTTGGGGAAGGGTTGCTTTGGGCTATAGGTTTATTTTCATTTTAAATTTATTTTTAGAGACAGGGTCTCACTCTGTCACCCCAGTTAGAGTGCAATGGCACACTCCTAGGCTCAGGTGATTCTCCCACCTTAGCCACCTGAGTATCCGGGACTATAGGTGCATGCCACCACACCTGGTGAGTTAAAAAAAAATTTTTTTTTGTAAAGGCGGGGTCTTGCTGTGCTGCCCAGGCTGGTCTCAAACTCCTGGCCTCCAGTGATCCTCCCGCCTCAGCCTCCCAAAGCACTGGGATGCCATGAGTTGCTGTTTTCTTCAAGCTTCCTGTCCTGCTGTCTCCTCATTCATGATTTCCTGAGACTTTCTGTCCTAAGGTGACTCCTCTTCTTGTTTTCCCAGTTATGTTTTCATTTCTCAAAAATAATAAATCATTTCAGAGCATTTAATGGGACTTTGGAAGTCAGGAAAAGTAAATAGAACACTCATTTCTCTGCCTTGAACTAGAAGCCAATAATTTCTCAAGGATTCAGCATCACAAAAAGTGGGCCATGAAATCTCTTCTCCCTCCCCTACCCTTCTGCCTCCCCTTCACCCTCCCTCCGGCGCCCTCTCTACTTCCATGCTCTCAGCACCCAGGCAAACCGCAAGTCAACAAAGTCTTTTAAAATAAAAGAGGCTGGGCGCGGTGGCTCATGCCTGTAATCCCAGCACTTTGGGAGGCCAAGGCAGACAGATAACTTGAGGTCAGGAGTTTGAGACCAGCCTGGCCAACATGGTGAAACCTTGTCTCTACTAATAATATAAAAATTAGCCAGGCATGGTGGCAGGCACCTGTAATCCCAGCTACATGGAAGGCCAAGGCAGGAGAATCACTTGAACCTAGGAGGTGGAGTTTACAGTGAGCTGAGATCACAGCACTGCCCTCTAGCCTGGACAAAAGAGTGAGACTCTGTCACCAAAAAAGGAAAAAAATAAAAAAGAAAGAAAGAAAAGGAAAACAGAATAGCAGTTATCTTCATGACGCTCATTATTTCACTCTTTCATGGATGCAAAAAACATTTACTGAGTCCTCGGTGTTCAGCATTACTATAGGCATCAAAAATGAAAAACTCTGTAACTCTCTAACTTCCTGGGAGCCCAAAGACCAGTAGCAAAGAAACAGGCAAACAACAGGCAATGGGATAAGTGTACGATGAGTGTTATGTACCCCTTGCAAGGGGAGACCTGGGCTGGGGGTGGGTGCAACTCTGACTTAGGACGGTGGCAGGGGGGTCTGCTGCGAGGGTGGAGAGGGGAAGATTTGCCATGGGGAACAGGTACCAGCTCAGCCTCAAAATCTAAACAAGACTGTGCCACACTGTTAAGGGGGAAGGATGCTTTCTGATTGCGTAACATGTACAAAGGCAGTTTCGTGATATAACAAGTCCAGGGAAGTTCTGGATTTCCAGAGCTCAAATGTCTAAAAAGGTAAGGGGAGCAGGAAGTCCTTGAGTGGCCATGGGAGTCACCCTAAAGAGTTAGCATGTGGTCACTGAGGCCAGGTGTTGCCCAAAGTGTGCAATGAATACTATTTAATGAATACATGGGCATTTAAAAAAAGTAATATTGAGTTTATTATGCATGTTAGAAACATGAACCAACACATTAAGTCCATGATTCTGCCAATATTAACACTTAAGACAAGGCTAGAAGGTGATACTGTTGGAATCCACCCCGGGCAGGCCAACCTACAGATAAGAGCTCAGACGTGCTCGTAAATATTTCAAGCCTTCAGTGACTCCCACACTTAGAGAAATGAGAAAAAGAACACACCAGTAATACTAAGGAACTTGAACTAAGAAAGGAAAAAGTAGGCCAGGAACAGTGCCTCACATGTGTAATCCTAGCACTTTGGGAGGCTGAGGTGGGAGGATCTCTTGAGCCCAGGAATTTAAGGCTGCAGTGAACTATGATCATGCCACTGCACCCTAGCCTGGGTGAGAGCAAGACCCTGTCTCAAAAAAAAAAAATTAAAAAAGGAAAAGTAATACTGGTATGGGTAATCTCTCTTTCCACTCCTGAAGTTATTACTCACTGTCTTTGTGTTAAGGTTCGAGAGATTTGGAGCTGATCTTGACCACAAGAGGCAGTAACACACAAGAAGCATTATTGAGTGGTGCTTAGGGTTGCAGGTGAAGGAAGTCCATCACAGAAGGGGGTCACAGCATGGGGGCCACCACCTAGAAAAGGAGGAGTACAAGGTAACTTCCAGGGGTGAGGAGGATCAGAGAGGGAGCTTTCGTATCTGGGTGATGTTGCTCAGCAGCATGGCATGGAGTCTCTGGGTCAGGGAGCTCTGAAAGGCACTAACGGCTTGAGGTCTTATACCCACAAAGCTCTGTCTTACCAATAGCAGCACACCAGAATGCAGTTTCAAAGGATACATAAAGCAGGCAGGCTCTAAATGCTAACAGTTTGCTTGTTTGGGCTATATTTCAAATAGTTGGATGTGTAAAGATTTGAGTTTGGCACCAGTGGGCTTTGAGCTAACAAGTTTTAGCCTGCAGGGAAGAAATATACAACTGAGGGGCCAATACACAGAGACCATCTTTGGCTCATTTATATAACAGCATTTGTTCTGTTGAGTTTCAGAATCCTGTAGTTTCTGAATATGATTTAGAGCAATGGGTTTAAGCGAAAAAAAAATCACATTCCAACAAAACAATTTGGTGCTCCTTTGAAGTTGTATTTCTTTTCATTTAGTATAATTCAAAATAAACCCAAACATTTAAATTTTATTTGGCTTCAAAACAATTTTTCATTTAGTTCAAACTAAAAAGCCAGTCTGGGAGTTAAGAGCACACAGATTAGGGCTAGAAAGATCTGAATCCAACATCTAGTGTTACAACCTACGTAACCTCTATACACATCAGTGTTCTTTTATGTAAAATAAGGATAATCCCTCATCACTATCATAGGATTAAATGAGATGATGCAGGTGAAATAGGATGTGAGACTCTTCTGACCTCAGTGTCCACTGTACAGTAGAAATCAGAATACCCACATGAATGGGAGACAAACCAAGCCTCCACCCCCACCACCCAGTGCAGAATTCTCTGTTTGAACACAGGAGTTATTTATCAATGACTCTTAACTCTCCTCTCCCATTTAGAGAACAAGGATTAAAATGTGGAAGATAATGTTGCAGGAAGTTTGTGGAAGAAACTTCTTTGGCGAGGGTGGCTACAGAGCTGAGTGTCCACTCCAGCTCTTTGTTGGGAGGGGTGAAAGTGTTAATTTCTAGCCCCAACTTTATGGGTGGTGGGGGTGGGGGTGGGGGACTTGTTTCCATGGAATTGTGTGGACAACTTTGCAGAAGGCAGCACCTCTCTGCAGTGTTTTATTACACTATGCCGTTATATTAGTTTTATACCCAGCTGGTTGATATAGTATAGATGTTTGTCCGTATCCAAGTCTGATGTTGAAATGTGATCCCCAAGGTTGAAGGTGGGGCATGGTGGCAGGTGTTTGGGTCATGGGGGCAGATCCCTCATGAATGGCTTGGTGCTGTGTTCGAGGTAATCAGTAAGTTCTAACTCTATTCGTTCATGTAAGAGCTGGTTGCTAAAAGAGCCTGGCATCTCTCTTGCTCCCTCTCCCACCACGTGACATGGGTGCTTCCCCTGTGCCTTCCGCCATGAGTAAAAGCTTCCTAAGGCCTTACCAGAAGCCAAGCAGATGTTGGTGCCATGCTTGTACAGCCTGCAGAACTGTGAGCCAAATAAACCTCTTTTCTTTACAAATTACCCAGTCTCAGATGTTCCTTTATAGCAATGCAAAATGAACTAATATACTGGTTATTTATTTCAAATGACGTGTTTTGAGTTTTAATTACAAACATAATGATTGACATACATACAGTACCAAAAAACTTTTTTATTGTTTCCAGTAATGAAGTGACAACAACTATACCTCTATAGGTGATTCTGGATTGCCTATATTAACAGATGGAAGGAAAAACTTGGTCTAAAGAAATGGAAACAAGCCACAGCTTAAAATTTACCCTCAACTGTTAACTTTATTCATCTTTCAACAAAACACACTAGTAGCAAGTTCCTCAGGTAGACTGCAAGATCCTTGAGCTTAAAGGTCTTTTGCAGGGACTCAGCTGCAGGGACTCAATCACAAGACTTCATGCCCTTTGTTATTGTTTTATGCCTCATGTCTTAAATGGTGCCTGGAACATAGTAGATGCTCAATAAGTATTTTCCAAAGATTGAATAATATTTACAAGTTTCCTCAAAAACTGCATAACAATCTCTCCGGAGTTTCTTTGGCTCCTTTTAGGCTGCATCATTCACCAGGGTGCAAATCAGAGACACATGCTATAGGAACCTAGTGCTACGATGCTACTTAATACATTGCTCATGTCCCTAATGTATGGTGTGGGGACATATTTTGTCCTTGATAGTTTCTCCTTCCACCAAGATCCCAAGATCAAGGAGTTGCTCTATTCCCAGCTACCCTGATTCCATTTTAATGTTAACCTTGTACTCTGGCTCCTTCTCATTAGCTGTTTTCTGTTTTTTTTTTTTTTTTTCTCTCTCCTGGGTTTATTGTATATATTTATTTATTGTACATATTTTTTCTCTCTTGGGTTTATTGTTTATATTTTTGCCTTTCCTTTATGACATTGTAATTGTGTTAGTCTGTTTTGTATTGCTATAAAGGAATACCGGTGGCTAGGTAATTTATAAAGAAAAGAGGTGTAATTGGCTCCTGGTTCTGCAGGCTGTATAAGCAGCATGGCACCAGCATCTGCCCAGGTTCTGATGAGACCTCAGGAAGCTTTTACTCACCACAGAAGGTGAAAGTGAGCAGGTGTGTCACAGGTGAGAGAGCGAGCAAGACAGATGCCAGCCTCTTTTAAATAGTCAGCTTTCTCATGAACTGAGTGAGCACTCATTCATCACCAAGAAAATGGCATAAGCCATTCATAAGGGATCTGCTTTCACGATCTAAACACCTCCCACTAGGCTCCACCTCCAACACTGGGAATCACATATTCACATGAAATTTGGAGGGGACACATATCCAAACCATATCACTAATGCTTTCTGGTTACAAATTAATGGAAAGCCAACCAACTAATAGAATATTGTTTCTCCATGGTCTATATTCCATCAGTATAGGAAATTGTGTTCTCTGAGGTTGAACCTTGTCAAGTTCAGTAGCCTATGTATAATTTTTTAATTAATTCATTTTTAAATTGACAAATAAAAAACTTATATTTATGGTATCCAACATATTTTGATATATGCATGCATTGTGAGATGCCTATATCAAGTTAATTAATATACCCATTACCTTACTTAGTTTTTGTAGTGAGAACATTTAAAAATCTACTCTCTTAGCAATTTTCAGACATACAGTACATTGTTATTAACCGTAGTCAACATGTTATACAATAGATCTCCCGAATGTATTCCTGTCTAAGTGAAATTTTGTACCCTTTGACCAAGATCTGCCCTTTCCCCATCCTCCCACTCTCCCTACCATTCTACTTTGTTTCCATGAGATAGACATTTTTAGATTCCACATACAAGTGAGATCATGCAATATTTGTCTTTCTGTACTTGGCTTTCTTCACTTAGCCTAATGTCCTCCAGGTTCATCCACGTTGTTGCAAGCAACAGGGTTTCCTTCTTTTTAAAGGCTGAATAGTATTCCATTGTCTTTATATACCATATTTTCTTTATCCTTTCATCTGTCAATGGACACTTAGGTTGCTTTAATGTCTTTGTGAGTAATGCTGCAATGAACATGGAAATACAGATCTCTATGATGCACTGATTTCATTTTCTTTGTATATATACACAGTTGTAAGATTGATGGATCATGATAGTTCTGTTTTTTTTTTTTTTCGAGACAGAGTCTGGCTCTGTCGCCCAGGCTGGAGTGAAGTGGCGTGATCTCGGCTCACTGCAAGCTCCGCCTCCCGGGCTCACGCCATTCTCCTGCCTCAGCCTCCCGAGTAGGTGGGACTACCAGTAGCTGGGACTACAGGCGCCTGCAAACACGCCCGGCTAATTTTTTGTATTTTTAGTAGAGACGGGGTTTCACCATGTTAGCCAGGGTGGTCTCGATCTCCTGACCTCTTGATCCGCCCGCCTCAGCCTCCCAAAGTGCTGGGATTACAGGCGTGAGCCACCGCGCCTGGCCCTATTTAAAATTTTTTTAGGAACCTCCATAATGTTTCCCGTAATGGCCATACTGATTTACATTCCCACCAACAGAGCACAAGTTTCTCTCTTCTCTATGTCATCACCAACAACTGTCTCTTGTCTTTTTCATAATAGCCATCTTAGCAGATGTGAGGTGATATCTCATTGTGGTTTTTGTTTGTTTTTTTGAGACGGAGTCTCACTCTGTCTCCCAGGCTGGAGTGTGGTGGCGCAATCTCAGCTCACTGAGACTTCCGCCTCCCGGGTTCAAGCGATTCTCTTGCCTCAGCCTCCTGAGTAGCTGGGATTACAGGTGCATGCCACCACGCCCAGCTAATTTTTGTATTTTAGTAGAGATGGTGTTTTACCATGTTGGCCAGGCTGGTCTGGAACTCCTGAACTCAAGTGATCCACCAGCCTCGGCTTCCCAAAGTGTTGGGATTACAGGCGTGAGTCACCATGTCTGGTCTCATTGTGGTTTTAATTTGCATTTCCCTGATGATTAATGATATTGAGCATTGTTTTATATGCCTGTTGGTCACTTGCAGTCTTATTTAGAAAAATGTCTATTCAGGTTCTTGGCCCATGTTAAAATCAGGATATTTGGGCTTTTTTTTTTTTTTTTTTTGCTATTGAGTTGAGTTCCTTATATAGTCTGAATATTAACCTTTATCAGATGTATGGTTCACAAATATTTTCTCTCATCCCATAGGCTGTCTCTTCACTCTTGATTTTTTTTTCCCTTGGTGTGCAGAAGCTTTTTAGTTTCATGCAATCCCATTTGTCTATTTTTGCCTGTACTGTGTGGGTCATATCCAAAAAATCTTTGCCTATAGCAGTGTCAAGAAGGTTTTCCCCTAGAGTTTCTTCTAATAGTTTTACAGTGTCAGGTCTTATGTCTAAGTTGTTAAAACATTTTGAGTCTATTTTTGTATGTGGGGTGAGACAGGAGTCTAATTTCATTCTTCTCCATGTGGATATGCAATTTTCCCAACACCATTTATTGAAGAGACTGTCCTTTCTTCATTGTGTGTTCTTGGCACCTTTGTTGATCAGTTGACTGTAAATGTGTGGATTTTATTTCTTGACTTTTAATGTTGTCCATAACTATATTCTTATTCATTTACTTTCAGGGCCCTTCTATCTACTAAATGGCTTTTTCCACTCTCAAGCATTTTTAGTCAACTTTCTTGGGACAATGAGTATCTCCAATTGAGCTTTGGCATGCACAGAATCACCCTATTTTTGGTAGTTGCTTTATAATATTTCCTTATCACCCTTTTTCTCAGCCCAGACTCTACAACTACATTGATTGGATATGCAGACTACTACACAACTTTTTTCTTTATTGAATCAATCATATATTAGAAACCTACATTCAACATGATTTTTCCAGCCCTGCTTAGGTAATTAAATCTACATATATGGTGGGGACAGGGGTTTTTACCAGTCAAATCATAGGGATTAGTTATTCCATTACTACTACCAGATTACTATAAAATGCCATAATACTTTATGTGCAAGAAAAATGCCAAAGGAAGCCTTCAAGCTTTAAACATCATTAGGAAAGTAATTTTATTTAAAAATATTACAAGCTTAGAACCCACAGAAATAATTCTACGGGGAGTAAATTTTTTAAATAGCTATGTAGAATATAACTAAATTCATAATAACAGCTAGCTGTAGTACAGGCATCTCAGATTTGTACATACCTAATTTAAGATATTTATATAATAGGACACCCTGAAATAGCTGCTTGGAAATAACATGGTAATGTGACAGTCCCTTCCTTTTCAGGATTTTTGCTTGGAATTTCCTTTCCCTTATTTTCATGATGGACATGGAGCTGCACTGCCCAGATCTCCCTTGAGGGAAGAACAGCCTGCCTAGCTGCAGAAAGTGGGATCAGCAGACAATCTGCGGCTGGCAGCCCCTTGATGGTCTGCTTTGGTCTGGATTTCCTGCACTCAGTGACCAAGTAAGTCAGAGTACGAAGGCCTGATCATTCAGACTCAGTGTAGAACAACTCTATAGGGAAATTCTTGCTCCACAGCTCTTGTCCGGTTGCCCAAGGCTTTTTCAGGAATACCTTTGTCTAACTTCTCCTTCTGCCCAATCCTACTTCCTTTCCTTTCCCTTCACAGAAAATAAATATTTTGTACCTCACATTCAGTGTCTAGTGTCTGCTCCTGGAATACTTCATCTCTATCATCTCACCCCAACCTGAGTTAGCTTCTCCTCCCCTACCACATCCCATTGTCCTCCAGTGCTAGTTGTAAGAGCAGAAGGGATAGTGAATGAGGGACAGGGGACAGGTGCAATGAGAGTTCAGCCCTCATCTCCCCACCGTGCCTCCTGAGTAAGCATAGTAGGCTTAGGATGTGGCATCTGCTGAGCTGGTGGCTTATTCTGGTTTGGAGATAGAAAAGGTCATCTAGAAGCTCCACTGGGGGTACTGTGAGATGCTGGTCATTTTACTTTTTCTTGCTGTTCACTTAAGGCAAAGCTTTGCTCTAAGTGTTCAAAAATGAAGCTTTCACATCATGCAATATACTCAGGTAGCAATCTGCAAATGCAACGCCCCCTGAATCTAAAGTAAAATTTGAAAAAGAAAAAAAGAGGAGCTTTCATGAGGTTGGCATTTTCTTCTCTGGCCCATAGATCCCTACCTGGAGAGCATCCTGTGCATCCCTGAGGTGGTCACCAAGCCCTCAGGTCAAGCCTCCAAGCCCTATCCCCAACCCCTCCTCTCTCACCCAACCCCAGCCCCCACCCTAAGATCCTTGAAAATGGAGAACTGAGCAGCTCTGCAGGGCCAGGCTACCAGGAAAGGGCTCAGACCCCTGGCTGTGTGTTTGCCCTGGATCTCCCCTGCTTCTCTTTCCTCTGTTCCCCTGGGTGGCTTAGATTTCAATCAGTTTTCTGAAGCTTTTCTCAGAACAGAAATGCCTTATTAATACATCTGGGAGACAGCCAAGGAAATGTTTAAAGTTCTGTCTTATGATACAGAGTTGGGAGCCGTGGCAAGAGAAGACCCAGACCCTGGAAGATGATGTTGCCCATGACTCTCTTGACTCTCAGGGTGTCAGATTTGCTGCCATTATCTTTCTGGTGCTCTGATTCATAGTTGCCTATTCATTAGCACACTGACAACCATAAATATTTATTTTAAAATATAGAACTTGGCCATGAAAGAATTGGGGAAATGGCATTATTTCCTGTTCAACCAGATTATTTGCCCATGGATATTTATCTTATTGGAGAAGCGAAGAGACTTACCTGTCTTGCAATAACAAAAAGGCAGATTCACTCAATTATACCCTTGGGGGTTATGGGGTGGGAGGAGCAGGGAATAAGGCAGAAGGCAGCACTACTGCTAGAACCTGCTAGCTGTGTATTTGCAGCTACAGGGACCTGACTTGACCCTGGAAGAGGGGCTGGGGAGGGGAGCACAGGCTGTGGGTGAAATGCAAAAATCTGTTTTTCCATGCTGGCTAACTAAGATCATTTTGTATGAAGCTATAGCTCCCAGCTAAACTCCAGGAGGCCTGCTCTTACTTCTTGCATCTGTGCCCACATCTTAGAGGTTTTCTGCATGGTCCATCTGACTGTGTGATCCTGAAGAATGTTTTCAGAAGCTGTTGGGCATGTGCAGCAGTGAAAGAGGCTACTGAGTATGCACAGAAATGAGACACAAACGGCAATATTTCGGAGATTGTAGACAACATGATTCTTCTGAAGACCCTACGCTTAAAGCTTCTTCTGTGGAATCTGGGGACTTTCTGTGGGGATGCAGTTTAGGTGTCACCTGTTGGGGAATTAAGGGTTGGTGAGGTCACTCCTCAGAGCCTCTGTGTGCCCTAGGCCTTTTCTGGTTTATGCTTATTTTAATAGTGGGTTTGGGAATTAAATCATCAGAGCTGGTCTGAACACAGCCCTGCTCAAAGCCAAACATTTCACAGGTGTTTGGAAGAGGTGCTGTTATAGTTGATGAGGATAATTGTTACCACTTGTCCCTCAAGGTTTTCCAGACCCTGGTGATCTCTTCTGTGCTTAGGTTACCAAAGTCAGAGTTTTCAACCAGGCACCAGTGAGCATCTGAGCAAATTCAAAGATGCTTCCCAAGATGAGTGCTGGAGAGAACACACCACCAAGTTTGTTTACCTTAAATGGCAACAATCAACCTTTCTTTCTCTGGTTCCTGAATAACCCATGACTATCTTTCCAGGTAACCAGAGGAACTCCCTGTACCCAGTTTCCTCATCTATAAAAACAGAGATGATAATAATAATATTGACCTCACAAAGGAGTTGCTATGAGTGATAGATGAGGTAACACATGAAGTTACTTAGAGGCCAGGCGCAGTGTCTCATGCCTGTAATCCTAACACTTTGGGAGGTTGAGGCAGGCAGATTGTTTGAGCCCAGGAGTTCGAGACCAGCCTGGGAAACACCGCAAAACTCTGTCTCTACAAAAAATACAAAAATTAGCCCAGCATGGTGGTGTGTACCTGTAGTCCCAGCTACTTGAGAGGCTGAGGTGGGAGGATCACCTGAGCCCAGGAGGTCGAGGTCAGGGCTGTGATGAGCCATGATCACACCATTACACTGCAGCTTGGATGACAGAATGAGAACATGTGAAAGAACCAAAGAAAGAAACAAATTTCATCTGGTACACATGGCTGCTAACAGGATTTACCACTGCCTCTATTATTCAGCATTTGTGAATGATGGTGGTCTCCACTGTGCTTGGTGGTGCTTTCCAAACCCAGCCAAAAGCTTGGCTAACGCTGTCAATATTTGAGAGGCGTATGTTAACTAATCATGCCTTGATTCTCCAGCTCTACCCTTTTATTACCAGATAACCAGAAAATCACATACTTGGATAGATTATTTTGACTTCCTACATTTAGTTGTTTCTACCCTACCATATTCTACCAACTATTTGAAGCCACATATGCATAATGAAATATATATATATATATATATATATTTTTTTTTTTTTTTTTGAGACAGAGTCTTGCTCTGTTGCCCAGGCTGGAGTGCAGTGGCGCTGTCTTGGCTCACTGCAAGCTCCACCTCCCAGGTTCACGCCATTCTCCTGCCTCAGCCTCCCCTGTAGCTGGGACTACAGGCAGCCACCACTACGCCCGGCTAATTTTTTGTATTTTTAGTACAGACGGGGTTTCACCATGTTAGCCAGGATGGTCTCGATCTCCTGACCTCGTGTTCCGCCCACCTCAGCCTCCTAAAGTGCTGGGATTACAGGCGTGAGCCACCGCGCCTGGCTGAAATATATGTTTTAAAGATTCATATCCAGGGAAAACTCAGAGGAAGAGATTTAAAAAATTATTTTATCTTATTTTCATAGGTTTTTGGGGAACAGGTAGTATTTGGTTGCATGAGTAAGTTCTTCAGTGCTGATCTGTGAGATTTTGGTGCACCCAAAACCCAAGCAGTATACACTGAACCCAGTTTGTAGTCTTTTATCCCTCACCCCCTTCCACCCTTTCCCCCAAGTCCCCAGTGTCCATTGTATCATTCTGATGCTTTTGCATTCTCATAGCTTAGCTCCCACTTTAGAGTGAGAACATGCGATATTTGGTTTTCCATTCCTGAGTTACTTCACTTAGAATAATAGTTTCCAATTCCATCCAGGTTGCTACAAATGCCATTAATCCATTTCCTTTTCATGGCTGAGCAGTACTCCATTGTGTGTGTGTATATATATATTATACACACACACACACACACACACATATATAGCTTCTTTATCCTTTTCTTGATTGATGGGCATTTGGACTGGTTTCATATTTTTGCAGTTGTGAATTGTGCTGCTATTAACGTGTGTACAAGTATCTTTTTTGTGTAATGACTTCTTTTCCTCTGGGTAAATACTCAGTAGTAGGATTGCTGGATCAAATAGTAGTTCTAGTTCTTTAAGGAATCTCCACACTATTTTCAATAGTGGTTGTACTAGTTTACATTCCCACCAGCAGTGTAGAGTTGTTTTCTTTTCACCACATCCATGCCAACATCTTTTATTTTTGTTTTTTTGATTATGGCCATTCTCGCAGGAGTAAGGTGGTATCACATTGTGGTTTTGATTTGCATTTCCCTGATCATTAGTGATGTTAGCATTTTTTCATGTTTGTTGGCAATTTGTATATCTTCTTTTGAGAATTGTCTATTCATATCCTTAGCCCACTTTTTAATGGGATTGTTTATCTTTTTCTTGCTAATTTGTTGGAGGTCCTTGTAGATTCTGAATATTGGTCTTTTGTCGGATGTATAGATTGTGAAGATGTTCTCCTACTCTGTGGGTTGTCTGTTTACTCTGCTGACTATTCCTTTTGCTGTGCAGAAGCTCTTTAGTTTAATTAAGTCCCACCTATTTATCTTTGTTTTTGTTGCATTTGCTCTTGGATTCTTTGTCATGAAGTCTTTGCCTAAGCCAATGTCTAGAAGGGTTTTTCTGATGTTATCTTCTAGAATTTTTATAGCTTCAGGTCTGAGATCTAAGTTCTTCATCCATCTTGAGTTGGTTTTTGTATGAGGTGAGAGATGAGAATCCACTTTCATTCTCCTCTATGTGGCTTGCCAATTATCCTAGCACCATTTGTTTAATAGGGTGTCCTTTCCCCACTTTAAGTTTTTGTTTGCTTTGTTGAAGATCAGTTGGCTGTATAAACCAGTTGGGTTTATTTCTGGGTTCTCTATTCTGTTCCATTGGTCTATGTGCTGATTTTTATACCAGTACTATGCTGTTTTGGTGACTATGGCCTTCTAGCATGGTTTGAAATCAGGTAATATGATGCCTCCAGATTTTTTCTTTTTGCTTTGTCTTGCTTTGGCTATGCAGGCTCTTTTTGGGTTCCATACGAATTGTCTTTTCTAGTTCTGTGAGGAATTATGGTGGCATTTTGATGGGAATCGCATTGAGTTTGTAGATTGCTTTTGGTAGTATGGTCATTTTCACAATATTGATTCTACCCATCCATGAGCATGGGATGTGTTTCCATTTGTTGGTGTCATCTATGATTTCTTTCAGCAGTGTTTTGTAGTTTTCCTTGTAGAGGTCTTTCACCTCCTTGGTCAGGTATATTCCTAAGTATTTTATTTTTTTGGCAGCTATTGTAAAAGGAGTTGAGTCCTTGATTTGATTCTCAGCTTGGCTGCTGTTGGTGTATAGCAGAGCTACTAATTTGTGTACATTAATTTTGTATCCTGAAACTTTGCTGAATTCATTTACCAGTTCTAGGAGCTTTTTGGAGGAGCCTTAGGGTTTTCTAGATATACTATCATATCATCAGCAAACAGTGACAGTTTGACTTCCTTCTTACCGATTTGGATGCCCTTTATTTCCTTCTCTTGTGTGATTGCTCTGGCTAGAACTTCCAGCACTATGAACACCTTTAGGCACACAAACTAGAAAACCTAGAAGAGACAGATGAATTCCTGGAAAGATTCAACCCTCCTAGCTTAAATCAGGAAGGACTAGAAACTCTGAAAAGGTCACTAACAAGCAGTGAGGTTGAAATGGTAATTTTAAAACATACCAACAAAAAAAAGTTCAGGACCAGATGGATTCACAGCTGAATTCTATCAGACATTCAAAGAAGAATTGATACCAATCCTATTGACACTATTCCACAAGACAGAGAAAGAGGCAATCCTCCCTAAATCATTCTATGAAGCCAGTATCACCCTAATATCAAAACCAGGAAAGGACATAACCAAAAAAGAAAACTACAGACCGATACCCCTGATGAACATAGATGCAAAAATCCTTAACAAAATACAAGGTAAACGAATCCAACAACATATCAAAAAGATAATTCACCATGACCAAGTGAGTTTCATGCCAGGGATAGTTTAACATACTCAAGTCAATAAATGTGATACACCACATAAACAGAATTAAAAAGCAAAATCACATGATCATCACAGTAGATACAGAAAAAGCATTTGACAAAATCCAGCATCCCTTTATGATTAAAACCCTCGGCAAAATTGGCATACTAGGGATACACCTCAATGTAATAAAAGCCATCTATGACAAACCCACAGCCAACATAATACTGAATGGGGAAAAGTTGAAAGCCTTCCCTCTGAGAACTGGAACAAGACAAGGATGCCCACTCTCACTGCTTCTATTCGTCAGAGGAAGAGATTTAAAAAAAAGTTTTTTTTTGAGACAGAGTCTTGCTCTGTCACCCAGGCTAGAGAGCAATGGTGTGATCATGGCCCACTGTAGCCTTGATTTCCCAGGCTCAAGCAATCCTCCTGCCTCAGCCTCCCAAGTAACTGGCTCTACAGGCACACACCACCACACCTGGTTAATTTTTTTGAATTTTAGTAGCAATGAGGTCTCACTGTGTTGCTCAGGCTGCTCTCAAACCCCTGGCCTCAAGTGATCCTCCCACTTCAGCCTCCCAAAGTGTTAGGATTACAGGTATGAGACACTGTGGCCTGAAATTTGCGTGTGTGTGTAATTTTATATATAACAAATAATTTAAATTATATAATTGATTTAAATTATAAATAAAATTGAGTGTGGAAACGAATAGTACACAGAAATGATCAACATAAAGATAAACCTGGGATGCAAATTTGCTTTGAAGTTTCTTGGAGACCAAAGGAAAAAGAGAAATAGGATTACCAACAATCAATGCTGTCCAAAAGAAGAAAACACATGAATTCTTCAGCGACAAAAACCCCCACAAGTACATATCCTCAAACTTGGGAAAAAACGTTTTTCATATGAACTACTGGTTTTTCCTATGAACTACGGAGAACTGCTGTGCCTAATGTCCTCACCACTCCTGAATGATGAATGTAGTAGCTAACTTGGTATGAGATTACTAGAATGTCCTTCAATACATTCCAAGTGAGTAATGCCAAACATATCGAAGGTAACTGTGAAGCTCAAAACAAGGTGTTCCAATCTGAGACCTCTCTTTGGATCTAGCTTAATCCAGTGAAAAACAGACTATGAAGGGGACAAGGGGGAACTGGATGTCCTTACAATTCTCTTCCATTTTATATTGTTTCTCTCAACTGTCTAAACAAAAACCCCCAAAAACAAAAAGAATGCAGCAGACAATTTGAGATTATAGTTTTTGGTAGGAGGCTACATTGTACTACAGTTTAACATTTAGAACTTTGTCTTTCATTGGGAATTGGTATTAGCTAATGTATGATAAAACTGCTATATCTTTTAAAAACTGTTTTTGAAGACATAATTTTCAGTAGCCTTTTTATTAGATTCACCTGCTATGTTTTTCTTAGAACTATGTGCTAGGAAGAAATTGATAAACTGGTATGCTTTCAGGTATTAGGTAATAAGAGTTTGATGCCAGAAAACTTGGGGGTGAATTTTAGATTTAACATCAGTTGCTGTCTTTCACCCAGGTTTTCTAGAATAGCTATTTTTCTCTTTTCTTACTTAGCTCTTATTCTGCTATCATGGTTTAAAGAGTCTTGCACTATTTGTGTCACTTATTCTAAGCCACCTCAGAACATTTTTCAAAAGAAGGTGAGGCATGAATTTAACATTAAATCCATAACAGCATTTTGTGATGCAAACAACATTTAAAATTCATTCACTAAATGTTTTAATCAATATTGGTTTTGACTGGAAGTAACACAGAACCCGACACAACTTTGACTGAAAGGGTTTGTCTCACACATCAAGGAGCCCAGAGAAAGGCAGTCCAAGGCTGATATGGGTGTTTAATGACATAACCAAGAACTCAGGGTCTTTTGATCCTTCATCTCCACCACTAATCTGCATAGCATTCATTCTCATGGCCAAATGTAGCTGCTCACCCCTCACCACCAATGTACCATGTATGCATACGCACTTCCCATAGTGGCTAGCATAGCATAGGTGCTAATAAATATTTTTTGATAGAATGAATAATACGTAATAACCTGAAAGGACTAGAAGCATATTTTCCCCTGTTTGCACTTTTAACAAATAGACTACTTGATTTTTACACTAATGGATGGTGTTGGGATTATAAACCATTCATTACAATTCAGAATACGATCATCTAAATTTCACGATAGTACTTCAATTTTGGGACTGTTACATTTCAAATCAGGGTTATGAACTCTGCCAGAGGTACATATTCATGATCAAAGAGAAAATGCAATATAATCTGTCAATCAGCTTTTTTTCTGTACATAAAAGTTTAAAAAAATTTAAGCCGGTTTAAATGTGAGACATTAATTTCCTTGTTGCTCTTATATGAAACTTAGCAACAATCTGACTTTTAGCTATGACATTTACACAAATCAAGTTATATAAACATAGTTTATGTCTAGAGATCTTATGTCAGGTTATATCAGCTAAGAGCCTTAAAAATAATATTTAACTAAATAAAACTAGTTAAATCATGAATAACGCTTTATGCCTTCACATCTTCTGCAGTCTGTTTTTGTTTTTTAAGTAAAAGCTTCTGCCCTGAATCTATAATCCCCAAAACTTGTATGTTCTGAGCTTCTTGGCAACTATGATTTTTGAAACAAGAGTGAATTTTTTTCTTTTGAGACAAGAATGATTTTCAAGGTAGATCCTTTTCTTTAAACAAATAGTTTTATGCCAGTTAACAGAAGACAATAAAATACATTTAAATATAAGTATACATCATTATAATATTTAACATTATTTTCTTATACATATTCACTAGTTTATTCTATCATTGAGTATTTATTGTGTGCCATGCACTGGGCTGGATGCTAGGGGATATTTTGTTTTATTTCAATGGTAATAGTTGACTTTATGTCTATGAGCATGTGAGTAGAGCTGATGAAATCCTGACATTCTGGGATATTTGATCCGATACTGTCTTGTTTTGTTATACTCTTTTGTTAAGATCATCTCCTATAAGGATGCCACTAGGAAAACTAACTTCTATTTACTTTTTTTTTTTTTTTTGAGACAGGGTCTCACTTTGTTGCCCAGGCTGGAGTACAGTGGTGAAATATGCCTCACTGCAGTCTCTATCTCCTGGCTCAGGTAATCCTCCTGCCTCAGCCTCCTGAGTACCCGGGACTACAGGCATGTGCCACCACACCCAGCTGTTTTGTATTTTGTGTAGAGATGGGGTTTTATTTTGATGCTCAGGCTGGTCTCAAACCCCTGGGCTCAAGCAATCTGCCCACCTCAGCCTCCCAAAGTGTTGGGATTACAGGCATGAGCCACCGTGCCTGACCACAAGTAACTTTTGAGCTGGAAAACCTTTAGTAAAGTCATAAGGTTTTTGATGGTGTACGTTTGCACAAGGAAAAGTTTCTCCCATTGTAAACATAGCACAGTAAACATCAAGGAGGGACTTGGGTTTGTTTATACTGTTACAATATAATGGAGTAGACAGGGGAGCACCTACCTGTCTCTTTTTTGTTTTGTTTTTTCATTTTTTTATTAGTGGTTTTTTTTATTATACTTTAAGTTCTGGGATACCTGTGCAGAACTTGGAGGTTTATTACATAGATATACATGTGCCATGGTGGTTTGCTGCACCCATCAACCCAACATCTACATTAGGTATTTCCCCTAATGCTATCCCTCCCCTATCCCCCCACCCTCCAACAGGCACCAGTGTGTGATGGTCCCCTCCCTGTGTCCAAGTGTTCTCCTTGTTCAACTCCCACTTATAAGTGAGAACATGTGGTGTTTGGTTTTCTGTTCTTGTGTTAGCTTGCTGAGAATGATGGTTTCCAATTTCATCCATGTCCCTGCAAAGGACATGAACTCATCCTTTTTATGGCTGCATAGTATTCCATGGTATATACGTGCCACATTTTCTTTATCCAGTCTATCACTGATGGGCATTTGGGTTGGTTCCAAGTATTTGCTATTGTGAACAGTGCTGCAATAAACATACGTGTGCATATGTCTTTATAGTAGAATGATTTATAATCCTCTTGGTATATACCCAATAATGGGATTGCTGGGTCAAATGGTATTTCTAGTTCTAGATCCTTGAGGAATTGCCACACTGTCTTCCACAATGGTTGAACTAATTTACACTCCCACCAACAGTGTAAAAGCATTCCAATTTCTCCACATCCTCTCCAATATGTTGTTTCCTGACTTTTTAATGATCGCCATTCTAACTGGCATGAGATGGTATCTCATTGTGGTTTTGATGTGCATTACTCTAATGACCAGTGATGATGAGCATTTTTTCATACGTTTGTTGGCTGCATAAATGTCTTCTTTTGAGAAGCGTCTGTTCATATCCTTTGCCCACTTCTTGATGGGGTTGTTTTTTTCTTGTAAATTTGTTTAAGTTCTTTGCAGATTCTGGATATTAGCCCTTTGTCAGATGGATAGATTGTAAAATTTTTCTCCCATTCTGTAGGTTGCCTGTTTACTCTGATGGTAGTTTCTTTTGCTATGCAGAGGCTCTTTAGTTTAATTAGATCCTATTTGTCTATTTTGGCTTGTGTTGACACCGCTTTTGGTGTTGTAGACATGAAGTCCTTGCCCATGCCTATGTCCTGAATGGTATTGCCTAGGTTTTCTTCTAGGGTTCTTATGGTTTTAGGTCTTATGTGTAAGTCTTTAATCCATCTTGAGTTAATTTTTTTATAAGGTGTAAGGAAGGGATCCAGTTTCAGCTTTCTACATATGGCTAGCCAGTTTTCCCAGCACCGTTTATTAAATATGGAATCCTTTCCCCATTGCTTGTTTTTGTCAGGTTTGTTCAAGATCAGATAGTTGTAGATATGCGGCGTTATTTCTGAGGGCTCTGTTCTGAAGGGTTGTTAATGTCTCTATCTCCTTCAGTTCTGCTCTGATCTTAGTTATTTCTTGTCTTCTACTAGCTTTTGAATTTGTTTGCTCTTGCTCCTCTAGTTCTTTTAATTGTGATATTAGGGTGTTGATTTAGATCTTTTCTGCTTTCTCTTGCGGACATTTAGTGCAATAAATTTCCCTCTACACACTGCTTTAAATGTGTCCCAGACATTCTGGTACGTTGTGTCTTTGTTTTCATTGGTTTCAAATAATATCTTTATTTCTGCCTTCATTTCATTATTTACCCAGTAGTCATTCAGGAGCAAGTTGTTCAGTTTCCATGTAGTTGTGCAGTTTTGAGTTTCTTAATCCCGAGTTCTAATTTGATTGCACAGTGGTCTGAGAGACTGTTTGTTATGATTTCCATTCTTTTGCATTTGCTGAGGAGCGTTTTACTTCCAATTATGTGGTCAATTTCAGAATAAGTGCAATGTGAGGCTGAGAAGAATGTATATTCTGTTGATTTGGCGTGAAGAGTTCTGTAGATGTCTACTAGGTCTGCTTGGTCCAGAGCTGAGTTCAAGTCCTGAATATTCTTGTTAATTTTCTGTCTCGTTGATCTGTCTAGTGTTGACAGTGGGGTGTTAAAGTCTCCTACTATTGTATGGGAATCTAAGTCTCTTTGTAGGTCTCTAAGGACTTGCTTTATGAATCTGGGTGCTCCTGTATTGGGTGCATATATATTTAGGATAGTTAGCCCTGCTTGATGCATTGATACATTTACCATTATGTAATGCTCTTCTTTGTCTCTTTTGATCTTTGTTGGTTTAAAGTCTGTTTTATCAGAGACTAGGATTGCAACCCCTGCTTCTTTTTGCTTTCCATTTGCTTGGTAAATATTCCTCCATCCCTTTATTTGGAGCCTATGTGTGTCTTTGCACATGCGATGGGTCTCCTAAATACAGCAAACAAATGGGTCTTGACTCTATCAAATTTGCCAGTCTGTGTCTTTTAATTGGGGCATTTAGCCCATTCACATTTATGGTTAATATTGTTATGTGTGAATTTGATCCTGTCATTATGATGCTAGCTGGTTATTTTGCCCATTAGTTGATGCAGTTTCTTCATAGCGTCAATGGTCTTTACAATTTGATATGTTTTGCAGTGGCTGGTACTGGGTGTTCCTTTTCTTGTTTAGTGCTTCCTTCAGGAGCTCTTATAAAGCAGGCCTGATGGTGACAAAATCTCTCAGTATTTGCTTGTCTGTAAAGGATTTTATTTCTCCTTCGCTTATGAAGCTTAATTTGGCTGGATATGAAATTCTGGGTTAAAAATTATTTTCTTCAAGAATGTTGAATGTTGGCCCCCATTCTCTTCTGGCTTGTAGGGTTTCTGCAGAGAGATCTGCTGTTAGTCTGATGCGCTTCCCTTTGTGGGTAACCCGACCTTTCTCTCTGGCTGCCCTTAACAATTTCTCCTTCATTTCAATCTTGGTGAATCTGACGATTATGTGTCTTCAGGTGGCTCTTTTCAAGGAGTATCTTTGTGGTGTTCTCTGTATTACCTGAATTTGAATGTTGGCCTGCCTTGTTGGGTTGGGGAAGTTCTCCTGGATAATATCTTGAAGAGTGTTTTCCAACTTGGTTCCATTCTCCTTGACACTTTCAAGTACACCAATCAAACATAGATTTGGTCTTTTCACATAGCCCCATATTTCTTGGAGGCTTTATTGGTTTCTTTTCACTTTTTTTCTCTAATCTTGTCTTCTCTGTTTATTTCATTGAGTTGATCTTCAATCTCTGATATCCTTTCTTCCACTTGATCGATTCGGCTATTAATACTTGTGCATTCTTCACAAAGTTCTTGTGCTGTGTTTTCCAGCTCCATCACATCATGTATACTCTTCTTTAAACTGGTTATTCTAGTTAGCAATTCATCTAAACTTTTTTCAAGGTTGTTAGCTACCTTGCATTGGGTTAGAACATGCTCCTTTAGCTTGGAGGAGTTTTGTTATTACCTTCTGAAGCCTGCTTCTGTCAGTTCGTCGAACTCATTCTCCATCCAGTTTTGTTCCCTTGCTGGCGAGGAGTTGTGATCCTTTGGAGGAGCAGAGGCATTCTGGTTTTTGGAGTTTTCAGCCTTTTTGCGCTGGTTCCTCCCAATCTTTGTGGATTTATCTACCTTTGGTCTTTGATGTTGATGACCTTCGGATGGGGTCTCTGAGTGGACATATTTTTTGTTGATGTTGCTACTATTCCTTTCTGTTTGTTAGTTTTTGGGATGTTGCTACTATTCCTTTCTGTTTGTTAGTTTTCCTTCTAACAGTCAGGCCTCTCTTCTGCAGGTCTGCTGGAGTTTGCTGGAGGTCCACTCCATACCTTGTTTGCCTGGGTATCACCAGCAGAGGCTGAAGAACAGCAAAGATTGCTGCATGTTCCTTCCTACGGAAGCTTCGTCCCAGAGAAGCACCTGCCAGATGCCAGCCAGAGCTCTCCTGTATGAGGTGTCTGTTGGCCCCTATTGGGTGGTGTCTCCCAGTCAGGATACAGGGGGGTCAGCGACCCACTTGAGGAGGCAGCCTGTCCCTTCTCAGAGCTTGAACGCTGTGCTGGGAGATCTGCTGCTATCTTAAGAGCTGCCAGGCAGGGATGCTTAAGTCTGCTGAAGCTGTGTCCACAGCCGCCCTTTCCCCCAGGCGCTCTGTCCCCAGGAGGTGGGGCTTTTAAGTACCTGACTGGGGCTGCTGCCTTCTTTTCAGAGATGCCCTGCCTAGAGAGTCAGTCTGGCGGCAGTGGCCTTGCTGAGCTAAGGTGGGCTCCACCCAGTTAAAACTTCCCAGCGGCTTTGTTTACACTGTGAGGGTAAAACCGCCTACTCCAGCCTCAGCAATGGTGGATGCCCCTCCCCTCACCAAGTATGAGCATCCCAGGTCAACCTCAGACTGCTGTGCTAGCAGCGAGAATTTCAAGCCAGTGGATCTTAGCTTGCCAGGCTCCATGGGGGTGGGACCCACCAAGCCAGGCACCTGAGGGAATCTCCTGGTTTGCTGGTTGCAAAGACCATGGGAAAAGTGCAGTATCTGGGCCAGAGTGCACACTGTTCCTCCCTGTACAGTCTCCACGGCTTCCCTTGGCTAGGAATGGGAAATCCCCTGAACCCTTTCACTTCCTGAGTGAGGCGACACCCCACCCTGCTTCGGCTTGCCCTCCGTGGGCTGCACCCATTGTCCAAGCAGTCCCAATGAGATGAACTGGGTACCTCAGTTGGAAATGCAGAAATCACCCACCTTCTGCATTATCTCACTGGGAGCTTCAGACTGGAGCTGTTTCTATTTAGCCATCTTGCCAGCAATCCCTTTGTTTGTTTTTTTGAGATGGAGTTTCACTCTTGTTGCCCAGGCTGGAGTGCAGCGGCATGATCTCAGCTCACTGCAACCTTCACCTCCCGGGTTCAAGTGATTTTCCTGCCTCAGCCTCCTGAGTAACTGGGATTACAGGCCCCTGCCACCACCCCCGACTAATTTTTGTATTCTTAGTAGAGATAGAGTTTCACCATGTTGGCCAGACTGGTCTAGAACTCCTGACCTCAGGTGATCTGCCCACCTCAGCCTCCCAATGTGCTGGGATTACAGGTGTGAGCCACCACACCTGAGCTACCTGTCTCTTCATTAGCCATTTCCATGATTTTCTTATTTTTTGGCTTTTATGGAATATTTGACTTCACTTTGCTAGGACTCTTTCTTGTGCTAAAAGCAGTGATCCCCCCAGAGTAATTCTCAGAACTTCTACTATGAATTTCCAAGTTCCAAAATAATGCCTGAATATGTTCAGGGCCCTAGTGTTTGATCCACTGCCTTTCCCATTGTCTTAAATGAATCAATTGATTTTTTTAATGTTTCATTTTATATCATTGTAAATTTGAATGGTACACCTTTTTTCCCCAAATAGCCTTTTTTTCCTTTCAACTTAGGTAATCTATTCAGACCATATCATCTACAGCCACAATGATATATTGAAAATGAAATCAGCATCTCTCTGTGAGAAAAGCGAAAGAAAAACAAATATATTCGAAAGGATAAGAGAGTTGTGATTAGTGAATTCATGCTGACAAATTCTCAAGGAATTTGGAATTTAAAGCTACTTGGTTTTCCTGCAAACTTGGGTTTCTGCTGGACTCAAGGAAAGTTGTGATTTTGTATTAGGTAATAGTTTATTTGACTTTTCCTTCATTGTTAGGATAGAAGTGACTCACTTTCCAGCTTTCCACATTCTAGGTGGATGAAGCAATGACAGATGGACCTCCGGGTGTCCCAGGAGGCTGCCTTGAATTGATGAACTTCTCGTCCCTTTGGCTCCTGTTGACTTTGGCCAATGGGAATCACTAAGGCAGGGAGGAGGGAGGAGGTGAGTGACAAGCTATAGGTTTGTCTCAGTCTCTGCTTCTCAAGGCTCTTTCTGTCTCATGGTTGAAATAAACATTTCTCCACATGCCACTTCAGGTCTTTGGGTGGTAATGGCGCCTTGTTGCTTCTAGCCCTGAATTATTGAGTTATCTGTTGTGATTTTCCTAAACCCTGCTTACATGTTTATAAATAGTCCCTTCAGTAAAGTCTCCTTAAAATACCTAGTTTACATGTGCCACCTGTTTTCTGCTGGGATCCTGACAGAGACAACAGTTGGACTTTATTTTCCAAAATACTAATGTCTTTCTTTTAGGGTGCAAAAATTATTAATGTCATTGTAAAAAAAATAAAGTCAAATAATTACAGAATTTGTGTGTGTGTGTTCCTTTTTTCCATGTATGTCTTTTTTTTTTTATATACTTTAAGTTCTAGGGTACATGTGCACAATGTGCAGGTTTCTTACATATGTATCCATGTGCCATGTTGGTGTGCTGCACCCATTAACTCATCATTTACATTAGGTATACCTCCCAGTGCTATCCCTCCCCCCTACCCCCACCCCATGACAGGCCCCAGTGTGTGATGTTCCCTTTCCTGTGTCCAAGTGTTCTCATTGTTCAATTCCCACCTATGAGTGAGAACATGCGGTGTTTGGTTTTTTGTTCTTGCGATAGTTTGCTGAGAATGATGGTTTCCAGCTTCATCCATGTCCCTAGAAAGGACATGAACTCATCCTTTCTTATGACTGCATAGTATTCCATGGTGTATATGTGCCACATTTTCTTAATCCAGTCTATCGTTGTTGGACATTTGGATTGGTTCCAAGTCTTTGCTATTGTGAATAGTGCTGCAATAAACATATGTCTGCATTTGTCTTTATAGCAGCATGATTTACAATCCTTTGGGTATATACCCAGTAATGGGATGGCTGGGTCAAATGGTATTTCTAGTTCTAGATCCCTGAGGAATTGCCACACTGACGTCCACAATAGTTGAACTAGTTAGCATCCCACCAACAGTGTAAAAGTGTTCCTACTTCTCCACATCCTCTCCAGCACCTATTGTTTCCTGCCTTTTTAATGATCACCATTCTAACTGGTGTAAGATGGTATCTCATTGTGGTTTTGATTTACATTTGTCTGATGGCCATTGATGATGAGCATTTTTTCATGTGTCTGTTGGCTGCATAAACGTCTTCTTTTGAGAAGTGTCTGTTCATATCCTTTGCTCACTTTTTGATGGGGTTGTTTGCTTTTTCTTGTAAATTTATTTGAGTTCTTTGTAGATTCTGGATATTAGCCCTTTGTCAGATGAGTAGATTGCAAACATTTTTTCCCATTCTGTAGGTTGCCTATTCACTCTGATGGCAGTTTCTTTTGCCATGCAGAAGCACTTTAGTTTAATTAGATCCCATTTGTCAATTTTGACTTTTGTTGCCATTGCTTTTGGTGTTTTAGACAAGTCCTTGCCCGTGCCTATGTCCTGAATGGTATTGCCTAGGTTTTCTTCTAGGGTTTTTATGGTTTTAGGTCTAACATTTAAGTCTTTAATCCATCTTGAATTAATTTTTGTATAAGGTGTAAGGAAGGGATCCAGTTTCAGCTTTCTACATATGGCTAGCCAGTTTTCCCAGCACCATTTGTTAAATAGGGAATCCTTTCCCCATTGCTTGTTTTTGTCAGCTTTGTGAAAGATCAGATGGTTGTAGATGTGTGGTATTATTTCTGAGGGCTCTGTTCTGTTCCATTGGTCTATATATCTGTTTTGGTACTAGTACCATGCTGTTTTGGTTACTGTAGACTTTTAGTATAGTTTGAAGTCAGGTAGCGTGATACCTCCAGCTTTGGTCTTTTGGCTTAGGATTGTCTTGGCAATGCGGGCTCCTTTTTGGTTCCATATGAACTTTAAAGTAGTTTTTCCCAATTCCGTGAAGAAAGTCATTGGTAGCTTGATGAGGATGGCATGGAATCTATAAATTACCTTGGACAGTATGGCCATTTTCATGATATTGATTCTTTCTGTCCATGAGCATAGAATGTTATTCCATTTGTTTGTGTCCTTTCTTATTTCCTTGAGCAGTGGTTTGTAGTTCTCCTTGAAGGGGTCCTCCACATCCCTTGTAAGTTGAATTCCTAGGTATTTTATTCTCTTTGAATCAATTGTGAATGGGAGTTCACTCATGATTTGGCTCTCTGTTTGTCTGTTATTGGTGTATAAGAATGCTTGTGATTTTTGCACATTGATTTTGTATCCTGAGACTATGCTGCAGTTGCTTATCAGCTTAAGGAGATTTTGAGCTGAGATGATGGGGTTTTCTAAATATACAATCATGTCATCTGCAAACAGGGACAATTTGACTTCCTCTTTTCCTAATTGAATACCATTTACTTCTCTCTCCTGCCTGATTGCCCTGGCCAGGACTTCCAACACCATGTTGAATAGGAGTGGTGAGAGAGGGCATCCCTGTCTTGTGCCAGTTCTCAAAGGGAATGCTTCCAGTTTTTGCCCATTCAGTATGATATCGGCTGTGGGTCTGTCATAAATAGCTCTTATTATTTTGATATATGTTCCGTCAATACTTAATGTATTGAGAGTTTTTAGCATGAAGGGTTGTTGAATTTTGTCAAAGGCCTTTTCTGCATCTATTGAGATAATCATGTGGTTTTGGTCTTTGGTTCTGTTTATATGCTGGATTATGTTTATTGATTTGCATATGTCAAACCAGCCTTGTATCCCAGGGATGAAGCCCACTTATCATGGTGGATAAGCTTTTTGATGTGCTGCTGGATTCAGTTTGCCAGTATTTTATTGAGGATTTTTGCATCGATGTTCATCAGGGATATGATTCTCTTTTTCTGTTGTGTCTATGCCAGGTTTTGGTATCAGGATGATGCTGGCCTCTTAAATTGAGTTAGGGAGGATTCCATCTTTTTCTATTGATTGGAATAGTTTCAGAAGGAATGGTACCAGTTCCTCCTTGTACCTCTGGTAGAATTCAGCTGTGAATCCATCTGGTCCTGGACTTTACTTGTTGGTAGGCTATTGATTATTGCCACAATTTCAAAGCCTGTTATTGGTCTATTCAGGGAATCAACTTCTTCCTGGTTTAGTCTTGGGAGGGTGTATGTGTCGAGGAATTTTTCCATTTCTTCTAGATTTTCTAGTTTATTTGCATAGAGGTGTTTATAGTATTCTCTGATGGTAATTTGTACTTCTGTGGGATTGGTGGTGATATCCCCTTTATCATTTTTTATTGCATCTATTTGATTCTTCTCTTTTTTCTTCTTTATTAGTCTGGCAATTTTGTTGATCTTTTCAAAAAACCAGCTCCTGGATTCATTGATTTTTTGAAGGGTTTTTTGTGTCTCTATCTCCTTCAGTTCTGCTCTAATCTTCGTTATTTGTTGCCTTCTGCTAGCTTTTGAATGTGTTTGCTCTTGCTACTCTAGTTCTTTTAATTGTAATGTTAGGTTGTCAATTTTAGATCTTTCCTGATTTCTCTTGTGGACATTTAGTGCTATAAATTTCCCTCTACACACTGCTTTAAATGTGTCCCAGAGATCCTGGTATGTTGTGTCTTTATTCTCATTGGTTTCAAAGAACATCTTTATTTCTGCCTTCATTTTGTTATGTACCCAGTGTCATTCAGGAGCAGGTTGTTCAGTTTCCATGTAGTTGAGAAGTTTTGAGTGAGTTTCTTAATCCTCAGTTCTAGTTTGATTGCATTGTGGTCTGAGAGACTGTTTGTTATAATTTCTGTTCTTTTACATTTGCTCAGGAGTGCTTTACTTCCAACTATGTGGTCAATTTTGGAAGAAACGTGGTGTGGTGCTGAAACGAATGTATATTCTGTTGATTTGGGGTGGAGAGTTCCGTAGATGTCAATTAGGTCCGCTTGGTGCAGAGCTGAGTTCAATTCCTGGATATCCTTGTTAACTTTCTGTCTCATTGATTTGTCTCATGTTGACAGTGGGGTGTTAAAGTCTCCCAATATTATTGTGTGAGAGTCTAAGTCTCTTTGTAGGTCTGTAAGTAGTTGTTTTATAAATCTAGGTGCTCCTGTATTGGATGCATATATATTTAGGATAGTTAGCTCTTCTTGTTGAATTGATCCCTTTACCATTATGTAATGGCCTTTTTTGTCTCTTTTGATCTTTGTTGGTTTAAAGTCTGTTTTATCAGAGACTAGGATTGCAACTGCTGCCTTTTTTTGTTTTCCATTTGCTTGGTAGATCTTCCTCCATCTCTTTATTTTGAGCCTATGTGTGTCTCTGCACATTAGATGGGTCTCCTGAATACAGCACACTGATGGGTCTTGACTCTTTATCCAATTTGCCAGTCTGTGTCTTTTAATTGGAGCATTTAACCCATTTACATTTAAGGTTAATATTGTTATGTGTGAATTTGATACTGTCATTATGATGTTAGCTGGTTATTTTGCTCGTTAGTTGATGCAATTTCTTCCTAGCCTTGATGGTCTTTACAATTTGGCATGTTTTTGCAGTAGCTGGTACTGGTTGTTCCTTTCCATATTTAGTGCTTCAGGAGCTCTTGTAGGGCAGGCCTGGTGGTGACAAAATCTCTCAGCATTTGCTTGTCTGTAAAGGATTTTATTTCTCCTTCACTTATGAAGCTTAGTTTGGCTAGATACGAAATTCTGGGTTGAAAATTCTTTTCTTTAAGAATGTTGAAGATTGGCCCCCACTCTCTTCTGGCTTGTAGAGTTTCTGCTGAGAGATCCACTGTTAGTCTCATGGACTTCCCTTTGTGGGTAACCCAACCTTTCTCTCTGTCTGCCCTTAACATTTTTTCCTCCATTTCAACCTTGGTGAATCTGACAGCTATGTGTCTTGGGGTTGCTCTTCTCAAGGAGTATCTTTGTGGTGTTCTCTGTATTTCCTGAATTTGAATGTTGGCCTGCCTTGCTAGATTGGGGAAGTTCTCCTAGATAATATCCTGCAGAGTGTTTTCCAAATTGGTTTCATTCTCCCCATCACTTTCAGGTACACCAATCAGACGTAGATTTGGTCTTTTCACATAGTCCCATATTTCTTGGAGGCTTTGTCCATTTCTTTTTACTCTTTTTTCTCTAAACTTCTCTTCTTGCTTCATTTCATTCATTTGATCTTCAATCACTGATACCCTTTCTTCCAGTTGATCAAGTTGGCTACTGAAGCTTGTGCATTTTTCACATAGTTCTCGTGCCATTGTTTTCAGCTCCATCAGGTCATTTAAGGACTTCTCTACACTGGTTATTCTAGTTGGCCATTTGTCTAATCTTTTTTCAATGTTTTTAGCTTCTTTGCAATGAGTTCGAGCTTCCTCCTTTAGCTCAGAGAAGTTTGATCGTCTGAAGCCTTCTTCTCTCAACTTATCAAAGTCATTCTCCATCCAGCTTTGTTCCATTGCTGGCAAGGAGCTGCGTTCCTTTGGAGGGAAAGAGGTGCTCTGATTTTTAGAATTTTCCGTTTTTCTGCCTGTTTTTTCTCCATCTTTGTGGTTTTATCTACCTTTGGTCTTTGATGATGGTGATGTACAGATGGGGTTTTCGTGTGGATGTCCTTTCTGTTTGTTAGTTTTCCTTCTAACAGTCAGGACCCTCAGCTGCAAGTCTGTTGGAGTTTACTGGAGGTCCACTCCAGACCCTGTTTGCATGGGTATCAGCAGCGGAGGCTGCAGAACAGTGAATATTGCTGAACAGCAAATGTTGCTGCCTGATTGTTCCTCTGGAAGCTTCATCTCAGAGGGGTACCCAGCCGTGTGAGGTGTCAGTCTGCCCCTACTGGGAGGTGCCTCCCAGTGAGGCTACTCGGGGTTCAGGGACCCACTTGAGGAGACAGTCTGTCTGTTCTCAGATCTCAAACTCCGTGCTGGGAGAACCACTACTCTCTTCAAAGCTGTCACACAGGGACATTTAAGTCTGCAGAGGTTTCTGCTGCCTTTTGTCTAGCTATACCCTGCCCCTAGAGGTGGAGTCTACAGAGGCAGGCAGGCCTCCTTGAGCTGCGGTGGGCGCCACCCAGTTCAAGCTTCCTGGCTGCTTTGTTTACCTACTCAAGCCTCAGCAATGGCAGGCCCCCCTCCCCCAGCCTCACTGCTGCCTTGCAGTTCGATCTCAGACTGCTGTGCTAGCAATGAGCAAGGCTCCGTGGGCGTGGGACCCTCCCAGCCAGGCGCAGGATACAATCTCCTGGTGTGCTGTTTGCTAAGACCGTTGGAAAAGTGCAGTATTAGGGTGGGAGTGACCTGATTTTGCAGGTGACGTCTGTCACAGTTTCCCTTGGCTAGGAAAGGGAATTTCCTGACCCTTTGTGCATCCTGGGTAAGGCAATGCCTAGCCCTGCTTTGGCTCATGCTCGGTGGACTGCACCCACTGTCCTGCACCCCCTGTCTGACAAGCCCCAGTGACATGAACCCGGTACCTCAGTTGAAAATGCAGAAATCACCCATCTTCTGTGTCGCTCATGCTGGGAGTTGTAGACTGGAGCTGTTCCTATTTGGCCATCTTGAAACTGCCCTCCAGAATTTTTTAAGCATAAGTAATCTTAAATTCCATGGCCCCAGAATAAATATTCTTAATATTTTGGTATACATTTTTAAAAACTCTTATATACTTATATATAATTTTTATAAATTGAATTGCATTATATATTCTTTTTATGATATACTTTTTTCCCACTTAACATTATATTATGGATTTTTTTCATGTCAATAAGTTATAGACCAATCTCACCATATTTAATGGCTGCATAGGACTTCACTGATTTGATGTGTCATAGTTATTTAGTGAATCTCATATTAATGGAAATTAACATAGCATATATTATATTGATAGTGGATATCATATTGAATATCTAATATTCAACTGGAGAATAATATAATATTCCGATAAACATCTTTCTATATGTAGTTTTATAAAAGTCATTTACCTATTTCCTTTTCAGCTCTGTAAGATAAATCTCTGGAAATGAAATTGCCATATAAAAGTGTGATAGTCAAATGCCCTCCAAAAACAGGGTTACTGGATAAACTTTCACTTTACATCCAGCTAAATAATAAATAATAAATAGCAATTAAAATTTTAGTATAAATATGTCCAATATAATACTTGGGACATAATTACACTTTGGAAAGTATTTTTTGTTTATCTGAGATTCGAATTTAGCTGCGTGTCCTGTATTTTTATTTGCTAACTCTGGCTATCCTACTCCACAAAGCAAGAAACAACTGGTACTGTTTATATACACCTTCACCAACTTTGGGTATTTCAATTATTTTAATCTTTGCCAATCTGATCAAAGAATCTCATTTTAGTTTGCACCTCTTTAATTACTAGTAAGAATGAATATCAGGTGAGTTTGATCACATGTGAATTCTATCTCAAATAACAGTTATTAAAAATGATTGAATTGAATATGATGAACCCAATCAAAAGCTGAAAGGAAATGATTGAAGATCTTTTCACATACTTAGCAACCATATTGTTTTTTTTAAAATTTTATTAGTATTATACTTTAAGTTTTAGGGTACATGTGCACAATGTGCAGGTTTGTTACATATGTATACATGTGCCATGTTGGTGTGCTGCACCCATTAACTCGTCATTTAGCATTAGGTATATCTCCTAATGCTATCCCTCCCCCCATCCCACAACAGTCCCTGGTGTGTGATATTCCCCTTCCTGTGTCCATGTGTTCTCATTGTTAAATTCCCACCAATGAGTGAGAACATGTGGTGTTTGGTTTTCTGTCCTTACGATAGTTTGCTGAGAATGATGGTTTCCAGCTTCATCCATGTCCCTATAAAGGACATGAACTCATTATTTTTTATGGCTGCATAGTATTCCATGGTGTATATGTGCCACATTTTCTTAATCCAGTCTATCATTGTCGGACGTTTGGGTTGGTTCCCAGTCTTTTTAGCCACCATATTCTATTTTGAATTTATGGTTCACAATTCTTCGCTTATTTTTCTATTGGGTATACATTTAAACGTTTTGACTTTTTAGGTCTTTTTCAATGTAATAAACCTCTGTTATCTAAGTTGCAAATATTTTATCTCTGCTCTTACGCTTATTTAATAGCATAGAAGTTTAAAATTTTTTTAATTAGTCAAATCCATCAGTCTTTTTATTTGTGATCTGAAGTTATAAAAACCTTTTTGTAATATTCTGTGATTATAATAATCATTTTCTTTTAGCATTTTTTTCATTTTACTTTTAAAGTTTACATTCTAGTCCCACCTGACCTGCAGTTCCTAGCATAAACACCGATGTAGCACATAAAACTGGCTACTTAATGCCTCCTCCTCAGTTTCTGATGGGCATCTCAGAGCTCAGTTGGCCAAATCTGAAGGATTTGTGTCCCCTCCTCTACAAATATGCGCTTTCTACAGTCTTCCCGGCCTTAAGAGATGGCACTGCTGTTTTGGCAGCTACTTGAGCCAAAAACCTATCCTTAGTCCTCCCTTTCCCTTACCTCCAACATTCAGTTCAACAGCAAGGTCTGTCGCTTCCACCTCCAAAACACATCCCAGATCCGTCCATACTGCTAATGCCTCCCAAGCCTAGGCTGACAGTGTCTCTTTCCTGGACTGCTGTAAAAGTCTTGTCACTGTGATCACTGTTCCACTTCCTCCCTGCCACCCCCACAATCCATTCTCTCCATAGCAGTCAGGGAGGTTTTTAAAAACTGCACACCAAAATTACATAACTCCCCTGCTTGAATCTCTATCATCACTTAGGAAATAAAATCTACAGTCCTCACTGCAGTCTTCAAGTCTCCACAATGCCCAGTGCCACTAATGCATCTCAGACCCCAGACCTTCTATTTTCCCTCTGGCTCCAGTGTTCTTCAAATACCTGCTTTGGGGCCCTCTGCTATTTTTCCGGCCTAAATCTTCACAAGGCTGACTGCTTCTTTCCGTCTCAGTGAAAATATCACCTGCTCGCCCAGCACTCCCTGATCTACCTCTCTAAGGCCGCCTCCATCATTCCTCCTTCTCTTCTGTTTTATTAAGTGATACCCCTCACCATTATCCAATTTTTTAAAAAATTTATGTTGTCAGAATGTAAATCAAATGGAAAGACCTCATGAAGCAGTGGGACCCTGTTGGAGGGCTTTAAATACAGGCTGCCATGAGGGGATGGGCCAGGGGTCAGCCTGCAGCTCTCAAGGCCAAGGTCAAGTTCTGTGCCGCCTAGCTAAGTCAGAGCAGGCATTCCTCATCAAAGTCTAATTTTGCCTATTAGAAAAATGCTCACAAAGAGCTGACTGCTGATGTCCTTGGAACGGGGACAGATGGGAAAAGTAGGGTGGCGCACAGAAGACCCAACAGGGAGGAAGCCCTGCATTTCCTCTGTCTTTTTTTTTTTTTAAGCATCAAACTCAGAAGGAAAAAAAATCCTATAAATATATATCTTCTCTTCTGAATTTCCTGCCTGCTCATAGCTGGCTCTCAACAAGAGAAGCCAAGTTCTCCTAACCTCAGTGCATAAGGCCAATAGGCTGACAGCTGGATCTCAATATTTACATTCTGTTATCACATCTGTTGAGGAACCCCAGGCCTAACTAGCTAAACTGAATTATTCTGGTTTTATCTCCCTACTACTAGGTTCTGAAAAAATACTTCCTCTTTTTGAAAGCACAGGTTTTGTGAAGATCAACATCTGCCCCCTAGCCTGATCCCCCAAAATGCTATAAAGCTTTCTCAGCCCAAGAGTTAACCCTTTCCTACCTAGATCCACTGCCGTTCAGTGTATTTGAAGTGCACGCTGATTGACACGACATGTTGGAAGCCAACAGTAAAACAATCTGCCATCCGTAAGGCACATCTCCAACATGTCAGTAAACAAGGAGAACAGACGTTAAGTGAACATGAGCATGAGTCAGCTGTCAGCAACTGCAAAAGGAAGACACCTTGAAGTCTGGAGGCCTGTCTGTGACTTAGATTTTATAAGAAAGGAAGTGACAAGGGAAACTTTAAGATAGGCGGCTGACCACCCAGTGGAGACAGAGTGCTCCAGCTGCAATCCACAAACCATGAGAAAGTTGCCTGATACACACTGTCATTGCAGGAAAAAAAACTCTTTACAACAGTAATCTCAGCATTTTGAGAGGCCAAGGCAGAAGGATTGCTTGAACCCAGGAGTTCAAGACCAGCCTGGTCAACATAGGGAGAACCCATCTCTACAGAAAATTACAAAAAATTGGCCAGGTGTAGTGGTGCATACCTGTAGTCTCAGCTACTTTGGAGGCTGAGGTGGAAGGATGTCTTAAGCCTAGGAAGTAGAGGCTGCAGTGAGCCGTAATTGCACCACTGCACTCCAGCCTGGGCCACAGAACGAGACCCTGCCTCAAACAAAACAAACAAACAAAAAAACACTTTATGACCAATATCCTTGGCTGAATATTGCCCACAGTAACAAATGCTGGACAGCTTAAACGATTTGTTGTGTTCTGGAGTCACACTTTTTCCTTCCTTTGCTTTCCTTTTTCTTCTCCCATTCATATCTTCATAAGATATGCATAGATGCAGTGTAGCCCCAATCCAGATCTATTTCGAGTGTCTCATGTTCTGCATTGTATAGGGGTTGGTTTACACAGAGACAACACTTAGCAGGTAGTCCTGCTAAAGAATTTCCCTGCCAGGCATGGTGGCTGGCTCATGCTTACAATCCCAGCACTTTGGGAGGCTGAGGCAGGAGGATGGCTTGAACCCAAGAGTTCAAGACAAGCTTGGGCAACACAATGAGATCCTTTTTGTACAAAAACAGAAAGAAAAAATTAGCCAGGCACGGTGGCTCATGCCTGCAGTCCCAGCTACTCTGGAGGCTGAGGTAGGAGGATGGGTTGATTCTGAGAGGTCAAGGCTGCAGAGAGGTCAAGGCTGCAGTGAGCCATGATCACACTGCTGCACTCCAGCCTGGGCAACAAAGCAAGATCCCCATCTCAAAAAAAGAAGAAAAAGAGAATTTCTGTCTGTCAAATAATGTCAGTATTTACATGTCTGTTTTACAAAACATGAAGATGGAAAGAAACATCTTTGGTTTTTTAGTTTGGTCTATCAATGTAGTTTCTCCTTCACACACACCAGGCATCATGTCAAGCACGTTTCCTCCACATTCACTCTCCCTTGATCTCATCATATTCAAGGTTGTCGCGATCAGCCACTGGGGTCAGAGTGGAACTTGTTCAGAGGCTGATTCTCAGAGCTTGTGGACCCATGCTCCCTCACATGCTGGGTCAGCAGACAACAAGTGGGCTCATTTGTCCATGCTCACAAAAGGGAGGGGCAGAAAAGCTCTTCAAGTTTCACTTGGCAGCATGAGGGCCAGAGCGACTTCCTTGTTAGTATAGAGTAAATGAGAAGGTCCCGCATTTCTAACTATCGGTTAGGGCTTTTATTTTCTAATTTTTATCCATTCATTCATTCATTCAATTATTTTTGAGGCAGGGTCTCGCTCTGTGACCCAGGCTGGATTGCAGTGGCACCATGGAGTTTGAACACACTTTGATACAAACTTTTGCTGTATTTTGAGCTGCAGCAGCAATTAATTGTATTCTGCATCTTAAACATGGATCTTAAGGGACACTTAAGGGACCTTTTCAAGGGTCACATTGAGGTTTTGCAGAACTCCTCTGTTTAGGGAATTCTCAATCTTGTGAGAGTCACAGTGGGAAATGCTGCCGAAAATTTCCAGTCCTCATGTTCTCAGCCTCCTAAACAGCTGGGGGCAGGAATGTGGCCTAAGCTTACCTGACTGAATCACCCATGCATGAATCAAGTGCTGGGGACATAAGGCCGAGGCAGCCTGGCCAGCATGAGGGGACAGCATAGGCCTGGCTGTGTTGGCCGTGGGGCACCGAAGGGCACACAGGGGACATGGGGAGGATGCCCATTGGCCCCACAGCCTGGTTCTTTGCAGTATTTGGTTAGTCCCTGCTGCTTCCTATCATCCCTGGCTCCTGCTCATTCCCCAAAGCTAGAGCTCCAGCATCCCCCTCAATCATTTGAGCTTTCCAGTATCATTTCAATACTTTCCAAAAATGTCCAGGGTCACAGGCCCGGGAAGTAAAAGAACATTATTTATAGGGCAGGGCTCCAAAGCTGGTATATCCCTGGGAAGTATGTCTTGGCATAAACACTAGTTGGATCTAAAGGCCCTGCCTTAACCCACAAATTATCTTCTTCACCAGCATTGTGCTTCTGTCTTAAAAGGCAGATGATTACCTCAATTCTTTTTGATAATAGCCCAAATCAAAAACAATATCATTAAAATGAAACAATACAAAACTAAGCACCAATGTTCACAGTTACTCCTCCTACCTCCCAAAATGGTGAGCTCAGATTTACTGGGGTGTTTAAGAGATGGGTTCTTGTTTATTTTTATTTTTAAAATAGAGACAGGGTCTGGCTCTATTGCCCCAGGCTGGCTTCTAACTCCTGGCCTCATGCAATCCTCCTACCTCAGCCTCCCAAAGTGTTGGGATTACAGGCATAAGCCACCACACCCAGCCGAGAGATAGGTTCTTGATGCTCAAACTGTGTCATTTCATTTCCCCTAACTCTCTCACCAGTATAGCTTTAGTGGTTTTAAATGTCCTAACTTATAAATAACATAGACAATATATATTTAGGTATTTTGTCACTTTTACTTTTAGGCCAACTCTTTGCAAGCTGTTGTCTCTTTTCTCAATAGCTAATTTTAATTATAATAAAGAGTTTTTGAAGCTGTGTCCTAAGCACTTTATATTTCCAAGAGGGTTAAGAAGCTGCAGTGCTCATACACCTAGCAAGTGGAGGAGGCAGGGTCTGAGAAAGGTTTAATTAGTGCTCTCCACCTGCCTGTAGACTCATAGACTGGTTCTGCACAGAACGTGTCACATGCCTTTTTTTTTTTTAAGTGTGAAGGAGGTCTTTTGTAACCAGGCAGGCACAGATGCTACCAGTGTGAATTATATCCTTTGGTTCTCTGTAGAGATGAACAAGCATTTGCTTTGTCTGATGTTCAAACTCAAGCTTCTCTAAATATGACCTTTATTTTCAGTGGTGTTTTACTCTGCTTTTCAAAATAATTCTTTGAGTGGGAAATTAATTAGGGTAACAACTTCATACCCTAGCAGAGTCTCCAAAACATTCCTGTGAGCTCCTAGGAGAGCTTATACCCATGTCCAGCTAATGATCTCACTTCCGTCATGCTCTTTTTGTCTCCTACTCCAGCCTTCTTCTGCTGGGCAGTGACAATTGGCCAGTGCTGTCCCCTCAGGTGGGCTTCGTTGCCCTGGGTGCAGACATCTCATCTGCCTGCTGAAACTGCTGCTGTCAGGTGGGGCCCCTTCAGCACTGACTTGCCCTTCCTTTCAGTTTTCTAGATTTTCTACATATGAAACTCTCCATCTGGAATGTTTAAAAATTACAATAATAAAAACTAGAAGGAAAAGTTGACTCATATACTCTTGATTAAATTTAAATATGCTATTTATGTTTTTAAAATCTTAAGTGTTTGGAATTGTTCTGCCTCTCAGAAATGAAGTGTGACTTTTTTTCTCCTTGTTTCTTTTTTTTTCTTTTCTTTTTGAGACAGGGTGTCTCACTGTCTCTCCCAGGCTGCAGTGTAGTGGCGCCATCTCGGCTCACTGCAACCTCCACCTCCTGGGCTCAAGCGATTCTCCCACCTCAGTCTCCTGAGTAGCTGGGATTACAGGCGTGCACCACCATGCCCAGCTAATTTTTGTAGTTTTAGTAGAGACGGGGTTTCACCATGTTGGCCAGGCTGGTATTGAACTCCTGACCTCAAATGCTCCACCCACCTCGGCCTCCCAAAGTGCTGGGATTACAGGCGTGAGCCACCATGCCCAGTCTTATTATTTTTTTCCCTTTTTGAGGCAGCTTTTAGCAGTTTACTTTGTTATACTAACAGACTAAACTTTTTTTTAGTTGACACATAATAGTGCACATATTTACAGAGTATATAGTGATGTTGGGGTACAAACAATGGATATCAGATCACAGTAATTAGCATACTCATCATTGCAAACACTTACCATTTCTTTCTTTTTTTTTTCTTGAGACAGGGTGTCACTTTTTCACCCAGGCTGGAATGCAGTGGTGTGATCTCAGCTCACTGCAACCTCAATCTCCTAGGCTCAAGCAATTCTCCCACCTCAGCCTCCCCAGTAGCTAGGACCACAGGTGTGCACTACCATACCTGGATAATTTTTTTATAGAGACAGGGTTTCACCATATTGCCCAGGCTGGTCTCAAACTCCTGAGCTTAAGTGACTCACCTGCCTTGGGCTCCTGAAGTGCCAGGATTACATGCGTGAGCCACCACTGAGAGGGGAAGTCAGCTGGACTTCCGGGGTCGAGTGGGGACTTGGAGAACTTTTCTGTCTTACAAGGGGATTGTAAAATGCACCAATTAGTACTCTATAGCTAGCAAGAGGTTTGTAAAATGCACTAATCAGTGCTCAGTAAAATGGACCAATCAGCACTCTGTAAAATGGACCAATCAGCAGGGTTCTAAAAGTAACCAATCGTGGGGAGGATTGAGAAAAGGGCATTCTGATAGGACAGAACTAGGACATGGGAGGGGACAAATAAGGGAATAAAAGCTCGCCACCCCAGCCAGCAGCAGCAACCATCTTGGGCCCACTTCCATGCTGTGGAAGCTTTGTTCTTTTGCTCTTCACAGTAAATCCTGCTGCTGCTCACTCTTTGGGTCCGTGCCACCTTTAAGAGTTATAACACTCACTGTGAAGGTCCACGGCCTCATTCTTGAAGTCAGCAAGACCACGAGCCCACCAGAAGGAACCAACTCTGGACACACCTTGAAGGCTTGTCTGGGATATCGCCACGCGGTGAGTACCACAGGACCCCTTTCGCTTGCTATTCTGTCCTATTTTTCCTTATAATTTGGGGGCTAAACACCAGGCACCTGTTAGCCAGTTAAAAGTGACTAGCGTGGTGGCTGGACTAAAGACATGGGTGTCAGGCTTTCTGGGAAAGGGCTAACAACCCCCAACTCTTTGGAGTTGGGAGCGTTGGTTTGCCTGGAACAAGCTTCCGCTTTTCCTGTACTTCTGGGCCGAGCCAAGGGTGGACAGAGAGGAAAGCCATTCAGCTCCAGGGTCCCAACAAAAAGTTGGTTGACCCAGCAGCCATGAGTGGAACTCTCAAAGCCATGTTGCCCAAGCAAGACTTGTCCATCTATCCTATCTATCCTGATCCTTGCCTCCTGGGTCCTAACGCCTGTCAGACAAACTTCCTTCTGCCTCTCTTCTCCGAGGCAAGCATGCTTCTAAAAACCACTCCCTGTCTCTGGTGCTTTTCTACTTTCTCCTATAAGAATGATTTCTAGTATAAATTCCAAGACACTTTTTGTTTCTTTAGGCACCCAGGCTTACCAATCAGAAAGACATAATTTTTGCCCAAAGCCCCATTGTGGGGGACTATCTGGAATACCATCTATCCTTTTAGGATCCCTCTTCAGACAAACAGGCCTAACAAAGGCTATTCCTGAAGCTAGAATATGGGAATCCTCAGAAATGATATCCTTCCTATTCATATGATGAGAAGTGAGGACAAAAGGCGTCACTCTTCCAACCCTAGAGATCCCTTCCCTCCCTCAGGGTACGGCCCTCCACTCCATTTTGAGGCATAATATCTTTGTAGGACAAGGGTAAGGTCCCAATACCAACCAGAGAAACGTTTAGGACTCTAACAGGTTTTTGAGAATGTGTCAGTAAGGGCCACTAAATCTGATTTTTCTCGGTCCTCTTTGTGGTCTAAGAGGAAAGGGAAGAGTGCAGGTTTTTGAGAATGCGTTGGTAAGGGCCACTAAATCCGACCTTCCTCGGTCCTCTTTGTGGTCTAGGAGGAAAACTAGTGTTTCTGCTGCTGCATCAGTGAGCACAACTAATCCGATCAGCAGGGTACAGGGACTGCTGCAGGTTCTTGGGTCAGGGGGAAACAAACCAAAACTGTGGGCGGTTTTCTCTTTCAGATGAGAAACACTCAGGCATCAACAGGCTCACCTTTGAAATACATCCTAAACCACTGGGACCAATTTGACCTGCAAACCCTGAAAAAGAGGGGGCTCATTTTTTTCTGCACTATGGCCTGGCCCAATATTCTCTCTCTGATGGGGATAAATGGCCACCTGAGGGAAGTATACATTACAATACTATCCTGCCACTTGACCTTTTCTGTAAGAGGGAAGGCAGATGGAGTGAAATACCTTATGTCCAAGCTTTCTTTTCATTGAAGGAGAATGCACAACTGTGCAAAACTTGCAATTTACATTCCACAAGAGGACTTCTCAGCTTACCCCCATATCCTAGCCTTCCTACAGCTCCCCTTCCTATTAATGATAAGCCTCCTCTAATCTCCCACACCCAGAAGGAAACAAGCAAAGAAATCTCCAAGGGACCACAAAAACCCATGGGCTATCAGTTATGTCCCCTTCAAGCTGTAGGGGGAGGGGAATTTGGCCCAATCTGGGTACATGTCCCCTTTTCCCTCTCTGATTTAAAGCAGATCAAGGTAGACCTGGGGAAGTTTTAAGATGATCCTGATAGGTACATAGACGTCCTAAAGGGTCTAGGGCAAACCCTTGACCTCCGTTGTAGAGATGTCATGCTATTGTTAGATCAAACCCTGGCCTTTAATGAAAAGAATGCGGCTTTAGCTGCAGCCAGAGAGTTTGGAGATACCTGGTATTTTAGTCAAGTAAATGATAGAATGACAGCTGAAGAAAGAGACAAATTTCCTACTGGTCAGAAAGCCATCCCCAGTATGGATCCCCACTGGGATATCAACTCAGATCATGGGGACTGGAGTCATAAACATCTGCTAACCTGTGTTCTAGAAGGACTAAGGAGAATTAGGAAAAAGCCCATGAATTATTCAATGATGTCCACCATAACTCAGGGAAAGGAAGAAAATCCTACCACCTTCCTTGAGCAGCTACAGGAGGCCTTAAGAAAATATACTCCCATCACCCGACTCACTGGAGGGTCAATTGACCCTAAAAGATAAGTTTATTACCCAATCAGCTGCAGATACCAGGAGAAAGCTCCAAAAGTGAGCCCTGGGCCCTGAACAAAATCTGGAGGCATTATTAAACCTGGCAACCTCGGTGTTCTATACTAGGAACCAAGAGGAACAGGCCAAAAAGGAAAAGCGAGATCAGAGAAAGGCTTAAGGCCACATCCTTAGTCATGGCCTTCAGACAAAAAAACCTTGGTAGTTCAGAGAGGACAGACAATGGAGCAGGCCAATAACCCAGTGGGGCTGGTTACCCGTATGGTTTGCAAGGACACCTTTAAAAAGACTGTCCAATGAAAAACAAGCCACCCCCTCGCCCATGTCCGCTATGCTGAGGCAATCACTGGAAGGTGTACTGCCCCAGAGGACAAAGGTTCTCTGGGCCAGAAGCCCCCAACCAGATGATCCAACAACAGGACTGAGGGTGCCCGGGGCAAGCACCAGGTCATGTTATCACACTTACTGAGATCTGGGTATGTTTAACCATTGAAGGCCAGGAAATTGACTTCCTCCTGGACACTGGTGTGGCCTTCTCAGTGTTAATCTGCTGTCCCAGGTGGCTGTCCTCAAAGTCTGTTACCATCCGAGGAATCCTGGGACAGCCTGTAACCAGGTATTTCTCCCACCTCCTCAGTTGTAATAGGGAGACTTCGCTCTTTTTACATGCCTTTCTCGTTATGCCTAAAAGTGGCACACCCTGAATAGGGATGGACATATTTGCCAAAGCTGGAGGTATTATCTACACGAATATGGGGAACAAGTTACCCATTTGTTGTCCCCTACTTGAGGAGGGAATCAACCCTGAAGTCTGGGCATTGGAAGGACAATTTGGAAGGGCAAAAATGCCTGCCCAGTCCAAATCAGGCTAAAAGACCCCACAACTTTTCCTTATCAAAGGCAATATCCCTTAAGGCTTGAAGCACATCAAGGATTACAGGATATTGTTAGACATTTAAAAGCTCAAGTCTTAGTAAGAAAATGCAGCAGTCCCTGCAACACCCCAATTCTAGGAGTACAAAAACAGAATGGTCAGTGGAGACTAGTGCAAGATCTTAGACTCATCGATGAGGCAGTAATTCCTCTATATCCAGCTGTACCCAACCCCTATACCCTGCTCTCTCAAATACCAGAGGAAGCAGAATGGTTCACTGTTCTGGACCTCAAGGATGCCTTCTTCTGCATTCCCCTGCACTCTGACTCCCAGTTCCTCATTGCCTTTGAGGATCCCACAGACCACACGTCCCAACTGATGTGAATGGTCTTGCCCCAAGTGTTTAGTGATAGCCCTCATCTGTTTGGTCAGGTACTGGCCCAAGATCTAGGCCACTTCTCAAGTCCAGGCACTCTGGTCCTTCAGTATGCAGATGATTTACTTTTGGCTATCAGTTCAGAAGCCTCATGCCAGCAGGCTACTCTAGATCTCTTGAACTTTCTAGCTAATCAAGGGTACAAGCCATCTAAATCAAAGGCCCAGCTCTGCCTACAAGTCAAATATCTATCCCTAATCTTAGCCAGAGGAACCAGGGCCCTCAGCAAGGAACGAATACAGCCTATACTGGCTTATCCTCACCCTAAGACATTAAAATAGTTGCGGGGGTTCCTTGGAATCACCAGCTTTTGCTGACTATGGATCCCCAGATACAGCGAGATGGTCAGGCCACTCTATACTGTAATCAAGGAGACCCAGAGGGCAAATACTCATCTAGTAGAATGGGAACCAGAGGCAATAACAGCCTTCAAAACCTTAAAGCAGGCCCTAGTACAAGCTCCAGCCTTAAACCTTCCCACAGGACAAAACTTCTCTTTATACATCACAGAGAGATAATAGCTCTTGAGTCCTTACTCAGACTTGTGGGACAACCCCACAACCAGTGGCATACCTCAGTAAGGAAATCGATGTAGTAGCAAAAGGCTGGCCTCACTGTTTACAGGTAGTTGCAACGGTGGCCATCTTAGTTTCAGAGGCTATCAAAATAACACAAGGAAAGGATCTCACTGTCTGAACTACTCATGATGTAAATGGCATACTAGGTGCCAAAGGAAGTTTATGGCTATCAGACAACCACCTGCTGAGATACCAGGTGCTACTCCTTGAGGGATGGGTGCTTCAAATATGCACGTCTGCCACCCTCAACCCTACCACTTTTCTCCCAGAGGATGGAGAACCAATCGAGCATGCCTGCCAACAAATTGTTGCCCAGACTTAAGCCACCCAAGAGGATATATTAGAAGTCCCCTTAGGTAATCCTGTCCTTAACCTATATACTGATGGAAGTTCATTTGTGGAGAATGGGATATGAAGGGCAGGTTATACCATAGTTAGTGATGTAACAGTACTTGAAAGTAAGCCTCTTCCCCCAGGGACCACTGCCCAGTTAGCAGAACTAGTGGTGCTTACCCAAGCCTTCGAACTGAGAAAGGGAAAAAGAATAAATGTGTATACAGATAGCAAATATGTTTATCTAATCCTACATGCCCATGCTGCAATATGGAAAGAAAGGGAGTTCCTAATCTCTGGGGGAACCCCCATTAAATACCACAAGGAAATCATGAAGTTATTTTATGCAGTGCAAAAACCCAAGGAGGTAGCAGTCTTACACTGCTGAAGCCATCAAAGAGAGAGAGGAAGAGACAGAGTGACAAAGAGGAGAGAGAGAGAGAGGAAGAGACAGAGAGACAAAGAGGGAGTCAAAAAGAAAGAGAAGTAGTAAAGAAAAAAAACAGTGTACCCTATTCCTTTAAAAGCCAGGGTAAATTTAAAACCTATAACTGATAATTGATGGTCTTCTCTTAACCCTATAACACTCCAATACTACCTTGTCATCAGTGTAAATAAGGGTCTAGCCTGAAAGCACTGAGGCCACTGACAACAGGTAGCCTTCCTATCCTTAACCCAGTAACCCACAAATGGCCCAAATGCATTCAATCTGTAGTGGCAACTGCTTTGCTAACAGAAGAAAGTAGGAAAATAACTTTTAGAGGTAAGCTCATTGTGAACACCCCTCACCAGGTCAAAATTATCCTAAGTCCAAAAAAAAAAAAAAAAAAAAAAAGGAAGCTACTTGCTCAAAAATCTTAAAGTATGACCAGACCTAGGAGGAACTCCCTTCAGGACAGGACAATAGATGGTTCCTCCCGGGTGATTAAGGGAAAAAGACACAATTGGTATTTAGTAAGAGATAAGGAAACTCTTGTAGAAGCAAAGTTAGGAAAATTGCTAATAGTTGGTCTGCTCAAATGTGCCAGCTGTTTGCATTCAGCCAAATCCTAAAGTACTTACAGAATCAAGAAGGAGCCACCTATACCAATTCTAAGTTAATATGGACTGAACGAGGTCATATTAATAGCAAAGAATAATTGAAATCCCAAAGCTACAAGGTTTTCTACAAAAGTAGTTTGCTAAAAGTTAACAGTGTAACATGTGTTATCCTAACTTCTAATCTTGTGGAAATCAGACCCTATCAGTGCCCCTCAAAGCTCAAGTCCATCAGCACCAGGCCATACAACTAATACCCCTAATTATAGAGTTAGGAATGGCTACTGCTACAGGAACCAGAATAGAGGTTTGTCCACTTCACTATCCTACTACCACACTCTCAAAGGATTTCTCAGACAGTTTTTGAGAAGTAACAAAATCTATCCTTACTCTACAATCCCAAATAGACTCTTTGGCAGCAGTGACTTTCCAAAACCGCCAAGGCCTAGACCTTCTCTCTGGTGAGAAAGGAGGACTTTGCACCTTCTTAGGGGAAGAATGTTGCTTTTACACTAACCAGTCAGGGATAGTACGAGACACCGCCCGACATTTACAGGAAAAGGCTTCTGAAATCAGACAATGCCTTTCAAACTCTTATACCAACCTCTGGAGTTAGGCAACACAGCTTCTCCCCTTTCTAGGTCCCATGACAGCCATCTTGCTATTACTTGCCTTCAGACCCTGTGTTTTTAACCTCCTTGTCAAATTTGTTTCCTCCAAGATCAATGCCATCAAGCTACAGATGGTCTTACAAATGGAACCCCAAATGAGCTCAACTCATAATTTCTACTGAGGACCCCTGGACCAACCCACTGGCCCTTTGGCCTAGAGAGTTCCCCTCTGGAGGACACTACAACTGCAGGGCCCCTTCTTCACCCCTTCTTCACCCCTATCCAGCAGGAAGTAGCTAGAGTGGTCATTGCCCAATTCCCAACAGTATTTGGGGTGTCCTGTTTAGAGGGGGGATTGAGAGGTGAAGCCAGCTGGACTGGGTCAAGTGGGGACTTGGAGAACTTTTCTGTCTTACAAGGGGATTGTAAAATGCACCAATCAGTGCTCTGTAGCTAGCAAGAGGTTTGTAAAATGCACCAATCAGTGCTCCATAAAAATGCATCAATCAGAGCTCTGTAGCAAGAGGTTTGCAAAATGGACCAATCAGCGCTCTGTAAAATGGACCAATCAGCGCTCTGTAAAATGGACCAACCAGCACTCTGTAAAATGGACCAATCAGCAGGATTCTAAAAGTAACCAATCATGGGGAGGATTGAGAAAAGGGCATTCTGATAGGACAGAAACAGGACATGGGAGGGGACAAATAAGGGAATAAAAGCTGGCCACCCCAGCCAACAGTGGCAACCCACTCAGGTCCCCTTCCATGCTGTGGAAGCTTTGTTCTTTCGCTCTTCATGATAAATCTTGCTGCTGCTCACTTTTTGGGACCATGCCACCTTTAAGAGCTGTAACACTCACAGCAAAGGTCCACAGCTTCATTCCTGAAGTCAGCAAGATCACGAACCCACCAGAAGGAACCGACTCCGGACACACCGCCAGCTATCATTTCTTTGTATTGGGAACATTCACTATCCTCCTCCTAGCTATTTGAAACTGTATAACATATTGTTAAGCATAGAACACTAGAATTTATTCCTCCTATCTAGCTGTAATTTTGTATCCTTTAACAAAGGGAATCTTTTTGGCTGGACTCGGTGGCTCACGCCTGTAATCCCAGCACTTTGGGAGGCCGAGGCAGGCAGATCACAAGGTCAGGAGATCAAGACCATCCTGGCTAACACGGTGAAACCCCGTCTCTACTAAAAATACAAAAAAAAATTAGCCAGGTATGGTGGCGGGCGCCTGTAGTCCCAGCTACTCAGGAGGCTGACTCAGGAGAATGGCATGAACCCAGGTGGTGGAGCTTGCAGTGAGCTAAGATAGCGCCACTGCACTCCAGCCTGGGTGACAGAGCAAGACTCTGTTTCAAAAAAAAAAAAAAAAAAATCTTTTTTTTTAAAGGATCTCTCTTATGTAAAATGATCTTTTCCTATCTCCTCCTTCTTCCTAAACTTCCCAGCTTCTATACCTTTCACTTCTATGAAATCCACTTTTTTAACTTCTGCATATGAGTGAGAACATGTAGTGTTTAATTTCCTGTTCCTGGCTCATTTCATGTAACATAATGTCCTCCAGTTCCATCTGTGTTGCCACAGATGACAGGATTTCATTCCTTGTTAGGGCTGAATAGTATTTCATTGTGTATAGGTGCCATATTTTCTTTCTCCATTCATCTGTTGATGGACACTTGGGTTGATTCTTTATCTTGGCTATTGTGAATAGTGCTGTAATAAACATGTGGGTGCAGATGTCTCTTAGAATTGCAACCTTTTCTGTTCCAGCTAATGAATTCAATCAATTTTGGAAAGTTTCTCTTTTCTCTCTGGATGTCACTGGGGTTTTAAAAATCAACATACTTGTACAGAATCTGCTTTGAAGTTTGTGAATGAGAACCAACTGTCTCACCAAGGTAAGCAGAGTGGACAGGTTATTACGGACTTTGTGTTTTCCTATTAGATGGACTGAGTTCTTTATATAGTAAGCTATTCATTCTTTGCCATCGGGTGGCAACTATTTTTCCCTGATATGTGCAATTTTAGTGCTTTAAAACTTTTTTCTTTTTATTTTTAGCACTTATGCCAATTTAAATGAATTATTTGTATGAGTCATGGTTCAATGTTTGTATAATACATAAACTTCTTACCATCTCTAGATCCACCATGCACACCTAGCAACTGCCATGTCTCATCTGGCCTCTATCAGCAGCCAGCTCCCTGGGACTCCCTGCCTCCCCTCCCATCCCTCCTAGTTCCTTCTCCTCACAGCAGCCAAATGGAACCTATTACTACAAAATTGTGATCATGACACTGTCTTCTTCAGAAATCTGTAAAGGGCCGGGCATAGGGGCTTATGCCTGTAATACCAGCACTTTGAGAGGCTGAGGCAGGTGGATCACGAGGTCAGGAGATCGAGACCATCCTGGCTAACACAATGAAACCCCATCTCTACTAAAAATACAAAAAATTAGCTGGGTGTGGTGGTGGCCGCCTGTAGTCCCAGCTACTGGGGAGGCTGAGGCAGGAGAATGGTGTGAACCTGGGAGGCGGAGCTTGCACTGAGCCGACATTGCACCACTGCACTCCAGCCTGGGCAACAGAGCAAGACTCCGTCCCAAAAAAAACAAAACGAAGCAAACAAACAAAAACCTATAAAGACTTCCCTCCTATCATCTTCCCCTGACTAAGGCTAGCAAGTCCTTCTGGATCGGGTCCCTGGCTCTAAGTGTATAGGATGCAAATTGGTTTCTATATTTTGATCTTGTATCCAGGAAGGTTGGTGAGCACACATCTTAGTTCTAATAGTTTTTCTGTAGATTCCCTCTGAATGCCTGTCATGGGCATATCATCTGACAGTAATGCCAGCTTTGTTTCTTCTTTTCAAATCTTTATATCTTTTATTTCTATTTTTACCTTACTGGGTAGAACTTCTCTAATAATATTGAATAGAAGCAGTGATAGCTGGCTTTCTTGTCTTGTTCCTAACTCAAAGAGCATGCTTTAAACTTTTCACCATTAAATATGTTTGCTGCAGGTTTTTGTTAGATATACTTTATAAGAAGAAGGAATTTTCCTTTTGTTGTATTTTGCTGAGAGGTTTTTACAATTAGAAATGCATATTGAAGGATAATGAAGTCAGCCTTGCCCTGTCAGATATTAATATATTAAAAAGGTATAATAAACATTGTAGCAGTAGTACCAGGATAGATAGAACAATGGCAGATTAATACACAGTCTAAAACTAGATGCAAACATACACAAGAACTTAGATGATTTATTCTGGCTCCCTTTGTTTTAGGTTGTTATGTTTTCCTCTTGATTGTCTTTCTTTTTTTTCTAGACTGGATCTCTTTCTATCACCCAGGTTGGAGTGCAGTGGTACGATCATGGCTCACTGCAGCCTCTACCTCTCACCCTCCTGAGCTCAAGGGATCCTCCTGCCTCAACCTCCAGAGTAGCTGAAACTACAGACGCATACCACCATGCCTAGCTAATATTTTTATTTTCTGTAAAGACATGGTCTTATTATGTTGCCCAAGGCTAGTCTATGTTGCCCAGTCTGGCCTCCCATCTCAGCCTCTCAAAGTGGTAGGATTACAGGTGTGGGCCACTGCACCCAGCCTTACTGTCTGTTTCTACAAGTTCAACTTTTAAAAATCCCACATATAAGTGAAACCATATAGTATTTATAATTTTGTGTCTGGTCTATTTTGTTTAGCATAATGTCTTCCAGTTTCATTTATATTGTTGCAAATGGCAGGATTTCCTTTTTAAAAAAAGGTGGAATAGTGTATTGCATGTGCACACACACACACACCACATTTTCTTTATCCATTCATCCATTCATGGACACTTAGGTTGATCTCTTATCTTGGCTACTGTGAATATGGAGTGATTTCATTTCCTTTGGATATATGCCAAGAAGTGGGAATGCCAGATCATATGATAGTCTATTTTTAATTTTTTGAAGAACCTCTATACTGTTTTCCACAATGACTGTACCAATTTACATTCCCACCAATGGCACACAAGGGTTCCCTTTTCTGTACATCCTCAACAACACTTGTTATCTTTTGGCTTTCTTATAATAGCCATTGTAACAGGTGTGAGATGATCTCTCACTGTGCTTTTGATTAGCATTTCCCTGATGATTAGTGATGTTGAGCACCTTTTTATAAATCTGCTGGCCACTTATATATCTTCTTTGGAAAAATATCTATTCAAGTCCTTTGCTTATTTTAAAATGTAAACCTTTTAAATAAAAGATTATTTGGTTTTGTCCTATTGAGTTGTGTGTGTTCCTTATGTATTTTAGATATTAACCCCTCCTATCGAATACATACTTTGCAAATATTTTCTCCTACTCTATAAGTTGTCTCTTTACTGTGATGATTGTTTTCTTTGCTGTGCAGAATGTTTTTAGCTTGATGGAATCCAATTTGTCTATTTTTCCTATACTTTTGAGCTCATATCCAAAAAACTCTTTGCTTACACCACTGTCAAGAAACTTTTCCCCTAGGTTTTCTTCTATTAGTTTTACAGTGTCAGGTTTTACATTTAAGTCTTTAATATATTTTAACTTGATTTTTGTATTCTGTTCTATTGGTCTATGTGTCTGTTTTTATGCCAGCACCATACTGCTTTGATTATGGGACATCTTTCCATTTATTTTTACCTCATTCAATTTCTTTCATCAGAGTCTTACAGTTTCAGTATACAGATCTTTCACCTCCTTGGTTAAATACATTTCTGGCTAGATGCAGTGGCTCATATCTGTAATGCAAGCACTTTGGGAGGCCAGGGTGGGAAGATTGCTTGAGATCAGGAGTTCAAGATCAGCCTGGGCAACAGAGTGAGACCGTGTCTCTACAAAAAATTTTTTTAAATTAGCTGGGTGTGTTGGCATACACCTGTAGTCTCAGCTACTTGGGAGGCTGAGGTGGGAGGATCACTTGAGTCCAGGAGTTTGAGGCTGCAGTGCCACTTTACTCCAGCCTGAGTGACAAAGCAAGACACTATCTCTAAATAAATAATATATAAATAGATTTACTCCTATGTAATTTTTTGGTTATTGTAAGAGATTGTTTCTTAACTTCTTTTTTAGAGAGTTAATTGTTAATGTGTAGAAATGCAACTGGTTTTTGTATGTTGATTTTGTATCCTGCAACTTTATTGAATGTATTTATTATTTCTAGGAGTTTTTTGGTGGAGTCTTTAGGGTTTGCTATACATAAGATCACATCATCTGCAAACAGACAATTTTACATCTTCCTTTCTGATTTGGATGACTTTTATTTCTTTTTGTGGCCTAATTTCTTTTTGTGGCTCTGGCTGGGACTTCCGGTATTATGCTGACTAGAAGTGGTGAGAATGGGCATCTTTGTCTTGTTTCTGATCTTAGAGAAAAAGCTTCAGCTTCTCACTGTTGAATATGATGTGGGCTTGTCATATATGGCCTTTATTGAGTTGAGGCACATTCTTTCTACACCTAATTTGGTGACACTTTTTATCATGAAAGGATGTTGAAGTCAAATGCTTTTGCTTCATCTGCTGAGATAACCATTTGGTTTTTATCCTTTATTCTGTTAATGCCATGGATTGCATTTATTGGTTTATATATATCAAACCATCCTTGCATCCCAGGGATAAATCCCACTTGATCATGGTTTACACAATCATTTTAATGTGCTGTTGATGTTGGTTTTCTATTATTTTGTTGAGAATTTTTGTCCCTATGTTCATCGTGGATATTGATCTATAATTTTCTTTTCAGGTTTGTGTTCCTTCTCCCAATCCTGAAGAGTCTAGCTGTCTGCAAAGGCTTACGTCTGCTGTCTTAGGGGCACACATGGAGAACTGGCCACTGTCAGGAGAGAAGGGTGATTCACTCAGAGCACTGGGGGCACTTGTGGGCCAGTTTGGAAGAAGGGAGCCTCCAGCCAGGCATCTCAAAAGGACTCCTGATGGAGTCCCAGAAGTGGTTAGTATAATTTAAGGCACTTTGTCAAGTTTCAAGCCCTCATTTCTGTGAGTCCTTTCTTCTCTTACCTGATCACAGCCTCTCCCAGCCACTCAGCTGTGCTGATTCCTTTTGTATTCTGGGTGGACAAGGAAGAGGTGGGCCTCTTGGCAGGGTGCAGGTATAGCTAGGGTAGCCTGGCACTCACTATGCTCTCACTTTCCCTTGTGGAAAGAATGGTGGGCCCAGGAGGTGGTCTCTCTTGGCACTGAGCTGTGCCACCTTGCGGGAGTGCTGACTCAATTAAAATGAAGCTGTTTTACCCTCTTCAATGTGTCTATTCCAGGATTTTTTTTCCCAACAGTATGCTGGAACTTCTCCACTGGAATTTAGGACTCTCACAAAGGTACTCTTGTCTGTGGGTGGTTGTCAAAATCCATGCATTTTGGAGAGATGATGACAGAAAACTGTCTGCCATCTTGCTGATGTGATTCCTGACTTTCTTTCTCTTTATTCCTCTTCAAGCAAGGCAAGTCCTAGTTAAACTCGGACATGGTGTGAAAGTGCGTCCACTGTTTCTTGCCTTTGTGTGATGGCTGAATTCTCTTGCCAAGTCTGCAGTGAGAGGGCAGGCTGGGGAGCACAGCATCCTGTCCAATTTCCAGATCCTAGTAGGCTTTTACACAGTGCATCTCTAATATGTTGAATTAACAGTTTCTATCATGTTTCATCGTTCATGTATCCTCTCAACCAAAATTGTACATAAAAATTAAAACCCATTCACTGTTACAGGGTTATTCCAATTGCCACTCATCTACAGAACTTTATTCACTGGGAATGTATTCCTGAAATTCAATATGCACAAAAGTTATAGGCTTACACCTGAAGAAGGTCAACTGAAATGATGATGATGATGACAAGGACTGGCAATGGTAATGGCAATACTTATTAAGCAAATAAGTTAATTAAGAAAATATAATAAGCAAATTAAGAAAATATAATAAAGTCTCTAGCTAACTCATAGGCACTGGAATCAGTAATCCCTCAAGCAAAAAGTTGCTGTGTCTATTTGCAGTGCTTCAGTAGGGGTAAGCATTCCATGCATATATCAGATCTTGTCTTGGTACCTACAGTCTTGACTGAGCCACCTAGGAGCTCAAATCCTAGAACTTGAATCTGTCTAGTAAATCTGGCTGTACGATGCAACAGTTGAAGGGACACACTTGTCAATAACAACACCACCACCAACAGCAAAGAATTTAAAACCACAGGAAAGAGCTTTCAATAATAGTTATGGAAAATTAAAGATACTTGTGATGTAGGAAACAGAAGATTTTAAAAATCTACTGTTGTATCCAAAATAGTTTAAAGTTACCATGTATCCTTACTAACAAGAAGTTAAAGTAAAACAAGAGAAAGTGTTGCATATAATGCAGACTTCTGCTAAATATTCAACCAGCCTATAAGGTATACCTCTTTTTTTCCCACACATTTTTTTAAAGAGGAGAGCTCAGGGTCAGGTAGACCAGAGGGTAAATTAAGCTCAAGAGTTTTGGGCAGGCACAAGCTTCAAGCATGCTGGGCTCTCAGCAGCAGACTAGTTTGCAATGGGTAGAGATGTTACAGGGAAACTATCCCAGGTCAATGTCCAGTATGTGTAATAACCCTAGGATTTATCTGGGCTCATGCTGGTGTCAAAGATGGTCCAGTTCAGCTGGCAGAGAATGACAAAAGAACCATGGCTGTGCTAGTCCATAAATGGTGCTAGGAAAATCAGTTCACCATTTGCAGAATGAAACTGGACCGATATCTCTCACCATACAGAAAAAGTAACTCAAGATGGATTAAAGACTTAAGTGTAAGACATGAAACTATAAAAATCTTGTAAGAAAACCTAGGAAATGCTCTTCTAGACATTGGCCTGGACAAAGAATTCATGAACAAGTCCTCAAAAACAAACACGACAAAAACAAAAATTGGCAATTAGGACCTAATTAAACTGAAGCGCTTCTGCACAGCAAAAGAAACTATCAACAGAGTGGGAATGGGAGCAAATATTTGCAGACTATTCATCTGACAAAGGATTACTCTGCATAATCTATAAGGAAATTAAACCAGCAAGAAAAAACAACCCCATTATAAAGTGGGCAAAGGACATGAACAGACACTTTTCAAAAGAAAACATACATGTGGCCAACAAGCATGTGAAAAATTGTTCAACCTTACTAATCATCAGAGAAATGCAAATCAAAACAACAATGAAATACCATTGCACACCAGTCAAAATAGCTATTATTAAAAGGTCAAAAAATAACAGATGTTGGCAAGGTTGCAGAGAAAATGGAAGGCTTTATAGATTGTTGGTGAGAATGTAAATTAGTTCAGCTATTGTAGAAAGCAGTTTGGAGATTTCTCAAAGAACTAAACATAGAACTACCATTGACCCAGCAATCCAATTACTGGGTATATAACCAAAAATAAATAAATAATTCTGCCAAAAAGACACCTGCATTCATATGTTTATTGCAGCACCTTTCACAATAGCAAAGACGTGGAATCAACCTAGATACCCACTAATGATAGACTGGATAAAGAAAATATAGTATATATATGCCATGGAATACTATACAGCCATAAAAAAGAATGAAATCATGTTCCTTGCAGCAACATGGATGGAGCTGGAGGCCATTATCCTAAGCAAATTAATGCAGGAACAGAAAACCAAATACTGCATGTTCTCACTTATAAGTGAAAGCTAAACATTGTGTACACACAGATATAAAGATGGGAACAATAAGTACTGGGGGCACCAAAAAAGGGACGGAGGGAGGGAGGGGAGCAAGGGTTGAAAAACTACCTATTGGGTACTATGTTCACTATTTGGGTGACAGGTTCAATAGAAGCTCAAACCTCAGCGTCACACAATATATCCATGTAACAAACCTACACATGTACTCCCTGAACTTAAAATAAATAAATAAATACATTTTTAAAAAGATTCATGGCAGTGTCATGGTTGCTAGTGGTATATATCTGGTTAAGAAGAAAAGCCTTAGCCATCTCCTGGGGGACATAATCTTTGAGAAACAGTGTCTGGCAAGGGGTAGGCCAAGTATCAGAGCCTTGCACAACTGACTTGAAGTTCAGGGAAGGCACAAGTCCTTGTACAAATAAGAAGACCAAGAGGAAAGCCTAGTGAACACAGCAAGATTAGGAGGAGGCATGTGCATGCTCAGAGTGTCCAAATACTGTGTAGGTTTCCTTGTAGAAGATTAATCCTCTATCTTGGCAGCAGATGGATAAATCCACTCAATATGGCAGCCTTACTGGGATTGACTGATGAATTCAGTGGTGTTTCTTTAGCCTGTAGATAAAGGTCCTCATTGCCTGCTGCTGAGTGGGACTAAACCATTCTGGCTATAATAGATTTTACCTCTTTCAGGGCTGAAAAAGTGTTGGAGTAGGATGGGAATTCTATTGTAATAAATGAAGAACATGTAGTTGAAGTACTACTATCTGTAGAAAGTCTTAGGGAAAAATTTGGTTGCATGACTGCAACCAAACCACAGGGTGGTTTATCCAGCTCACTAAACTTAAATGGAGCACCATGCAGTCTATGCCAGGGCCATACTGTTTGATTTGATCCTCAGTGACCTGGAAAAGGACAGCTTGACTTCTCTGCTAATGATCTGAGACCTGGACATTCTTTTGCTTTCTTGCAGTCAGCTTTCTATAAAGCAGGGATTTCATTTGCCCCTTGTTAACAATACCAATATGTTATAAATGTAAAGAAGATATTCTCATAAAAATGTGTTGTATGTAAGCATTTGTGCATCAAAACAAAATCTATGTCATGGAGGAAAGTGAAAGATTTGTTAAGGTCTGTTCATTAGCACTTCACAACTACAGAGCGGGTGCAGTGGCTCATGCCTGTAATCCCAGCACTTTGGGAGGCTGAGGCGGGTGGATCACCTGAGGTCAGGAGTTTGAGACCAGCCTGGCCAACATGGTGAAACCCTGCCTCTGCTAAATATACAAAAATTAGCCAGGCGTAGTCGCGCACACCTGTAGTTCCAGCTACTTGGGAGGCTGAGGCAGGAGAATCACTTGAATTTGGGAGTCAAATGTTGCAGTGAGCCAAGATCACACCACTGCACTCTAGCCTGGGCAACAGAGCAAGACTTTGTCAAAAAAAAAAAAAGAAAGAAAGAAAGCAAGAAAGAAAAACTTCACAACTACAGTCATGCATATTTAACAACGGGGATACATTCTGAAAAATATGTTGTCAAGAGATTTTGTCATTGTGCAAACACTCAGAACGTGCTTAAATGAACCTGGATGGTCTAGCCTACTACACACCTAGGCTACATGGTATAGCCTATTGCTCTTAGGCTACAAACTTGAACAGCAAGTTCCTGTACTCAATACTGTAGGCAGTTGTAACACAGTGGTATTTGTGTACCTAAACATATATCTAAACATAGGAAAGGTACAGTAAAAACATGGTATTACAATCTTATGGGACCAGCATCATACATGCAGTCCATCATTGACCAAAACATTGTTATGTGGCACACAACTATTCATAAAAATAATTTCTGTAACTCCATCCTGTTTCCCCAACATCGGAATCACATCTCCCTTTGGGTGACTTCAGGTACAGCCAAACAAAGACTCATGACTTTTCCCCATAAATACTCTGCCCTTTCCCATCTCACATCACCCCATCCTGCTCTTCACTCAGGCTGGACCACTCCTGTCTTTGTCAATCTACATGAATGGTCATTTCATTCCAAAATTTTCAGTAAAACTCAGTTTTGTTATGAAGCTGATCCTACCTATCTTCTCCCATATACCACCACACTTCGTGTATTTTAGTCCATTGAAATACAAACTGCAAGTGTGGAGAATGGAGAGATGGTTTATTAGAGAAGGTAGAATTTGAATGGATTTAAGATGAGTAACTTTTTAGTAAGTATATCTGGGGGAAGGGCATTCCTGTCATCACCACCATCATCACCATTGTCATCCTCATCATCATCATCATCATCACATTCATCACAGCTAGTTTTTATTCCATGCTTACTATAAGCCAAACACTGTTTTTAAACATTCCATATGCCTTCAGTTAATTTTCATAACAACTTTATGAGATAAACATTATCTTTAGCCCCATTTTTTTTTTTTTGAGACAGGGTCTCACGCTGTTGCCCAGACTGGAATGCAGCAGCACAATCTTGACTCACTGCAGTCTCAACCTCCCGATCTCAAGCAATACTCCCATCTCAGCCTCCCAAGTAGCTGGGGCTACAGGTGTACACCACTATGATGGCTAATTTTTAAAATTTTTGTAGGAGACAAGGTGTCACTAGTTGCCTAGGCTGGTCTCGAATTTCTGGGCTCAAGAGATCCTCCTGCCTTGGCCTCCTAAAGTGCTAGGGTTACAGGCATAAGCCACTCTGCCCAGCCAAAGGACCATTTTTTTGGATGAATACACTGAGGCACTGATAGATTAAGAGACTTCTCTAAGACTGCTCAACCACTAAGCAGTGGAACAAAGTTTGTCATACAGAGGCTGTGCTTGCAACCACTAAGTGGCACTGCATGAAGAATTGATTGAGCAAACCATAGCAGGAAGGGGAGATGGGCAGGGTTTGAAGAAAAGCCATAGGTTAATATGACTAGATGCTAATAGGTTAATATGACTAGATGCTAACAAAGCCATAGGTTAATATGACTAGATGTTAATATGACTAGATGCTAATAAGGGTGATTCTATCTCTGGAGAGAATAGAATCAGGCTAAGTTACAGAAGGCTTTGAATTCTTTCACCAAATTTGCTTTTATAGGAGTTAGTGTGTGGAGACTAGAGAGCTTCAAAGGTTTTTTTTTTTGTTTTTTTTTCAGATAAATGTTATAAAATCTGGCTTTAAGTAGGTAAGTTTGGGAGCAGTGAATAGAATCTACAGATAATGGAAATTCACCAGAACTTGGTAGTTTTCTTCTTTCTTTTATACTGCATTTAGCTAGTAAAGAACTTGGCATCTAGTTTAATTTGACTCAAATGCAGACATTTGAAACAATGTTGTTTGGCACCCCCAACAAACAAGAAGAAATAAGAATTCAGGTTATTTTGTATTGTTTTGTTTTTTGAGACAGGGTCTCACTCTGTCACCCAAGATGGAGTGAAGTATCACCATCATGGCTCACTGCAGCCTCCACCTCTTGGCTCAGGTGATCCTCCCACCTCAGCCTCCTGAGTAGTTGGGACTACAGTGCTGCACTACCACACCCGGTTAATTTTTGTATTTTTTTTAATAGAGATGGGGTCTTGCTGTGTTGCCAGGGCTGATTTTGAACTCCCGGTTTCCAGCAATCCTCCCACCTCAGCTTCCCAAAGTTTTGGGATTACAAGCATGAGCTACCATGCCCAGCCAAGAATTAAGTTCTTTGTGGACCAGTAAGTATATAATAATAGTGAATCTTGCTAACTTATGAAATTATTATTGTCCAAATCTCCTTTTTCCATGACACACATACACCGGCTCCTTTAATTACTGGATGTGTTTATCAGATGCATCTTTATTAAGTAAAGAAAAAAAAACAGAATGTTTTGTTTGCATAAATCTTTCCCCTTCATTGCAGGCAGGCTGCAATTAGCAGCCAAGGCAATATTGAAAGGGGCTTAGAAAGAACAATAAAAGATGTGTGAATTATGTGTATGAATTAAACCTAATTAAATCTCTTTGCTGAGAGGAATGGAAGAACTAATAGTTACTCACACTTTTTAGCTGCTTACAGCCAGCTTCCACAAGTGGAACCCTCTGAAGCAAAACTGCAAAAGGCAGAAATTCTGCCCTGGACAAACCTGCTGAAGTTCAACTCTGCATAGTTTCCCACCCTTGTTTATGGTATAGCTATCTCAGTAAAACTTGATTGTGATTAACTAACCTAACTCATTAAATTACTGAGTTGTTTAATAAGATACAATTTAGTTAATATTTTGGCAGCAAATCAAAAAGTATATCCTATATATGTGTTATATTGATTTCTCCTATTTTCCTTTAAAATAAAATGTATTTGTCCACAGAACCTCCAACTATTCCAAATATGAGTTTTATTTCAGAATTCTAAATTCCCTGTTTGCTTGATTCAGGAAGTCTCTGTGTTTTTTACTTCAGGGGAACATTTTTCAGCGAATGCAATTGAGTGTTCATACCAAGAGCTTATGCTTGGAATCTGGCATTTCTCCAGGAATCACTGACCTTGTGCTACTGCCTTAAGAGCAGACCAAGCATTGTTTTCTAGACCCAAATTACTTCATTTGCCCACTATCGCTTAGAAGCATAGAGCCTCAATCTGGCTCTTGCCTGTGCTTCTTGATTATTTTGGTTTTTCTTTGTAGGTGGCTTTGTCCAGGCTAAGATGGGACAGCTCTCATCTAAGGGACCTAATGCTCAAGCCTATCCACTTTTATAACAGAAAGACAGATAGGACATTCAGAAATATTATTAATACTATAAATATGCCTTGAATCAGCAGTCATTGCTGTAAAGCTGTTGCCAGAGTGTAGAGTCTTGAATCACCTATCCAGATACTACTTTTGCCAACGCTTCTTTCCTACTTCCCAGATTTCCTTCCTAGTGGAACAATCCCAATAACATAACATTCAGGCTTCTCTTTGCTCTAAGGAGCTAAACTGACTGCAGAATTTGGAAGAAGAAACTAGGTATATATAGGGAGACTCTCCTGCTTTCACTTGGGAGAAGATCAACTGTTGTCTGCTTCTCCAGAACCCTTTGTGGGAGGACTTCTGTGGTCCTGGGCTGCCTGGCACCACGTGGATTTGTCACTCTGTTTCTGAGGTTCAGTAGTGGGGAGTTCATTTGCCCACACTTAAAGACCACATTTTCCAAAATCAGCCTTTTGAAAATGAAAGTGATATTTATGTCTTTCATCCTCTAACTGATATGTTTCTTCTGTTTTTGTTTTTTAGAGATGAAGTCTTGCTCTATTACCCAGGTTGGAGTGCAGTGGTGTGATCACAGCTCACTGCCTTGATCTGGGCTCAAGCAGTCCTCCCACCTCAGCCTCTTAACTAGCTGGGACTACAGGTGTGTGACAACATCTGGCTAAGTTTTTATTTTTTGTAGAGACAGCAACTCACTATGTTGCCCAGTCTGGTCTTGAACTCCTGGCTTCAAGGGATCCTTCTGCCTTGGCCTCCCAAAGTGGTGGCATTACAGGTATGAGCCACTGGGTCTGGCCTGACTAATATGTTTTATTTTTCAATCAATTCAGAATGTGGTTGGTAAAAAAGAGTGTCATTTATTGGGCCCCATATAACACCCAACAACTACTAAAGCGGGACTGAGAAAAGTCATATTTAATAAAGACAGATTCCCAAGACATTCACTCACTCCTTAAAGCTGTAAAAGTTCTAGCCTAATGTCACCTTATATTGACAATATATATCTAGAGCAAGTTAATGTCAGCCCTCTCAGAATTGCCTTCACTGAGTCAAACATTAATGTTGACTTTTTACTGGAAGTCACTATGAAAAAGGGCTAAATAATTAACATATGTTTCTGCTGACTGTTAATGACAACATTGTCTGTTATATGTCTGTTACCCAATGCTCCTATTGTTTATTCCATGTGGCAAATTTACTTTAGAATTTAGAAGCAGGAGAATATTGTCTTTACCCAAAAATTCATATGCTTACTCAGAAAGAAAAGACAACTATGTAACCTATCCTATTTCCCTCTTTTGACTTTGCTATCAAGAAATTACAGGCCCAATATATCGCTCAGGCACAGCAACCATCACAGCTCAAATAAACAGCATGCTTGCTTCCTTCTTTTCATAGATTTAATTTCTAATTTCCACTTAAATAACATGTACACAGTCAGTTTTGTAGGCCACCCCCAAATTCTTTAACATATGAATTAGGCACAGTTGAAATAAAACAAGAGAAAAATAAAAGTGAAGGACTTCTGGTTTCTATCCAGCATGCAAGGAGCTTAGGAGTCATTACTTCTAAATTCACAACAACAAAAAGCTGAACAAATTGAGTATCAACAATTCTTTCATCTGTGAGAGAACTGAGGTCACAGAGCAATAGATGCACTCATACTATTTCCTGGAGCAGAAACCCAGGAGAAGAGCTTTGGGACTGTAATTGATGAATTGCTGGAGGCTCAGTTTGGACAATTCTGAGGGTTAAAAAGAGTCTTAGGAGGCCCTGCACACTTTGTGAGTTTTACCCTCAAGAGCCCTTCCAGATTTTCACAGTGAAGATTAGAGAAGAATCCCCACGTGCTTCTGGCAGGGGAAGGAATGATATACCATTTTGAAATACATCCAGATAATTCTATTCTTCTTCTAACAAGGACTTTTCTCAAGAGAAACTAGTTTACCAGAGCCTAACTAACTGGAGTTTTACCAGAGCCTAGCCAATGTGAAGGATGGGAAATACCCAATTCTAGCCCATTCTAGCCTTCTTGTCTCCCCTAACCGGGAAACAAATAAAATGAAATTGAGAAGCACCTGTAAACATCACAGCCAAGGGGCACAGGTTCACTAGAAGACTGAGCTCTAATCAGAGCACTACGGAACACTTCCATTCCCTCTAGGATCTTACCACCTCATCAATAGGGCTCTTGTATAATAACAGGGGAATCTAAGTGAAAGAAATACATTTCTCAAGCCTTATTTAAGAAGAAGTTGGGGCCGGGCTTGGTGGCTCACACCTGTAATCCCAGCACTTTGGGAGGCCAAAGCGGGCGAATCACGAGGTCAAGAAATCGAGACCATCCTGGCCAACACGGTGAAACCCCATCTCTACTAAAAATACAAAAATTAGCTGGGCGTGGTGGCACGTGCCTGAAGTCCCAGGTACTTGGGAGGCTGAGGCAGGAGAATTGCTTGAACCCAGGAGGTGGAGGTTGCAGTGAGCTGAGATTGTGCCACTGCACTCCAGCCTGGTGATAGAGTGAGACTCCATCACAAAAAAAAAAAAAAAAAAAGAGAGAAGTGTCTAGGGAAACTCAAAGACTAAAACAAGAAAACCAGAGAAAATTCTAGCCTTTGACACCCCAGCTACAGCAAATGGTAGACGTAGTCTAACCCCTAACCAGATCAACATAAAATTTCACACTAACAGCCTATTTATCTCATTTCCTTTTGCCCAGTACATCATGTCCAGCTTTCAAGAAAAAATAGTTTAAAGAGACAGAACAGACTTTGAACCAACCTCAGATATGGCAGAGATATTGAAATCATCAGAGCAGAAGTTTAAAAGATGATGATTAATATGCTAAAGACTGTAATGGAAAAAGTGGACAACATGGAAAAAGAGGTGGTTAATAGAAACAGAGGAATGAAACCTCAGAGAAACAATCAAAAGGAAGTGCTAGAAATAAAAAACACTGTAATAGAAAAGAAGAATGCCTTATGGGCTTATCAATAGACTGGATATGGCCAGGAAAGAGTCATTGAACTTGAAATGTTGACGGAAACTTCCAAAACTGAAAGGCAAAGAGAAAAAGAACAAAAAGTCAAAGCATACTATCTGCATTAGTCTGTTCTCACACTACTATAAGAAATACCCGAGATGGAGTACTTTATAAAGAAAAAGAGGTTTAATGGACTTACAGTTCCACATGGCTGGGGAGGCCTCACAATCAAGGCAGGAGGTGAAGGAGGAGCAAAGCTACGTCTTACATGGCGGCAGGCAAAAGAGCATGTGCAGGGGAACTGCACTTTATAAAACCATCAGATCTCATAAGAATTATTCACTATTACAAGAACAGCATGAGAAAGACCCACCCCCATGATTCAATTACCTCCCACCAAGTCCCTCTCATGACACATGGGGATTATGGGAGCCACAATTCAAGATGAGATTTGGGTGGGGACACAGCAAAACCATATCAATATTCAAGAACTGTGGGACAATTACAAAAGAGACAACACATGTTTCATGGAAATAAGAAGGAGAAGAAAGAGAAAGGATGGAAGAAATACCTGAAGCAATAATGATGAGATGTTCCAAAATTAATGATAAACTCCAAACCACAGATCCAGGAAGCTCAGAGAACACCAGGCAGAATAAACACCAAAACAAAAACAAAAACAGACCCTATGCTAGGCATATCATATTCAAACTACATAAAGTCAAAGACAAAAGGAAAATACTGAAAGATACGAGAAGGGGAAAAATCTTACTATGAAGGGGAAAAGATAAAAATTACATGGAACTTCTCTTCAGAAATCATGCAAGCAAGAAGAGAGTTGAGTGAAATAATTAAAATATTGAAGCAAAAATACCACCGATCTAGAATTCTGTTTCCAGCAAAATTTTCCTTCAAAAGTAAAGGAGACCTCGTTTCATGCCCCTTCTGGCACAGAGATAGTGCCGAAGATCTCGGGCCACTTAGCTGCAAGTTGCCTCCAGCAGGTACCTATGGCTCCTAACAGGGCATGCCCACCTTGCCTGTCTATTATCACAGACAGAGCTTTGACCCCTTGGGCTGAGAGGCCCCAACCTTTCCTCAAGCTAAAACTATGTAGCATTGACGTACCAGCCAGATGCCTTCCCACAAAGGATCTGTGGTGGCACAGGGCAACTGACATGGTTCTTTTTCTTCCAGTCCTAGATACTTTGGAGCCATGGGTTACGGTGCAGACATGGCCAAGTCCAAGAACCACATTGCACATAACAAGTCCCCAAAATAGCACAGAAATGCCATCAAGAAACACCAATTGCAAAGATACGAATTTCTTTAGGGGGTGGACACCAAGTTCCTTTGGCTCTTTGCCAAGCAGCACAAGAAGGATCTGAAGAAAATGCAGGCTGTGTCAGTCAGTCTTGTGTTGCTATAAAGGAACACTTGAGACTGGGTAATTTATCAAGAAAAGAAGTTTATTTTGGCCACAGTTCTACAAGCTGTATAAGCATGGAACCAGCATCTGCTCAGCTTCTGATGAGGCCTCAGGAAGCCTTTACTAATGGTAGAAGGTGAAGGGGGAGCAGGCATCTCACATGGCAAGAGAGGGAGCAAGGGAAAGAAGAGGAGGTGCAAGGCTCCTTTAAACAACCAGTTCTCTTTGCTGGGTGCGGTGGCTCACACCTGTAATTCCAACACTCTGGGAGGCAGAGGCAGGTGAGTCATCTGAGATCAGGAGTTCAAGACCAGCCTGGCCAATATGGTGAAACCCCGTCTCTCCTAAAAACACAAAAAATTTAGCCAGGTGTGGTGGCACACATCTGTAGTCCCAGCTACTTGGGAGGCTGAGGCAGGAGAATTGCTTGAACCCGAGAGGCGGAGGTTGCAGTGAGCCAAGATCATGCCACTGCACTCCAGCCTGGGTGACAGAACGAGACTCCTTCTGAAAAATAAATAAATAAATAAATAAATAAATAAATAAATAAATACCAGCTCTCACATGAATTTAATGGAGCGATAACTCACTCATCACCATGGGGAGGGCACCAAGCCATTTATGAGGGATCCACCCCCATGACCCAAACACCTCTCAGAGGGCCAACTTCCAACATTGGAGGTCATGTTTCAGCATGAGATTTGGAGAGGACAAAACACCCAAACCGTATCATAGGCCAATAATGGCAAGGCCATGAGTGTGAGTGCAGAGGCTATCATGGCCTCATAAAGCCCAAGGACATTAAGCCCAAAATCCCAAAGGGTGTCAGCCTCAAGCTCACTTGACTTGCCTACACTGCCCACCCCAAGCTTGGGAAGCATGCTTGTGCCCACATTGCCAAGGGTCTAAGGCTCTGCCAGCCAAAGGCCAAGACCAAGGATTAAAACAAGGCCCAGGCTGCAGCTTCAGCTCCAGCTACAGTTCTAGCTCGAGCTCTGGCTCAAGCTCCCAAAAGTGCCCAGATCCCCACGAAGACTTTGGAATAGAAGCCTCTGTCGGCCAGCGTGAGGACAGCGGGACTGGTGTGACCCCTGGGCTGCCATCTGCATGGGGCTGGTGTCCTTCTGTGCTATTTGTACAAATCAACCTGAGGCAGGACAACAGCAACAACAACAAAAAAACCTGACATGGTGGAACTGGTTGAACTGGGACTCCCTGCTAGAAGAGAAGAGCACACAGGTAATCGCCAACCCAAAATTAAAGAAGAGGGAATAGATCTAGAGTCTCGGGAGAAAGAGGAGGTGGTACAGGTACTGATGTTTCCCCTGCAAGCCCAACATCCCATGGAGAAAATGGAGGAGTTTGTGTACAAGGTCCGGGAGGGACATTGGAAGATCATCCCAAATGCTGGCTCCCTGACTTGTAGTACACTGATGCCTGCTACATGACAGTGGGCCACTCACGCCCTCCCTCAGGCTTACTCCAAGAGCATCTCCACTCCATTTAGAAACTGGCACTGTCTAGAGACATCTGCTTGGTTTCATGCTGGAAATCTTCACCATGCTCAGACCAAATATTCATTTCATGGCCCCATCCACAGGAGAAGGTGGCTTGGAGAATGCTCTTGTTGGGTGCAGTGCTCTGCCTCAATTTCTCCTAGCTCTTTCATACCACCTATTCTCATTCAGAGAAAGTTTTGGACATATTCCAAACTGGGCTATTCAGACATCACTCTCCTGATGATGGGGAGCCTTGTCTCTTGGCTGTATTACTCCTTGTACTGTTCCCCAAAACCACAGCACATCCACCTCTCCACTGCCCATGTCCTGGGCATTTCTGCATCCTTGTGACACAGCAGGACCCATTTCCACTCCTAAGCACTGGCAGACAAGAGCAACAGTGTTCCTGGGACTTGACTTGGGTGGTGGTGTGCCTACCGCGCACTTTACCATCACTAAGGGCTGTGTCAAGGCCACTACAGTGGGCCAGATGGGCTGGTTCTTCCTCATGGCTGTGATGGACATCACCAGAGTTGCTTTAATGCAACTCAAATTCCTGAGCAGTATTTTCCTGGAAAATTTGACATGTGGTTCTTGTCGCAGCCAATTTTCCATGCCCTGATGATGGTAGCAGCCTTTTACACGTCTGTAAAGTCTCCAGGTCTGGCGTGGTAGCTCATGTCTGTAATCCCAACACTTTGGGAGGTAGAGGCAGGAGGACTGCTTGAGCCCAGGAGTTGGAGACCAGCCTGGGCAACATAGTGAGACTCTATCTCTATAAAAAATATTAAAAATGTGTGGGCATGATGGTGCACACCTGTAGTCCCAGCTACTCAGGAGGCTGAGGCAGGAGGATTGCTTGGGCCCAGGAGTTTGAGGCCACAGTGACCCATGACTGCACCACTGTACCACAACCTGGGTAACAGAGCGAGACCCTGTCTCAAAAAAAAAAAAAAAAGGCCACAACTTTCAGAAATCCTGTTATGGACTAGCAAGTGGCTATACTGATGCCTTCTTTGAGCCTCACACCCGAGGAACTTCCCAAGTGCCTTTTTTTAAGGGTATATGTGGCCCTCAAATGGTAGAACATTAAGAATACAGAAAATAAGAAAATATAGTTAACACAGAAGCCCTGTGAGGAATGAATGGACGCCAAACAGACAAATACAAAATCTAAGAAAACATAGGTGCAACACTCAACCCATCATTTTTTTCCAAAACGATAAAAATCCTTATAGCACTGTGGGACCCATTTCCCACTGTTAGGGGAAAAGTAACGCCCCGATTCCAGGGCTAGCCAGTTCTTAGAGGTAGCGTAACAGTGAAACAGCAAAGGAACACACATAGCTAACTCCATTTTTGCTTAAGGAGCCTTTACCCATTGGCGAGTATAGGCAGGGATAATTTTAGAGCATTGAGATAAAATGCAAAAACAGCAATTATGTAGCTTTTGAAGCTAACTCTGGAATTAAAAGAGAAGTATGTAAACAACTATGCTTTGTCAAAGCTTTATGGGAACCAGGAGGTTTGGCTAGCATCATATAAGAGACCATTATCCAAGGACAAAAATTTCACAAACCTCCCCGGACCCTTGCTGGCGCCTAAACATCTGCCGTTATCAGCCCCCTCCTTTCCTAGACATAAAAGACAAGGCAAAGCCTGCATAATTCTAAGATGGTACTTTAGGATGCTAGTCTGCCATCTTCTCAGTTTGCTGGCTCTCTGAAATAAAGTCACTTTCCTTGTTCCAATTCCTTGCTTTCAACTTATTGACTGTTGTGCAGTAAACAGAATGAGCTTGGACTCAGTTGCAGTAGCAAAGCTTGCCTTTCATGTGCAAACCAACTAATTCACAGTCTATACACCCCAAACATCTCATCTAACCCACACTCCAAGTCAATATTTCCCCTGCCCTAAATCATCCCAGGGCCAGGTAGCAGGATACTGGAGACCACTGTATGACCCAAAGCCCACCAGAGTTATTCATACTAGCCAGTCCTAAACGGTTTACTCTGCCCTGCGCTGTCTTTTCCACAGAAACTCCAATAAAGGCTGTGGCCTATGGCTTTCCTTCACTCCTTCCTTCCTTCTGACCAAAACCGGTGCTTTCTCCCATGGCCCTGAGTGGCCCTGCGTGCCCCCTTCTCTTGGGAAATGTAAGTAATAAATTCTTCTCTCAATAGCATTAGCCTCTCTGTGTCATCAGTCACCTCATAAATTAAAATCTCATGGGTACAAATGAAACACTGGGATTCTTCAAAAATTCTGTTTCTGGAAGAAAATATCCCATTCTAACCCATCTTTTCTTTGTAACCTGGCTTATAATAGAACATTCATATTTTGTTTGTTTTTGTAGCACACTTTCCAAAAACAATCTGGTCCCATCTTTCTAGGGCTAGATCTGTTTACAAACAGGAAGAAGAAGATGCTTATGGCATTCATGGAAACAATACCACAACATGAACAATGACAATACTAGAATGTAGTAGAATGTGTGAGATAAATGATGATTCTATAAAGGAATGCAGACAAAGAGAAAGCTTCGTAGAATAAGAAGCTTAACTTCAAGAAGGGCAGGACTTGAAAATATGGTGAAAACTAAGGGGAAGAAAGTCCTATTTTTAAATGAGAGAGTTTTCTTACTATTCTTTTCATGACTTAGGAGCTACGTCTGCTCCGGTAGCCATTATTTTTCCATTATCAACAAAAGGAATATGCCCGGGGAGAAAATAACAAAAAGTAGTAGTTTGATACCATGTTGTATTAAACAATCTGTCACACTTTCTTGCTTCTTAAACATTAAGCTAATTTAAAAACAGATTCTAAAATATTTCTTAGAGAGGTGAAGTTGTCAGAACAAGTGCAGAGACACAAAAAGTGCCAGGTATTGGCCCAAGTACAACATTTGGTGGTGTCTGAGGATCAAAGCCTATGAGAATGTGAGTTACTCTGGGGAAATGAAGACTAGAGAAAGAGAAAGAGACAATGATATGATGAAAAAGAGCTTCAAAAATAGTAAGAGACAAAGTAAAAACAGTGAATAGTATATTTCTTTCTTTACAGGTTATTAAGAGATAGTATGAAAAGAAAACTTATAATCTTGATGATAGAGTAGTCATTTCAATTAGCCAAACTTCCAAGTAGCAAAATAAATTGCACATAATTCAATTTTGCATAATTTGATGTATATATAATTTAATTTCACATAGTATAATGATATATAATTTTACATAATATAAATTTAATACTAGAAGTTCTGTTTTGCTTGTTCTATTGAACTTGTATTATTGAATTTATATTGTCTATTATTATATTATTGATTTTATTATTTATATCATTATTTATGACTAGCAGTTCAATAGAACAAGAAAATTTGCATGAATAACAAACAATAAATCAATGTTTCCTTATTCTATGAAATTCTAAGATCCCCTTAAATAACTCCACTTATGTTAATGAATAATCACCGTAGGAAATATATATGGTACTAAAATATAATTAGTGTTAATATTGAGAAAAGAATAGCAATGTTGCTTAAATGATTTGCTTGTGAAAAAGAGGTTTTCTAGAAACTATGCTAAAATCTAAGATACCAATACAGAAAAAAGTTAGTAAGGATTTTATTGAAACACGCAATGTTATAAAGGATATAGTGTAAACTGATAGATGATACAACTTTCAACTCCAAACTAAACAGAAGTCAAAAAGTAGTAACATCAGAGAGGGAAAAAGCATAAAAACAAACTACACCAGGCATGAGAATTGCCTCTCAAGTCTCTCAGCATGAAAAACCATATAAACAAATTTATTTAAGTAAAAAACAGTGTGCTATTTGAAGAGCATGGTGATATTTAACAAATGTTAACAAATACATATTCATCAAATATTTACTAAGCTCCGGCTGTGAACAAGACAGACTATCTCCGCTTTCCTTAAGCTTATATTCTACTGGGACAGATAGAGAACAAAAAAGTAAAGAATCAAATGAAGCATATAATTTCAGATTGAGATAAATGTTATAAAAACAACAAACCAGGAAACAAGACAGAGAGTGCCTGGGGTGTGGTAAGTTGGGGTGCAATTTTAGGTACTGTGATCGGAGAAAATGTCTTTGAGGTTATATTTGAAGAAAGATCTGAGTCATGAGGAAAAGCCAGCTATATGAACATCTAGGGGCGCAGATTTCCTGGCCAAGGGCGTAACAGCTATGAAGTCCTCTTTGTAAGACAGAAAGACAGGTGGATGGATGTATGGACAAAAAGACAGACAAATTGATAGATAACAGATATATACAGAACACTCCACCCAACAACAGGAGAATGTGCATTTTTTCTCAAGTGCACATAGAACATTCTCCAGAATAGACCATATGTTAGGCCATTAAAAATGTCTTAGTAACTTTTACAAGATTGGAAGCATATGAGGTATCCTTTCAGATAATTATGAAATAAACTAGACATCAAAAATAGAGGAAAACTGGAAAAACATTCTTTTTTTTATTATTATACTTTAAGTTTTAGGGTACATGTGCACAATGTGCAGGTTTGTTACATATGTATCATCCATGTGCCATGTTGGTTTGCTGCACCCATTAACTCGTCATTTAGCATTAGGTATATCTCCTAATGCTGCCCCTCCCCCCTCCCCCCACCCCACAACAGTCCCCAGAGTGTGATGTTCCCCTTCCTGTGTCCATGAGTTCTCATTGTTCAATTCCCACCTATGAGTGAGAACATGCGGTGTTTGGTTTTTTGTCCTTGTGATAGTTTACTGAGAATGATGTGGAAAAACATTCTTAATCAACAGGTCAAACAAAAAATCACAAGGGAAATTAGAAAATAACTTGAGCTGGATGAAAACAAAATACAACATACCAAAATGTATGAGATGCAGCAAAATCAGTGCCAAGAGAAATTATGGCCGAGCACGGTGGCTCACACCTGTAATCCCAACACTTTGGGAGGCCAAGGCAGGTGGATCACAAGGTCAGGAGATCGAGACCATCCTGGTTAACACTGTGAAACCCCATCTCTACTAAAAATACAAAAAATTAGCTGGATGTGGTGGCACGCACCTGCAGTCCCAGCTACTCAGGAGGCTGAGGCAGGAGAATTGCATGAGCCCGGGAGGTGAAGGTTGCAGTGAGCCCAGATAGCACCACTGCACTCCAGCCTGGGCGACAGTGTGAGACTCCATCTCAAAAAAAAAAAAAAAAAAAAAAGAAATTATAGCTATCAACTTCTACATTAAAAAGGAAGAAAGATCTCAAATCAACAACCTAATTTTATACCTAAGGAACTAGAAAAGGAAGAACAAACTAAACCCAAAACTAACAGATAAAAGAAAACAATAGGCCAGGCGTGGTGGCTCGTGTCTGTAATCCCAGCACTTTGGGATGCTGAGGTGGGTGGATCACCTGAGGTCAGGAGTTTGAGATCAGCCTGACCAACATGATGAAACCCCATCTCTCCTAAAAATACAAAGTTAGCCAGGCTTGGTGGCACATGCTTGCAATCCCAGCTACTTGGGAGGCTGAGGCAGGAGAACTGCTTGAACCCGGGAGGCAGAAGTTGCAGTGAGCTGAGATCACGCCACTGCTCTCCAGGCTGGGCAACAAGAGCTAGACTCTGTCTCAAAAAAAAAAAGAAAAAAAAAGAAAAAAGAAAACAATAAACATTAGGATGAAGATTAAGAAAATAGAGCCTAGACAAACAAGGAAAAATCAACAAAACCAAAATATGACTCTAAAAAGATCAACAAAATTGACAAATCTTTAGCTAGAATGACTAAGGAAAAAGAGATGAAAGTCAGATTACCAAAAATGAAAATAAAAGTGAGAATATTATTATCAGTTTTACAGAAATGAAAAGACTTACAAGAGAATATGATGAACACTTGTACATCAATTGATGGGGTAGTCTAGATGAAATGGACAAAATCCTAGAAATATACTCTATCAAAACTCAATCTTAAATAGAAAAGTTGAGTAGACCTACAACTAATAAGAAGATTGAATCAGTAATCAAAAAACTCCTAAAAAAGAAAAGCCCTGACACAGACCCAGGGGAGGAGCCAAGATGGCCGAATAGGAACAGCTCTGGTCTACAGGTCCCAGCGTGAGCAACGCAGAAGACGGGTGATTTCTGCATTTCCAACTGAGGTACCAGGTGTATCTCACTGGGGTGTGCCAGACAGTAGGTACAGGACAGTGGGTGCGGTGCAGTGTGCACGAGCCGAAGCAGGGCAAGGCATTGCCTCACCTGGGAAGCACAAGGGGCCAGGGAATTCCCTTTCCTAGTCAAAGAAAGGGGTGACAGATGGCACCTGGAAAATCGGGTCACTCCCACCCTAATACTGCGCTTTTCCAAAGGGCTTAAAATATAGCACACCAGGAGATTATATCCCGCACCTGGCTCGGAGGGTCCTACACCCATGGACTCTTGCTCATTGCTAGCACAGCAGTCCGAGATCAAACTGCAAGGCAGTAGCAAGGCTGGGGGAGGGGTGCCCGTCATTGCTGAGTTAGTTGTTTGATTAGGTAAACAAAGCAGCCAGGAAGCTCGAACTGGGTGGAGTCCACCACAGCTCAAGGCGGCCTGCCTGCCTCTGTAGGCTCCACCTCTGGGGGCAGGGCACAGACAAACAAAAAGACAGCAGTAACCTCTGCAGACTTAAATGTCCCTCTCTGACAGCTTTGAAGAGAGTAGTGGCTCTCTCAGCATGCAGCTTGAGATCTAAGAACAGGCAGACTGTCTCCTCAAGTGGGTCCCTGACCCCTGAGTAGCCTAACTGGGAGGCACCCCCCAGTAGGGGTGGACTGATACCTCACACAGCCAGGTACTCCTCTGAGACAAAACTTCCAGAGGAATGATCAGGCAGCAGCATTTGCGGTTCACCAATATATGCTGTTCTGCAGCCACCGCTGCTGATACCCAGGCAAACAGGGTCTGGAGTGGACCTCCAGCAAACTCCAACAGACCTGCAGCTGAGGGTCCTATCTGTTAGAAGGAAAACTAAGAAACAGAAAAGACATCCACACCAAAAACCTATCTGTACGTCACCATCATCAAAGACCAAAGGTAGATAAAACCACAAAGATGGGAAAAAAACAGAGCAGAAAAACTGGAAACTCTAAAAATCAGAGTGCCTCTCCTCCTCCAAAGGAACACAGCTCCTCACCAGCAATGGAACAAAGCTGGAGGAAGAACGACTTTGACGAGTTGAGAGAAGAAGGCTTCAGAAGATCAAACTACCCCTAGCTAAAGGAGGAAATTCGAAACAATGGCAAAGAAGTTAAAAGCTTTGAAAAAAAATTAGACAAATGGATAACTAGAATAACCAATGCAGAGAAGTCCTTAAAGAACCTGATGGAGCTGAAAACCAAGGCACAAGAGCCATGTGACGAATGCAGAAGCCTCAGTAGCCGATGCGATCGACTGGAAGAAAGGGTATCAGTGATGGAAGATGAAATGAATGAAATGAAGCGAGAAGAGAAGTTTAGAGAAAAAATAATAAAAAGAAATGAACAAAACCTCCAAGAAATATAACACTATGTGAAAAGACCAAATCTACGTCTGATTGGTGTACCTGAAAGTGACAGGGAGAATGGAACCAAGTTGGAAAACACTCTGCAGGATATTATCCAGGAGAACTTCCCCAATCTAGCAAGGCAGGCCAATATTCAAATTCAGGAAATACAGAGAACGCCACAAAGATACTCCTTGAAAAGAGCAACTCAAAGACACATAATTGTCAGATTGACCAAAGTTGAAATGAAGGATAAAATGTTAAGGGCAGCCAGAGAGAAAGGTGGGGTTACCCACAAAGGGAAGCCCATCAGACTCACAGCTGATCTCTCAGCAGAAACTCTACAAGCCAGAAGAGAGTGGGGAGCAATATTCAACATTCTTAAAGAAAAGAATTTTCAATCCAGAATTTCATATCCAGCCAAACTAAGCTTCATGAGTGAAGGAGAAATAAAATACTTACAGACAAGCAAATGCTGACAGATTTTGTCACCACCAGGCCTGCCCTACAAGAGCTCTTGAAGGAAGCACTAAACATGGAAAGGAACAACCAGTACCAGCCACTGCAAAAACATGCCAAATTGTAAAGACCATCAAGGCTAGGAAGAAACTGCATCAACTAATGAGCAAAATAACCAGCTAACATCATAATGACAGGATCAAATTCACATATAACAATATTAACTTTAAATGTAAATGGGCTAAATGCTCCAATTAAAAGACACAGACTGGCAAATTGGATAAGGAGTCAAGACCCATCAGTGTGCTGTATTCAGGAAACCCATCTCACGTGCAGAGACACACATAGACTCAAAATAAAGGGATGGAAGAAGATCTACCAAGCAAATGGAAAACAAAAAAAGGTAGGGGTTGCAATCCTAGTCTCTGATAAAATAGACTTTAAACCAACAAAGATCAAAAGAGACAAAGAAGGCCATGACATAATGGTAAAGGGATCAATTCAACAAGAAGAGCTAACGATCCTAAATATATATGCACCCAATACAGGAGCACTCAGATGCATAAAGCAAGTCCTTAGTGACCTATAAAGAGACTTGACTCCCACAGAGTAATAATGGGAGATTTTAACACACCATTGTCAACATTAGACAGATCAACGAGACAGAAAGTTAACAAGGATACCCAAGAATTGAACTCAGCTCTGCACCAGGCGGACCTAATAGACATCTACAGAACTCTCCACCCCAGATCAACAGAATATACATTCTTTTCAGCACCACACCACACCTACTCCAAAATTGACCACATAGTTGGAAGTAAAGCACTCCTCAGCAAATGTAAAAGAAAAGAAATTATAACAAACTGTCTCTCAGACCACAGTGCAATCAAACTAGAAATCAGGATTAAGAAACTCACTCAAAACTGCTCGACTACATGGAAACTGAACAACCTGCTCCTGAATGACTACTGGGTAAATAATGAAATGAAGGCAGAAATAAAGATGTTCTTTGAAACCAACGAGAATAAAGACACAACATAACAGAATCTCTGGGACACATTCAAAGCAGTGTGTAGAGGTGAATTTATAGCACTAAATGCCCACAAGAGAAAGCAGGAAACATCTAAAACTGGCACCCTAACACTACAATTAAAAGAACTAGAAAACCAAGAGCAAACACATTCAAAAGCTAGAAGAAGGCAAGAAATAACTAAGATCAGAGCAGGACTGAAGGAAATAGAGACACAAAAAACCGTTCCAAAAATTAATGAATCCAGGAGCTGGTTTTTTTGAAAAGATCAACAAAACTGATAGACCACTAGCCAGACTAATAAAGAAGAAAAGAGAGAAGAATCAAATAGATGCAACAAAAAATGATAAAGGGGATATCACCACTGATCCCACAGAAATACAAACTACCATCAGAGAATACTATAAACACCTCTATGAAAATAAACTAGAAAATCTAGAAGAAATGGATAAATTCCTTGACACATACACCCTCCCAAGACTAAACCAGGAAGAAGTGGAATCTCTGAATAGACCAATAACAGGCTCTGAAATTGAGGCAATAATCAATAGCTTACCAACCAAAAAAAGTCCAGGACCAGATGGATTCACAGCCAAATTCTACCAGAGGTACCAAAGAGGAGCTGGTACCATTCCTTCTGAAACTATTCCAATCCATAGAAAAAGAGGGAATCCTCCCTAACTCATTTTATGAGGCCAGCATCATCCTGATACCAAAGCCTGGCAGAGACACAACCAAAAAAGAGAATTTTAGACCAATATCCTTGATGAACATTGATGCAAAAATCCTCAATAAAATACTGGCAAACCAAATCCAACAGCACATCAAAAAGCTTATCCACCATGATCAAGTGGGCTTCATCCCTGGGATGCAAGGCTGGTTCAACATATGCAAATCAATAAATGTAATCCAGCATATAAACAGAACCAAAGACAAAAACCACATGATTATCTCAATAGATGCAGAAAAGGCCTTTGACAAAATTCAACAACCCTTCATGCTAAAAACTCTCAATAAATTAGGTATTGCTGGGACATATCTCAAAATAATAAGAGCTATCTATGACACACCCACAGCCAATATCATACTGAATGGGCAAAAACTGGAAGCATTCCCTTTGAAAACGGGCACAAGACAAGGATGCCCTCTCTCACCACTCCTATTCAACATAGTGTTGGAAGTTCTGGCCAGGGCAATCAGGCAGGAGAAGGAAATAAAGAGTATTCAATTAGGAAAAGAGGAACTAAAATTGTCCCTGTTTGCAGATGACATGATTGTATATCTAGAAAACCCCATTGTCTCAGCCCAAAATCTCCTGAAGCTGATTAGCAACTTCAGCAAAGTCTCAGGATACAAAATCAATGTACAAAAATCACAAGCATTCCTATACACCAATAACAGACAAACAGAGAGCCAAATCATGAGTGAACTCCCATTCACAATTGCTTCAAAGAGAATAAAATACCTAGGAATCCAACTTACAAGGGATGTGAAGGACCTCTTCAAGGAGAACTACAAACCACTGCTCAATGAAATAAAAGAGGATACAAACAAATGGAAGAACATTCCATGCTCATGGGTAGGAAGGATCAATATCGTGAAAATGGCCATACTGCCCAAGGTAATTTATAGATTCAATGCCATCCCCATCAAGCTACCAATGACTTTCTTCACAGAATTGGAAAAAAACTACTTTAAAGTTCATATGGAACCAAAAAAGAGCCCGCATCACCACGTCAATCCGAAGCCAAAAGAACAAAGCTGGAGGCATCATGCTACCTGACTTCAAACTATACTACAAGGCTACAGTAACCAAAACAGCATGGTACTGGTACCACAACAGAGATATAGACCAATGGAACAGAACAGAGCCCTCAGAAATAATGCCACACATCTACAACTACCTGATCTTTGACAGACCTGACAAAAACAAGCAATGGGGAAAGGATTCCCTATTTAACAAGTGGTGCTGGGAAAACTGGCTAGCCATATGTAGAAAGCTGAAACTGGATCCCTTCCTTACACCTTATACAAAAATTAATTCAAGATGGATTAAAGACTTACATGTTACACCTAAAACCATAAAAACCCTAGAAGAAAACCTAGGCAATACCATTCAGGACATAGGCATGGGCAAGGACTTCATGTCTAAAACACCAAAAGCAATGGCAACAAAAGCCAAAATTGACAACTGGGATCTAATTAAACTAAAGAGCTTCTGCACAGCAAAAGAAACCACCATCAGAGTGAACAGGCAACCTACAGAATGGGAGAAAATTTTTCCAACCTACTTATCTGACAAAGGGCTAATATCTAGAATCTACAATGAACTCAAACAAATTTTCAAGAAAAAAAACAACCCCATCAAAAAGTGGGCGAAGGATGTGAACAGACACTTCTCAAAAGAAGACATTTATGCAGCCAAAAAACACATGAAAAAATGCTCATCATCACTGGCCATCAGAGAAATGCAAATCAAAACCACAGTGAGATACCATCTCACACCAGTTAGAATGCCCATCATTAAAAAGTCAGGAAACAACAGGTGCTGGAGAGGATGTGGAGAAATAGGAACACTTTTATACTGTTGGTGGGACTGTAAACTAGTTCAACCATTGTGGAAGTCAGTGTGGTGATTCCTCAGGGATCTAGAACTAGAAATACCATTTGACCCAGCCATCCCATTACTGGGTATATACCCAAAGGATTATAAATCATGCTGCTGTAAAGACACATGCACACGTATGTTTATAGCGGCACTATTCACAATAGCAAAGACTTGGAACCAACCTAAATGTCCAACAACGATAGACTGGATTAAGAAAATGTGGCACATATACACCATGGAATACTATGCAGCCATAAAAAAGAATGAGTTCATGTCCTTTGTAGGGACATGAAAGAAACTGGAAACCATCATTCTCAGCAAACTATCGCAAGGACAAAAAACCAAACACTGCGTGTTCTCACTCATAGGTGGGAATTGAACAATGAGAACACATGGACACAGGAAGGGGAACACCACACACTGGGGACTGTTGTGGGGTGGGGGGAGGGGGGAGGGATAGCATTAGGAGGTATACCTAATGCTAAATGAGGAGTTAATGGGTGCAGCACACCAACATGGCACATGTGTACATATGTAACAAACCTGCACGTTGTGCAAATGTACCCTAAAACTTAAAGTATGTTTATAATAAAACTAAAACAAAAAAAGAAAAGCCCTGTACCAGATGAGTTCACTAGTAAATTCTACCAAACATTTAAAGAATTATCAAATTTCTCAAACTTTTCCAAAACACTGCAGAGGTAACACTTCCTGACTTGTTCTATGAAGCCAGCATTACTATGGTACTGAAGCCAGACAAAGACACTACAAGGAAAGGAAACTACAGACCAACATCTCTGATGGATAGTAATACAAAAATCCTTAACAAGATAATACCAAACTGGATTCAGCAGCACATTAAAAGGATTATACAGCATGAGCAGGCGGAGTTTATTCTCAGAATGCAAGGATGGTTTAACACATAGAAAAAAGCATCAGTGTAATATGCCACATTAATAGAAGGGAGGAAACAAATCCCACATGGTCATCTCAGTTAATGCAGACAAAGCATTTGACAAAATTCAACACTATGACAAAAACACTCAATAAGCTAGGAATAGAAGAAAATTTCCTTAATATGATAGAGGTCATTTTCAATGTATGCGTTTATATCTATAAATTTCCCTAGCACTGCATTCCATAAGTTTTGGCATGTGGTGTTTTATTTTCATTTAGCTCATGGTAGTTTTTAATTCCATTTGTGATGGTTTTTTTGATCCATTGGTTGTCTAAGAATATTTTGTTTGGTTTGCACGTATTTGTGAAATTTCCAGTTTTCTGTTATCGATTTCTAGTTTTATTTCATTGTTATTGGAGTATGTTGTATGACTTCAATCTTTTAAAATTTATTAAAATCTGTTTTATGGTTTTATGGCCTAACATATGGTCTATCCTGGGGAATGTTCTGCATGCATATGAGAAAAATGTGTATTCTGCTGTTGTCAGCTATTTTTAATTTATTCTCTATTTTAGTAATCATGTTGAACTTTGTCAAATAATTTTTCTGCATAAAGTAACTGTGTACATTTTGCCTCTTTGGGTTATTAATAAGGTATAATATATTCATAATTTTCCTGATATTGACTCACCTTTGCAGTGCAGGAGGAACTCAGTTGGTAATGAGGTATTTTTTAAGTACTGCTGAATTACAATTGCCCTTGTTTTATTGAGATTTTTACATAAATATTGATATGTGAGGTTTGCTCTGTCATGTCAAGTTTTGATGTCAGTTTTAAACTTCCACAAATATAATATGAAGGATTTCCTCTTTTGGTGTTTTGGAACATTTTAAATTCTATCCAATTTACCTGTTCCTTAAAATTTTTAAAGAATTAACAGTGAAACCAAGTGGACCTTGAGATTTTAAGAGGAAGCTCTTCTATAGCTTTTTCAGCTGCTTCCATTGATCCACTAGCCAGGGGATTATTTGGCTTTTGTCTGTATTTCTGTCTTTAAAGAACCAGCTCTCCTGCACAGTTCTACCGTACTTCTTTCTTCTAAATACATGGTTGGATTTGGTGAATTTTTTCTTTCATGTACTCTGCAGATTTCTGTATTGGGTGAACTTATTTCCATTTATACACATTAATATATGATATTTATTTAGTATTTATTCCACTTCATCTTAGGTTTACTAATATCACTACTGCTATCATATATATGTATAATCTTTTCTGTATTTGGTCTTATGGGTGTGTGTGTGTGTATACTTCTTTGGATAATTTTGAAAGCTTGTTTTCTGCAATTGGGGGATTTTTTGAGGCAGTCATAACTTCACTATCACTAACTCTACTTCTTGATTTAGCAACTTCAGACTGCATCTGTTGATTTCTAGTTATACAGGAACATCAAAGAAATGATCACAAATAAACCTCCTCCCATTTCTCTCCTTTCCCCTCTATGCCTCATTTTTTTTTAACTTTCATTTTAGGCTCAGTGGTACATGTACAGGTTTGTTATGTAGGTAAAATTGTGTCATGGGGCTTCAAATAATTTGAAATAATTTGTACAAATTATTTCATCACCCAGGTACTAAGCTTAGTACCCAATAGTTATTTGTTCCGATCCTCTCCCTCCTCCCACCATCTATCCTTAGGTAGGCCCCAGTGTCTGTTGTTCCTTTTTATGTGTCCATGTGTTCTCATCATTTAGCTCCCACTTATAAGTGAGAACATGTGGCATTTGGTCTTTTGTTCCTGTATTAGTTTGCTAAGGATAATGACCTCCAGCTCCATTCATGTTCCTGCAAATGACATGATCTTGTTCTTTTTCATGCCATACCTGATTTATATTATGTTGTCATTTTTTACATTGTCAAAGTTTATAACACTTACATTCTGTAACCATATTTCCCATCATTTTTTAGTCTTAATTCTATATTTAAATTAATTGAGTCCTTCTTACCAGACTTTTTTAGTGTGGTACTTCTCTTTCCTTCTTAGTTGTTTGGTTTTGATTTTTTGTGTTTTTTCTAAAAGGGCATGTGGTTCCTGGATTTGTTTATGGTTAAGGCTATTTGTCTGTCTCTTGCCTTTATATTTGAATGTCAGCTTGATTGAGAAAAATACTCTTCTCTTTCTCAATATGTGGCAGATATTGAATAATTCTTAGAGAAGTCTGAGGCTATTCTGATTTTATTTTCCTGGTAAATAATTAGTATTTGGGACAGGTGCGGTGTTAACACCTGTAATCCCAACACTTGGGGAGGGAGAGGCAAGAGGATCACTTGAGTCCAGGAGTTTGAATCCAACCCGGGCAACATAGTGAGATCCCATCTCTACAAACAATTTAAAAATTAGCCTGGCATGGTGGCCCATGCCTGTATTCCCGGCCACTTGAGAGGCTGAGGTGGGAGGATCACTTGAGCCTAGGAGATAGAGGCTACAGTGAGCCATAATCACACCACTGCCCTCTAGCCTGGGTGATAGAGTGAGACTCTGTCTCAAAAAATACATAATAAGAAGAAATATTTGTCTGGATACTTAAATAATTTTGTCTTAATGAAATGTAAACCAACTAGGATATATCTCAATGTTGGTGCTCCTATATCAATTTTTTTCAAGAAAAAGATGTTTTAGATTAATTCTTTCCTCTGATCAGAACAAAAAAACTCTTCTGTTGGTTTTTAAGTATATTTTCTGATTCATTTGTCAGCTTCTCTAATTCCAAGACATTGATTGCTTTTATTGTGATTAGTCTTTGTCTTTGAGACATCTTATCTTCTCTTTAAATTGCTTTAGTGTCTTTGTCTTTAAAAAAATCTTCAGACACTGTGTTTGCCAAGCCTTTCCCATATCAGTCATTTGATCTTAGGTTGTGTCTGTTCTGCTCTTTGCTGTTCCTAATTTTTTTAATGGCTCTGTAAGAAAGTTGTTTTGGCTCTTAATTTTTTTCCTAAACTATGTATCATTGTTTGCATTAAAACAGACCCAAGAATTTGAGTGCAAGTAGTTTATTTGACAGGCAGTTCCAGAAAATACTAATGGAGAGCAGGAAGGTACAGCATGAGAGGGAAGAAATCCAATAATATTATCACCAAGTTACCACTGTGGACAACTAGAGCTAAAACCTTCTGGGGAGCTCTTTGAAACTTTGTAGAACATGTCACAGAGTTATCTCAACCAACAGGCAAAGAAGCAGAAGCATTTACCTACCAACTTCTTGTCTGTCACTGGCTATAGGCTGTTACTGGGGAGCAGTCACACTCTGGCACTTGTCACTTGCCCAGAATGTAGATTGAACAGACATTCTCTGCTTTGGTCAGAAAAAAGAACTTGGGCAATCTCAAGTCTTTACAGAAATCACAGGTACATAAAGAAGAGGCATAGGGCTGGGCACAGTGGCTCACACCTGAAATCTCAGCACTTTGGGAGGCCAAGGTGGGCAGATCACAAGGACAAGAGATTGAGACCATCCTGGCCAAGACGGTGAAACCCTGTCTCTACTAAAATTATAAAAATTAGCTGGGCGTGGTGGCGCACGCCTGTAGTCCCAGCTACTCGGGAGGCTGAGGCAGGAGAATTGCTTGAACCCAGGAGGCAGAGGTGAGCTGAGATCGCACCACTGCACTCCAGCCTGGCAACAGAGTGAGACTCTGTAAAAAAAAAAAAAAAAAAAAAAAAAAAAAAGAGGCATAGGGGGGCAAGGTGGAGGGAATGTGCTTGGGACATTAGCAGCAAACTCCCTTTTCACCTTTGCATTGTTGTTTCCTCTCATTGTTTATCTTTCAAATTTTTAAAATTTTCATTAAACTCTTCTATAGCTACACTATCCAGTATAGTAACCACAAGCCACAAGAGACTATGAGCAATTGAAATGCAAGTACTCTTAACTGAGATGTGCTGTAACTGTAAACGATACACCAAATTCAAAGACTTTGTATACATAAATGCAAAATATCTCAATAATTTTTGTATTGATTACATGTTGAAATAATATTTAGGTATATTGGGTAATTACGATGTATTATTACAGCTAATTTCATCTATTTTCTAAAAAGCATTTTATTTTGGTTACTTAAAATGTTTAAATTACATATATTCTTCCAGAACAGATTTTTTATCTTTATCTTGCATGTTACATTTCATTTTTTTCTTTTTACTTAGGGGAGGGGGATTTAATAAGTTTACCCAGATACCATGCTATTTTGTTTTTTCTTTCACCTTACTGTGCATATCTGTCCAGAAACGCCGTTTCTGTATCTATAATGTGGGTATATTCTTTTAACTCAGCCTGGATGACAGAGTGAAATTCTGTTTCTAAAAAACAAATAATCCACAATACTTCAAAAGACTCAAATCAAACCTCTGAGATGAAAACTACATTGTCTGTGATGAAAAATTCACTGGATGGTATGGATGGCAGATTAGACATTGCAGAAGGAAAGATTAGTGAACTTGAAGATTTGGCAACTGAAACTATCCAAAAAGAAAGAGAGAGAGAAAAGATGGGAAAAAATGAAGAAGACATCAGTGAGGACAGTAAAACTTCCAGTGGCTCAATGTATATGTAATTGGAGCCTCTTAAGGAGTGAAAGAGGTGGGTGAGGAACAGAAAATAGTTAAGAAAAAGTGTCCCGAATATTTCCAAATTAGACAGAATTATAAACCATAGACAAAAGGAGATCAGCGAGCCCCAAACCCAAGAAAAATGAGAACTACACTAAGGTTTATCACAAATTGACTGAATGCTTTCCTCTCCAAATCAGGAAGAAGACAATTATATTTACTAACATTAATTCTATTCAGCATTGTACTGAGTTTCTAGGTTCTAGCCAGTACAAAAAGGCAAAAACAAAAGAAATTAACCACCTAAATTAGAAAGGAAGTAAAACAGTATTTATAAATAACATAACTATAAAAAATAAAATCCACTGAACAAAGTTTAGCAAAACTGAAGGATACAAGACCAATATATAAAAATCAATTATATTTGTATAAATAAGCAATGAACAATCAGAAACTGGAAATTTAAAAATTAGGGTAGTATAAAAAGTATGGAATGTTTAGGGATAAATCTGATAAAAGATGTGTAGGATCTGTCCCTGAAAATGACAAAACATTGCTGAGAAACATTGGAAAAGACTTAATTAAGTGGAGAGATATACCGAGTTCTTGGTCTGGATAACTCAAATATTGTTAAGTTGTCAATTCTCCCCCAATTAAGGCAATCATACTCAAAATCACAGCAGGTTTGTTGTTGTTGTTGTTTGTTTTGTTTTGTTTTTGCCTTAGAAATTGACAAGCTGATATTGGAGATACCAAGGATCTAGAATAGCCAAAATGCCATTGAAAAAGAATGACAAAGTTGGAAGCTTTTTACTATATGGCTTCAAGAATCATTATAAGGCATTATAATAGAGACAGTGTGCTATTGGCATTGCTATGGTTTGGATGTTTGTTCCCCACAAACCTCATGTTGAAATTTGATCCTAATGTTGAAAGTGGGACATAATAGGAGGTGTTTGGGTCATGGGGGCAGCTCCCTCATGAATAGATTAATGCCTTCCCTTGCAGGTTTCTCACTCTATTAGTTCCCATGAGAGCTGGTTGTTAAAAAGAGTTTGGCACCTCCCACCTCTCTTACTTCCTTTCCTGACACGTGGTCTCTGTACACACCAACTCCCCTTCACCTTCCACTATGAGTGGAAGCAGCCTGAGGCCATCACCAATTGCCAAATCTTTAACTTTTTAGACATCAGAATCATGAGCCAAATACACCTTTTTTTCTTTATAAATTACCCAGGCTCAGGTATTCTTTTATAGCAACACAAAATGGGCTAAGACAGGCATCAAGATATGCAGGTAGATCGGGGGGAGCAGAATAGAGTCTGTGAGAAATAAACCCACACATATGTAACCATTTTTTTTTTTACAAAGATGCAAAGGCACTTTATTGGCTAAAGAGTTGTCTTTTCAACAAATGGTGCTGGAACATTTGGCTATCCATGTCAAAACAAAAACAAGCAAAAAACTTTGATCTGTATCTCACACCTTTACAAAAATGATCTTAAATGGATCACAGACTTAGATGTAAAAAATAAAAGGATAAGAATTCTAGGAGAAAATTTTTTGTGACTTAGGGTTAGGCAGGGATTTCTTAGCTATGACACCAAAAGCACAATTCATAAAACAAAACAATCGATACATTGCCAAAATTAAGAACTTTTGCTCTTAAAAAGATACTGTTAACAGAATGAAAGGACAATCCACAGGCTGAGGGGAAAATGTGCAAATTGCATACCTATTGAACACTTGCATGCGGAATATATAAAGAACTTTCAAAACTCAATAAGAAAACAGACAACCTCATAAAAATGGAAATACTGTAAACAAACACTTCACCAAAGAAGACATGTGAATGACGAATGTGCACATGATCAGATATTCAACATCATTAGTCAAAAAGGTAATTTGAACTTTGAAAATCCATGAGAAAATACTATACACCTACTAGAATTACTAAAATTAAAAAGACTAACCATACCAAGTGTTGGCAAGGATGTGGAAAAAAATGGAACTCATATACTGCCAGTGAGAAAGTAAAATGTTATAATCACTTTTGAAAACAGTTTGAAAAATCTCTTTAAAAGTTAAACATATGCCTATCATATTGCTCCACCATTCATATCCTAGGTATTTATCCAAAATAAAAGCATATGTCCATACAAACACTTGTACATGAATGTCCATAGCAGCTAGATTTGTCATAGTCAAAAACTGAAAACAATCCATGTGTCCACCATGGATAAGTTGTGGTATATCCATACAGAAGAGTATTACTCTGCAATACAAAGGGATGAATTACTGATACATCCAACAATATCAACGAATCTCAAAATTATGCTGAGTGAAAGAAGCCAAAGACAAGTACATACTTATGATTCTACTTATATAGAATTCTAGAAAGTGCAAAATTAATCTATAGTAATAAAAAGCAGATCAGTGGTTTCCTGAGACTGGAAGGAGGGTTAGAGAGAGAAGATTAGAAAGACAGAGAAAGAAACTATTGGAGGTGATAAATTCATTATCTTGATTGTGGTGATAGTTTCTTGAATATCTGTAGACTTTAAATATGTACAGTTTACTGTGTGTCATTTATACCTCAATAAAGCTGTCAGAAAACATATTAAACTATAAATACCACCATTAGAAATAATGCATATTTTGTTTAAGATATAGAGGGTTAAGGCAGTATGTGGTTTAAAAACATCATTTGGAATTTCAAAGGTTTGGTTTAAGACATAAACATAGATCTTTTTTATAGGATTAATTATTGGTTTGATGAGATGTTACCCCAAGGTAAAGCCAAGACTTCTTAACCTCCAATGGTCAATTTTCACCTCAGGAAAATAGTGGATTTATAAATATTTATAGCTGTTATAGAGGACTTTTGATGCTATATATTGACACATGTACAGAAACAAACTATACTACTAAGTCTGAAGACTAAGATACAACTTTAAAAATGTGTTTCAAAAAGCATTTCAGGATGACATTAGAGAAAAATAAAAATAAGCACGAAGACTTCTGAGATGAGGCGCTGTTTAAGGCACTCAATGCTTTTAATTTGGCAGAAACATGAGAATCAGATTGAACCCTGTTATTGGAATAATAATTATTACAAGATAATGCTGAGAAAATGTATACTTTTTGACTACAACCACTTCCCCTCTGCCATATATAGGAACAAAGAATTCTAAGATGGGCAGTGCTTCTCGGACTCAGAGTTGAGGATCTTTAGAATGTTTGAAGGGAGTTTTAAAATAAAGCAAGCAAGGCTGAGACACTCATGCGAGCTGGGTAGGGTTATGGGCTCAAGATGAATCAGCCTTCTCTACTGCGTTCATCATTCATTAATTAATCCAAGCAACAAATATTTATTAGGCATCTACTATGCACTGACACTTGGTCAAGTGCTTTTCAAAATTCTGACCTACAGTGAACAAAATCTCTTCTATTTTTAGCATCCTTTCTGAATGATCTTTTTTATTTCTTGTCATAACACAGTCATCCCTCAGGGATACCATGTCTTCTACAGTCCTATTAAGCAAAAGGCCCATCTAAACATCTTTCTTCCTCCCTATCATCACTACCAGCATATTATTTCCTCTCCCTTTTGTAAAAACCCTTGTGCCTTTGAGAATCAATGATCTGCTTCTACCTCCCTCTTACCTCTGCACGGCAATCTCCTACTGTCCTCCGGTTATCGTCCCTCATTCATGAAAGACTAAGTGCTTTACTCAGGCTTTCTCCATCCCAAATCCTGCCATCATCCTGAGTCATTTCACCATACCCTTGGGTGACCCATCCACAAGCCATTCAATTCCTTAGCTGCCTCATCTTCAGTGACTTCTCCTTCACCTCAATAACCCCCGGCCAAGACACACCTAGATTAGGAACAGCATTGTATCAATGACGCTAATTCATGTATGCCCCTTATCACCATGACTTTCTGTAGTTCTAGTTCAACTACTTGGACTATAATGGTTTTTTGTCTTTACCTCTTTCCTTTCTTCCTTTTTTTCTCTTCCCCCTTTTTTCTTATCTTTTAAACCTGTATCCCTCTACGTTCTAGCCATTACCTTTCATTTCTGTTCACTTCTTCCTCCACTTGGTTTAAAATTAAATATTGTGGTTAGACACTACTAAAAACTCTGACATTACTTCTAACTTTTGAAAGCGTTTAGTTAGACTAAACTCTCACATTCTGCCTAATTTTTCTGTAGGTTCTTTGGGGTATGCAAATAATGACATTCTTTATTGTTTACTTTCCAGTCCTGTAACCTTAATTTATTTTTCTTATCTTATTGTTCCTAAGACACACAGTAAAATGACGTACAGGTGTGGTGCACTAATCCAAATATTCTATTTCTCTCCACCTCCAAGGCAAACTCCCTAGTCTATGACACTATTTTCTTTCACTTGATCAACTAAATTTCCCTCCAAAGTGGACTCCCTAGAATTACTCTGTTCCCTCCCAATCCTTTTGCATTTCATAAGCAGAATAATCTTTTCAAAACACAATTTAGGTTACGTAATAGCCTTGTCTTAAACCCTTCACTGGTTTATTTTATTGTAGGTACAATAAAATCCAGAAGCTTTAACAGCGTCTACTTCTTCAAGCCCTTCTTTTTTTCACTAGATTTTACTCACCCTGCTTTCTTTTTCACTTTGTTTTTCTTTTTTCCAGAAGATGACAAAGCTTTCCTGCCTCAGGTCCATCTAATGGCTGTTCTTTCTGCCTGGAACGCTCTTTGCCTCACACTTTTCCTGCAAAACTCCTATTTATCCAGGGAAGCCCTCCCGCAACTCCAGAAATTCAGAATTCAGTCAGCTGTCTTTCTCTCTCTGTTTTTTTTAGAGACAGAGTCTTGCTCTGTCGCCCAGGCTGGAGTGCAGTGGCGCAATCATAGCTCACTGCAGCCCTGAACTCGTAGGCTCAAGCGATCTTCCATCCTTAGTAGCTGAGACTACAGGCACACGACACTGTGCCCAGCTAATTTTTAAATTTTTTGTAGAGATGGGGTCTCACTATGTTGCCCAGGCCAGTCTTGAGCTCCTAGTCTCACCTCAGCCTCCCAATGTGCTGGGATTACAGGCGTGAACCACAGCACCAGCTCTCTCTTTTAAAATGTTTCATGCAACTCTTCATTTTTCCTTCAAAACACTTACTACCTCCTGTAATTATATATATTTATTTATATGGCTACTTAATATATGTCTCTCTCATTGTACTAAAAGCTCTGTGTATTTCCCCCATCATCCCTAGCCTATGGCACTTTGCCCAGAAAATAGTGTGCTCTTAATATTTATGGAATGAATAAACAGATGAATGAGGATGTAAAGAAGACACAATCCTGGCTCAGAAAATTGCACTCACAAATCTTTCCTTCCAGTCTCAATGAGTTGTTGGCCTTCCCAGTATTAGAAGTGGCAATAAGGAACAGAGTGGTATCCATAATTCCAACTTCACATTCCACAGTGAGAGGACCTTGCTAGGTCAAGAGTGGATTAATGTAAGCAGTTACAGCAACCTGAATCAAGGTAGTGAAAATGGCAGGAGGAGCAGGATAAACTGGGGTGAGAAATTAAATCCAGGCTTCATTCATTACACAGCTAAACCCAGAAAAGTAGGATAGCCAAAATATCCACAGTTTTTGTTATTTCCTTAGATTCCTTAAAGTCCATTTATTTCTCCTTAATTGCTTAATAAAAGAGCTTGTTTTCTTAAAGACAGTCTTACTCTGTCACCCAGGCTGGAGTGCAGTGGTACAATCATAGCTCACTGCAGCCTCAATCCCCTGGCCTCAAGTGATCCTCCCACCTCAGCCTCCTGACTAGCTGGGACTACAGGCACGCACTATCATGCCCAGCTATTTTTTAAAAATTTTCAGTAGAGACGAGGTCTCGCTATGTCGCCCAGGCTGGTCTCGAACTCCTGGGCTCATGTGATCCTCCTGCCTCAGCCTGCTAAAGTGCTGGGATTCAGGCGTGAGCCACTGTGCCTAGCCTACAAAGAATTTTTAAACTGGTGTTGCGTGTGAGTAACTAAGGAAAAGATCCATGCTGTTGCCCAAAGGAAAAAACAAGTAGCAGCAACTGTTAGCTTCCAAAGTCAGAAGCAGCCAAGGTTCCTTGAGGAGAGATGTAGCATCCCACAAGTTTAAATGTGGGTTGAATGGTAAATGTTGGTTCCTTCTCAGAGATCCCATCTTCCTCCCAGTCTTAAATAATGAGCTGTCCCTTCTATTTGAGGACCCCACCCCAGTGCCCTGAGACCATCCTCTTGTCCCTCCCATGAGACCTTCGCCTTATGTCACCTTGTACCTTCAGCCAGGCTTTCACTCTCTGTTGGAAACATACCCTTGAACTATAAATTGGCTTGTTTCTCATTTCCCTTGAATTCATATTACCCTCTGGCTATTATGTAATTTATATCCTTCTTTCTCATTAAATCTCTCCATTTCCTTACCTCCCACTCACTCCCGAACCCACTGCAATCTATTTAGAATTTTAAAACCCTTTCTAAAATAACTTCCTATCTAAAAATCCAAAGAGCATTTTCTAGTGTTTATCCAGTGATGTGCCAGTAAAATATTGAATAATCAGCTTCTCAGAGCAGAAGTGGGGGAGCCTACATTTGTAGTATATTCCTCTTTCATTAAGTGTTGCAAATACATTCACCATGACTGCTTTCAGCTACCAACGTGGCATCAACTGGTTTGCAAATCTTCTGAAAATTTAACATTGGCACTTGTGAGCCATGATGAGCCTGCTCTAGCACACCATTATAATCTTACTGAAATCCTCTGTTGCATGAGAATCTGTCAATCACTCTTTACTTCAACTTCCCATTCTCTGATACTCTATGATATTACACATCTTTGAGACTTCTCCTACATCTTTGCCTGTTACCTTCCTGGAATCTTCTTTCTCCTCTTGCTTACGACTTAAGGTTCACTGGGGTCCAGTGATGTTCTTTCTTGACAAACTTTCCTAGTGAAATCAAACATAACTTCTATAGTTTCAAATGCTGTTATATATCTCTCACTCAAGAGTGCACCTGAACTGCCTTGTGGTCAGACAGACTCTGCAAACCCAAAATGTCATAACCATTCCATGACCTGGGCTCCCTACCTCTTTCTAATCAGTAAAGTACTGCTCTTTTATCTCCCCAGTAATTCCTAAATGCGGCTCTGCTTCTCCATTTCTATCAGTATTGCTGTTTCAAAAGGTGGAATCATTTATAAAGCAATCTAGAGGAGTCAAAGTTAATGATATCTCCACCAGTGTAAAACTGATTCGCGGGTCATCAGTCACTGGTACTATTTCCCAAGATGTGTACTGTGTTTTAACAGGAGAAAAAAAGAGGTTTTGTAATTAAAAAAAAAAATGTTTAGGATTCACTGAGTTCAGTGAAGCAGAGGTTTGGGTTGGCTTTCACTTTTCGGAAACTTTAGTATGCCAATGTGGATTGCAGAGAGGGTCTGGGTTAAAACAGGACTATCTGAGAGTCAAAGAGTCTCTCCTAGGCTGCAATAGCCTTGACCTCATTGTAATAGTCTTGAATCAAGTCATCCTTTAAAAAACAAATAAACAAAAAACTATTACTGCCTTGCAGCACATAAGCTGTCGTTAGAATACAGTCCAGAGTGACCCTGGTCTGCAGAATAAGAGTTAAAAACCTCAAGAAATGCAAAGCCCTCTGACTTGGTCTCTGCCTACCACTCCAGCCTCAACGCTGTCTGTCTCTGTCTTTGATCTTAAACTTGAACATTTACATTTTCATGTTTGCCTTACAAACCATGTTGTTTGCCACCATTCTTTTATTCATGCCCTTCTCTAAGTGAGAATTTCTCTTACCAGCCCTCTTGTCCAGATAATGCCTACTTTGGTTCTCTGTTCTCTGGCATCATTTCTTCCAGAGTCCTTCCTGGTTTCCCAGCACCTTCCACCTGTATCTTATTTATTCTCATCATCAAACATAGTGCTTGTCTGTATTAAATATATATATATATATTTTTTGAGACGGGATTTCACTGTTAACCAGGCTGGAGCTCAGTGGCCCTAACATGGCTCACTGCACTCTAGATCTCCGGGGCTCAAGAGATCCTCCTGCCTCAGCCTCCCATATAGCTGAGACCGCAGGTACATGCCACCACACCTGACTAATTTTTAAACTTTTTGCAGAGACAGGATCGCACTTTGTAGTCCAGGCTGGTCTCGAACTCCTGGGTCCAAGTGATCCTCCCACCTTGGCCTCCCAAAGTCCTGGGATTCCAGGTGTGAGCCACTGCACCCAAGCATCTTTTTATTCTCATGCTTTGACATCTGAGGCCTTGCTGACTCAGGAGAGACTGCCCTCTCCCAGGGCTAGCTAATTCCTAGAGACAATAAGGGACTCACCAGCAAGTAGACCTTTTGTAAGCAAACCAACCAATCCAAAACCCATACCCCTAACCACCTCCTTTACTGGGCTCTTACAGGACTCTTACGGTCCAGGCCATTATTACGCAACCTTAATACCCCAGCACCAGGTACCAGACAACTAGGACAGTCCCTATACCCCAGTGCCCACTGAAGTTATTCAAACCAGCCAGTCCTAAGCCTGCTTCCCTGCTTCCCCTGTTCTTCTGCAGAAACCACAATAAAAGCTTTTGTCCACGTTTTTCTTTACATCCTGTATCCTCACGGACCCTGGTACTTCCCCTGAGGTCCCCTGTATGGTCTGTTGTGCCCCCTGTTTCCAGGGGACTGTGAGTATAAACTTCTTACATGAAGTCTTTTCTGTGTCTGCATGTTTTACTATTATTGATTTAAACAAATTCTGAGTACCTTTGAAAATACCATCACATGGCAGATCTTCAAGAAATGTTTGCTGAATAAATAATATTAAGTAACTAATTAGTTCACTGTTTGCAAGAATATAAAAGCTGCCATCCTGAGTTAGCCTGCTGGTTCATCTAGCTCTGCACTCTGATATCAGTGAGTCCATCACAAAATACAGTTGACATCAATAGCTAAGCTGTATCTTCAAAACAAAACAAAATTCCTTAATGAAAAAAGAGAAAGGAATCACATATTGTTTTTTATTTTCCTAGAATAATGAGGGTTTCAGTTACAGTAAGACAGTTGGGTTTTTCCCCTTCACTGCCACTAGCTTTAAATCCAACCGTTAAATTTAGGAATATTGAGGGAACTACAAATTGAGGGAATGTCAGCATTGAAAAAGCCTAGATGGGCCCGGCACCGTGGCTCATGCCTGTAATCCCAACACTTTGAGAGGCCGAGGCAGGTGGATCACTTGAGGCCAGGAGTTCAAGACCAGCCTGGGCAACATGGCGAAACCCCATCTCTACGAAAAATACAAAAATTAGCTGAGAGTGGTGGTGCACACCTGTAATCCCAGCTACTCCAGAGGCTGAGGCACAAGAATCACTTGAACCCGGGAGGCAGAGGTTGCAGTGAGCTGAGATGGCACCACTGCGTGCCAGCCTGGGGAATAGAGCAAGACTCCGTTTCAAAAAACAAAAGAAAACAAAAAAGAAATAGCGTAGATAAAAATCCTGTCTAGGAGAGGACAGGAGAATTCTCTTCCGAGCCTAAGAGTTGGGCTGGTCTCTTTTTGGTATGAGAAGGAGGGAACTATAGAGGTCTCCATAAATTCAGCTCATTTGACTTATTGTGGAAGATGACAGTGTTCTTCATTTCCAGTTAAAATCAGCCACTGAATCGGTTATAAGTTTTATGTCGCGAGTAGCAGAAAAACCCAGCCCAAACTGGCTTAAACAATAACACACTAGCATACAAAGTATAAGTCAGGAGGTAGACTGATGCCCTTCTAATGTTAAACACAGCTAAAACAGAAAATACTTTCAAGGAAAGATATAGAAGCACTAAAACTATATTAAATGGTACCCCCCTCCCCCCCAAAAAAAAGACTTTTGAGGCTGGGCGCGGTGGCTCATGCCTGTAATCCCAGCACTTTGGGAGGCCGAGGCGGGCGGATCACGAGGTCAAAAGATCGAGACCACGGTGAAACCCTGTCTCTACTAAAAATACAAAAAATTCAGCCAGGCACGGTGGCAGGCGCCTGTAGTTCCAGCTACTCGGGAGGCTGAGGCAGGAGTGTGAACCCGGGAGGCGGAGCTTGCAATGAGCCGAAATCGCGCCACTGCACTCCAGCCTGGGCGAGCGACAAAGCGAGACTCCGTCTCAAACAAACAAACAAACAAACAAACAAGACGTATGAACATAGGATTCAGGACAGGGGTAACTTCAGGTCAGGGAAGGAATGAGATGAAATGGAGAGGAAGCCATATGGTTAAGATTAGGTTATTTGTCAAGGTTCTTACCTTTGTTTTGCATGGTGGGTTTGAAGGTGTTTGTTACATTATTAAAAACATAATAAATAAATAAGCAAGCATACTTAGAGACAGAGCTAGAATTAGAATAAAAATATTCTGATCCTAGGCAGCTCCTGCAAAAGACAAAAGCTGTTGTTATAGGATGCCTGCTCCTGGTCCAACCACTCTTCCTCCTCCTCTGTAACTTGGAGAAGGTACAGGGCAACTTCATAACCTTCTGTGCTCAGCGAGGCATGGAGTTAGGGCCTCATTCTACGCTAAAACAGGATTCAAGCCGAAGAGTTTTAGATGAAATAAATATGCATTTTTAAGGAAAATAAATTTAAAGAATAGCCATTCCTAAGTGCAATAGATTGATGGAGTAAAATAAATAAACCAAGAACAGCTACCAATTAGTGGGATGCTCCCTTCATCGTTAACTGAGAATTTGCAAATGCTGAATAATTAATTTTGGCATCAATAGTTAACACAATTTAGTAACAGGAGAAGAAGGCTGTCTGATTAAGAAGCCAAATCTTAGGTTGTATTTTAATGAGTAAGGCCCATAGCAGGTAAGCCCAACTCTTCTTGTATTAAATTAATCTCAAATGAATATGATCTTGAAATAATATATGTGATATGTGAGGCTTGCCTGCACTAGGAAAAAAAAGTATTTCAATGTTTCCATTCTAACTCTTCACTGATAAATGTTATTGGTGATTGGTTGGAAGTGGAGGTAAAAAAAAAAAAAAAAATCTATGTATAAGTCTCATAGGAATTTCAGACTATATTTAAAATTTTATCCAAGCTGGGCATGGTAGTACATGACTGCAGTCCCAACTTCTTGGGAGTATGAGATGGGAGAATTGCTTGAGCCCAGGAGTTTCAGCGTGGGCAACATAGCAAGACTCTATCTCTAAAAATAATTAATTACTTAATTAAAATAAAATAAAGATATTTAAAAATGTTTTCTCCTAATGACTGGTCAGAATCCAATTAAAGCTATGATTCCCAGGCAAAGTTAATTGAGCTAAAAAATTATTTTGTGAATTTGATCAATATAAAAAGTCAAACTAAATCACACAAAGAAAAAGAACTCTCCAAAACAGCTGCCTGACACTGTCTGCCTTCTTCCCCCTCTGTAGTTTATTCTTGAGGAAAATTTGCTGAATTTCTATTAACTGTTTTACTCTACATGTAAGACTTAAAAATATGTTTGTGTGTTGAATTGACACAGTATAGAACTTAAATATTTACCAGTGAACAAAAACATCAAGCACTGAAAAAGCCAGAACGTGCTTGTTTTTTAATCCTGACTAGTTTAACCACAGTGAGACAAAAGCCAGTGGGATGTTTGTGTCTGATGAGGCTCATCAAGTTGTTTCAAATGCTCTAGAAATTACAGATGATCACCCTGCCATCTGCTTAATTCTGGCCATGAAGACTCAGTTGTGTGCTGATAATGTCACAGTGGTTCCCTCATGGTAGAGGACACTGATGTTCAGGCTGCTTTTGAACAAATGTGATGTGATTCGTGATTTGAAAGGTAGCTAATCTGACAGCAGACTGTAGTACAGATGGCAGTGAGGAGAGACAAAAGTGAGGTAGTTATTCTAACATTCTTTAGAGACAGTAATGTGGTCCTGAGTTTGACAGTCAAAATAAACACGATAGGATGTAGGGGACAGGGAATGATGAGTTCAGTGCTAAAGATGTTTAATTTAGCATCAGGACATCCAGCTTTACCTATAGTGGGAAATGCAGAACTGGTGCTCGAGAGGATAATGTGAGGACTTAACCAAGGTGTAGCAAGCCACCTGAGTAGAGATCATTGACGCTGTGAAAGGCACTAGCTAAGTCTAAAGAGAATGTCTGATCTCCATCCCTCAGCAAATTATAGTAATTGCAGAGGCCCCAGCAGATTCCTCTCCCCTACTGTGCTTAGAGATATTACCATCAGGACTCCTTCTCAAACCACACACACATACACATACATGTCATACACACACACATACACACACACACACCCCACATACACACTCCACACACACACCCCACACACTCACACCTGCCCCCTCCCCACCCACACACACCACATTCCAGGGTTCTCAAGGCTTTAGGAAAAGGAATCGTGGTCATAAAATGTTTATGTAGGGAAGAAAAGACTTTTCCTGTATCCTTTTAAGATCTGTGGCTGGGCCTGAGAATGAAACTGACAAAAATCGATAAACAGGAGAAAGGCATACATATTTTATTTGATGTTAATATTTTCACGTACATAGGGGCCTTCAGCCTTCGTATAAAAGAAAGGCCAAAAGAAGTGGATAGGCCTGAGAGCTTGTATACTATCTTAACAAAGAGTGATAAGTTGTGCATATGTGACAAGACAAACGAAAAGAAGGTTTGGCTAGGGTGGTAAATTGTGGAAAAGTGACTAGGAAATACATAAGGGAAACTAATCAACAGTAAGGATTATTTTAGTAAGATTTGTTTATACAGATTTATTTCAGCATCAATTATCTGTCTCCAGTGATAAAAATGTTCTCCTCTCCAGGGAGGACACCTTTCTTACTAGAAATTTATGTCCTGCTTTTAAGTAGAAAGAGGAAGTCAGAAAGCCCTTCCTGCATCTTCTGTTTCTCAACTGCCTTCAGCTCGAAGTAATCAATGTGCCAATATGTTGTATTTTGAAGTGGCATGTTCTGATCCCCTTCATTTGCTATTATTGGCTTAGCAAATTTTGCTGAAATATAACATGAATACACTAAGATTTTAGCACAGGTACTTGATACATGTGTATCAAGTGCACCACAATATAAAAATTAAAGATATTAATTTGTTATGTTATATATTTATTTTCTACAAGAATAAACTCTAGATTAATATGTTATTTTACTCTAGGTTAGGCCACTAGATATTTATGTGCCTATTACAAACCATGAATTTAAAGTGTTCTTAATTTTAATTCCATTATATTAACTGGCAATTTCTGCTTGATATACCAAGTGTTAAGGATTTAATCCATTTTTTTCCTACATTTGATAGGTGATTAGGTCCAAAAAAATACCTAATTTTCATACTATTAAAATAAATTCCTTTTACTTCATTTTTTTCCCCTGAGACAGGATCTTACTCTGTCACCCAGGCTGAAGAGTGCTGTGGCATGAACATGGCTCACTACAGCCTCAACTTCCTGGGCTCAAGCAATCCTCCCACCTCAGCCTCACAAGTAGTTGAGACCACAGGCATATGCACTCACACCCAGCTTTTTTTTTTTTTTTTTGTAGACACAAGGTCTCGCTCTGTTACCTAGACTGATGTCAAACTTCTGGGCTTGAGTAATTCTCCTGCCTCAGCCTCCCAAAGGATGTAATGTGGACATCAATACCCTGAGGGTGTGGGGATTATTTGTCACAATAGAATACTGATGTCCACATTTTGTCATGTGACTGTACCCTATTTAAAGTGGTGATATTTTCAAACTAGAATAAGAGGCCATTTTTGCTGTCTCGGTATGGATTTAGCCAAGTACAGTTTGTAAAAGTTGCTATTCTTGAAAATAAAGCATCATCAGGGCATATTCTGTTAAAACACAGGACACCATGAAAGAATCACAGAGGGCAGTGTCGACTGCTCTCAAAGAGAACAAATAATGATGTTTGCCCTTGATCCATTGGATCCTTGATCCAGTATCACAGTTAAGGTGACATTAGAATTTGTTTTAAGTGTTAACACTGTTCATAAGAATGGCAGGTAAGAGAGGAAAACGGTCATCACTGATCTTTATTTGATACCACAATCAAAGGTAAATGATGTTAACTGGATAAGTATTTGGTTTTATGTAAGTATTTTTTTCAGGATAAAGTCTGAGGTAGTATTTGGTAATGCAGCCTAAAGCTCTTAAGAGTACCACACTTCAGTATTGGTTATTGAAATTTTCAAGTTGATCAGACCTGATGCATCCAGTGAATCCTTGATCTATTTATAGCTAGGAGAGAAAACGAGACTTTGGGGTATCTAGTGTCCTTCACACTTACAGTTTTCATTCATCACATCAGTCATTTTTGTCCTTCATGGGTATGAGTATCGGGGAACCTGCCCCGATAATCACGTAGGGTCTTTTCCATTTTCCTAAGCGTCGGCTGGCTTGAGAAATAAAAGGACAGGGTACAAAAGAGAGAAATTTTAAAGCTGGGCGTCCGGGGGAGACATCACACATTGGTAGGATCCGTGATGCCCCACAAGCCACAAAAACCAGTAAGTTTTTATTAGGGATTTTCAAAAGGGGAGGGAGTGTGCAAATAGGTGTGGGTCACAGACATCAAGTACTTAACAGGGTAATAGAATATCACAAGGCAAGTGGAGGCAGGGCGAGATCACAGGACCACAGGACCGAGGCGAAATTAAAATTGCTAATGAAGTTTTGGGCACCACTGTCATTGATAACATCTTATCAGGAGACAGGGTTTTGAGATCAACTGGTCTGACCAAAATTTATTAGGTGGGAATTTCCTCTTCCTAATAAGCCTGGGAGCGCTATGGGAGACTGGAGTTTATTTCACCCCTGCAATCTCGACCATAAGAGACAGGTACGCCCCGGGGGGGCCAGTTCAGAGACCTACCCCTAGGTGCACATTCTCTTTCTCAGGGACATTCCATGCTGAGAAAAGGAATTCAGCGATATTTCTCCCATTTGCTTTTGAAAGAAGAGAAATATGGCTCTGTTCTGCCCGGCTCACCGGCAGTCAGAGTTTAAGGTTGTCTTATTCCCTGAACAATTGCTGTTATCCTGTTCTTTTTTCAGGGTGCCCACATTTCATATTGCTCAAACACACATGCTGTACAATTTTGTAGTTAACACAATTATTACAGGGTCTTGGAACGATATACATCCTTCTCAGCCAACAGGATTAAGAGATTAAAGTAAAGACAGGCATAGGAAATCACAAGGGTATTGATTGGGGAAGTGATAAGTGTCCATGAAATCTTTACAATTTATGTTTAGAGATTGCAGTAAAGACAGGCATAAGAAATTACAAAAGTATTAATTTGGGGAACCAATAAATGTCCATAAAATCTTCACAATCCACGTTCTTCTGCCATGGCTTCAGCCGGTCCCTCCACTTGGGGTCCCTGACTTCCCGCAACATATGAGTAGTAGAGAAGGAAACATTAACTATATAAAAGCATAGAGTAAATGTATGTCTACACATTGCAGTAATTGTTCTGAAAGTGTAAGAGTCAGGCACCACGAGAGAGAATGAGGGCGGGATAGAGGAAGGGTATCAGAGAAAACCTCTGCAAAGCAGTATTTAAGCTGAAGTAGGTGTTAGCCAGGAAAAGAGGGGTAGCATTTCACATTAAGACAGAATCTCAAGTCTGTTTAATTGCAATAATTTACAATGAAATTATATGACCCTCGTATACACCCTATTGGACCTAGAGGTATAACATAAAAATATGATAGATCATCTAACAATATGTGAAAATGTCACTCATTAATTTCAAATAGCAATTTGCAATTCTATGGTTATAAACTATTTGGCTTGGGGCAATATATTTCCAAGTCTTATGAAATTATTCATTCTCATTAAACACTAACGATCCTTACTGCAAAGATTAGAGCTAATTAACTACTCCTTTCGCCTACATTAATTTATTAGTTACTCATGATGAATCCAGTAAATGTTTCTGTGTTAGTTGGCCAAAGTAAGTATTATGGACCAGCTACCGACACCACTAAGCCTGCATGTAAACAAATACTTTGAAAAATAAACATTGCTATCATTAGGTAACCAAGTTGAAAAACAGACGGACATCAGAACCAAACATTATGATATATTAAATAGTTATCCATCTAACAGTGGGGTACCAAACATGGTGTTTCCATAGTTACAGGCACTGGTGTACAGGGACTTTGGTGGTGAGCAGGGTTACCTCATCACCATTTCAGAATCAAGAGGGTAACTGAAAATGATGGAGGTCATTAGCATTGACTTCCTTGCCTTAAATGCTAACAAGAAGTAGCCGCTTTTTAGAACCAGGAAGATTTCACACAAAGCCAGCAATGACACCAAGTCATCATTGGCACGAATGGAAGAAAATGAGTTCATCAATGCTTCAGAGCAGAGGAGTGGTTCCCAAAGTGTGATCCAGGTAACAGCAGCATCAGCAGCACCTGATAACTTGTTAGAAATTCATGTTAAAGGCTCAGGCTGGGCATGGTGGCTCACACCTATAATCCTAGCACTTTCGGAGGCCAAGGCAGGTGGATTACTTGAGCTCAAGGGTTCGAGACCAGCCTGGGCAACATAGTGAAACCCCTTCTCTACAAAAAATATAAAAATCAGCCAGGCGTGTTGGTGTGCACCTGTACTCCCAGCTACTTGGGGGGCTGAGGTAGGTGGATCGCTTGAGAACAGGAGGCAGAGGTTGCAGTGAGCTGAGATTGTGCCACTTGCACTCCAGCATGGGCTCAAAAAAAAAAAAAAAAAGACAAAGGCTCCCTACCTTGGCTACTGATCAGAACATCTCAGGGCAAGGCAAATCTTTGTTCTAACCAGGTGATCCTGATACATGCTGAAGTTTGAGAACCACTGCCATTGATTTTAAAACAAAACCAGACTCAAAAGCTAGCCTCAATTTTCTTGCAATTTTCTAAGAGTTATTTTCTTTCATTTATTTCAATTCAGAACAAACTGAAGCCATGTAATAGCATATCATTTAACTCAATAACTTAGCAATAAATTTGAATTGTTAAACTTTGAATAAGTTGAACTCTGATCTTGGCATATTTTGAATGTGTTATAAATGTAAGGTTTTTGAAGATTATACAGAGTTTGTGCTGCCATAAATTTTTTTAGTTAGTGCAATTTAAATGCACAGCAAATTAAAATATTACTTATTGACCTAAGAATGTATTATATTTTCATTTGAAAATTTTTGTATCCTTTAGTATATCTCACATTATATGCACTAAAATTATTTGCCTCACTTATAAGACAGCCTGATATAGAACATATCCAATTCTTTAAAAAATATAGAAAATTAAATATTATTATTCACCTTACAAAGAAATCACCTTTAGGCTTAAAACATGAATTTTCATATATAATTTAAAAATAAATTTATTCATAAAATTCAGTGTCTATACAATTTTTCTGGTGCATGTATGACAATCAAATCAACTGTTTTTCAAATGCACTAATTTTTAAGTATTCTGTACACATGTAACATATCCTGTACATGTCCTACCACTAGGCTGGAGCAGAGTCTGACATCCTCTAAGAGGGTTTTGTATAATCTATCTTCTGCTCCATACACTGCATTTCTAAAAATTCATTTGATCTAGAGACAGGGTCTTGCTGTGTTACCCAGGCTGGTCTTGAACTGCTGTGCTCAAACAAACTTCCCACCCTTAGCCTCCTGAGTAGCTGGGACTACAGGTATGTGCCACTGTGCCTGGAAACATTGCATTTTTAGAGGTTTCCTAATACTTTGAGGAAATCACTAAACAAACCCCCCAAAATATAATTAAACCTATGTGTGAATGAAACAGCTATCTTTGAGCAGACGTTACTGTGGTGCCATAGGCTGCTCTATAAGGAAGCATGTCAGGCAGTGTTTTGAGTCACTAAAAATTAATATTACAACCAGACAACCATGTAACATATATATAAGAACTCTGCCTTTTTGGAGCAGAGGAGATGGGCTGAGAAAGGCTGCAGGGCAGCAAGAGAAGCATGTTAATTCTAGGGGAAGAGTTTGATGAACAAAATGCAGGAATAAGAGAGTTGGAGTTTCCTACGCTCCCCATTATGAAAGTCTCAAGAGTTCTCCAGAAAGAACAAGGAGCCACAGCTATTATTAACACAGTTCACATAACTATAATGTGAAGTGGAGTTTCCTCCTGGTAAAGACCTGGAGATAAAGCTAGGAACAAGAAATCTCACCTGGTCTATATGTAATGACATTCCTTTATCAATTCTTTTAAATTTGTTAAGGTGTATTTTATGGCTCAGAATGTGGTCTGTTTTGGTGAATGTTCTGTGTGACCTTGATTAGAATGTGTATTCTGCTGTTGTTGGATGAAGCTGTCTATAGACGTCAGTTATACCCAGTTGATTGATGGCGTTGAATTCAACTATGTCCTTACTGATTTTCTGCCTGCTGGATCTGTCCATTTCTGACAGAGCGTGTTGGAGTCTTCAACTATAATGGTGGATTCATCTATTTTTCCTTGCAGTTCTATCACTTTTTCCCTCCTGTACTTTGCTGTTCTGTTGGTAGGTGCATACACATTAAGAATTGTTGGCTAGGCACAGTGGCTCATGCCTGTAATCCCAGCACTTCAGGAGGTCAAGGCAGGTGGATCACGAGGTCAGGAGATGGAGACCATCCTGGCCAATATGGTGAAACCCCATCTCTACTAAAAATACAAAAATTAGCTGGGTGTGGTGGCATGCGCCTGTAATTCCAGCTACTTGGGAGGCTGAGGCAGGAGACTTGCTTGAACCCGGGAGGCGGAGACTGCAGTGAGCCGAGGTCATGCCATTGCACTCCAGCCTGGGCAACAAGAGTGAAACTCCATCTCAAAAAAAAAAAAAAAATTTTATTATGTCTTCTTGGAGAACTGTCCCTTTTATCATTATGTAATGCCCCTCTTTCACATTGATAACTTTACTTGCTGTGAAGTCCTCTGTCTAAAATTAATATAGCTACTCCTGTTTTCTTTTGACTAGTATTAGCAGGGTATATATGTATCTTTTAAGTGGTTTTCTTATTGACAACATGTAGTTGAGTCTTGTTTTTTTTATCCACTCTGACAATCTCTATTATTTTTGGCCATTGATGTTCACAGTGATTGTTGATATAGTTGGATTAACACATTTCACTCTTTCTTCTGGCTTTTGTGGTTTCAACCGAGCATTTTATATGATTCCATTTCTCTTTTTTTTTTTTTTTGAGACAAGGTGTCACTCTGTTGCCCAGGTTGGAGTGCAGAGGCTCAATCTTGGCTTGCTGACTCAGCCTCCCGGGTCTGGGACTACAGGCATGCACCACCATGCCTAGTTAATTTTTTGTATTTTTTGGTAGAGATGGGGTTTCGCCATATTGCCCAGGCTGGTCTTGAACTCCTGGACTCAAGCAATCCTCCCGTTTCGGCCTCTCATAGTGTTGAGATTACAGGCATTAGCCAGGTAATGAGCCATGGCACCCAGCTGTTTTCTCTCCTTTGTTCGTATACCAATTGTACTTCTTTTTTTAAAAAACTTTTAGTGGTTGTCCTAGAGTTTGCAATATATATTTACAGCTAATCCAAGCCCACTTTCAAATAACACTACCAATTCCCAGATGGTGTGAATGCCTTACAAAAACAAAATAATCCTAATTATTCTCTCCTGTCTCTTGTATCATTGCTGTCATTCATTTCACTTAAATATAGCATATATAAATATATATGAGGCTGGGCACGGTGGCTCATGCCTGTGGTCCCAGCACTTTGGGGGGCCGAGGCGGGCAGATCATGAGGTCAGGAGATCGAGACCATCCTGGCTAACACGGTGAAACCCCGCCTCTACTAAAAAAAATACAAAAAATTAGCCAGGCGCGGTGGCGGGCGCCTGTAGTCCCAGCTACTGGGGGGCTGAGGCAGGAGAATGGCATGAACCTGGGGGGCGGAGCTTGCAGTGAGCCGAGATGGCACCACTGCACTCTGACCTGGGTGAAAGAGCGAGACTCCGTCTCAAAAAGAAAAAAAAAAAAAAAAAAATATATATATATATATATATGTATGTATGTATAGTCATGTGTTGCTTAATGACAAGGCTACAGTCTAAGAAATGTGTCATTAGGTGATTTTGTCATTGTGTGAACACCATAGTGTGTACTTATACAAACCTAGATGGTCTAGCCCACTACACACCTAGGCTGTATGGTGTAGCCTATTGCTCAGGCTACAAAGCAGTACAGCACGTTACTGTACTGAGTACTGTAGGTAATTCTAATGCAATGGTATTTGTGTATTTAAACATATCTAAGCAGAAAAAGTACAATAAAAATACACTATTATAATCTTATGGGACCACCATTGTATATGTGGTCTGTCATTGACTAAAACATCATGTGGTGCATGACTGTATATATGTATATGTATACTGTATATATATGTATTATGTGTATATATCCCATAGGCACAGATAAGATATATACATAAGCATACATAATCAAATTGTTGCCATTATTGTTTTGAACAAATTGTTATCTGTTAGATCAATTAATAATAAGAAAAATAAGTTTTTATTTTACCTTTTTTTTTTTTTTTTTTTTTTTTTAACAGTGTCTCACTCTGTTGCCTAGGCTGGAATGCAGTGGCACATTCATGGCACACTGCAGCCTCAACCTCCTGGAGTCAAGCAATCCTCCCACCTCAGCCTCCCAAGTAGCTGGGACTACAGGCATGCACCACCATGCCTGGCAAATTTTTTAATGTTTTGTAGAGATGAGGTCTCAACATGTTGCCGAGACTAATCTTGAACTCTTTTTTACCTTTTCTTATTCTGGCTTTGTTGTTCTTCCTTTCTCTATGTAGATCCAAGTTTCTGACCTATATTATTCTTCTCTTCTCTAAAGAACTTCTTTTAACATTTCTTGCAAGGCAGGTCTGCTGGTAACAAATTTCCTCAATTTCTGTTTGTCTGAGAAAAGTCTTTATTTCTCCTCTACTTTTGGAGGATAATTTTACAGGATACAGGAATCTAGGTTGGTGGTTATTTTTCCTTACAGCTTTAAATATTTCACTGTCTCCTGGCTTGCATGGTGTCTGAAGAGAAGTCCAATGTAATTCTTACTTTTGTTCCCCTATAGGTAAGGTTTTTTTCCCCCCCTCTGGTGTCTTTCAGGATTTTTTTATCTTTGATCTTTTGTAGTTTGAAAATTCAAACTACAATTTCTCCAATTTTTCCATATGCCTCAGGGCAATTTTTTTTTGTCATTTATCCCTCTTAATGTTTTCTGAGTTTCCTGAATCTGTGGTTTGGTATCTGACATCAATTTGGAGGAAATTCTCATTATTATTTTAAATATTTCTTCTGTTCCTTTCTTTCTTCTCCTTCTGGTATTCCTATTTAATATATGTTACACCTTTTGTAGCTGTCCCACAGTTCTTTGATATTATATTCTGTTTTTCTCAGTCTTTGTTCTCTTTGCTTTTCGGTTTTGAGGGTTTATATTGAGATATCCTCAAGCTCAGAGATTCTCTCCTTAGCTGTGTCTATTAAGAAGCCCAAAGGCATTTCCCAATTCTGTTACAGTGCTTTTTGGTTCTTCCTTAGAATTTTCATATCTCTGCTTACATTGCCCATTTGCTCCTGCAGGCTATTTTATCCATTCGAGCCCTTAGCATATTAATCACAGCTGTTTTAAATTCCTTGTCTGATAATTTCAACATCCCTGTCATGCCTGGCTCCAATGCTTGCTTTGTCTCTTCAAACTGTTTTTTGTCTTTCAGTATACCTGGTAATTTTTTTCTGGATAGACAAGATGTACTGGGTAAAAATGACTGCCATAATAGGCCTTTCGTAATATGATGGAAGGTATGGAGGAAGAGGAAGCATTCATTAGTCCTATAAATAGGCCTCCAAAGTAAGCCTGTACCTTTAGACTATGAACTTCACAAGTGTTTCTCAGTTTTTTCTCCACCCTTTAGTGGGACAGGATGGCTAGAACTGGCTGGGTATGTCCCTTCCTCCAGGTCAGTTAACCTCTGATAAACCCAAGGTTAAGTTCTGCTTAAATAGATTCTCCTGAGGGCAGACCTTATTAGGAAGAACCAAGTGCTCTGGCATATTTCAAAATGCTTCCTTTTTCCTTCCCCTGCCCAAAGCACAAGGGGATTTTTCTCTGATATTTACTGTGAGCACCTGGTTGAGCTCCTAGATGTAAAACACAGAAACTCCATGACTGGGTCCCCCTGGAGTTTTTAATTCTCAGACATGTCTACGTCTAGCCTCTGTCAGTTTTTCAATTACAGTTCAGGATTTCTGAGGAGGTTTCTCCTGCATATGCTATGATTCTCTGTGTCTGCCTGTCTGTTTCTCCAATTTTAAGCACAACATTTTGCCCTGTGACTTCACTTCTCTTACACATCTAAGAGGTGTGGTTGAAATTTTCACTTGTTAGGATAGGATGGTGACTTCCAAGTTCCTCACATGTGGAACCAGGAACCCAAAGCCTCTTTTTTTCTATATATACTACTATAACTAAGTTATGGAATATATCTGCTTAAAGATTATTAAGAATTGAAATGAACTCTAAACTGTATTGTTTCCTCATTAAATAGGGATACTACTATCTATGTTTCACAGTGTTGAGAAGATTAAATAATTCCATGTATGTGAAGTCCTTCAGATAGTCCCTGGCATACAGTAAGAGCACACACCTACATCATCATGATCAAGATCACCACTGAATGAACCATGTCATCTTTACCGTCATGCTGTTTGTTTTATACACAAAATCTGACAATACTAGTATTACATGAGTCTTCCAGAGTCAAAACTCAACATTTATCCTAAGTCTAAACTTCATATAAATCTCACCTCCACCACAGAAAGGAGAAAGTAAGCCACGTTTAACATAATTCCTCCTCCCCATGGCACAGTTTCAGAAATTTCTCCAAACATATATTAATTATTTTAAATTCAGGAAAATCAACAACTTGTCATGATTTCTAAACAATCAGATGTTCCAATTAATTACCAGATAATTTTAGAACTAAAATGAAATGATCTAGACTAAACATTCATGGTATAAGGCACATAATGGTTAAGAGGCATGCCCATAGCCGCTCTGCAAGTCAGACTGGCACAAGTCTCCTGACCACACTATGCCAGGCTATCTTCATTGTAGATGCATCAGGTAACCTACACTATGCAAAAGAGCTTCCATTTCTCATGTTAAATACTGTGCTATCAAGGACCGTCCAGGCTTTCCTTCTTAACAAATATTTTTACACAAAACACTTAATTCTTTGAGTTTCCAACAAAACAAAAAGACACTAAAAACACTAGCTTAGTATTTTAGGTCAAATAATATTTCACATAACAGAATTTAAAAATGTTCTATGTGTAAACACTATCAAGTCACTATGTATAGCTAAAGCATATAAATTATACACATTCTGTAGTAATATTTAACATTCATGTATATTACTAAAAATTCTGAATACTAAAGCAATTAATTGATTCAGATTCCAAAAATATAACTGTAGAATATAAGTGGCTTTTTTACTGATGACGTAGTTTATTTTCCAAAACAATTCAAAATAATTCTTATGATGTTTATCTAAGTGTATCATTCACACACTCATCTTCCACCACCTAAAACACCAGCCCTCCTTTTCCTAAAGTAAATTTACATTTGGAGAAAAGGTTTTGATAAGAGATTTTTTTCCAGCCTGGAATTTGATAAGCTTATCTGTTTGAGATAAACTCCAGTTTCACCAACTGGCTAGAAAATTCAATGTCATTCTAGGGACAACATGAATTCTAATATTATCAGCTTTATTTGTATCTTCTCCAATTCTTGTTATATGCAAGTGATAAGAATTCCTTTAAGTTGTCTGCCTCGGCAACCAGGTCCCCTTGGTGAAGGAGTTTGTCAGCCTTGGGTCCTGTTGCTTCTTTGAGTAGACTCTAAAATGTATCCAGTTCAGGGCAGAAGCTTCCATATTAGGACTTTGCTTGTTCTTGTTTGTTTCTTTGCCCCATTCCCCACCCCACCCCCCCCACCCCCGCTTTAAACCTGTTTATTTTTGCAAATGGAAAACATCAGTGAATCTAAGCTTAAAAGAAAAGAATAGGCAGTTATAAAAACATCTACCATAACCAAGATTATTCTATTATCTCCTTCAATTTCCAGGTGCAAAAAGAAATAAACCTCAACTTTTCTAAATTTGTTTCATGTCATTGTATTTTTCAAAAGAAACACAAAATATGGCAAGGCTACTACTCGGTTCTTACTAGGAAGAAAACAGAACAAAGCAGGGTTAAAAATAAAACCACAAAATCAAACTAGTAAGATCAAGAAAGAACTAAAGACAAGCAACAAAATCTATAATTTCCAAAGAAGATTCAATCTGGAATATTTTTCTTCACTTCTCTTTAGAAAATTGTCAAAATTGGCCAGGCGCAGTGGCTCACACCTGTAATCCTAGCACTTTCGGAGGCTGAGGCGGGTGGATCACCTGAGGTCAGGAGTTTGAGACCAGCCTGGCCAATATGGTGAAACCCCGTCTCTACCAAAAATACAAAAACTAGCCAGCATGGTGGCGTGTGCCTGTAGTCCCAGCTACTCAGGAGGCTGAGGCAAGAAAATCACTTGAGCCCGGGAGGCAGAGGTGATGCAGTGAGCCAAGATCACGCCCCTGCCCCCCAGCCTGGGAAACAGAGTGAGACTCCATCTCAAAAAAAAAAAAAAAAAAGAAAGAAAAAGAAAGAAAGTTGTCAAAGTTCAGAACAATATAGCTTTTTTTAAACAATAGTTTTCTTATTTACATACAATGACATGTTTTATGGAAAAGCAGAGAATAAAACATGGACAGGGAAAAAAATAGTTCCTAAAATCTTCTTTTAAAGTTTCAGTTACAGTTGAAACTTCGTAAGGAGTACTCCTTCCCATTCTGGAATCTCACTTCATAGAAGCGGCTGTTTCTTCTAATTTATATTACTATATCTCAAAATAACCCCTTCTCCTACCTTCCTTCCTTCCCTCCTTCCTTCCTTCCTCTTCCCTCCCCCTCTCCCTTCCTGTTTTGTTTAAGGGACAGGGTTCCCATCACCCCAGCTGGAGTACAGTGGCAAGATCATATAGCTCACTGCAGCCTTGACCTCCTGGGCTGAAGCAGTCCTCCTGCCTCAGCTTCCTAAATAGCTGGGACTACAGGCACTAGCCACCATACCAAACTAATTTTTAAATATTTTGGTAGAGATGAGGTCTCACTACGTTGCCCAAGCTGGTCTTCAACTCCTGGGCTCAAGCAATCCTGCCTTGACCTCCCAAAGTGTTGGGATTACAGGCGTGAGCCATGGCACCCAGCTATTCTATTTCTTGTGGGGGTTTTTGTTGTTGTTCTTGTTCTTAATATTGTCTTTTGACTTTTTCCTATGGAAAATCAAGATTTCTTACCTACCCACCCCCACCAAACAAGCAAACCACTTTACTTCCCCCCACTTATAGTTACAGCATAATGAATCAACTTTCTATGATTCATAATCACAACTATAAATCTGCACAGCTAAGCCACATAGGGTTCTATAAGTTTTCCCAAATATTTTATTTTGCTTGTTTTTTTTCTGTCTCTATCTTGTATTGATTCACAAACTCTCCAAAGCAAACCTCCATCCTTCTGAGGGGTTGGGGAAAGATAGCTGCCCAGCTCTGAAAGGGGAAGGAGGTAACCTGGAAGCCCAAAGCCTTTCAAATCATTCTTTGAATGTCAGTGCCACTTTGCACTCCCTGCTTTAGAGGTTTCTGCTTCCTACAAATTCCTGTGGCTTTCTGGCGTTCTGCAGAGAGAAGTGGCTTTTTTGGCTGGCTCCCCACCCAAGGTCTTGGGTTTCCATCTTATTTGTGCTACTAAATCAGTTATCTCTCATTTGCTTTCCTGATCTTCCACCTCCGTTGACATCTTTTGTCTGTTGTCATTTCTTCTGCCATTCTTCTTGTTCTTTTTAATCCTTTAATATCCTTTTAGTGTGGTTTATAGAGGGAACATAAATAAATGCATCTGTTCAATCCACCATGTTTAACCGGAAACCTTTGTGCTGACTGTTTGTAAAGCATGACTGGGTATTTTTTTAATATCATCACACCCATTTCTCTTTTGTCTATTCAAAGTTATCTGCAGGTAAGTCTGATTAACTAATTATGGATTTTTTTTTTTAAGTGGGGACAACACCTAGTCCTAAGCAAGACTGTAAAGCTGATGAGATTCACATCTAATGCTTTTAGCTTCCCCATTCTTTTGCCATTTTCCCCACTTGATGGCACCCTTCTCCAATATCCATTATCTTCACAGTCCCTCCAGAAACTAGATGGGGTAGTGGGGTGTGGGGAACAAATGTGCCTGGGAACTTATTCATACTAGAATGTAAATGATTGACAGCATTATAGGTACTTCCCACTATATAAAAACAATGCAACTCCTCAGCTGTAATTAAGGTAAACTGGAATTTCCAAAGATGTGTTTTAGAAACTTTCTCTGGGAGCAGGAATGTGTTGGGAGGAGTGAAGTAAGGAAAATGAGCAAGAAGGGACAAAGAAAATGAAATGGCAATGAAAAACAGTGATGAGAGATTGGCAATAATGTCCAATTTCAAGAGATTTTTTTTTCCTTCCTATACATGCAAATCTTGAAAATTCCAGGGTAAAAACATTGAGAAAACAAAGTTCTATGGACTTCAGAAGTTATAACAAGAGATATGGCACTGGAAAAATGTAAATATTATAAAATTTCTTTTATGCCTGGTAAACAAAACTATAAAAACGTGTCCCAAATTCCATTTATGCTCCTAATATTAATTAGTGGCCTCACTTTTCTGATGAATGACATTAGTAGCCAGAACACTCAGATTTCAGATCAGAGAAATTGTTTTTTTGACTACTCCAGCAAGAATATAAAGGAAAAGAAGCCATTATTTACCAGAAAAATAGCATCGTTTTTTGACATGACAATCAAGGAACTCTAGTGGCTACTGGAAATGATGACTGGGCCGTTCTAGGTACATGATCTCTAAGGGGCTTTGGCCAGCACAAGCAGAGAATGAAGCTCTCTTCAGAAAAAAAAGAAACACTTATGCATCAGCCTTACTAAGCTTCTTAAAGTATGTTTAGATATACACGGGCAGGAATTCTAATTTGCTCATCCATAAAACAAAGAGATTGGCTTAGGTTTGTGGTTCCCAGTGCAGGCGTGTTAAGCGACTTCCCTCTGTCATTAAATTTCCACCAGTCCACAGCATAGCAAGGAAATAAGGGCCATGTAACAGCTGTCCATGAAGCCAACTTTTCTCAATTTTAACAATTGTCCTCTATTTTGAAATTGAGTCCCACCTTTTATGAAAGTGTGATGAAAATGGACAGCAGTTTTTCTTTACTTCCTCCTTCTCCTCTCCCTGCTTTTAAATCTTAGTTAGCAAAATTTAAAACTTAAAGGATTTCCTTTGGACACCAACATTTAAAAGAGTTTAAAAATGCAAACACCTGCTGATCAATGATAGCTAAAGCTTCTGCCAATATTGACGCAAATTAACTCAAAACAGTCCTCCAATTATTTTACACCAGAGAATCTCAACATAGTTCTTTTAAACCTCAGTCTTTCTCTTACATTGTTAAACCCCTATGTTGGTCTATGTTTAAACTATGGGGAAAAACCATTTAAAATGCATCAAATACTCAATTAAAGGTCAACACTGGTAGTTCTAGGGTCCACCTACATGCTTAATGATGGCAGACTAGTTGAGAGGAAAGCTACAGGAATTGTCTTTAAAAGGAAATTACACAGTAAGCACACTTTGCTTAAATTGTATGTTACAGATTAATGATGATAGCAGTAATAGATCTCTAAAGACATTTTTATTCTTTCTCTCTATTCAATTAAGAAAATGTCAATCACCCATAACAAAGAAGAAGGACAATAAGTATATGAAATCACTTTAATAAGCAAGTGAATATAGTGATGCTTTCACTGGCTTTTTCATGTCGTTTTGTGTGTGTGTGTCCCCCTCCCCTATCCCCTGTCTGGTATTGGGGCAAGTTCTCCCTGGCTAATGACATCAAGCTAATCTCCATGAGGGTTGGTAGATCTAGTGTTAATGCTTGATAAGAACAGGTGTTTTATAAGTCTTTAATCTTAAAGATCACGTTTACTCTAAAAGTATTAAATGAGGGCTCAGAGACTTGAGCCACTTTCCGGGCTCTGTGATTCACCTTGGACTGTGGCCAAATAACTTCACCTCTTTGTGCCCTCAGTTTCCTGGTCTATAAATGGGGAGAATAATATCTCAGTAGATCCTCAAGACACTCGTGAGGTAGGTAACAGTCAGGAAAAATCTTTGAAAAATATGAAGCATAAAATGTTTAAAAGGTATTTAAAATACTTAAAGGTATACTCAGATTCAATAAATATCATTTCCTGACTTAGGACTTCCAGAATATATCCTTATTTGTGTACAGCATTCAATTCAAATGCCACAAGTTACTATCAATTTTTATTCCTTCATGTACAACCACTAGCTTTTCCATTTACTCCTAGTTACTTATATCTCCACCAACCTAGTGACCTCCACCAACCCAGAAACCACAGACAAAATCTGTGCTTTCTAAAAATGGCTCCATGAGGCAACTCCTTTATGATGGTTAATGAAAGTCTACGTTGCCCTACAAATGCCACTAAAAGTTCTTATCTAACTTTTCTATGGAATTTCTTTTCCTAGTCCATTGCTCAGTTTACTGTAAGAAACCAAATGATTTCAAGATCCAGAAACTAAATACGGAGAAGACAGTGATACATCTGAAGGAATACTAGCAGCTACAAATCCACTGGCAGCTGGATTTAGGGACCTCCAGCAGTGCGTTTCCCAATATTTCAAGTATGAGAACTCCGTTTTAATGTTCAGATCCCTCCACAACTGAAAATTATATAATGACCAGAAAAGAAACTATAAAATTAGTAGTGCTTTTGAGTGAATTTGTATTTTTCTAATCATAACAATATCTATATACGTTTAAGAATTAGCACAGTATGATTGGTAAGCATAGAGTTGGAGAAATTTCACCAGTTTTTGACTCACAGGATGGCAACCACTGTCTTACAGCTAACTCTAGCCATGTTTTTTGCCTTCCGATAGAAAATAATGAATTTCCCTCTTAAAATGGGAGAGAAAAATAAAAATTCAGAAATTGATGTAGCAAGTTTCTACCTTACTGGTTGTCTTTTTAAATCTGGGAATTGACTAGTTTTTAATCCGAGTGATCTATTGTTAGAAGAAAAAAAAAAATCTTTGCAAGTTGTTGAATCTTTTAAAAGTCCTAAGGGGAACGTGTTTACTGTCTGTGATAGTGGTTCTTAACAATGTCAGATTTAACAACTCTTTTTTATAATGAATATGCTGTAATGACTCCCTTTGATAGCCTATTTTATCTACCGAGTGAAATAAACCATCCTAAACAGCAATGTATGGCTTCTCATGATTCTGTGGGTTGACTGGGCAGTTCTGCTTGACAAAGTAGCGGCAGCTGGGGCTCTGGGGCCCCTAAGAAGTCACAGTGGCCTCACTCACATAACTCAGCTGGCACTGGCTGCTGGCCTGGAGCTCAGCTGGGGATGTTGGCCTAGGACCACCCTTCTCTTACAGGTTAAACTCTCATGTGGCTTCTCGGGCTTCCTGGTAGCACGGCAGCAAGGTTCAAAGAAAGAGCATTACTGGAAGCAAAGGTAGAAGCTGCAAGCTTCTTAAGGCCAAGCCCCAAACTTACACAACATTATTTCGCTGCATTCTATTGGCCAAAACAGGTCACAGGACCAGCCCAAATTCAAGGAAAGGGAAAACAGACCCCACCTCTTGATGTTGAAACGAGGTTATATTCAATGTACCTGTGGGGCGGGCGCAGTGGCTCACGCCTGTAATCCCAGCACTTTGGGAGGCCGAGGAGTTCGAGATCAACCTGGGGCAATACAAAAAATTAGCCGGGCGTGCGCCTGTAGTCCCAGCTTTTTGGGAGACTGAGGCGCGAGAATCGCTTCAGCCGGGGAGGCAGAAGTTGCAGTGAGCCGAGATCGCGCCACCGCACGCCTGGCTTGGTCTACAGAAAGAAAATAGATGTGGAATGGGAGATATTGCTATGGCCACCTTTGGAAACGTAATCCATCACATATTTGGGAATGAAATTCCTGGGTGATATAATCTAACTACATAAACAGTGTTTTAGAAATGAAAATAGCATCTCAATAGTTTAACAGAGAACTAAAAGGAAAATAATTCATAACATGTATTTCAATATATAAATGCTCAGATATGACTACACTACAAGATCCATTAAAATAGCTAGATCCTTGCATTGACTGAATGATCACATTTTGATTTAAGAAAAAATAAGTCATTCCATAAAAGAGATCTCCTGAAATGAACAGAGGTACAGGAGGACACTAGAACCATAACAAAAAATAGTGCTAGGATAAATGATAATGCATCAGACTTATTTCAACATAATTATAAAAATAATCAAGACAAATTAGAGAAGAAATACAATAATCTTAAAAATGATCTGGGCCTTATCTATAAACAATAAAATAAAAACTCCCCATGTGACTACAGAAAACATTTCAATTATTTCAAAATTCTACCACATGTCAAAGCATATTTTTAGCCTCCAGTACTTAAGAAGACTTTGGAGATCACATCTTTCAGTGGCCAGAGAATATTGGATGGATTCTTTTAAAGAATAAAAGATTATAGAGAAGTTGTGATAGATGTCAGAGACATATCTGACCAAGATTGAAAACAATAGGCAACACTCAGATACTATTTTAGAATGTGATTTTCACATAATTTCTTTTTACATGTATATATAAGGATTAGTTCACATATTTGTTATTCAAATTCCGAAATCCCATAACCACAAAGGATGTTAAGTGTAGTATATGGATCTATGTCACTTCCTCTGGAGATTTTCCCAGCCGATGCCATTTGAAGTAGAGTGAATGTAATAGTTGATCCTGGTATAAAAGTCGAGGGCTTTCCAGAAAATGTGGGATTCCTTCTTTTGGCCCAGTAGTTTGCTGCTGTTGCTAAGTTTGGGAATATTCGTGGTGATAGCTCCCCAATAACAGGGTGGCAAAGTATACCCCCAAATTCAAAGAAATCTCCAAGTGCCTTTTTAACCAGTGCTTTCTTCTGCTCAAAAACTGGAATCTCAGACACAACAGCGGGTAAAACAATGGAACCATCCACGCACTGATCCAGGAACATTCTCACAGTGTAGTAGGTTGTCATCTGTGCTTTGTTGGCAACTACTTTAACTTGATCAAGTAGCTCGAGTGCAGGGGATTCAAATTCTCTGAATAGAAATGTGAACATTAATCCTCCAACCCATGGTCTTGAGTTGATCCAATCTATAGCTGGCCCTGCATTTTAGCTAATTAATAAATCAGCACATTCACTATGCAAAGGTCTTCCAATGGATATCATCATTGCCTTGAATTGTCTCTGTACTTGGAGGCTGTTGGTGCATATCGGGTCACTCGATCCGGCAGCAATGCCTATCAGGAGATCACAGCAGTGACAGAGAATTGATGACATCTCAAGGGCAGTGAAGGTAGGCAAAACATCTTTGAATTTGCTAGCATAGAGAGTACCTGTTTCCTTGTTCTCATTCCCAATCACAATATTAGACCTTTTGCTCACACCGACACTGAGTAGTGCCTTGTGTAATCCATCGAGTATAGAACACAAAAATACTAAGCTTGGGGTTACAAGGTGAAAATGAGATCTGTGTGCTGGGTCTAGCATAGACTTTGCTGCTTTTTCAATGTCCTTAAAATCTCCAATACCAGGTTGGGGCTCCAAGGCATCTGCTGGATACTGTCTGCTCTTCCCAGAGAGCTCAAATCTCCCTTGAAAGTAATGGAAGCTGCTCCCATCCTTTGTATTGTCTTGTGGGCTGCTGGTCTGTGGGTTTTTTTCTTGGGCAGGACATTGTGGGTGATTGTTTCTGTGATTTTCACACAATTTTATATTGCACTAAAAAAATACGGAGAATGGCATAGTACAAAATATTTTTAAATAACATTTATTAATAAAATGTATTATGACTTCTGTATCTCATTTACTTCTTAGTAATATTGTTTTTTAGCCTAGTAAAGGAATTTCCAAATCTCCTTAATTACACAACATAATTTTGATTTTCTTGCTTTTACACCTAAATGTGCAGCTGCACTAAAATCCTTTCCCCTGTAAACTGTGAACACCAGAGCTATGCCTACAGAGAGAAGAGTCAACCACTCATTTCGAACACAAAATTTAAGGTTTCCTTAAATTTAAACTCAATCATCAAGATCAGTAATATTGTAATGTCATCTTTTAAAACATCAAAGTAATGCCAATAGAACCCCCTATAATGAACAAAACAAAACTTCTAACAAAGCCAGGATCTACAGAAAGAATTAGTTGTTCGACAATTCTTACACAATATCTTTATGTCATTTAAGCTTTCCTCGACATAAGGACATTTTCCCTAGATAAAGAGCCTTTTTGTGTAGCTTCTTTTAAAATTTTTCAGTATTCCTTCACACAGAAGGGCTGCTGACTTAGATCTGTATTAAAAGTACTACTGCCATATTTGTCTAGGATTTTGCTCAGGGCATTTTTTTAAACTAGCAGGGCAGGAACATTTTTCGTTGTGCAGAACCAAATCAAGTTTTGGGGCCATCAGGCAAAACTGGTCCCCTCCTCTAACTGTCAGTGATACCCTATATCAAATCATTGGGTCAACCCCAGAATTCCCTCAGGTTTCCAAACTCGCTGGCCAAGTGGGTGCTGCCCAGAGCAACTGGAGATAACACTGGAGAGGGAATGGAATGAAAGGAACACAGGTTGTACAGGTTTTTTGAAAACTGTCTTGGACATACATCTAAGGTTGATTTGAATTTTAATTAAGTCTCACTTAAAGGCTCTCTGGGGTTTTTAAAAATTAAAGAGCTTTTAAGATATAATATTGCATGCCCTGCTTTAAAACCTAGACAGTGATAAAAGCTTAAAACTGACGCAATCACCATGCTAATCACAATATTCCATGCAAAAGTTCTCCAATGGAAGGGATGTAACATTACATGGTCATTCATTTCTTTTCTTGCCTCTTAATGCAATGAAAGGTTATTATGTTTTGTCATGTTCTTAACTGTCTTGTTCCAAATATAGGCTTTTGATCTGGGTGGTATGTTGTGCATCTCAATAAATATTTTTCTTTGCATTAATTCACAATAATCCACGTTTATTCCCCGAAAGTCCATTTGGAGGTAGAAAAAGGTGAGATTTATGAAAACAAATGTTCAAAATCTCCACATACTTAAAAACATCCTAAAACTTCATGGATTTGTCTGTGGTTCCCAATTCTGAAAGCACATATAAATTATAGCATTTTTGTTATTTCCTTATGTTTACATGAAGACAAAATCTAATAGATATTAAATCGTGTTAACAAAAAACAATTTTTTTCTGAGACAGGGTCTCACTTTATCACCCAGGCTGGAGTGCAGTGGCGCAATCTCAACTCATAGCAGCCTCCACCTCCCTGTTCAAGTGATCCTCCTGCCCCAACCCACAAAGTAGCTGAGACTACAGGTACTTGCCACTATGCCCATCTAATTTTTGTTTGTTTTTTGTAGAGACAGAGTTTCGTCACTTTGCCCAAGATGGTCTCGAACTCCTGACCTCAAGTAATCTGGCCTCACCCCACGCTACCCCACCCCTCCGCCACGGCCTCCCAAAGTGCTGGGATTACAGGTGTGAGCCACTGCACCTGGCCTGAAAACAATTTAAGGTGAGCATGTGAGCTTTTCCCTCCACCTGTTTGGTGTGCTAATTAAGTCACTTAAAGCTGCTTGTGTTTTACCATGTCCGTTCTTAATCCCATGTCTCAAACATTTAGTTAATCATGCAACTAAACTTAACTAGCAGTTATAATCACAATTATCTGAGCATTGTTTATTGTGAATAGGTATTTTCGGTTACTAAAACCAAAGGTCTTAACTAAAAACATCCCCATATTCTTGATTATTTGGATAATTAGGGGCTAGAGTTGGTGTTCTCAGTGCCATAAACCACAACGTATTGCATATCCCTAAAGCACTTGGTGGGATGCTTTGGGTACTACAGGATTTTGTGAGTTTTCCAAAATATGTATCAACTACAAAGATGACAGTTAATTTAATTGATAACTTGAACTGTCCATTTTTCTGTTGTCCTACAATCTCTATATTAGAATTCAAAAATATTAAAGAGTAAAACAGAAATGATAAATGATGTGTCTTCTGAAATTTCTAAAAAATGCAATTTTCAAATGGCCTATGAAAATTAGATCCGTTATCTTATAAAACGCTGTAGCAGTAGGATATATATACTAAATAACCTTTCCAATATTTTTTATTTGTTTTGTAAATAGAATAAGTCCGTAGTGAGACTCTTTAAACCTAGTTATTAACTTACGTTCAGGACTATTTCATTAGGAAGCTTTTCTTCTCATTTTGGCTATTTTTGATCCAAGAAACCAGGTCAAATACATAGTTTCTTGAATAATTTCTAGAATGAAAACTGTTGAGAAGTCTTTATACATATATTCTGAGTTTAGAGCATTAAAATTATAGTAAGGTTGGATGTGGTGCCTCGTGTCTGTAATCTTAAGTGCTTCAGGAAGCTAAAGTGGGAGGATCCCTTGAGTCCAGGAGTTCAAGACCAGCCTGGGCAACATAGCAAGATGCCATCTCTTAAAAAAAAGAAAAAAAAATTTTTTTTGTTGTTGTTGTTGTTTTAATTAGCTGGGCATGGTGGCATGTACCTGCAGTCCTAGCTACTTTGGAGGCTGAGGTAGGAGGATTGCTTGCCTCCAGGAACTCAAAGGTGCAGTGAGCTATGATCATACCACTGCACTCCAGCCTGGGCAACAGAGTGAGATCCTGTCTCTAAAAAAAAAAAAAAAAGGTTGTATTAAAAACCCAGTCTATGATGCAAAGTATGTTATTCTATACGTACAGGTGTGTAGCCTACACTCTGCATTATGGGCAAAATTATGTTGCATATGAAGCATGAAACGGTGAGTAGCAAATTCATCTAGCTATGGCCTCAGTAAATACACTCCTTTGTTTAGCTTATCAGTCATCACTAAAAACATTTATTAAAGACCTTCAATATATGGATCCTTTTCTCAACAAGTTTAAGATGTAGAAAAATATTACAGAAGATGATACAAAGTTATTGCTAGTCACATATATTATGATTATTTGTATAGAAATTCCAAAATGGAAAAGTAGAAAACAGATTTTTTCAAAGTCTTTTCTAACTTTAGTTCATAGATTCTTTAATTCCTATAGGAACACAAGATAATATATTACAAATATATAATAACAAGATCAACAAAGACACACCTGTGAAAAGAAGCCAACTGCCTAGAAAATAAAGGCAGCCCCAGAGCCCACTACTCGCCCAGGCTTCTTCCAAGATTAGGTACCTAATTTTGCATTTGTAATTTTGTATTCATTTTCTTTAAGAAAACCCCCCAAAATCACATAAGTGTTAGGCCCCTCAGAACCTGGATCTGCTCCAGTGGGGAGTAAACCATGTGTGACTTGCATAAAATGAATACAATACTTGGCTGAGCTTTTTTGAAAAACTATAACCAGGGAGATATACCAGGTTCCTGGATGACAAAATTTACTATTAAAATGTCAAGTCTCTTGAAGTTTAACTGAGGGTTTCATGCAAGCACAATGAATATTCCAACAGTATTTAGAAAACATAACAAAACTTTGGAAAAAGCTGGGAAACATCTGGAAAAAATAAGAGTCACTAAGAAATGTTTGAAAAAGATGATTAATTAAATATGAGGTGCTGGGTTGAAGGAAATATGGCTGTTATCCTGGGTACAAAACATATTCTAAACCTTCAATAATTTAAACAATGTGGTCCTGGTGCAGGAATAGGCATGCTGACCAAAACAGACATTAGAACATGTAAAAAAATTAATAATCAATAAACGAGGCAATATCAAGACAAATTCAGCAGGGAAGAGAGGAAGTGTTAAGAAAAATGGTAATGGTACAACTGGTTAGATAATTGGGAGTAAAAATCCATTTTGATGTTAGTCTTATACCATCTACCCAAATAACCTACATAAAGGAATGAAATATTTTAAAAGATTAAATTATACAAAAATTACAAGAAAATATACATTAATATGATTCAAACTCCACAGAGGAATAGGTGTTTTGGTTTTTTGTTTTTCTTTTCTTTTTTTTTTTTTTTTTTTTGAGACAAGGACTTGCTCTGTCATCCAGGCTGGAGTGTAGTGGCACTGTCATGGTTCACTGCTGCTGCAACCTCCTGGGCTCAAGCAATCCTTCCTCCTCAGCCTCCTGAGTAGCTGGGACTACAGGCATGCATCACCTTGCCCAGCCAAGGAATGGTTTTTTAAAAAGCTTAGTAACAATGAAACAAGTTACAAAATAAAATATTGACAGAACTGACAATGTAGAACTGAAAAATATTTGCACACAAAATTCATTACCCAAATCAAAGGCAAGCGATATATGGGGATTAAAATACTTTCTGCAAGTATACAAGGTTAACATTGACCTTATATAAAGAGCTCATACAAATCTATAAGAACAGCACCAAGACACCAATAGATTAACATGCATAAAAGCAGGTATGAACACTGGCAATTCCTCAAAATACTCAGCATGGAGTCAACATAGGACCCACCAACTGCACTCCTAGGTGTAGGCCCAAGACAAATGAAAATGTGTCCACCCCAAAACTTCTACATAAATGTTCATAGAAGCATTATTTATAACAGTCAAAAAGTAGAAACTCCGATATCCATCAACTGATAAGCTGATAAAATGAGTTATATCTGTACAACAAAATGTTACTAGACAATCAAGAAGAAAGCACTGTTTCAAGCTACAGTATGGTTGCCTCTTGAAAACGTACGATACGTGAAAGAAGGCAGTCACAAAAGATCATATGTTGTGCGATTCCATTTATATAAAATATCCAGAATAAGTAGACATATAGAGACAGAAAATAGAGATAAGTGTTTGCCTAGGTCTGTAAAGGGGTTTGGGGGGAAATAAGGGGTGACTGATAATAGGTACATGATTCCTTGTTGGAGTGATGAAAATATTGTAAAATTAACTGTGGTGATGGTTGCACAACCCTATGAATATACTAAAAAATCATTTAACTGTTTGCTTTAAATGGGCGAATTGTATGGTGTGTGAGTTATATCAATACACAATGTGTAATATATTATCACAATACTATCTATATGATATCACTGTACATTATAAATAGCTTTATTATAAGATGCTTTTTTAAAGTATGCCCAGCCAAATCACAGAAGAAAGCAAGTTAACAAACCTGAGGAAATTATCAGCATTGCTAATAACCAAAGAAATACAAATTAAAGCAATAAGGAGATAGTATTAATATTTTTCTCAAAATAACTAAAAAATAGTTTTGACAATTCTCACTGCTGCTACAAGTATGGCAAAACAGACATTCTCATATATAGCCATTGGGAGTGCAAATTAACACCACCTTTTTTGAAGGCAGTTTAGCAACAGATATTAAGAACTTTCAATATAGTAATACTCTGCCTCAGTGGTGTAGCTTATAAAAACATAACACAAGAAATTCCTCCTAAATATGAAAGGGAAAAATCTTTATATACAAAAACCCTCATTTCAGCATTATATATGACCATGAAGAAATGAAACATCTTAAATGTTTAGTGATAGTGGAACAGTTAAGTATGCTGTGGTATATGTACTAGATGAAATATTACACAACAGGGAAAGATGCATTACATATTAATATGGGAAAATTATTACAAGATATCAAGAGAAAATGACAGCACAAAATTATATGCATAATACTGTTAGAACTACGTTTAACTATTTTCTTCTTTTTTATATTTTCAAATTATCTTTAATAAACTACACTTAAATTTTTCTCAATATCTAAGAAAAATAAAACAGTAACAACATGTAAAGCACTATATGATGTGTGGTTTATGCCATAATGAGTACCAGATATTCAGAGAAGAGTTTCAAACTCAGTGTGTCAATATTTTATCTGCAGATGACTGTGCTTCTATGATTTTTTTTTACCCCAATAAAAGTCATTTGGTGAAATCCAATTTAGGAACACCTCATCTGGCATGTACAAACAAATTACCAAAAAAAAAAAAAAAAAAAAAAACAAATTAGTGATAACGTACCCCTTAATCCATATATGTGATGTATTTTTCCTTCACTCTTTATTCTACAACTATATTTACAGTAAACATTTAATCTTCAAACTGTTTCAATCTAGATTTGTTAAATATTTTAAAACTAAAGATAATATATAACCTACTTTGAATTATCACCAATAGACTCAAACAGGGCAACAATCTCTTTAAGGAAAACAAGCTACTTACATCAAAATGAGAATACTTTCTACTCTTTTGAAAAAATATCTAGGTGGCAACATTCTAGGTACAACAGGTAGTTTATTTGTGGTTTTATTTCAAAAACTTAGAATATTTGTTTGAAATATATAATTCTCATCATTGGTAGTTTGGCACACAAAACTCTTCTAAAAATATAGGTTAGACATATACAATGAAGACTGAGGAAGGACAGGATTTTAGTGAAAAGTTGCAATAATTTATAAATTGTGCTAATACAATTAAACAGAGTATAAATCTTCAGAAATTTTAACTTGATTTTCTTTTTTTTTTTTTTTTGAGACGGAGTCTTGCTCTGTCTCCCAGGCTGGAGTGCAGTGGCGCGATCTGGGCTCACTGCAAGCTCCGCCTCCCGGGTTCCCGCCATTCTCCTGCCTCAGCCTCTCCGAGTAGCTGGGACTACAGGCGCCCGCCTCTGCGCCCGGCTAATTTTTTATATTTTTAGTAGAGACGGGGTTTCACCGTGGTCTCGATCTGCTGACCTCGTGATCCGCCCGCCTCGGCCTCCCAAAGTGCTGGGATTACAAGCGTGAGCCACCGCGCCCGGCCAACTTGATTTTCAAAACACTGGAAGTTTAATCAAGAATCATGAGTACTTCTTGCCCTATGGCCACTCCATCTCCGTTTTGCCAAAATCCACATAATCAAAATATCGTATGATTTTCCTTAAGTCTATTTTATTGAGATCAAAAACTAAGTAAGTACACTTGAGCTTCAAGTCTAAAACACAAAACTTGTGCGCTGCATCATTTTACCTTGACTCAGCCAATCAGAATGAATGTTGCCTGGGAAACCCTCTCATGCTTATTACAATAACAATTCTGTTGCTTGATTTTTAAAGCAATAAATACATACTCAGAAATTATTTATATATATGTATTATATATATATATTTTTTTTTTGTTTTGAGACAGAGTCTCGCTCTGTCGTTCAGGCTGGAGTGCAGTGGTGCGATCTTGACTCACTGCAACCTTCACCTCCTGGGTTCAAGTGATTCTCCTGCCTCAGCCTCCTGAGTATCTGAGATTACAGGTGCGTGCCACTACGCCCAGCTAATTTTTCTATTTTTAGTAGAGCAAAAGTTTAGCAAAAACTTATCATCCTGGTTGCTTTTCCCTGATCAGTATGTGAAGGCACAAAGGAATAAACAGAACTGCTTCACTTTTATACTGTTCTCATATTCATTTCTTATGTGCCAAGAACTTTGGTAATATAAAGAAAGACAAAGAGGAAAAAACATATCCTCTGCTTTTTCTGTATATCCCGCACACCATGCATTTCATTACACACCAATGTGCTTGTCAGATTCAACTGCATTGTTATTTTTTATCTTCCTTGGTATATGCAAGAAAAATGGAAACAAAACTTAATGGAAAACAGAAAACTGTAACAAATGACAAAAGCAGATACTACGTTGGCTACATTGTCTGACTACACCATGATATAACCATAAATTCATAAAATTAACTTTGGAAAAAACAACCACTTAAAAAAGGTTAAATATTAAGTCTCTCCTAAATAACTTCTAAGTCAAAAAGCAGCAACAAATACAGACTATTTAGAAAATAATGTAAAGAGGAATAACTAAGTGTATTAGTCTGTTTTCACACTGCTGTAAATATACTACCCGATACTGAGTAATTTATAAGGAAAGGAGGTTTAAGTGACTCACAGTTCCGCATGGCTGGGAAGGCCTCAGGAAACTACAATCATGGCCGAAGGAGAAGCAAGCACCGTCCTCACAAAGCAGCAGGAGCTAGAGAAAGAGCAAGGGCAGGGGGAACTGCCAGATGCTTTTAAACCATCAGATCTCATGAGAACTCACTCGCCATCACGAGAACTGCATGAGGGAAATCCACCCCCATGATCCAATCACCTCCTACCAGTCTCTGCCTCAACAGTTGGGATTACAATTCAAGATGAGATTTAGGTGGACACAGCCAAACCATGTAACTGCATAGCAAAATCTCTGTCGTTTAAATATACATCTTAATGACTTTGCTGTTTTTTAAAAAATTAAAGTATACAAACCAAATGTCTAACAAAAAAGAAAAAAACAACAACAATGACCTAAAAAGACAGGAAGAAATAATACATATAAATACATATAAAAGAATAATACATATAAAAGGAAAAATAATAAGAAAAGAAACCACTCCTAGGAGTGCCATGGATACTATGGCCCCTCACCCAGTCCCCCTTCAGGTTCAAGGCTGTTGCTGGGAGTAATTATTGGCTGTTGATGGCTCACAGCTGAATCCATTTTCTGGAATTGACCTTGGTTAAAGGAAGTTGCCTCAATACATTTATGTCTCTTCTTCAAGGGTAGCCCACAATCCAATGACTGGATTCAATGCAGGGATTCAAAGACCCAGCCCTGGTGCCTTGGATTGGTACATCTCTGAATGCTCTTTCAGCCTCAATGCTCCCCTGGAGCCAGCTGAGGCTACTGATGCAGCTGCATCTCAGTTTGGCTTTTTCCTCTGCTCACTACTATTTTCTCCCTGGCTTCCTCAAAGGAGTTGTTTCTGAGAGCACTCTTCAATAAACTACGTGCAAATCTCATAGTCTCAGGGCATCTGACCTGCAGCAGCTAGTGCTGGAAGTGATCCTAGGAAAGTGGCTTTAAAATGAGATTGCAGGCGCAGCCAGATCACCCACTGGCAGGCAGGTACTGAAGACCCATCACTGGGGATAGATGGAGCATGGATACCTCTGGCATGAGACAGTGGTGCAAGTATTAAAACATTCCCGGTGTGAGCTGGCGTTGGATACCAGTAAAAGGGAATGCACTGGCAGGTGCAGTATCTTAGGATTTTGAGAGCTAGAGAAAGTGGTAATTACAAGGATTAGGGAATTGGCTGCTGCTGACAACAGTGGATGCCCTAGAGGAAGACAACGAAAGGCTGAGGTTAATTAATCACCAATTAAAGGCAAGCAGGAAAGTCAGACGGCCTCTTCCACACCATATAAAGACATTCTCATCTTCTATGAGCCAACACCAAAAGGGGCTAAGAATCAAGCCCAAGCCTCGACAATAAGAGTAACAGAGCTTCAGAAGAGGTTGAATAAGGAGAGGGCCTGTTGAGAAGAAGTTGACCTTAAGGCATGGCATGGGGGCATCCTGAATTCCCACATTCTCCCAGACTCTGGGCCTATAGAAGTGGCCCACTTCATCCTGTCAAAGGCCTGCACTGCCCGCTTGCTTAAGATGATGCAGTCATCTGCCTTGCAAGGCCACAGGCATTCCTTTCAGATCCACTTCTACCTCCTCTTTGAGCCATCAGATAAATGAGTAGGGTTGAGTCATAACGTGAGCCAGCCTGCTGAGAGAGGGAAGAGATGATGCTCTCAAAAGGAGACGTAGGACTGAGCTGACATATACCATCACAAACCAAGACAGGATATTTGGTGTTGGATCAAAGTGAGTAGAAGATAAGGCTGGATAAAGGAGGGTCAATCAAGACAGAGCATTGTCCTGTGAAACAGGATTTAACCCTGACAAGCAACCTAGGAGTTGGTGACAACACACTACAAGATCTTAGAAGCTTGTAGAAAACATGGCCACATTATGTGAGAGGAAGTGCTGGAACTTCCATGGCAGACAGGAAAATAAAGAATCAAAAGGTTAGGAAAATGGTCTAGAGTGAATATACCCTGTTGAGCGCCAGAAAACCCACTCACCAATGATAGACTGTGGGAGGGGCCAGAGGACACTGTTTAATAAAGCAATAAAGTCATCAGGATGAGGGGCACCAGTATCTCTGTGAAGGTCAGTGTGGCTGTCCCTGTGGCCTTGGGCTGATATTGGGGATACTGGTACAGAACTGGGCTCCCTGATAACAATGGGGATGATAGTGTCCTGCAGTGATAAGGGCAGATTGTGGGCTATTATTCTAATGGCTGGCAAGTTTGGATTGAAAGAGGGAGAGGTGTCTGACTCACAGAGATGTGAAGTTGGTTAATGGAACATAGCATCTGCAGGGACATCTTGGATGAGCAGCCAATAAGCATATTACTCAAATTACACAATCAGGATAAATTGAGGCCAAGAGTGGTGGCTCGCGTCTGTAATCCCAACACTTTGGGAGGCCGAGGCAGGAGGATTGTTTCGAGATCAGCCCAGGAAATGTAGTAAGACCCCCTGCATCCCTACAGAAAATTTAAAAATTATCCAGGCATGGTGGCATGCATCTGTACTCCAAGCTACTTGGGAGGCTGAGGTAGGAAGATCACTTGAGCTCAGGAGTTTGAGACTGCCACAAGCCATGACGATGCACGCCACTGAACTTCAGCCTGGCCCACAGAGTGAGATCCCCGTCTCCAAAAAGAAAAGAAAAATCAACCATAGATCTTCAGGAGATTGAGACCAATCACCCCAATAAAAATGACCATATTCTGCTTCATTTCTGGATCCGAGCCACTACTCAGGCTAGGAACTCGTTAACTGAAGGATAGACCAGGTCCCAGGAAGAATTCTATCACCCACAGCAAGTATGTATGATAGATTCCCCCAGTCCTTTTTCCAAAGGACATATAGCCATTTGTATGGGTGAACTGGGGGAAGAGGAATTCCTGACATTTCAAGGGTTTGAATTCACATTGATACTAAAGGATCCAAAGTGCCATAGTTAGAGTGGGCACATTCACAGGCCAGGTAATAAATGCAGTCCTGGGTTCAACACCAGCTTGGGCAACATAGGGAGTCCTTGACTCTACAAAAAATTTAAAAAATAGCTGGGCATGGTGGCACACACCTGTGGTCCCAGCTACTTAGGAGGCTGCGGTGGGAAGATCACTTGGGCTCAGGAGGTCAAGGCTGCAGTGAATTATGATCGTGCCACTGCTCTCCAGCCTGGGCGACAGAGCAAGACCCGATCTCAAACCAAATAATAAAAAAATTGAAAACTTTTAAAAACCAAGACATATGATAAACAAAATGATTGTTGTTTTTACTCACTGAGTTTTATAGTGGTTTATTATGCAACAACAGATAATAACACAGAACTTGGCATTTGGAAATGGTGTCTGCCTTAAGAAAAACTTGCAGCCTTACCTTTGGGACCAGGTGGTAAGCAGGAGATGGAAGTCCTTAAAGAGCCCATTATTGAAGGCTTAAAAGACAGTAATGAAATAGCTATTGGAGGCTGAAGGAAAGGGGACATATTATAATTTATTAACAGGAGGTACAAACCCCACAGAAGACAGTCGTGAAACTGTCATCTGCAGGAACGCGGAAAACAGAAAACGTACATAAGGAACTCATAGTTCTGGCTGAGGATATTTATAGGCACACTATTGTAAGTACTAATTGTTTTTATTTCGCTTTGTTTTTGTTTTTAGCTGCCTATGAAAAGTACATGAGGAGTAGAATAGAAAAACAAGAGAAATGTACAGTTTTAAAGCGAAATTTAGGGGAAATATAAAGGAATCAGGATTTGGTTTGGTACCCCTTTGTGGGATGACCCTCTATTGAAATTTGTGTGACGTTTTCATTGTGAATAGAGTGGGAATATAAATTTTTGGAAGGAAGACCACAGAGGTGAAGAGCTACATCCTATCAAGGGTACATACCATCAACATGACTTATCACTGTTGATGTTGATCTTGATCACCTGGCTGAGATAGTACTTGTCAGATTTCTTCACTTAAAGTTATTCTTTTCTCCCTTCCAAACTGAACCCTTTGGAAGGAAGTCACTTAAGGAGTCAGGAGTTGTGCTTCTCTTCCTTAAGGGTTCACTTTTCTTTTCTTTCTTTCTTTCTTTTTTTTTTTTTTTTGTAGAGACAGGGTCTATGTTGCCCACGCCAGTCTTGAACTCCTGGCGTCAACTGATCCTCCCGCCTTGGCCTCCCAAAGTGCTGGAACTACAGGTGTGAGCCACTGGGCCTGGCCTTCAACTTTCTTTTTAATTAAATGTGCTTAAATCTGTTTGTGGGTTCTGAATTTTTTCCATTGGTCTGCTTATCTATCCTTGCTTCAATATCACACTGTCTTATATAAGGGGGAAAAATCCCCTCAAAATAATTTATATTTTCATTTTTAATTGTGATAAAATATACATAACATGAAATGTACATCTTAGCCATTTTTAAGTGTAGAGCTCAGTAGAATTAGTACATTCATGCTGTTGTACAACCAGTTGCTAGAACTCTTTTGATATTAGAAAACTGAAACTCTATACTCATTCAAAAACAACTCTCCATTTCTCCTTTTCCCCAGCCACTGGCAACCACCATTCTACTTTCTATCTCTATGAATTTAACTATTCTATGTACCTGATGCAAGCAGAATTATACAATTCATACAAATCATCAATTTGTCTTTTGTGAGTGATATATTTCACGTAAGCATAACATCTTCAAGATCCCTCTATGTTGTAGCATTGTCAGAATTTCCCTCCTATTAAGGCTGAATAATGTTCCATTGTGTGTGTGTCTGTGTGTTTATCACATTTTGTTTATTCATTCATCATTTACCAAGTTTCTATGGGCACCTGGGTTGCTTCTACCTTGTGGGTATTGTGAATAACGCTGCCATGAACATGAGTGTACAAATATCTCTTCAAGGTTCTGTCTTCAGTTCCTTTGGGTATATGCTCAAAAGTGGAATTACTGAATCATGTGACAATTCCATTTTAAATTTTTTGAGGAGTCGCCTGCTGCTTTCCTATGATAGCCATATAATTTTAAGTTCCCATCAACAGTGCACAAAGGTTCCAATTTCCCCACATCCTCACCAACACTTGTTATTTTATGGGTTTTTTTGGATAACAACCATACTAATGTGTGTGAGGTGGTATCTCACTGTAGTTTTGATTTGCATTTCCCTAGCGCTAATGATGTTGAGTATTTTTCATGTGCTTATTGGCCATTTGCACATCTTCTTATGGAAATGTCAACTCCAGCCCTTTGGCCATTTTTTAATTGGGCTGTTTAGTTTTATATGGTTGTTGAATTGTAGGAGCTCCTTCTATATTCTAGATATTACATCTTTATCAGATACATAGTTTGTGAATATTTTCTCTCATCTTGGGAATTACCTTTCCACTCTTTTGATAGTATTCTTTGATGCACAGAAGTTTTAAATTTTGATGTAGTCTATTATCTATGTTTTCTTTTATTGCTTGTGTTTTTAGTGTCATATCTACGCTAACAAATACATAAATCATTGTCAAATCCAATGCTATGAAGCTTCCCCCTATATTTTAGGAGTTTTATAGTTGTAGGTCTTATATTGAGGTCTGTAATACATTTTGAGTTAATTTTTGCATATGGTATAAAACAATGGTCCAACTTCATTTTTTGTATGTGGATGTTCAGTTTTCCTACAACATTTGTTGAAAAGAATATCCTTTCCCTATTGAATAATCCCAGCACTTTTATTGAAAGTCATTTTATTGTATATTTAGGGATTTATTTCTGCGCTCTCTAGTCTTCCTTAATACAATTTGTGATGGTTAATTTTATGTATCAACTCAACTGAACCACAGGTATTTGGTAACACAGTATTCCTGGGTGTGTCTGTGAGGGTGTTTTTGGATGAGTTTACCATGTAAACTGGTAGACTGAGTAAACAGATTCCCCCACCAATGTGGACAGGCCTTGTCCAGTCAGCTCAGATTCAAACTGGAACTAAACTATTGGCTCTCCTGGGTCTTCAGTTTGCCAACTGTAGATCTTGGACTTCTCAGCCTTTCTAATCACTCGAGCCATTTCCTTAGAGGAAATATATACTGTTCCTGTTTCTTTGGGGAACTCAAACAAATACATAAATTTTAAGATAGAAAAACAGCATTCAAAATTGCATATAGAGTATGAGTTCAGGTATTTTTATATTAGAAAAAAGTTAACAAATTAAAGCAATACATATTTGTTGTAGATAACTTGGGAGGTAAAGTGTAAAAAAGAAAAAAAATCAGATCCTCTCATTTTGATGTATTTCACTCACTATCAAGAAATATTTATAGATCACCTACGTAAGTAATTCAGTCTTATTACAAAATAGGATTATGCTTTTTGGACAGTTTTGTATCCAGCATTTTTTTTTTTGTGCTTAATGCCACATTTTAACATTGCCCAAAGGCATTATTTCTGAAGAACACTATATAAATGTCTGTATAAATACTTTTTATATATTCTATTATCTAAAGAATATACCACAATGTATTTCACTATTTCCATTAGTGTTTGATATTTTCTCTTGTTTATAGTTTCTCACTATTTTAAGTAATGTTGCAATAAATATAATTGTACTGAAATTTTTATAGATATTTATTATTATAACCTTAGGCATATACCACTTTAATAATAACAACGAATAATTTTGTTTGAACAAAGAAAGTACAACTTTTCTTGAGATTCTTGTACACTGATCCTTTCTTGAATGCCTTTCCTCAGTAGTATTTCTGGACCTTCCACAACTTTAAATATAGCTTTTTTCATATAGCTCTAGATTTTCCTCTTTTTTTTATAGTTTCAAAATGACAGGACATTGCTTTCCTCCAATAGACAGCTCTAGATTAAAATTCTTAAGATTTTTTGGTTATATTATTTGAGAAATTATTGAGTTCTCTTCTCCTACAGCAACTTTGAAGATCAAGTCTCATCTCGGTTTTAAAATTTACACTTTATTTCCAAAAATAAAATTGAGTTAATTTAAGTACCATAATCATTTCTAAAAGGTTGTTTTTGTTTTATATCTTTGATGGAAAGGGGTAAGAGTACTTTTTATTTGCTTATAGGCAAAATTAAACCCTTCAAGTAAACAGCAAATTTCTCGTATTTCCTGCCTTAATACCACAAATTTTTTCTTACCAAGTCTATCATAGATGGCTAGGTCATAAGTGAGTAGGCATGGAAAATTGATTTCTAATTTCTATTATTTTTTCTAATCACCATCTGTAATTATTCCTCTGATAGAGTGTTAAGGATTGAATGTTTCTGTCCCCGCCAAAACATATATTCTGAAGCCCCAATTCCCAATGTGATAGAAGCTGGAGATGGGGCTTTGGAGAAGTAATTAGTGTTACATGAGGTGATGAGGCTGTGGCTCTCATGACTGGATCAGTGTCCTTATGAGTAGAATATCAGAGAGCTAGACATTCCTCTCCCAGGTGCATGCACAAAAAAAAGGGTCACGTGAGCACAGAGCAAGATGGCAGCTTCCCGCAGGCGAAGAGAAGAGTCAGCAGAATAAAACCTACCTTGCTGGCACCTTGATCTCGGATTTTTCAGCCTTTAGAACTGTGAGAAATAAATTTTGTCTGTTGTTTAACCCACCCAGTCTGTGGTGTTTTTTTTATTGTAGGCTGAGCAGAGCAGACTAAGACACAGGATTTAGTCATAAATTTATTTTTCAATACTGATCGACGACAAGTTAAAAATTCACATTTTAACCTAATAATCTGCACGTTTACAGTTTAAAACTTACATTTTGGTGACTGGTAAAAAAAACATAAAGGGGGTTCTGGGATGTTGGTAATTGTTTACAAAGATGTGCTAACTTTGTAAAAATGTATTCAGTTGTACTCAATAATTTGTGTACATTTCTGTAAGTATTTATGCTTATTCGAAAAGTTCCCTTTTCAATCATATTTCAAACAATTAAAATATTAAGATTTTTCTTAAAAATGTAGGCCTTAAAAATAACTTAAGATTTAAGTATTTGGTGTGATCTATAGACATAGTTTATTCTCACCCTATTACTGTAAGCTCAACACTTATTTTCGACGTGTAAAAACATAAAATACACTGACATTACCAAAAGGGATCAACCCCAAGGACTTAAAATGAAATAATACAGTTGATAAAATTAACATTCTTACTTATTTAAAATGTTTCAAGTTCTTTAACTATTTTCTAGTTAAATGTATCATAGCTTATTCTACCCTCAATTCATTGCTATTTTCAGTTGTAGCTATAAATTGAAGAACATTTTAGGCCCTGTGTCCATCAAAATTCAGAGAAATAAAAGTTCATATTTGCATTATTCATTATCATGTATTATGCATGCAGAAACAGAGCAGTTCGGTTTCTTGAGGCTTTTTTTTCTAAACTTTGCATTGCACGACATCAGACACAAGTGTTAGAAATGAAAGCAGAGACACGTTAAACCAACCATGTGGCTTCCTCCTAGCCTCCATTACGGTCTGAAGAAACACTTGCATTATGAAAATACTTTAAATGAATGACTTCTATAACTTTTGTGACAGATCTTTAATTTTTATCTATTATCTGTTTTGTCCTTTTCTGAATTAGATGAATGGTACATTCTCTAATGAGTTTTTATTTTTAAATCATAGCAATTGGTTCACCTTTTATTATGTTACTTTAGTGAATTTCCCTCTGATTTTGTATACACAGTTTAAGTATACAACTCTATTAGCAATATTAGGAACATATTTACATACTCAAATATACAACATAGCCTTTTAAATGCTATTCAGCCTTTAATTAAAGCTTTAAATGATCTTGACATATATCTGGGTTTGGCTAGTATTATAGAGGACAGAAATTAAGGACAAAAAGATGCTCCTCAGAAATAGCATTTATTGCAACATCTACAACCATGACACATTGAAATTTTATAAGGCTGATGCATCCATAAATATTTATGCAATTCTTCCAAATTGTTGCCCACCTACCTTTTTTTTTTTTTTTTTTTTCTTGAGACAGGGTCTCACTCTGTCACCCACACTGGAGTGCAATGAAGTGATCACCATGCTGGGTTAATTTTCTATTTTGTGTAGAGATGGGGTCTCATTCTGTTGCCCAGGCTGGTCTCCAACTCCTGGGCTCAAGTCATCCTCCTGCCTTGGCTTCCCAAAGTGCTGAGAGTACCGGTGTCAGCCACCCACACTGGGACCCACCTATCTTACCTGCCTGCAAGAGCCAAGGAAATGGCCTAAGCACTTGTCCACATAATAACAGCAACTGCTTCTGCTTACATTAGAGAGGAGTTTTGCACTCAGTGAGGCACCTCCATACCCATTTAATTCTCCTTCATTTTCTGGTCTCTAAATCATATTAATACCCAAAATAAGGTGATATAGAATGTACTTAGAAATTTAAGATCAAATCTTAAACTGACACCTAGGCCCCTGGTCAAGTACAAATTCTAGTACTATCTCAGAAAAGTGTCCTGAAACAGGGGTCTACGTGGATGTCCCAATTCCCAAACATCAGCTTGGGGTCAAAGAATCCTTAGTCTCTAGACTCCATGGCCTGAATCTATCCTGAATCTATCTCCTTCCAGATTTTGCCTGTCTCTCTCTCTCATCTTGCCTTCTGTACCTAAATGCTAACAAATTGTTTCCCTAAGACAGATTCCCCAGGAAGACTTCATGTTCACACGCAGCTTTCATTTGAATAAAATTGAGCAGCCCAATGAATGCATAATTTAACAAGGCACTTTAGCACGCCATAAATGTTGTGTTGGTTTTTATTTTACCCCCTTTATGAGATTTGGAGCAAAATATTAACGAAACTTCATAAAAAACAATTCAAGTATCATTTTGGTTTTAAATTAACTAATTAGGTAGCTGTATTTTAGAGGAAGGAAGTTCCAAGAAGGCAGTACATCAGGGAGGAGCTTGGGCTTGGGCCTGACTACCCAGGTTCCAAACTCACTGTGACTTCAGGCAAATTACTCAGCTATTTACTCAGTCGCACTGTGCCTCAGTTGCCTCATCTGTACAATGGCAATAATAGGACCTGGAAGACTTATGAAGATTACATACCTTTCCCCACGAAAGCACTCAATAAAATTAGCCTTTATTAATATGTCGACTGAGCTGAAATTTAACGAATATAAAACAATATATCCACAGGAGTAAGATGTATTAGTTCTTACACTTTTCTTCAAAACTGTCTTTCAATTTTCTGTAGTCCAAGCCAAGACAATAATTATTATGATGAAACTATGATTATTTCTTAAAGTAATGAAATAAAAGGAAACTATTCTGAGAGGGCTTTGTATTTGGGGAAATAAAAGGTGGGGGACGTTGAAAGTAGAAAGTTGAAGCAAAGTATGGCAGCAGCTTCACTGTCAGTCTTTCTCATCATTCTTTTATTTTTCAGGTTTAAGTCATACTATTGTAAAAGAGGTTTTCTCCTTTTCTGCATTGATGGGAAGCGTTGCAGGCTTATTCTATTCTCTACTAAATTCAAGCGTTTTAGTAGAAAAAGTAAAATATAATATATATTCTTACAATATTGTCCACACGAAAGATTTACTACACAAAAATTATTTCTGAAGGCATTAATACCAGGAACAATTAATGTTTAAGTCGCAAACGGAGATGTTTACGCTGACAGGGAACAGACAAAAGGGCGTCCATGCTTCAACAAAATGTAAGAGTTTTCAGCTTGCAGCTTGAACTTGACACTGTTGAAATGCATGCATTTCGGTGGCCCCGTTACATTTCAGGCGTCACGAAGCCAAGCGAGACCAGCCTGGGCCGCGTTGCCAGTGTACGCGCGGGCCTCCGGGGACGCGCAGAGCTAGAGGGGCGGGTGCGCGCGGCAAACGGGCCCGCGCGGCCCCGCTCCGGCACCCTGGCGAGGCCTAGACCGCTGTGACGACCCCGGGGAAGGGCTAGCCGCGCTCACCTGCAGCCAGGAGAGGACAGCGAGGGACAGGAGGCCGCTCTGCACGGGCCGAAAGCGAAGGGCTCGCCGGCTGGCCGCGCGGTGTAAGGGTCGGTGGTTTCTCTGCTTGGTCCCTGGAAATCCACCCCAGCTTAGCCCGGAGGCCTGAACTCGATTTCTGCAAAACTTTCCGCGATCAGCTCCTAAAACAAGGGCGCGTCCCTGGGTGGGCTCGAACCACCAACCTTTCGGTTAACAGCCGAACGCGCTAACCGATTGCGCCACAGAGACTCCCTTGTCGCGTGTCCCTTCTGCCTCAGCCTTTATGAAGAATAATAAAGGCAGTGTGTGGCTGTTTCTGCTTTGTACTATCAGAACCAAGATGTTTTACTTCACGTTTCCAACCCTTTTAATTCTATTTTCCCCCTTTTAAGCATATCGAAAAATTATACAACAAAATCAAGCAGCATTGCAGATTGCAAAATGTATTAAAATACTGTTGCTTCCCCCCGCCAACTCCCATTTGCAACGTTGTATTTCAGGAAAATAACTATTTCTTATTAGTTTTCTTTCATGAGAAAATCAAAGCTTTCATCTTGTGAGCTGAGAAACTTTCTTTTTGTTTCAAACAATTTGCCCAGTGCTTCGTTCGCTAATCTCTTGTGATTTACTTGTGTAGTATTCCCAAGGTCATCTGAATTTTATTTATTTGGCTGCTTTATTTTTATATTCAGGAATTACTAAATGCACAGATGAAATCCCTATTTGTTTTGAACTAAATACAGTACAATGATTTCACACTAACATTTTGTTACTGGAAAGAAACATCAGGGAAAAAAAGCTACAGGAACATTCCTCAGTTCCAGTGCGTTGTAGTTCATTGCTAAATCTGCCCTCCTCCCTGGCATTAGCCTACACAGCCACATCGAAGCCATACCACTTAAAACACACATGTCGAGGGATAATTAAAACCCAATTTGAGGAAAGAGAAGTTAAAGAAGAAAAGGGAATGATTTATAACTAACTCCTGAAAATTTTTAGCACAGAAACACTGCAGGTAAACATGCTCCATTCCTATAAATACTTAAATGAAAATCGTTCCCTTTGTGTGAATGTTTCCTGGTGCCTTTTAAGGTACTCTTCTAAGTTCCAAACGCTCTTTTTCTCCCTTCTTCTCTCCTCAAATAATTGCGAGTTTCCACTTGAGAACGTGATGTTTAAATTTTTAACAGTCACTAAACTGCTCTGTATAGAATCCCTCCAAAAACAATCGCTACCATGATTTACAGACGTTGTAAGCGACGCATCTTAGTCCAATCAGCATTTTGAGTTCCCGTTGCATGGTAAGACAACTTAAATTGGCTTTGGAACCAATTAGAAGCCGAGGTCCCTGAAAGCGTTGAGATGTTAAACAGCTGTGAATTCACGCCAAGCTGCACCACGCCACTTTCAACAAACTTTTGGAAGTGCACTTGAAATTTTTGAATTTGAAAAAACAATCTAGGAAATGCTTCTACAGAGTGTATGAGAAGTCTCGTTTCATTAGACGATGCTGCTTTCTACTTGGTAATATTTTGTGTACCTGTTAACGGGAGCTACAACTATCAGGTACTGGCTTTTCTTCTCCAAATACCAAACTGAGTGTCCTTTCCTCTCTTGTTTTTGTGACTATCCAGTTAGAACAGACTGCAACTGGTGTACCTCATTGCCCTTTCATTCAATGTTTACTCTTCTGTTTAAAGTAATATTAGGAACAGTTCTACTCATGTAAATCTCTTCATCTCCAATATCTTTTCCTCACTTCAGTCATCATACTAGCATTTGACTTCTAACAAGAGAGATAATGAGAAACAGTTGATGAGAAAAACTAACTCAGAAAGGAATATTAACTCATTCTAGGCTAAAAAATTGTCTGTATAAGTACCACTATTGATTTTAAAACTGTCTTCAAGCCTGGTTCTGTAGTTTTTAACATTTTACATAAAATGGCTGTTTCCACCGTTACTTAGCTCTGCCTTTTTTTCCCTCTCCACTTGAAACTACTTCAAAGGAGCATATAAATATTTAAAATATTGAATGGACTCTGAACATTTTATTCCAATGGTATATATCAAACACATCTTTTATGCAGAATGACCACTAACAAAAATAAGGGAGAAGAATGCATTGTCATCTAAATCTTTGTGATTATCTCATCTTAGGCCATAATATTTATGTTCATTTTTTAAAGCCAAACTAAGCCCACTGGATTAATTTTAGAAACATAATCTTTTCTTAATTTTAAGATAACCCAAGATAAATGAGTCCTGTAGCTTCACGAGCACTTGGGTCTTTATAATTGCTAAAAGTAAAATGAACTAGGCATTTTGCCCCTTTTTTTGTATATTATACACAACTGAACTGCAAATTTACTTTTCCCAAGAATATGCCCTATCAATGAGGCTCATCTGTGCAGATTAATGGGCATATATATTTTATTTTCTTCTTGGAGAGGAAGAGAGAAAAGCAAGAACATCTGTGCAAATAGGATTCACCTGTCTTAACAGGCAAGCCACAATGGACCACACTGATCTATAGACCTTCCAGATACCATGAATCCAAGGCTTTCAGATAATATTCTTCCAGTTTCATCCCAAAAGCATAGGCAACTCATAGGGTTGGGGTTGCCATTAGCATGATTGTGCATGACCTGAATTGTTCTTCATTTCTGTATTTCAGAAGTATGGTGACGGAGTTGTTAAAAACAAAAAGTCCAGTTAAAAAAAAATTTTTTTAATAGCCGGGTATGGTGGCTCACACTTGTAATCCCAGCACTTTGGGAGGCTGAGGCAGGCGGGTCACCTGAGGTCTGGAGTTCAAGACCAGTTGGCCAACATGGTGAAACTCCGTCTTTACTAAAAATACAGAATTAGCCAGGTGTGGTGGCAGGGCGCCTGTAATCCCAGCTACTCGAGAGGCTGAGGCAGGAGAATCGCTTGAACCCGGAAGGTAGAGGTTCAGTGAGCCAGGATCGCACCATCGCACTCCAGCCTGGGCGACAAGAGCAAAAACTCCGTCTCAAAAAAAAAAAAAGAAAATAAAAAGTTTGGAATTGTTTTTTAAATCAAGTGAGTTACAGAAGTCATCCCAATAAATGGAAGACGGTGGCACCAGGAAATAAAAGACAACACTACACAGATGTCACTAAGAGCAAGAGGAGAACTATGAAACCAATTCTCAAAACAAATGCAAATCATATTTTACAACCGATTTATAAGTAAAAGTAAATCGAACCCTTTCAACCAGCCTCAAGCTTAAAACCACGTTTCCTACTCACCGAAAGTATCCTTCTCATATAAAACTGGAGGACTAAGGTCAGTTATGTTTAACAAGCCAAAAGGAGCATCACAGAAACTAGCATTCGACTGGGCATGGTGGCTCACAGCTGTAATCCTAGCACTTTGAGAGGCTGAGGCGGGAGGATAGCTTGAGACCAGGACTTGAAGACCTGCCGGGGCAACATAGGAAGACCCCATCTTTACAAAAAATCCAAAAATTAGCTGGGTGTGGTGGTGTGTGCCTGTAGTCCCAGCCACCTGAGAGGCTGAGGCAGGAGGATCACTTGAGGCTGGGGAGGTTGAGGTTGCAGCTGCAGTCAGCTGTGATTATGCCACTGCACTCCAGCCTGGGTGACAGAGCAATACCTTATCTCAAAAAAAAAAAAAAAAAAAAAAAAAAAAGGCAATCAGCAATAAGGTATACTAGCATATTTCTTTTTTGTTATTTTTTGAAGTTGTATCACTTAGTTGGAAAATCCTGTGGAATTACTCAGATAATTATCTCTAAAGAGACATGGTTTAAGAGAAAAGCTAAAGGGGGGCAAAATAATGCACCAATATTCTGCCTGGTGGGTTCAAACAAAAATTAATTTTTTTTTTTTTACTTCGTGAACCTCTCTTTTGTATATGGAAATACTTTCAAACCATTTTTATAGCTTTAATAATGCAGAGCTAAAATTTTAATCACTGCAGATCTCTTTAATAGAAGTGTTATTTGCAGACAGTATCAATGATGTCATCTGGGTCCAAACCAATAGAATCTTGGATCTAGCTAGAAATGGTTGGGGGGTGGAGGGGTGAGAAGGAGAAGAACTTTAACTTTCTTCAGTATACTGGGGAAACTTCTGCTGAAAGACCTTATGGTTATCTCAGTAAATTGGCTAAGTTGTATCTCATTTTCCATCTCCTGACAACAACGCTATTAGCAAGGGAGCCACGGTCTTCAATTTTCCGTGATGTGTTCACAGAAACAACTTGAGGCAACAGCTCTTTGCTATTCAATCGCTACAGTAAAAATGCTGATAAATTGGCAGTCCTGCCTATCTTTCTGAACTCAGCTACTAAAAATGAACATTAAAAATTTTAGAATAGATACAAATATCCTCTTGCCATTTCCTTCAAAATAATAAAGTAAGCAGGTGCCCAAGGAAGACTTGACTCCTCAGCAGTGACTGCTAGAGGTTGTGGGTAGGGAATAGGCCGGTCGAACAATCCACTGAGGAACTCAGAGACACAGGGGAGAGAAAAACAGTGTGGAATGAATTCAACAAGGTAGGCAGATGGAGGAGGAAGAGCACTAAATATTGTGTGATTCAGGGAAGTGCTCCTTTATTTCCTCCTCTATAAAATTAATAATATTTGCCCTACCTAATTAATAGGCCTATTAGAAAATAACGTGATTTATGTTTTTTCACCTCTAAAACGTTAGACAAATATGCCATTTAAAATTTTTAAACTCAGGCCAGACATGGTGACTCACACTTATAATCCAGGGTTTTGGGAGGCCAAGGTGGGAGGATTGCTTGAGGCCAGGGGTTCAAGACCAATCTGGACAACAGAGCAAGACCCTGTCTCTACAAAATAATAATAATAATAAAAAAATTAGCTGGGCTTGGTGGCACATGCCTGTTGTCTTAGCTACTTGGGGGGCTGAGGCAAGATGCTGGCTTGAGCCCAGGAGTTTGAGGTTACAGTGAGCTATGACCATACCACTGCACTCCAGCCTGGGCAACAGAACAAGCCCGTCTCTAAAACAAACAAAGTTAAAGATGAATAGTTCTGTTTAAAATAAATGAAAGAAAAAAAATCCTACTTCAGTCAGAGGGTACGATTTTGATTAAGGTAAAGAATCTAAGCCTCTTGCATTAAGGTAAAGATAAGTTATTCAGGAAAAGCCACCAGGCAGCATCACACACTTCCTAGTGGCCTCCAGGTGTTCCCAGCAGTGGCATAGAGGGCATGATATGAGGATGAAACCAGCCTGGGCAACATGGTGAAACCCCTTCTCTACCAAAAATACAAAAAGTTATCCAAGTGTGGTGGTGCATGCTTGTAGTCCCAGCTACTCCAGAGGCTGAGGTGGGAGGATCCCTTAGAGCCCAGGGAGACGGAGGTTGCAGTGAGACAAGATTGTGCCACTGCACTCCAGCCTAGGTGACAGAGTCAGACCTCATCCCAGAAAAAAAAAAAAAAAGATGAAAACACCGCTCTCCGTTTCCACAATTCCAGTAAAACTTCAGGTATGGGGGGTACAGACCAAATGCCCCAGAAATGGCTCCCTCCTTACTACCTTGAATTAAAGGCAACTAAGGAAGACAGTTGTTTCTAGTAAAAAGGTGGTACTCAGCGCACTGTTCATTCAACAAATAGTTGTTACATCATTATAATTTTGAAAACATATAAACATTATCTTTGGGATTTATAGATATGGGTGCTGATCTAGATTTTAAGCAAACTTGATATAAAACCCGTATTTAAAAAAAAAATGTTTTTGTAGAATTATGGAATGATTCACCTTGGAATAGTGTAAATAGCAAGTGCTCTTGTGTATTTACAGTATGATTCCACCAAAAGGATGATTTTAAAACATGAAATCACAGGAATCAAGTACTCGCCCAGTGCCTGGAATTTATGGGGTATAGAAAAAGTTGGTTTATTTTCCCTGTGGCTCTTTCAGGTCATTATTCCTCATCTAGCAGCCCAAGTTTCCTCTTCTTTTATTTCTTATCTGTGGCCAGTCGCATGGATTCGACCTTTGCAATGTCTCTCAACTTTAGCTTTGTCCTCTCATTCTCACCCCCATTCACACCACTCAATATTAATCCAATACATTCCACGTACCTGTTTCCCTGCCATAACCTAAACTCCAACAAATGTGTACCAAAAATAATACAGCATGATAGATAGCATATATAATGCACATTTACTGTTAGACCCTGTGCTAAACACGACACAGGCATCATTTTTCTCTCATCTACTCTGTAAGACAGGTACTATGTTATGTCCGTGGATAAGGAAATGATGGCTTACAATGATTTAAATTTTAACTTTAAATCTGTTTAAACTTCAAATAAGTAGCCCAAAGTACCACCTGCTCTGTCTTGCTTTTTTGTTCATCCCGCTACTTGGAACACCCACCCATCTATCTCACCTACTAAAATCTTATTCCTCCTTTAACTTTATCCTCATCCTCTATGAAAACTTTCCTGCTCTCACCAACTAGATGTAATCTTTCCTTCTTGTAAACCCTCTCCCACTTTTTACTTCTCCAAGTCTCACATTATATTATAACCATTTCTGTGCTTAATTCCCCCTTCTAATTTGTGTACTCCTTGAGGTTAGAAACATTATCCATCTTTAAACTTACTGTAGCACTTGACTTAGTCAATAACAAAATGTGTTGGATAATTGAAAATTGATAAGTGAAAAAAGCACTATATTAAATATTTTTTATGAAAAACCATTGCATTCGGCCGGGCATGGTGGCTCATGCCTATAATCCCAGCACTTTGGGAGGCTGAGGGGGGGCTGATCACCTGAGGTCAGGAGTTCGAGACCAGCCTGGCCAACATGGCGAAACCCCCATCTCTACTAAAAATACAAAAAATTAGCCAGGTGTGGTGATGCATGCCTGTAATCCCACCTACTCTGGAGGCTGAGGCAGGAGAATTACTTGAACCTGGGAGGCGGAGGTTGCAGTGAGCGGAGATCATGCCACTGCACTCCAGCCTTGGCAACAAACCAAGACTCCGTCTCAAAAAAAAGAAAAGAAAACCAGTGCACTTTACAGGTTCCTAATATGAAGCAGACCGAAAAATTGGCACAAGAGTTTATCAAGGGAGACTTTAGGAATCCCAAGTTGGTCAAAGAAAAGACTAATAAAAATCCAAATCAATTATTTTTTTTTTAAAAAACTTTTTAAATAAAGTTTTTAAATATTTAAAGTTCAAAGTACTGCTATTCCTAAAGGTGATTTTATAATAGCATCATTAAGACTAAAGTGATTTCTAGATTTATTCATTTAACAAACACTTTATACAACACTTTATGTTAGACACTGTTGAAAGTCATTTTCAAATATTTACTCATTTAAATTTCATAACAACCTGTGAGGTAGGTTTCAGTATTATTATCCCTCGTTTACAGGTAAGGAAATTTAGAAGTTATGTAACTTACTCATGATCACACAGCTAGTGACAGAGCAAGGAATCAAACCCAGGCATCCTTCTGTAGACTTCTCTCTAAACCACTGGGCCATACTGTTTCTATTTTTTTAAATTACAGAATAACTCTCATGTACTGTATAGTTAAATATTTTTAAACAATTTTGAAACTTTAAAAATCTTCCATTCATTTCAAATGTGTTAATTTTAACATAATTTCAGGCTTAAAAGTTGAAAAAATAGTACAAAGAATTCAACCAAATTCCCTAAATATTGTCGTTACTCTTTTGTCTTTCTCAATATGTACGATGTTTTTTTCTTGATCTGTTCTGATCTTTTTAATTAACTGTTGGATTTGGTTAGCTAATATTTTGTTGAGGATTTTTGCATCTATGTTCATCAGGGAGATTGGCCTGTAGTTTCCTTTATTTGTGTCTGTCCTTTTCTGGTTTTGGTATCGGGTAATGCTGTTCTCACAAAATGAGTTTGGAAGAATTCCAACCTCCTCAATTTTTTGGAACGGTTTGAAAAGATTGATATTAGTTTCTTTTTCTCTTTTTTTTCAGGAGTTTCACTCTGTCTCCCAGGCTGGAGTGCAACGGCATAATCTCAGCTCATTGCAACCTCCACCTCCCGGCTTCAAGCGATTCTCCTGCCTCAGCCTCTAGAGTAGCTGGGATTAAAGGCACCCACCACCATGCCCAGCTAAGTTTTTGTATTTTTAGTAGAGACAGGGTTTCACCATGTTGGTCAGGCTGGTCTCGAACTCCTGACCTCAAGTGATGTGCCGGCCTCAGCCTCCCAAAGTGCTGGGATTACAGGCATGAGCCACCGTGCCTGGCATGGTATTAGTTTCTTAAGTATTTGGTAAAATTCAGCAGTGCAGGCATCAGGTCCTGGGATATGAGGGAGACTTTTTGATAAAAGGCTTTTTATTACTGATTCAATCTTGTTACTTGCTGGTCTAGTAACGAGACCAACCTGCTATTGGATCTCCCTGATTCAATCTCGGTAGATTCAATGATTCAATCATGATTCTTCAAATGTATTCATGAAGAAATGAGAATGTTTAGATCTATTGGTCCATTCAGATTTTCTGTTTCTTCATGATTCAATCTTGGTAGGTTGTACGTGTCCAGGAATTTATCCATTTCTTTTAGATCTTCCCATTTTTGGTTTATAGTTGCTTATAAGTCTCATGATCCTTTTGTATTTCTGTGGTGTCAGTTGTAATATCTCCTTTTTCATCTCTGATTTTATTTATTTGAGTCTCCTCTTTTTTTTCTTAGTCTAGATAAAGGTTTGTCGATTTTATCTTTTCAAAAAACAACTCTTCATTTCAATTATCCTTTGTATTGTGGTTTTTAGTCTCTATCTTGTTTATTTCTGATCTAATCTTTGTTACCTTTCTCCTTCCATTAATTTTATGTTGAGTTTATTCTTGTTTTTCTAATTCCTTGAAATGCAAGGTTAGATTGTTTGAGATCTTTCAGTTTTTTTGATGAAGGTGTTTATGTTATAAATATACTCAGAACTGCTTTTGTTGTATTCTATAGGCTCTGGTATATTGTGATTCCATTTTCATTTGTCTCAAGAAATGTTTTAATTTCCTTTTTAATTTCTTCATTGACTCATTGGTTATTCAGGAGCACGTTGTTTAATTTTAATGTATTTGTAGAGTTTTCAAAGTTCTTCCTGTTATTGACTTCTAGTTTTATTTTACTGTAGTCAGAAGAGATACTTGATATAATTTCAATTCTTAGAAATTTGTTCAGACTTGTTTTATGGACAAACATATGAACTATCCTGGGGAAAGCTCCACGTGTTGATGAGAAGAATGTGTATTCTGCAGCTGTCGGGTGACATGTTCTACAGATGTCTGTTAGGTTCATTTGGTCTTTGGTGCAATTCAAGCTTGATGTTTCTTTGTTGATTGTTTTTGTCTGATAATCTGTCCATCACTGAAAGTTGGGTGTTGAAATCCTCTACTATTATTGTACTGCAATCTATCTCTCCCTTTAAGTCTAAGAGTATTTGCTTTATATATTTGGGTGCTTTTTTCATGATCTGTTTGAGAGTAAATTGCAGACATGATACCCTCTAAATACTTCAGTGTGTTTTCTAAAGTAATGTATTATTTTACATAACCACAGTACAGTTATCAAAGTAAGGATTTTTTTTTTTTTTTTTTGGTGGTGGGGACGAAGTTTTGCTTTGTCACCCAAGCTGGAGTGCAATGGCATGATCTTGGCTCACTGCAACCTCTGCCTCCCAGGCTCAAGCAATTCTCCTGTCTCAGCCTCCCAAGTAGGTGGGATTCCAGGTGTGTGCCACCATGCCTAGCTAATGTTTTTGTATTTTTAGTAGAGATGGGGTTGGTCTTGAACTCCTGACCTCAAGTGATACACCTGTCTCGGCCTCCCAAAGTGCTGGTATTACAGGCATGAGCCACTGTGCCTGGCCTAAAGTTAGGATCTTGACATGGATACAGCACTATTACAACTAGGTCCCAGTCCCAACTACAGACCTTCAGATTTCACTAGTTTTTCCCGTGAGTTCCTTTGTTAAAAAAAAAAAAAAATCCAAGACCATTATTTGCATTTAGTTGTCGTGTCCTTCAGTCTTCTTTAATCTATAACAATTCCTGGGTCTCTCTTTCTCTCTGTATCTCTCTTACTTACTATCATGATGTTGACATTTCTGAGGAGTACAGGCCAGTTATTTTGTAGAATGTCCCTAAACGTCAGGTTGTCTGGTGTTTCCTCATGATTAAATTCAGGTTAGGCACCTTTGCTACCTCTATTGAACACATTTAGCAAAGTGGATATTGCACCGTCAATCTGAACAATGGCAAAATGAAAAAGGAGGTTACAACAACCACAAAGAGATGTGTGATGCTAATCATGAGTTTGACAGAAGCAGAACTTCTCAGTATTCCTCAACTTCATACAATAAGAATAGTCCCAATTATTATAGTCAAATTAGTAATATTCTTGAAATAATAATTAAATTTTTTATTTTAAAATTCCCTAACTGTATCTCTTTTTCTCTCTCTCATATTCCAGGTACATATTCACCAGATATTTCTAATCTGCCATTTCATCTCCTGAGAAATACCCATCAGAAAGGAGAACAACTATTGTATAAAATTGGTTCTTATTCTTTGGTGAGATGGAGCCCTCAATGAATGGTCATTGAGTTTTGTGGTTTGAAAACCAACTCCTTTTACATTTGGTTATGAAAATCCAAGTTTTTCATACGTGTTAACCTCTTAGCAAGCTGATAAACCTGTATTTCTGAAACTGCAAAACTGAGACTCACAGGAAGCCACTGGGGTATATCAAACTTTACAAGTGTTCCTCCTCTTATCCTGGGTTGCCTCTCACAAAACAGTTCCTAAGCATGACCAATAAGACATAGGAAGCAGAGAATTTTTATAAATTTAGCACTGTCTAAATAATCACAAAGATCAAAAATCCTTTCAGAGTTGATAGAGGGTTAATGTATAATTCAGCAATTGACCTCAATAGAAACACTGTGCCACAGGCTTCCCTTTGGCAAAACCAGAAAAGAATTTGTGATTGTTTACTTAGAGAAAAAATATTTTCTTATGAGCTAAAGAGCCAAATACAACTGTCTATGGCATTTCCAAGAGAACCACTTTTCCCCTTCATGGCAGCTTCATCATGCTACCATATCTCCTTATCTAGAGAATATTTTAAAGACATTTTTAAAATTAAGAGTGTCAGTAACCAAAACACAAAGACTATAAATTGAATTAAGAGATGCCATGGTCCTACAGTCAAGAGATTTTTCATTATGGGAATTCTTGCATTTAAAGTAGAGGAATTTTAAATCCTTTGTCTAAGTCTACAGGATATAACAAATACATATTTTTTCTAAAATTAATAATTTGAAGGGTTTTGTATGAAATTGAAGACTAACTTTTAAATTAGACTAGTATTATGCATGCTAATAATTGAATGCTTCAATTCATAATTGACTTTTTAAGCTATTTCGTAGAATACAGTGAGAAAGAGATTGCCAAAGCCCACATCATCAACATAAGTAGAATTCTAGAAAAGAGACCTGCAGGTGAGTATTTAAATTTAGGTTTATGCATACAATTTAGTTATTTTAGATGCGGTTGATGCAGAGATTTTTTTTCCAAAGAGATATGAAAGAAAACCCAGAACTGAATTGCCCACAAGTCTTTTGAGTTATGAAGTAATTTGAGAATAGAAATTTCTTCTGTGCAATTAACCTTTTCATTCTGGGATTATAGTTGTGGTACTAGAATAAGCATGAGCATATTGTTCAATGGCGTAGAATTGGGAGTCCCTACATCTATGGACAATCTATTTCAACAAGGGCACTAAGACAATTTAAGAGGAAAAGAGGAGTCTTTTTAACAAATGGTGCTGGGACAACTACATGTACACATGCAAAGAATGAAATTGGATCCCTAACTCACACCATATACAAAAATTAACTCAAAATGGATCAAAAACCCAAATGTAAAACCTAAAGCCATAAAACTCTTAGAAAAAATACAGACCTTAATTTTTGTGATCTTGGATTAGGTAATGGATTCTTAGATATGACAACAAAAACACAACCAACAAAAGAAAAAATAAAGTGGACATGGACATCACCAAAATTAAAAACTTTTATGCTTCAAAATATACCAACAAGAAAGTGAAAATACAAACCACAGAATTGAAGAAAATATTTGCAAATCATATATCTCATATGGTTCTAACATCCAGAATATATAAAGAACTCTTAAAGTACAACAATAAAAAGAAAAATAATCAATTTTTAAATGGGAAAAGGATTTGTAGACATTCCTCTAAAGAAGATATACAAATGGCAAATAAACACATGAAAAAAATGCTCAGTATCATTAGTCATTAGGGAAATGTAAATCAAATTACAATGAGGTATCCTTTCATACCAGTGAGGATGGCAATAATAAAAAAGATGGACAATAACTACTGTTGGCCAGGACATGGATAAATTGGAACTCTTATACATTGCTGGTGGGAATACAGAGTGATGCAGCCACTCAGAAAAGCAATTAGTAGCTCCTCAAGATGTCAAACATTGAGTCATCATATGGCCACACAGAAAAGTTTCTGTAATGTCCATGCAGGACATACAGTACTGTCCATAGCAGCATAATTCATAATAGCAAAAAAAAATGGAAACAATGCAAATGTCCATCAATTGATGAATAAACAAAATCTGATACATCCAATTAATGGAATATTATTTAGCCATAAAAAGGAACAAAGTGTTGATACATGCTGTAAGATGGATGAATCTTGAAAACATTATGCTAACTTTTTTTATGGTTAAACATTATGCTTAAGAGAAAGCAGCCAGGCACAAAAGGCCATATATCGTATGATGCCACTCCTATGAAATGTACAGTATAGTAAATACATAGAGATAGAAAGCAGTAGCCAGAAACTGGAGTAATGGGGAATGGGGAATGAGAGCATGAGAGTGTTTTTTAGGGTGATGAAAACATACTGGAATTAGTGATGATGGTTACATGAGTCTGTAAATACACGACTTGTACACTTTAAATCGATAAATTTTATGGTATGTGAATTACATCTTAATAACCATAAATACATTTTAAAAGAAAGCATTACTAGCATGGAAACAAAGACACAGAGAATTAGCTGAATTTCCCAAAGTTAGCAGCAGAACCTGCATTCTGATTTACAAATCCATATATTTTAATCTATTCTTCACTGTGATTAGCTGCACCTAACCCAATTCCCACAGTGAAACTCTCATCTGGTTTCCGGTTAATTACTGAGGTTTTAGGCCCAACATAGTAGCTCATGACTGTAATCTCAGCACTTTGGGAGGCCAAGGCAGAAGGATCACCTGAGGCTAGAAGTTCAAGACCAGCCTGGGCAACATAGCAGGACTCCATCTCTAAAAAAAATTAAAAATTAGCTGGGCAGGCTGGGCATGGTGGCTCATGCCTATAATCCAAGCACTTTGGAAGGCCTAGGTGGGCAGATTGCTTGAATCCAGGAGTTTGAGACTAGCCTGGGCAACATGGTGAAATCCCATCTCTACTAAAAAATACAAAAATTAGCCACATATGGTGGCATGTGCATGTAGCCTCAGCTACTCAAGGGGGCTGAGGTGAGAGGATCACTTGAGCCTGGGAGATCAAGGCTGCAGTGACTGAAGACCACACCACTGCTCTCCAGTCTGGGCAACAGAGGGAGACCCTATCTCAAAAAAAAAAAAAAAAAAAAATTAGTTGGGTGTGATAGACTGCACTTGTAGTCCCAGCTGCTGAGGAAGCCGAGGCAGGAGGATCCCTTGAGCCCAGGGGTTAGAGGCTGCAGCAGAGAGCCATGATTACATCAGTGCACTCTAGCCTGGGTGACACAGCAAGACCCTGTCTCTAAAAAAAAGAAAAAGAAAGAAAAAAAAAGAAATTGAAATTTTATGTCAAATCTATTGGAAAGTATTTCCTTGCTTACTCACTATGTAAACTTCAGTTTACTTGAGATCCAAATTTACTCCTACATCATCAGTTTACTTGGGATCAACTTTTAAGTGAATTAGTAGACATTTACTGAGTACCTCCTTGTGCCCAGTACTATGCCCATTGTTCGAAATGCCGAACTCAAGCTCAGTAAGTCAGGAAACTAGAAATACAGGTTGAGAAATCACTGGTCTACAGGTGCTAGTTAGAATCCTAAACTGGATGAAATTGCTCAGGAAGAACATGCAGAGGGAGGAGAGGAGCTAGGCTGGAAGCCAGTGCACCTGGACATTTCAGAGCATCAGAAACCACCCTACCAGTGACAGGTGCTGATAGGAAGTGGTTAGTGAATGAGAGAGGTGAAAGTTATCCCACCTTATATTAAGCCTTACACCTTATCACAGTGCATTGGTTTTGTTTGTTTGTTTTACATGGCTGTCTCCCTTGTTATTCCCTGAGATCCTCAGGGTTCTGACTTGCTCTATTGCAAAAAAGGTATTTAGATAAGTCACCAGGGCCCTCCAAATTGTAAGATTCCATAGATTTTCTCCACTCCTTATTTAATCACTGCATTGCATTTGATACTGTTAACCAGTACATACCTCATTGTTTCTTACAATGTGGGCATAAAAGTGGTGCTCCTGTCTTGGAAGCCCAGAAAGAACAGCTGCTTTGAACATAAGGCTGAACTGGCATGGCACAGAATCCTCGCACTGTGTGCTACCACCTCTCCCCTACCCCCTCCTCCTCCCTGCAGTCCTCCACACCTTGCCCTCCACTGTCTCCACTGCAGAACCAATTCCTTGCATAGCTCTTTGTGATGCTGCCTCTCTGAGGCTCTATCCAGGGGGCGCCAGACAAAAGATAAAGAAAGACCTACGGTCTCTATTGAACAGAACAACAGTAGGGGAAGAGTCTTGGCTCCACCCAAAACATATCACTTTACATAAGCTTCATGATACCTGTCCTGGGTCTGTCTCCTAGGCAGGACCCTGCCCTTTCTTGGCTCTCTAAACATGATGTATTCATTATAATATTTATTATAAGGAATCCAGACCAATCATGGTGGCTCATGCCTGTAATCCCACTGCTCTGGAAGGCTGAGGCAGGAGGATTGCTTGAGGCCAGGAGCTCAAGATCAGCCTGGGCAACATAGTGAGACCCCATCTCTACAAAAATTAAAATTAAAAGAAAATATTATTATAAGGAAAAAGTCCCACAGTCTGCTGTCTGTAAGCTGGAGACCCAGGAAAGCCAATGATGCAGCTGGAAAGCCTGAGAGCCAGAAAGCTAATGGTGTGGATCCCAGTCTCGGTTGAAGAACTGGGAACCAAGACCGCCAAGGATAGAAGAAGACCAATGTCCCAGCTCAATCACACCAAGAGTGAACTCAACCTCCCTCCCCCTTTTTGTTCAGTTCAGGCCCTCAAAGCATTGGCTGGTGCCCACTCACACTGGGGAGGGCCATTTGCTTTGTTCAGTCACCAATTCAAATGTCAATGTCTTCCAGAAACACCCTCACAAACACACCCAGAAATAATGTTCAACCATATATCTGCGCAGCACGTGGCTCAGTCAAGTTGACACATAAAATTGACCATCACATATGGGTATGCTTCTTTCTATTCTACACTCATCCTGAGCCATTTCATCTACTCTTATGTTGTCAGCCCCAATATATATATTCATAATTTATTAACTTATATTTATTTTTCAGATCTGCTCCTGAGCTCCAATGCCCTAAATCCATCTCATCCTTATACATGTCTCAAATTCAGCATGCCAAAATATGTTATTCTTTCTCCCAAAGATATGTTTTTTCTACATGTCTGCTATCATATACCCTTTAACCCAAGCCCACAGTCTAGGAATCATCCTATCCCTTTCTTTCTCTCCAAAAACCAATTGATAAGGAAATCCTCCTCTCCATTCTACCTCTATAACATATTTTAGATCCAGCAGCACGCTCATTAGTATGTCTCATTTTATATCCCCATCACTTCTTTCCTAAATGACTACCATTAACTCATGGTCTCCTTACCTCCCACCATGCCTTTACTCCAATCTACAGAAAGATGGAGCTTTCTCAAATACAAAATCAAATATTTAATTCACCAGATGAAAAACTTTAATGACCTATACCATGGTTCTCAAATTGCCCATCAAGTCACCCTGGGACACCAGAGGGAACAAACTCACAAGGTTGCTGTGGGATATTTTAAATGTTTGAGAGAAATACAGCCCCATCTATCAAACACCACACAAATGACCACTAATATGTTGTTTAGACTTACCTACTTAATGAATGGAATTGTGAAGTATTTCTTCCGGCTGAGGGCACCATGAACAAATTACAGAGATGCTACAGATACAGTGAGCTGGAAAGTTTGGGAACCTATGACCTACCAAATATCTTCAAGCCTCCTACATTGGCATGAACTCATCTTTACCTACTGCTCCAGCCTTGTTTTGATCCTTACCGTGACTTTCTTTTCCCCCAGTCCTACACTACAGCCAAGCAGACAGGCTTGGATCTCCCCAGATATGTCCTTCTTGCCATCCTGATTGGTTAGGCCCTGAAACCTAAGAGAGTAGGGGCCTGGAGCTCCCAGAGTCTAGGTGTGAGACCGGGTGCCCTTCATGGAACACAGATGAAGTAGATAAACCAGGAAGGGCATTCCAGAATTCTCATGCCTGGTGGATTCTGTTTGAGTCGGATTCTACATGGATTCTACATGAGTTGGATTCTAATCTGAAGTTTTTTTTAAAAAAAAAAAAGGTTGAACATTCCTGGGAATTCCTTGCATATTTGTCAGGCCAAGGGAAGGGAGGAGGCCAGCTCCCTCATCCCTACCCAGCTTGTTATTTTCTACAGAGGTCTATATTATTCCAGGGGAGGAGGCAAGGAGACAACCAACCAGGAAAGTGAGACTGCTTGTGTTAATGGCTGTATCACCCCTGCCCTTCCCTGAAAAGAGACATCATACCTGAGATCCAGAAATGGCTGCTGCTTTCTTTGTGCTCCATTTTATCTCATTCATCATTCTAAGCCTGGCATGGTGGCTCATGCCTGTAATCCCAGCACTTTGGGAAGTCAATGTGGGAAGGTTGCTTGAGCTCAGGAGTTCAAGACAAGCCTGGGCAACTTAGCAAGACCCCATTTCTACAAAAGATAAAATAATTCGCCTGCATAGTTCCAACTACTCAGGAGGCTGAGGCAGGAGGATTGCTTGAGCCAGGGAGCCCAAGGTTGTAGTGAGCTATAATCGTGCCACTGCACTCCAGGCTGGGTGACAGAGTAAGACCCTGTTAAAAAAAAACAAAAAAAAAAACCACAAAACATATTATGTATTTATTTCTTTATTTATTTTGAGACAAAGTTTCGCTCTTGTTGCCCAGGCTGCAGTACAATGGCATGATCTCAGCTCACTGCAATCTCTGGGTTCCTGGGTTCAAGCGATTCTCCTGCCTCAGCCTCCCAGTCACTGGGATTACAGGTGCCCACCACCACGCCCAGCTAATTTTTGTTTTTTTTAGTAGAGACGGGGTTTCACCACGTTGGCCAGGCTAATCTGAAACTCCTGACCTCAGGTTATCCGCCTGCCTCAGCCTTCCAAAGTGCTGGGATTACAGGCATGAGCCACCACACCCGGCCCACAAAACATAATTTTATCACAGTATCTATAACATTCTTTTGCACTTATTTATTCACCTGTCTGCCCCACTAGGCTATAAACTTGTGAAGGTTCAGGACCATGCATGATTCATTTTTTCACTCTCTTTGCCCAGCAGAGTGACTAATACACAGTAAGTGATGAGTGGGTATTTGATGAACACATAAATTTCAAAAAGGGTGTGGCTAAACCCCACAAAAAGTTCAAGTAAGTTAGAAAATAAACACTGTCCATTGGATGAAAAAGTTCAGAAGTCACTGATGACATTACTCAAAGATATTTTAAGGGAGTGATGGCTTTCAGGGAGATGTAGCTGACAGTGTTTACTGCCTACCCAAAAACCATTCTTCTATTTCTTCTTTGCTTAACTGAATTCCAGTTGTATTTAGGCACTGAGCAAATTCCCTTTGATGTGGAAATGTGGGCCTGTACCCCAGATAAAGGGTGATAATATGTCCCAGTTCTGGCTAATATGATGTAAGAGGAAATCCTTTGGTGGGGCATTTTGGAAAATATTATACTTCGTTGACGTGAGTAAGACTCACCAAGAACAAATTTTCTGCTGCCTTCCCACCCAGAAGTCAGTGTGGTGTTTGTACTTACGGCAGCCATTTTGCAACTATGATATGAAGGTCAACTGAATCACAGAGCTGATATCACTGAACCCCCAAGAAAACACTAGCAACTCTTTATCTACAGACTTCTTGTCACATAAGAAAAATGAGTCTCTGTGTTAGCTGGGTTGTCTGTTACATTCTAATTGATATAAGAAGAGAGAAAAGAGAGACAAACGAGAGACCACTGTTCTTAGTGAACATATTACAACTAGTACAGTTTGGTGGCTGCAGGATACAGAGTTTGTTTGGTAGTTTTGGAAGGAGGCTGGAAATGGAAAAGCAATGAGGTTACAGGGGCTTCTAATGCCAATGAAGAGAAAGGCTTTAATTTTGTTGGCAATAGGGGGCCATAGAGGTTTTCGGGTAATGTTTTGGAACTTTAAGAAGAATGCTTTGGCAGAAATCAGCAGGGTCTATGTGTGCCCAAAGAGTGATGCATCAGAAGCGATGCATTTGGCATAATCATATTGGTATTGTCCACCACGAGAATCACTTGGTATACAAACCTGGCTCACTCAGTTCACACCGAATAAGCAAAACTATAACCACTTGGCTTCATGATGCTTGTCGACCTAAAATAAACACATGGTATCAAAGCAAATGAAATGTTACATCTTTCCAGTGCTCCATATGAATAATCCCTGTGGAAGGTATAAGTAAACAAAACTTCTGTTCATAAAAAGTATCAATGACAGATGTAAATACTGTATAAACTCCTGCCATATAAAAGGAGAAAATGAGATCTCATATATCCTTCCACAATACCAATTCCTGACAGCACAACAAATTAGACACACTTAAATAATAATTATTACACACTAGGCCTGAGATTATTCAATAGTTTTTTAACAGTGTTTCTATAATGGTGTGGAGGTTTTCATTTGCTCACTTTTTAAAAACATTTTTCACAATTTCATTATAGGAGAATAAATGCTCTTATACATAGTCATAGTTTCAAATATGTTTCTGTTCTTCTCATTTAAATCTACTCAGAAAACAAGCTTACAACAGAAGCCAAACTAGGAAAATCTCTGCTGTGAGTATCATATAATATTCAAACACTGCCCAGGAAAAACATGGGGGAATGGTGTTTTCTTTGCCATCAAAGAAAAGCACATGAACACCATCTTACAAGATTATTATTGACTAAGGAAATGTGTCATTTGTTCATTCTTTAGACTAGGAATTGATGTTAGAGATTTTTAAATAAATTATAACAAGCTTTTAACAATCTACAAAGAACAAAAAGTGTTAACGTCTTCCCATAGTTGCCTCTGATCTTTTTATAAAGAATTGTTGTGGTCCGGGCACAGTGGCTCATGCCTGTAATCCCAGCGCTTTGGGAGGCCGAGGTGGGCGGATCAACTGAGGTCAGGAGTTCAAGACCAGCCTGGCCAGCATGGTGAAACTCCGTCTCTACTAAAACACACAAAAATTTGACGGGCATAGTGGCAGGCGCCTTAATTGGCTACTTGGGAGGCAGAGGCAGGAGAATCGTTTGAACCTGGGAGGCGGAGGTTGCAGTGAGCCTAGATGGAGTCATTATACTCAAGCCTGGGGGACAAAAGCAAGACTCTGTCTCAAAAAAAAAAAAAAAAAAGGAATCGTTGCCCCCTGGGGCCTCTTCCTATTCCCCCTCCTTCCTTCTTTCTTTCTATCCCAAAGGAAATTACATTTTTTGAAGTTGATATGTATTCATCCTATTAATAGTACTATACTTTCACTTCATATGTATATATCCTGGCCCACATCTTTTATTTATGAAATTCATTATACAAAAATTAGTAAATTCTTTCTATATAAGTTATTTATACATTTTGAATATTAATCCTTCACCAAGTACATGCCTTGAAAATACCTTCTCAGTTTATCTTGTAACATTTCATGGTATCTTTTGTCATGTAAAAAGTATTTTTAAAAATTTTTATATGCAGTCACATGGCACTCAACTACAGGGACATATTCTGAGAAATAGGTCCATAGGCAGTTTTGTCATGCTAACATCATAGAGTGTAATTACACAAACCTAGATGGTTTGTATATGGTACAAGCCTACTGCTCCTAGGCTGCAAACCTGTACAGCATGTCACTGTATTGAATACTGTAGGCAATTATAACACAATGGTATTTGTATAATTAGACACATCTACATATAGAAAAGGTACAGTAAATATACAATATTATAACCTTATGGGACTATTATCATGTATTGACTAACATATCATTATTTGGAGCATGACTGTCATCCAATTTATCATTTCCTTAATGGATTGTGCATTTTAATGTTTTGTTTAAGAAATCCTTTCATACTACAAATATATTTCCTTTCAATTTTTTTTTTTTTTTTTTTCAGATGGAGAGTTACAGAGATAACTCTGTTGCCAGGCTAGAGTGCAGTGGCGCAATCTTGGCTCACTGCAATCGCTGCCTCCCGGGTTCAAGCGATCCTCCTGCCTCAGCCTCCTGAGTAGCTGGGATTACAGGCATGTGCCACCACACCCAGCTAATTTTTGTATTTTTAGTAGAGACGGGGTTTCCCCCTATTGGCCAAGATGGTCTCAATCTCCTAACCTCGTGATCCGCCCGCCTTGGCCTCCGAAAGTGCTGGGATTACAGGTGTGAGCCACTGCGCCCGGCCTTCCAATATTTTTTTAATTCTATTTTTCTTATTTAACTTTCTAATCTGAAACAGAATTTGTATGTGGGCAAAAGAAGGGATCTAATTTTATTTTTTTCTTATGAATATTTGTTTTCTAAATAAAAGAAAATAAAGAAAGCTCAATCGCTCTTTATAATCTGTAAACTCCTTAACAACAGTCACTATGATTTATACTCATCTCATCAGTACACTTCCTCAAAGTACTTTGAACATTACTGGTACATAATATATATTTTTTGGAGAAGAGATACTTTTTTCCAGCCCCCATTGCTTAGAATATATACCAAGCTGTCCATCTAAAATAATCTAAATTGTGCTTAATTTATCCCCCTGAGCAGGAAATAGCCTCTTAATAGGATTAACTTGGTATAAGCACTGAATCATTCCAATTAAACTGAAGGGTATTAATCACTTCCCTAACTTTGCCCATTTTTAGAAAGTTCTTCTGGACAAAAATCTACCTACTCATCAAGTTAGATTCATTTATTTATCTACCAGGAGAAATGCATAACAAAGAAGTAGGAACCTGGACTAAAAACACATTTTAACCTGTTTTATAAGACTTTTAAAAATCAACTGTTTGAGTCAAAGAACTACCTGTACCAACCTCAAGTTGATTAATGTTTTTTAAGGGTACCAATTTACAGATTTAGGCTCTCAATAGGGCCTAGTTGCATTGGTTTAGTTCTTGCCGACACTTACTTACTTTCTCCTTTCTTTTATAAAGAAACAGTCTGAAATTAAGATATGTTTGTAACCTAATTTTAATCAAAGGCAATTAATGAAAAACCAAGGAAGGTAATTTTTTAAGGAAACATTCTAAGATGTTTTTGAAGAATACTTCTCTAATACTTTTTTAAAAGAATCTCCTTACAAAATTTTGCTCTTTTCAAACAATTCCAGGGGCATTAGCATCTCATAGGGATGAACACCTGTTTTGTTTGTTTGTTTGTTTGTTTTGGGGAGGTGGTTTTTGTTTTTGTTTTTTCGCTCGAGGATGGGGTTCTAACAGACCCGTGGTGAGAAGATAAAACTAACCAGAAGGTGTGAGAATAAACTGACAATTGTAAATAAAGTGAAATATAGTTGGTAAAAAAGAAAACACATAAAAACTTGGGAAACAAAATCATTTTCTTTTCAAACACTGCATGTAAACTAATATTTATTTATTTATTTATTTATTTGTTTGTTTGTTTGTTTTTACCAGGACTAAGGAGAGGCACTCAGATAGAAAAGATGTCATTGCTTCCAGCTTTTTACTGAGGGAAGCCCATCACTTGAAATTGCTTCTATTAGCAGGTTCCCTAATAAAACCAAGGCAAATCCTGCACAGCCTCAAAAAAAAAAAAAAAAAAAAAGTTTCTACTACGATTCAGCAGTCAGTATCACCGTCTGCTTTATCTTTAATGCAGTAACATATTTTTCATGGTTCCGCTTAACAGCGCTTAGAGACCTTGAACTTCAAAATCAGAATGCATCTTAGAGAAACTATCCCAGCACCACAATTTGGGGACGTGGGGACGTTGTGTATTCAAAAGCATTAGTCTGTTTTGACTTCATCCTTTCTTTAGAAGGATCAAAAGTCAGCCACAAGTGTAAAAGAAAAACTAATTTTAAAAAAGTTTAGCCTTAAAAACATAACTATCTCAGCGCGTGGGGGTTCCCTCTGTTCAAAAGAAAACAAGAAGAAAAAAAAAAGATGGACTTTGCTGTCTTTTTTGCACGCTTCTCTTAAAATCCTCATTGGAAGCCCCCTGGGAAAATGAGACTCCGATTCCTCACCTGCTTAAAATCACGCCACGGCCACGAATCACTGCAAAAGCAAGGCTCTAACTTAAAACAAAAAGAGAAAGTATTCACTTCTGCGGAGAACCCGAGCCTCCTCCTGAGCGGGCGACGCTCGGCTGATGGGACCGGGCCGCGCAAGCCGCGGGTGCAGCCGGGTGGGGGGCACCAGGCGCGAGGCGAAGGAGCGCACGACCAAAGGAGATGCTTGGCTCCTAAGATAACACCTTTAAAAAAAGAAGAAGAAAGAAAGAAACAAACGAACTCGATACTTAGCGTCATGATCCTTGCCACCCCTCCCCTGCTCCGCCACCCACACAAAAAATAAAGTGAGCCGGGCGGGGGAGTGCGCGCCCAGAAAGGGAACAAGCAGCAAGGCGCCTGTGACACAAAATGGAGAAAGAGGAACCTAGAGTGGAAAGGAAGAAGGAAAACCGAGTAAAGGAGGTTATTCATAAGAACAGGAAAAGGGCCGAGGGGTAGAGAACGCCCGAAGGAAAGCGCAGGAGGCCCTCGTGAGAGGGCAAGGGGGAAAAGATCGACGAAGTAAGAGCCAGAAGAGGAAAGGAAAGAAAGACTTTCTAGATGCCGAGGCTCCATTTTCAGCAGCGCCATATTCGCTTTTCCTCTCGCCGCTTTTGGCTGGGGTTTATGTGCAGCGGTGGACAGGCGCCAGCACATTTCTGCAGCTTCAGCAGCTCTGCTCAGACACCTGGGGAGGGCCGCAGGGCCCGGGCGGGGGACGCGCACTCTTGGCCCAGGCCCGGGCGCGGCCCCCTCCCCGGCCTGGCGGTTCCTGCGCAGCGCCCGCCCCGCGCTCCTCTAGGCTGCAAAGGGGGCCTCCGACTCGGGCCCGACCCGGAGGGGACACCTCACTCGGGGCCCCGCGGCAGCCCCCAGGGGACGCGGGCCCTCTAGTTTCGCCCAGGGTGTGGCTGGGCACGCGTGCCAAGGGGATGCGTAAACGAGAACCGAAAAAGACGAACTTAACTTTCGGGGAGGAGGAGAGGGCGCACGCTGGGGGCACCGGGGCTTGGGGGCGCTCCTGGAGGTGACGGGATCACCTCCACCTGCGCGGGGCCACTGGCTGGGAGCCGGCGATCGATGCACGCCGCGGCGCCTGGCCCAGGCCGCCAGAAAAACGTCCAAGGTCGGGGCTCGGCCGGGAGCCCCAAGCGGGTCCCCTGGCCTCGGGGCGCCAGTCCGGGAGGCGGCCGGAACTCCGGTCTTCGCAGTTCTCAGCGATTTTAGGCGCGGCCCGTGTCTGAAAGCTCCTCGGGGTTACGTCCTGGGGCGACTGGAGGCGGCTCACGACTCAGAAAGTCGGGGCTTCTCGCCCCGGATCCCCACCGCTGGCGTCTGTCGAATCCCCACCTCGGTCCTCGGGTAGAGGCTCAAGCGCGTTCCAAGACCATTCTCTTCGCTCCCATCCCCGTTATTCTTCACTTGCACTTGACATCGTTCTTCACTCAAGATTAGGTCCTCGCTAGTGCCAGAGAAGCCCCTGGGTCCCCAGTGCCCTCAGCCCCGCAGCGTAGGGAGCAGCCGGCCCGGGAGACAAGGAGGCCACGGCCATGGAGGCCCCAGGCCTGGAGTCCCCGCGCCGTCGGGTTTTGAGCCGTGCGGCTGGCCAGGACCGCCGGCTCCTTCTCTGTCCCCGTCCTCCGCTCTCAGCCCCGCAGAGGTGACGGTAGCTGGAGGCTAGAAGCGACGGTTTCTTCGGGCCGGTGGAGGGGAACATGTCATAGCGAAGGAAACCGAGCCCCACAGGGATCTCCGGGCGTCCCGGACGCTTCGCTGGTTTTGCTCCTAGAAGGAAAGGCCTTCCCGCTTGTGTTCCACCGGCTCACCAGGTCCTCCCTTTGTGCCTGTCACCGGGCAACTCTAACCTCAGCTTTGTGCCTGTCACCGGGCCCCGGGATAATTAGATCCTCCCAGACCCGGGAATCCATCAGAAGCGTTACCCGTACTTGGCGCCCTGAAAGTTCCCCAAGCGCAGCGGCCGCGCCCTCGAGTGCATCCACTCTGCGATCCACGGGCGGCACCTGCCCACCCGCGGCTCGGCTTTGCGTGTTTTAAGCCGACTATTCTATCACCATTGCAGGATGAGCTGGCCTTTAAATTTTCAAAGAACATTTAGATTATTTTCAACAGTTCATGCTTTTTATATCTGTCTTTTCAGACTGCAGATTTCCACAAGGAAAAATATATCTTTCCTAGACGGCAAAAAGCAGATTTATTTTATTTTCCTTTTTAAAAAGTTGCCTTAAAACGCCTATCTCATAGTACTTGGGGATTAAACTGTTTCCCCTAAGAGAAAGTTCAACGACTAAGCTCAAACGTCAGTCTTGACACCTTTGGTTAAGATGATCCTTTCCCAGTGTTGTTAGTGAAATGTTAAAATCAAAATTTCAAAATGAAATAGCTGTTTTATGGCTCTAGAACATTCCAGAAATTTAAGAACTAAAAATATTGACAAGGTGCAAGGCCTAGTTCACAAATAACATTCCAGCTTCTGTTTCTGTGAGAGTTCTTTTTTAAGGCTAGGAAAGATTTTTGAAGTTAAAGTATTCATAGCTGGAACAGACATCATTTGACAACATATGAAATTTTAAATTGTGCATTGTAAGTCTCATGTTTATGTTATGTTTCTTGGATATACTCCATTGCATTTTGTGCTTCCCTCTTTTATGGGAAAGCTTACAATTAACTTACCAGTTTTTTTTTTTTAATTTAATCAGGATTAGATTTAAAAAAAAAAAACCCTAAAGCTACTTAGAAAAAGATATTTTATGGCAGCCAAATACAAAAATGAATAAAGCTTAAAGTAAGTTATTGTCTCATCTCTCAAGGATTGCTTCCTTCTGAAATAAAAATTGGGAGTTGTACTTTGGTAGGTGTTCTTATCGACTCAAATCTAGCCATTGAATGCAAGTGATTAGGTATTAAGGCCTACTTAAAAAAAAATCATTGTGAAACATTTATTAAACCCTAGAAAGAACATGTTTCTTTTCATGAGGCCATGTACTGATCAACTTTCAATGCAGAGCAAAGATCAATGGGTGCCACTTCTAGAATTTCATGTGTTAAATATTGCTAGGTAATATGGAATTCAAAAAGAAAATCATCTCTATTTGATAGATTTGTAAGTAAAAGAAGGCATACAATCAGAGTCTTGGAATTCAGATGCAGAATGTTAAATACAGCTCTTAAGTTTTATTCAAAATCCATTTAGAAAGGAAATATAAATGACCTTCATAGCAAATTTTTGGAAAGATAATACTTAGGAACAGCAAAAAGCTAGTTCACAAATGTCCAGTATTTGATAGTCAGTGTATAACACACACAATCTTTACAGAACTATATACTTATTTTTAATATTGCCTGTTGGTATATTTTAAATGGTCCTCATTTGTATTATAAATACCTCAAATTTCAATTATCTGCAATTTTTACATTTTTGAAGTACATTTTCTTAAATCCCAGATTTTGTTATATGTCAGCACATGGAATACATACAGGTATTTCATTCTAATAGAATGAAAATGTAAATATCTAAAATAAGGTATGTATCATACTATCATAGGAATCAGCAAAGAAAATCATTTCACTATAATTCTATTGGCATTTTAAGAACATTCAATGGAAAACATAAATTTCCAATTTATTAAGACCTTATTTTTGTACCTAATTATTAAAGAGTAATACCATCTATGTTCTCTAACAGCCCCTTCCTAATCCATTGCTTTATTAAATACTCTTCTGATTATGTCTACTTGATACCAAGCATTATCAAACACTTAAATAAGGAAATGAAATATTTTCATTTCCCTTTTTGTTTATGCTGCTTCTTAATTGTTTTATGAGAAATTGATATAGTTCAAAGATAACAAATTTAAATCTAAAATTAAGGTGAACACTTGCCTTCATTTATTAAATACATAAAATTCATAGAGGTCCAAGGTCACATGAACAATCAGTGTGTTGAAAACAAATAATATATACGGGAAGTTCAAGGGTTACAACTGTTTATGTTATCTGGAAATGTAGGAGTAGCATTCTCTTTTTAAATTTTTGACATTATCTCTTGCTTTAGGAGAGTCGTATATGATACCAAACATTCTGAGAGTATGTGTGGCAGTGCTGGGTGGTGGTTGTAGAGGTGATGGAGTGGGGATGGTATTAAAATCATTGTATAGCTTTTTCATCTGCATCCTTGTTTGAAAACATTTTTGTTTGTTTTCAGCTAAATATCCGGCAATATGTTCAATGCCTCAGGCAATTTTTTAGATAATTGTAAAGACCTAAAAGTAAACAAGCAAAAGAACATTGATCAGCCAAAATGTTATAGTTTTCATGTCACAAAAAAGAACTGTACATAAGCCATTGATTGTAAGTTGAATTAATGGAAATTCTACAAAGTACTACAGAAAAATTACATAGTCATATTGCTGAATAAGAATGTATTGCCAGAATAAATGCAATATTTTTTAGAAGTCAGTAATCTTTTACAGTAATTTCCACACTTTGTATCTAGTTTTTAATTCTTCAATTTATGATAGTACAAGTGTTTCAAATTAAATTGTTTTTAAACATATGGAATACCCAGATGATTTTGTACATGAGGAATAAGAAGAAACTATTGGAATTCTTGATTACTAATAATGGTCTCAACACGATAGCAGAATTTCGTAAATCAATTATATGCTCCATTTGAAGATGATAAAGCATAATTAACTTACTTGACACCAACACAAACAATGTTTGGTTTCTTCACAGAACAGGCTATGAGCTATTTTCAGTTATTGCACTGAAATGCTGTCCTGTAAAATTAACAAATGCATGAAGCATTTGCAAACTGGACATTGCACTGAGAACAACGTTGAGTGAAACTATCCAGTTGTTTTTCTAATTATATTTTATCTACTTACATAATCGGAATTAGCAATTACTAATGATTTTTTTTTTTAACTAAGCAACTTGGTGGGAAAAAACAACACCTAAAGTAAAGTATTATTCTTATGAACAATGTGAAACAAAATTAATCATTTGGAATGGCATCTAGATAGTAGGACTTTAATTCTTAATTTAGAATATTGAGCATAAAATACTATAGTTTTATTGAACCTTTTACCATGCCATTTTTTACAGTAAAAAAGGAAAAATAGAAATGAATATCTAGATAATTAAAATAAACATTTTCTGGTTATGTGAAACAAAAGGGAGTTTTAAGGGGTGGAAGAGGAAGGTGCAGAATTCTTGTCTGCCTTCCTAGCAGACAGAGTGGGCAAGTGGCTACTTGATCCAATTTCAAGGACAACTGCAAAAAGTGCATCCTCCCCAAATATTTCCATCACCCATTTACTGATGCATTCACCATTTTTCAGTTTAAAAGTTTGAACCTCAGTAAAATCCAAATGCTACTGAGAAAACTCCCATTCTAAGCTGTTATCAATTATTTATACCTCTGAATGAGTATCAGAGCAAACGTTGCCAGAAGAAAAAGAAAGTTTCAGGACCTCGAATAATTAATACAAATGGGAGAGGAGAACTTGAGGAAGGATGTGCAGAGAAACAGCTGAATTGCTGAGCAACAGAGAGAAACATTTTTGTGTAGTTTTACCTGGTCTAAATTAACTAACTAGATAATGCCCTATTTTAACATTAACATTTAATGATGTATAACACACTTCATTTCATACTGTTCCCTGTAGCTGGGCAATGATTACTCCAAGGTATAATGGAAAACATGAATTAATTAGAGATTTCAGGTACAAACATAACATGAATGTAAAATATACAGATCATTAAAATCATGTCTATAAAATAGAAATTAAAATATGAGTTTTGTAATGTATTTGACAACCAGATAATTTGTCTATCCACATAAATCTAACTAACCAGATTATTGCCATATTTCAGCTTTACTATGGACTGTGTTAATAAATATCATGACTAAATACTATCTCTTAAAGCATTTTGTAATAGATGTAAGGGTTTTTTCCCCTTTTGGTTATAGTAATAATAAATTTTCACATTGTGTGGAAATCAAGATCAACTGTTAAGATAGCCAAGCAATCATGTAATAGTTCAGTTACTTCAAACATAAAGTAGGCTCAGATTTATTTTTTCCTAACAAACTGCTTCCAGTCCACTCAAGATTCTATCCAAAAAGCAGTATTTAGCACTTTTCAGGCTAATTCCAAACAAATGAAGATTAACAGATCATCAGTTTAGTTTCACACATGAAATTGAAAAATGAATTGCTGGTCAAAATGCTAATAACACAAATGCGAAATTTATGTGTGTTCCTTGTTCCTAAATATTGAAAAAATATCAACTAATCATCAAGTTTGCCAAAACAAAAAAAAATTGAAATATAATTCCTAGTTAATTGGTTTACCATTCATTATTACTTCTCTTTGAATTCAGTAACTTATCAATGATTAAATATGTGCTTCAACAAGTTAATTCTTTAAGTTCAAGTAACTGGAAACCATTTTCTCAATGGTGCAGCATTTCTTAATGTCAGTTCAAGATGTTTGGAGACATATTGCTGATTTTAGAAGGTGATGTGTGCTGATTTATGAAGGAATTGTTTAGCTTGTACTCTGGGCTCTGATCAAGGGAAATACACTCTCAGATACAGCCTGGCATTTAAGGGTACCTCTTTCCTAGCTGGTTATCTGCTTCCTGAGTTCAGTTGTAATAGCTTGCGAGCTTCTCCCATCCCATATGACTGGATTCTGATTTCTTATTTTCTGATAGCAGGGTAAACTTTGTTCTCCCTTTACTAAACGTTGACTTGACAAATAAATAGACCTCCTGCATTTTAATGTTTGTCTGTTTTTGAAAAGATTCTCATCTGTTTCTGTGATCACAGCCTCCCGATCCCAGTGCATGCAAACCCAGTGGCTCAGCAAACGGTCAATGCTATTTCTTCTGGTAGAGTGACCATCTGACCACCTGCCCCTCAGTAAGAATAGGGACCTGTCCTCTGTTGACAGGGTTTCCCTCTCAGCTGTGCCTGATGCCAGGCTGTCTAAGAATGGGAGTTCCAGCAGAACAGACCAGGAAAAATAGTGCCTTTGCAGTACCTCCCAGTTGTGCTAGAACTTCTCTCAATTTCCCTTATTAACTAGATTAAAAATGAGTAATATTTTTTCAGTTTGTTGGTTGCCAAAGAGTACCTTCCACCACCAGGTTTATCTGAGAACATGTAGTCCATCTTTTTTTTTTTTTTTTTTGAGACAGGGTCTTGCTCTGTCACCCAGGCTGAAGTACAATGGTGCAATCATAGCTCACTGCAGTCTACAACTCCTGGGTTCAAGCAATCCTCCCACTTGAGCCTCTGGAGTAGTTGGGACTAGAGGCACTTGCCACCACACCTGGCTAATTGTTTTTTGTTTTAAATTTTTTGTAGAGATGGGGGGGCGGGGCTTGCTATGTTGCCCAGGCTGGTCTTGAACTCCTGGCCTCAAGGAATCCTCCTATCTCTCTCTGCCTCCAAAAGACCTGTGATTATAGGCATGAGCCACTGTGCCCAGCCTGGTCCATCTTCAGTTGAAAGGAAATAGAGGAACTATCTCTCGCATATTCCCATTGTCCCAGTGCTGTCATAGCCTTGGCAATGACTGGTAACTTCTCTTCTTAGGACTAGATTTCTGGGTGGTAGACTATGAACACTAGAAAGGTCTAGAGAAAGGCATCCGCATACTTGGCCTCGTCTTGGCCTTTAGGCTTAAAAACTGTAGGGAGCACTGTGACTCTATCTTTACTGGTATTAGTTCCCCTAATCCTGGGCCGCTGGCTTTGGCCCTGTGGCAGCTTTTGCTGAATTGCAGCACATCTTTGAAGCATCTCTACCAGCCATACAATTATAGAGAGCCAATGCTAGACTGTGTTTTGTAAAGAAACTGAAATATATGTTAGTGCTTTAATTTATCATCATGTTTTCTGCCACACAGATCTCTCTGTTTTTACCAATACTCAAACTACCTCTCTAAATTAAATAAATAAATCTCTTAATTAAATAAATGGGTGGCAGGGCCTAACCTTACCACTGAGTATTCAACTTCCTTGAAGATGTGATTTGGTCCTCTTATTCTCAGATTTACCAGCTGTAGTCGATTCAGATGGAGGTGTGGGGAAGACCTACTTCCTATACCTGTTTTTAAAATCTACTTTTCTAAAATGTAACATTACTTCATGTATTCCTTTTAACAAGTTTATGAGGAGGGTGTTATCAAACCTATTTTATACCAATGCAAGCATTTGTTCTCAGCTAAACTAACAACTCACATTTAGCCAGGTCTTGTACAAAGTGTGCAAAATGCTTTAAATTCAAAAACTCTGGGAAGTAGGTAAACTATTAGGGCATTTTACAGAAGAAGACAGGCTTGGGATCATTAATAAAGTGACAGATACTTACAGATGTTACTGATGGTCTCCATGTTGTCAAATCCAGAGGATTCTTCCCTATCATGATCTTACTTAACCACCTAGCACCAGGCAACCCTCTTTGACTGACACCACAACTGCTCACTCTTTTTTCCTATCTCCTTGATCTTCTTTTCTGTCTCTTTCTTCTTTTTTTTTTCTTTTAACCAACTCTAAAGGAAGCAACTCAAGACAGTCCTGGTCTTCTTCTCTGTGTTCTCCACCCTCTTTCCATGGATGACCCCAAACATTCTCATAGCTTCCATTACGATCTGTATGCCTACAATAACAACACTTATTCCTCTTTCACAGATCTCTTCTCTGAGCATCAGTTAATGATCCAACAATCTACCGGAAGCTACAACCACCTGGTAGATGCTTCAGGAGTGTCTAAAAATCACATAATGTTCCAAAGCTGAATCCTTGACCTTCTGCCTACAATGCAGTGAATGGCATGGCATCACCCTTTATCTGGCTGTGTAAGTCAGAAACCTAGAAGTCATTCTTCTCTTTAAGATGCCTGTATCTGATCCATCAGCAAGCTCCAGCAATTTCATTCCAAAAGATCTCCTATATTTCTAATTTTCTCTGTCTTGACAGCCATAAGTTTTTTCTTTTCTTTTTTTTTTTTTTTTTTTTTTTTGAGACAGGGTCTCAGTCTGTCACCCAGGCTGGGGTGCAATGGCATGATCATAGCTCACTGCCGCCTTGACCTCCTGGGCTCAAGCCATCCTCCCACCTCAGCCTCCCAAGAAGCTGGGACTATAGGCATGTACCACCATGCCTGGCTAATTTTTTAATTTTTTGTCGAGACAGGGACCCACTATGTTGCCCAGGTTGATCTTGAATTCCTGGACTCAAGTGATCCTCCCACCTTGGCCTCCCAAATGCTGGAATTACAGGTGTGAACCACTGCACCTGGCCTGACAGCTGCCATATTGGTTCAAGCCAACATCAACTTTTCCAAAGGGGTCTCCCCTCTGCCTTGTCCCTGAAATCTGTTCTTCTTCAAACTATTGTAAACATTATTCCGTTTTTTAGCTAAATTTTTACCAAAATATTACAGAATAAATTTTACAGAAAAAGTGCATAAATCATAAATATGCAGCTTGATGCTGTTTTATAACCTGGACACCCCTGTATAACCAGCACCTGGATCGTGAAATAGATCAGCACCTCAGAAGCACTCCCTCATCTCCCTCCTAGTCGTCACCCCCAAAGGGACCTACTCTTCTACCTTCTATTGCCATCAATTAGTTTTGACCATTTCTGAACATTATATAACTGGTATCAACAGTTTTTAAATACAAATTATGACACAACTGGCTAAACCTCTCAAAGGCTTTCTTTACACTGATAGTAAAATACAAACATGTTACTGTAGTCCCAATACTATCTGTCATCTACATACTTCCTTAGGCTCATGTCCTGTCATTTCTCCCATTTTCTCAATACACTCCAGCTCACTTGTATTTTGTTTTTGTTTTTGGTTTTGGTTTTGGGTTTTATTTTTATTTTTTTGAGTCTCCCTCTGTTGCCCAGGCTAGAGTGCAATGGTGTGATCGTGGATCACTGCAACCTCCACCTCCTGGGTTCAAGCAATATCTCCTGTCTCAGCCACCCGAGTAGCTGTGATTACAGGCGCCCGCCACCACACCCAGCTAATTTTTGTATTTTTAGTAGAGACGGGGGTTTCACCATATTGGCCAGTCTGATCTCGAACTCCTGACCTCAGGTGATCCACCCACCTCGCCTTCCCAAAGTGCTAGGATTACAGGCATCTCGGTCTTCTTTTTTTCCTTGGATATGCTAAGAAATATCCAAATGCCTTGACACAGGGCCTTTGCATATGCTGTTTCCTCTGTTACAATGCTAGTTCCAGCATAGCTGGTTTCTTCTTGCCCTGAAATTCTCACCTTAAACATTACTGCCCCAGAGAACTTTCCATGGCCATCATATCCCATGTACATATCCCACCCTATTGTCATGGGATATGGCTTCTGTGTGTCAGGGATGGTTAAGTGTCTTTTGTGGCTTGGCAAACAAGAGGCACAATAAGGTTTTAGCCACTGTGCACACATACAGTTTGTGGGGGTATTTGATTTGGTTAAATTTGGTTAACAAGAAAAGTGGAAGAATTAGAAAAGAGATGTCAAACAGAGGCCAGATTCAATGGCTCACGCCTATAATCCCAGCACTTTGGGAGGCCAAAGCGGGAGGATGGCTTGAGACCAGCCTGGGCAACATAGCAACACCTCATCGCTACAAAAAGTTTTTTAAAAAATAGCCAGGTGCGGTGGGTGCATGCCTGTAGTCCCAGCTACTCGGGAGGCTGAGGCAGGAGAATGGCATGAACCCGGGAGGCAGAGCTTGCAGTGGGCCAAGATCGCGCCACTGCACTCCAGCCTGGGCGACAGAGCAAGGAGCAAGATTCCACCTCCAAAAAAAAAAGAGAGATGTGCTGTTGGAAGTCCTGGTTTACTCTCCTCCACCTCACACAACATGGGCCCAGGCCTGGGGAGGAAGGCTGCAAAGGTATCTTCCTTAGAAATCATTCCTTAGTTTCACAGAATGCTTCAGTTTCAGTGGGATTTTTGAATGAAATGCCTCATATAGAATTCAGGTTTCCTCTTAGAGAAACTAACGTCTGAGGTCTGGGGAGGTGGCTCACACCTGTAATCCCAACCCTTTGGGAGGCCAAGGAGGGAGGATCGCCTGAGATCAGGAGTTTGGGACCAGCCTGGGCAACATAGTGAGACACCATCTCTACAAAAATTTTAAAAATTAGCTGAGCATGGTGGTATGCACCTGTAGTCCCAGCTACTTGGGAGGTTAATGTGGGAGGATCGTTAGAGCCTGGGAGGTTGAGGCTGCAGTGAGCCATGATTGCATCACTGCACTCAAGCCTGGGCAACAGAACAAACCCTGTCGAAGGAAGGAAGGAAGGAAGGAAGGAAGGAAGGAAGGAAGGAAGGAAGGAAGGAAGGAGGGAGGGAGGGAGGGAGGGAAGAAAAGGAAGGAAGGAAAGAAAGAAAGAGAAAGAAAGAAGAAAGAAAGAAAGAAAGAAAGAAAGAAAGAAAGAAAGAAAGAAAGAAAGAAAGAAGAAGAAGAAAGAAAGAAAGAAAGAAAGAAGAAAGAAAGAAAGAGAAAGAAAGAAAGAAGGAAGGAAGGAAAGAAAGAAGGAAGATAATGTAATGTCTGGGATTATTCATATGAAAGTATTCCATGAGCCCCAAAGGCTTGCTCTCATGTAGCATAAGCTTGGAGAGAACACAAAAGTGTAATTATTTGTATTTACAGTATAAAAGGTAGTAGAATTTATTCCTGTTTGGGGTTTTGGTTGGGCTGTTTTTGTTGTAAAAGGCAGAGCCTGGCTCTAGTTCCCTCAGCTCACTGAGGTATGAGTTTAAAGGGGACAGAGGCCATGTTGGCTTTGTCTGTCCTCGAAGTTCTTCCAGATGAATTCGCTGACTCCCTGGCTATCACTGGTGTTGGCTATTGAGGCTCATCTTGCCACTGCTGCAGCCCGGGCTTCCTCCTCCTGCCATCCAGTACTGGGCAGGAGAAGAGGCACTTGGAAGGAATATTCTACCATCAGGGACCGTGGCCTGGCTCTCTGTGCTCAAGCCAGTTACTTGATTTGCCATTCCCCACTCAGGACCTACCTGGAGGCTCTCATGCCATTTCTCTACTCCAGGCTGGAGTGCAGGGGTGCAATCACGGCTTGCTGCAGCCTCGATCTCCTGGGCCCACACTGTCTTCCCAATTCTGCTTCCTGAGTCACTGGGAACACAAGTGCACACCACCACACCTGGGCTGCTTTTAAAATTTTTTGTAGAGACAGGGTCTCACTATGTTGCTAGCCTGATCTCAAACTCCTGGGCTCAAGCGATCTGCCAGGCTCAGCCTCCTGAGTAGCTGGGACTATAGGTGTGTGCCACCATGCCAGGCTTACCTCCTATCTTTCAAGTTTCACCTTCTGCTGCAGACTGCTTCATTCATGTAAGTTTTTTATATCAATTTTCTGACAGGGGGTGAGGAGAGGGATTTCAATGGCCCATTTACCCTTCCAAGCCTACTCATGCCAACCTATGAATGTATTGTCCTTCCAGCTGGGGCTGGGACAGGGGATGACGAGGCCATGCAATATGTGTACCTAAAGGCTGCCCTTTCAGGAGGTACGGGGGGTGATGCATCTTCCTTAGAAGCAATTGTGGTTATAGCAGGCAATGTATTTGACATTCCTAGTTTATTCTCATCAACAAAAGTAAAGCCCTAGCAATGTAAGAATAGATACAAAATATATACAGTCATGTAGCTTTTTTACTTGATATTTTTAAATATCGAAGTGCTAGGATTATAGAATATATTATAGAATATATAGATATAGATAGATAGATGATAGATAGATACATAGATAGATGGATATGGGCTAGATGCAGTGGCTCATGCTTATAATTTGAGCACTTTGGGAGACCAAGGAGGGAGGATGGCTTGAGGCCAGGAGTTCTAGACCATCCTGGGAAACACAGTGAGACCCCCACCCCCACCACCATCTCTACAAAAATAAAATAAAATACCAAGCATGGTGAGGCACAGCTGTAGTCCCAACTACTCGGGAGGCTGAGGCAGGAGGATTGCTTCAGCCCAGGAGGTCGAGGGTGCCATGAGCTATGATTGCACCACTGCACTCCAGCCTGAGCTACAAGTGAGACCTTATCTCTAAAAAAAATTTTCATTGAAAAAAGAAGATATTCTTTTTTAAAAAATAGCTCTGATTTGAAATGCTTATTTGATTCAGCTGTGGAGCATTATTTACTGACTCAAGAAGTTAATATATTCTTTAGAAGTATTAGTGTTCTAATAGTCTATTCCTGCAAGCAGTAAAAACCAGAACATAATAGTTTAGTTTTGTACACCTGAACTTTGATGGAAAAGAGGCTTGGGAGATGAGAAGGCATGGAGAGGCTGCTATATGCTCCAGCTGCAGTGTCCAGAATAGATGTTAGGAATTTCCAACTGTCTTCTGCATTATTTAACATGAATCTAACCCAACTTTTCCTTTGGCTCAATGGAAAACAGGTTTCAAGGGAGCAAAAAAAGTGTTTTTATCTTCCTTAGGTATTTCTGCAGCAGTGAGAGTAGGAATTTTCCCACCTTCTGAATTAAAGCAAGATTACACATTTCCATCACTCATATCTAGCAAAAAACATAGATGACATCCGTGATTTCTTCCATCCCCTTCTCTCCTGTTTTCAGCCAACCCATCATCAAGTCCTGATGGTTCTACTTCCAAAACATATCCTGAGTCTGACCGTGTCTCTGCATCTTCACAGCTATCACCTCTGTCCTAGCCTGGCTGCTGCAACAGACTCTAGATTAGGAATGCATCCAGCAGCAAACGGAAAGTTCAACTCTGGTTGTTTTAACAAATAAATGTTTATTTGTCTCAAATAAAAATAGTCCAAGGGAAGTCAATCCAGGTCTGGAGCAATGGCTCAACAATGCTATCAGGGACCCAGCTCTATCTTTCCTATTATCCTTAATGTGTTGACTTTTGTTCTCATACTTGTCACCTCACGGTCTCTATGTGGCTGCTACATAGCCAGGCATTGCATTTGGGCTCCAGATAGGAAGAAGGGTAAGGGCAGAGAATGATTTCCTTCAGAAGTTATTTTCTGTCTATTCAGGAAGGGAAGCCCTTGCCAGAAGTTACCGACTCCCATCTCATCAGCCAGAACTGGGTCCAAACCAATTCTTAGACCAACCAATATCCAAAGGACTAAAATTACTGGGGTGGTGATATGGTTTGGCTGTGTCCCCACCCAAATCTCATCTTGAACTGTAGCTCCCACAGTTCCCACATGTCATGGGAGGTACCCAGTGGAAGGTAACCGAATCACAGGGTCAGGTCTTTCTCATGCTGTTCTCGAGATAGTGAATAAGTCTTCTGAGATCTGATGGTTTATTTATAAAGAGAAGTTCCCCTGCAAAAGTTCTCTCTCTTTGCCTGTTGCCATCCATGTAAGATGTGACTTGCTCCTCCTTGCCTTCTGCCAGGATTGTGAGGGTTCCCAGCCATGCTGAACTGTGAGTCCATTAAACCTCTTTCCTTTATAAATTACCTAGTCTTGGTTATGTCTTTATCAGCAGCGTAACAACAGACTAATACAGGTGGGATATAGTAGACTCATTACACAATATCTCCCCCAGCCTTCTTCTACTGTGCCTTCCTGTACGAGAAGCTAAAAACTACCTTTCCCAGGCTCCCCTGCAGCTAGGGAATGGAGTGGAGTGGGGAGAAAGGTAGGGTACACCAGTCTATTTTGTTGATGTCAATTAGCAGAGGTAAGGTGGTTCTGAAGTGATTAAATAGGTGCTTCTTTACCTCTTCTTTGTAAAATGATTTGAGTCATTATTAACTCCATTAAGTTTGTCACATTTTGGCTTTTGCCTCCTGCTATTTCAATAAAAACTGTTGCAAAATTAAGTAACCCACAATAGAGCACTTCATAGCATATATGGTTGATGAGTGGTGCCTGAAGCAAGATAAATTTCTCTGGTCTCAGAACCACAAATTACCAGGCTTCTTTCTCCAAGGGCACAGCTGCTGCTGCTGGTAATGGTGGTGGTGTGTGTGATTTCTCTAAATCATCTAGGCACTGAGAATTATGACTAATGGTATTTTTTTCCCTCTTGACCCTCAAGTAGTTTTAAGGCAAATGCATGGCTTTTTTCCTGAAAGTATGGTCTTCTTTGTGTATATTTTGTGTGATAACCTCTCTTCTGATTCTGTCTTTTCTACTCTTATTTCCCTTTTTCTTGGTTCCCTTACTTATTTTTATTTCACTTTGTTGCATATGTTTTTTCCACATGGCAGAAACCCTTTCTGGAAATAGATAGGATTATAAGACTATGGCTGCTAAAGGAGAAAACTATTAAGTAAAGACATCTGGCTTCCTTTCCAACTTGGGCCTGGCAGAATGGCTCCTGCAAAGAAGGGTGGAAAGAAGAAAGGCTGTTCTGCCATCAACAAGGTGGTGACCCAAGAATACACCATCAACATTCAGAAATGCATCCATGGAGTAGGCTTCAAGAAGTGTGTTCCTTGGGCATTCAAAGAGATCTGGAAATTTGCTGTGAAGGAGGTGGGAACTCCAGATGTGCGTGTTGATACCAGGCTTGACAAAGCTGTCTAGGCTAAAGGAATATGGGTGTCCCATACCCATCCATGTGTGGTTATCCAGAAAACAAAATGAGGATGAAGATTCACCAGATAAGTTCTATACTTTGGTTACCTACGCACCTGTAACCACTTTCAAAAATCTACAGACAGGTAGGATATGGTGGTCATGCCTATAATCCTAGCACTTTGGGAGGTTGAGGCAGGCGGATCACTTGAGCTCAAGAGTTTGAGACCAGCCTGGGCAACATGGTGAAACCTCATCTCTACTAAAAATACAGAAAAATTAGCCAGGCATGGTGGCCCACGCCTTTAATCCCAGCTACTCGGGAGACTGAGGCAGTAGAGTTGCTTGAACCTGGGAGGCGGAGGTTGCAGTGAGCCGTGATTGCGCCACTGTGCTCCAGCCTGGGCAACAGAGTGAGACCCCATCTCAAAAAAAAAAAAAAAAAAAAAAAGCCAGGTGTGGCGGCCCACACCTGTAGTCCCAGCACTTTGGGAGGCCAAGGCGGGTGGATCACCTGAGGTCAGGAGTTCAAGACCAGCCTGGCCAACATGGTGAAAACACATCTCTACTAAAAATACAGCTGGGTGTGGTGGCATGCATCTGTAATCCCAGCTACTCTGGAGACTGAGGCAGAAGAATCGCTTTAACCCAGGAGATGGAGGTTGCAGTGAGCCAAGACCACACCACTGCACTCCAATCTGGGTGACAGAGCAAGACTCCGTCTCAAAAAAAAAAAAAAAAAAAAAAACACACACACACAAAATTAGCCGGGCATGGTGGCACATGCCTGTGGTCCCAGCTACTCTGGAGGCTGAAGTGAGAGAATTGTTTGAGATTGGGAGGTCAAGCCTGCAGTGAGCCGAGATGGCACCACTGCACTCCAGCCTGGGCGACACAGCCATATCCTGTCTCAAGAAAAACAAAAATTATAGTCAATATGGATGAGAACTAAGCAATGATTGTTGAATACATGAAATAAAATTATAAAACCACAAAAAAGTAAAGACATCTGAGCTCCCAAATTAGAAAAACTATCACTAATGCTACATATCATAAGTAAAAATTTGGGAATAGACACTTTATGGCTATAAAATAATGTTAGTAGAATATTTTAAGTTGGTCTCAAACATGAATCTCTACTTTTCTCAAAAAAGAAAAAATACAGACTTTCCTCCATATGCTTGCCATAAACTATGAACAGGATGAGTGTAAAAGATGGTCAGTATTGGCCTTAAACCATATTACTATAGTGAGAACGACTCCACACATCAGAGAATTTAACTGGACATGTTTGCACTAACACTTTAAAGAAGATAAATGCATATAGAAATGTTCCGAACACTGGTAGACAGCACTGCCAGGTGAGAAACCCACACCCAAATGACAGCAGTGACATCTGAGATGATTTAGAGTGGGACCACAAGCTAGATTGTGGAGCGATGTGTGGGCAGCAGGCAGTGGTTGCACACAGCCCTGCTCTGACTGCAGTGTCCTGGCCCCAACCAGAAGCTTCCCAGGCTATCATTTTTTTTAAAACTAGATGAGATTCCTTTACAGCATTTGAAGGATTCTGCTGTTGTCAAGCCAGTTAAAAATGTGATTGGCCATCCAATTAACAAATTCAAAAGCACACAAATGTCTGTTTTATGAAATGCAGTAAGACGCAATGATTCAGCCTCATGGCTTTCTAATCAGAGCAAAATTTTTACCCCAAATAATAATTAACCTGCTTCATCAAGTTTGTTTACTAAACACAGTTCCTCTAAAAGGTTTCTGTTTCCCATTCCACTCCCAGTTCAAGTTCACTCTCAAATGCATTTATTAGCATTGAGTCCATTCAGAAGAGTGAGCTGAAGGCCATTTAAGAGGCATTCTCTTAAATTGAGAAAATCTAAATTTTGAGTAAAGGAGAATTATTGAATAAGGGAGTAACCTGTTGGAGACTTCCCTCCTTAAAATCAGTCCTTGCTTCTCCACCGCATTCACAATAAATTCCAAAACCCGGCCAGGCATGGTGGCTCGCACCTGTAATCTCACCACTTTGGGAGGCCAAGGCAGGCAGATCATTAGGTCAGGAGTTCGAGACCAGCCAGTTTGAGACCAGCCTGGCCAACATGGTGAAACCCCATCTGTACTAAAAATACAGAAATTAGCCAGGCATGCCTGTAATCCCAGCTACTCGGGATGCTGAGACAGCAGAATCGTTTGAACCCAGGAGGTGGAGGTTGCAGTGGGCTGAGGTCATGCCACTGCACTCCAGCCTGGATGACAGAGCAAGACTCCATCTCAAAAATAATAATAATAAAATAAAATCCAAAACCCTTGGTATGGCATACATGATTTTTTATTATCTGAACCCTGTTCTTCTCCCTAGCTGCATCTCTGGTCACTCCTCACTGCCCTACAAGATGGGACCATACTGAATTACATGTGGCCCCATAAATACGCCTCACACTCTTTTGCCTCTAGGTATCTACACAGTAACCCCAGAACTGTAGCCTACCTCCTCTGTCCACTTTTCTTGCCTGACGACTGAGGCCCATGATCTTCACCTCCACCAGGGAACCTTCTTTCACCCCTATTTTTTTGGTACCTCATTGTATCCCATACTCGGTTGTACTCCTTAAGCTGTCCTGAAGTTGTCTGTGTACTCTTCTGGCTCCAACTGTAAGTTCCTTAAAAGCAAGGATTGGGCCGGGCGCGGTGGCTCACGCTTGTAATCCCAGCACTTTGGGAGGCCGAGGCGGGCGGATCACGAGGTCAGGAGATCGAGACCACGGTGAAACCCCGTCTCTACTAAAAATACAAAAAATTAGCCGGGCGTGGTGGCGGGCGCCTGTAGTCCCAGCTACTCGGAGAGGCTGAGGCAGGAGAATGGCGTGAACCTGGGAGGCGGAGCTTGCAGTGAGCCGAGATCGCGCCACCGCACTCCAGCCTGGGTGACAGAGCAAGACTCCGTCTCAAAAAAAAAAAAAAAAAAAAAAAAAAAAGCAAGGATTGTGTTATGTTTATCACTACATCTCTAGCACCCAAAAGAGTCCCTGGAACACAGGAGGTGCTACATACATATTTGTTGAATGAATGAAAGCTATTATTCTGAAGGAAACAATATACTTGCATAAATAGTTTTGCTGTATTTGGGGAAGAAAGCATTAATTTATGGACACAATTTATGTCTTATCAATTTCAGGTTTCCTAAAAAGTACCTAAAAAGTATCATGCAAGTTGGTAATCCTACTACTTGCATTTTTATCCCATGCCAAATTTATGAAAACTTCATCATAGCTTAAATGAGAAATGTGTAAATCAAAATATTCTTTTAAAGAATAAAAATGCTTTCTAAATAGAGCTCGCTATTAAGTTAAAACTTGAAACAACTCTTAGTCATAGTTCCCTATAGAATAGGAGACTAGCCGGGTGCAGTGGCTCATAGCTGTAATCCCAGCACTTTGGGAGGCCAAGGCAGGCAGATCTCTTAAGGTCAGGAGTTCAAGACCAGCTTGGCCAACATGGTGAAACCCCATCTCTACTAAAAATACAAAAATTAGTGGGGCATGGTGGCACACTTCTGTAATTCCAGCTACTCGGGAGGCTGAGGCAGGAGAATCACTTGAACCCAGGAGGTGGAGGTTGCAGTGAGCTGAATTCGTACCACTTCACTCCAGCCTGGGTGACAGAGCAAGACTCTATCTCAAAAAAAAAAAGCAAGCTAGTTGTATTTTTATTTTCTAAAGAGTGAAGGGCTCTTTTGCCAGCTGAGAAGAAAAATATCAAGAATAAAAGCTGTCAGTCTCTTCTCTGACCTGATGGTGATAATAATGATGATGATAATAATTTGTCATTGTTAAATGTGTACTAGATACCAGGCACTTTAAATTACTGAATTACTTCATTCAGTTCTTACAACAGTACTACAATTACCTTCATTTAAAGATGAAAAAATAAGTTTTGGAGAAAAGATTCATGCACCTGTGAACACTCAGTAACTAGTAGACTCAAAACTGAAGCCCAGGCAGTCTGACATCAGAGCTTACTTAGATCTTTACTGACTTCTGGAAAATGAAATCTCACATTAAGAAACATAAGATGCTGGCTGGTGCAGTGGCTCATGCCTGTAATCCCAACACTTTGAGAGACCAAGGTGGGAGGATTCTTTGAGACCAGGAGTTTGAAACCAGCCTGGGCAACATAGCGAAACCCCATCTCTACCAAAAATAAAAATAAAAATGTTAGCCAGGCATGGTGGCGTGCACACTTCTGTAGTCCCAACTACTTGAGAAGCTGAGGCAGGAGGATCACTTGAGCCCAGGAGTTAGAGGCTGCAGTGAGCCCTGATAGTGCCACTGCACTCCAGCAGCCTGGGTGACAGAGTAAGACCCTGTCTAAAAAAAAAAAAAAAAAAAGAGCTACGTCTGAGTTTTGGTGAATTCCTACTCTATACATTATATAACATTACCAGTTATTGAGTAGAATATGGTCTAAAACTGGGTGTTCTGGGCTTCCATTCAATGGATTTTAGTTATGAAAGTTTTAGAAATTATGTTCTATATTGTTTATCTACTGCTGCAAAACAAGTTACCTCCAAACTGTACCAGCTTAAAACGACATTCTTTATCTCCCAGCTTTTGAGACTGGGGACTCTGGGGCTGCATAACCAGGAGGGCAGTTCTGGCCCAGAATCTTCCATGAGGTTACAGTCAAGCTGATGGCCAAGTCTATTTCAAGGGTCTACTGGTGCTTAATGACTCCCTCATGCAGGTGTTGGGAGGCCTCCATTACTTATGGGATGCTGGGTTGGGGCCCCAAACTCATCAAAGAGGAAGACTTCCCTGAGTTCCTTACAGCACAGGCCTCTCCATAGGGCAGCTCACAACATGGAGACTGGTTTTCCTCTGAGTGATCCTTGAGGCAGCCAGAGACGGGGCAGCCAGAGACTGGGCAGCCAAAGGGAAGGAAGCAGCAGTCTTGTAAACCAGTCTCTGAAGGGATGCTTCATGGCTTCTACTCTGTTTTAGTCATTAGAACTGAGTCACAAAGTCCTGCCCCGACTCAGGGGATTTTGCAAAGGCATGACTACCAGAGATGAGGGTTACAGGGAGCCATCCTAGAGGTTGCCTACCACATATGCTCTTTTTATTGAAACAGGGTCTCCCTCTGTCACCCAAGCTGGAGTGTGGTGGCTCAATCATAGCTCACTCACGGCAGCTTCCAACTCCTGGGCTCAAGCGATCCTCTTGCCTCAGACTCCCAAAGTGCTGGGATTACAGGCATGAGAGACTACACCTGGCCCCCCACATGCTTTAATATGCTAAGAAGAGGGGAATGTCTTAGTTTCATCCTAGGTTTCCATTTGTTAGTGTTGGCTTTTTCTCTTTAATCAAATGATTAAAAGATTACAGCCAGGCACGGTGGCTCACGCCTGTAATCCCAGCACTTTGGGAGGCCAAAGTGAGGTCAAGAGTTGGAGACCAGCCTGGCCACAAGGTGAAACCCCATCTCTACTAAAAATACAAAAATTAGCCAGGCGTGGTGGCACACGCCTGTAATCCCAGCTACTTGGGAGTCTGAGGCAGAATCACTTGAACCTGGAGGCAGAGGTTGTAGCAAGCCAAGATTGCACCACTGCACTCTAGCCTGGGCGACAGAGTCTTACTAAAAATAAAATAAAATAAAAATTCGATAGACTTCAAAGGTAAATCTTAGCTAACGAAAGAACCCTTTAACTAGAAGACAAGATTGGAAAGATAAGTAAAATTTAAAATATTTTCAATTCACAGTTACATCACAACACTAGTAAATTTCTTCACAAATATTACACTCTATCCCGCCCGCTCTCCTTTTTTTTTTTTTTTTTTTTTGTTTGTTTGTTTCTGTAAAGACAGGGTCTCACTATTTGCCCAGGCTGGTCTAGAACCCCTGGCCTTGAACTATTCTTCCGCCTTGGCCTCCCAAATCGCTGGGATTACAGATATGAGCCATTGCACCCAGCCCCATTCTCTCCTCATACAGTTCAAACGTAGGTCCAAGCTATATTGGGTCCCAATATAGCTTGCACTATATAAGAAATAAGCAAAGAGCACCTTAAAATAACTGTAGGGTGTCAATTCCTGAATACAATTGGGTGTCTCTCATACTTCTACTTTATGTCTGACTAATTTCTGAAATCAGTATGACAAGTATCAAGGCAGAGACTCCTTCAGAACAATCTCAGAAACATATATTCAAGATAAATTTGAGAATAGGAGTGTTATGGTCTTGCATAATACTATTAATCCTTTTAAAGGTATTTTAAATTAGCTGTTTTAAAGATAAGAGAAATATACACTTTAAACCTAGTGGTTAAAATGAAATGGTGATGTTTCCAAATTTTAAATAATTTTGGAATGTCACATGTTTTCATGCTTGGAAACTCAGTCTCTATAACTTACAATGACATTATCAGAATAAGTAATCTTTTGTTCTGCAAGTTTATTAATGACCATGACCAAAAACCTTAAAATTCTGATCTGGAATAGCATGAGTCTCATTCGTAAGTGTGGATGTATGAGTCCGTATAAGGGACTATAAGATGTTTGCCTTTGACATTTTTTTTAATTGTGCCACTCATGCCAGGCTGGAGTGAGTGGCACGATCTTGGCTCACTGCAACCTCCAACTCCCTGGTTCAAGTGATTCTCCTGCCTCTGCCTCCCGAGTAGCTGGGATTACAGGCACGTGCCACCATGCCCAGCTAATTTTTGTATTTTTAGTAGAGACGGGGTTTCACCTTGTTGACCAGGATGGTCTCCATCTCCTGACCTCATGATCTGCCCCCTTAGCCTTCCAAAGTGCTGGAATTACAGGCGTGAGCCACTGCACCCAGCCAGCTCTTCATTTATTATAAGGTGAAAATTATACACGCTTCTGAATTTTTTCTAATTAATCAGTTAGTCATTATTATCAACTGACATGTAAGTTTAACCCATGAACCCTAAAGTCAAAAAATAATTCTTTTCTTTTTCCTATTGCAGAAAATTTGTTAGCATAATTTTTTCCAATTGTGCAATTCTTAACAGTATTGTAAACGTTATAAACATGTTGCAACTGTAGTACCTAATGCTGCACCTAGAACACGGTAAGCTTTTCCGGCTTCATCTGTGACCTCCAGAAATCAAACCTGAACTAAGGCTTTTCCAGGCTGATAAAAATTTGCCATTTTCATAATAATATTTTTATGATGATTATAGAAATTTAGACTTAGTCTTGACTTTAGCAGGAAAAGAAAGTATTCTCTTCCTTATGTCACCTAATTAGGTAGTCATCTTGTATAAAAGCTATGAAAGTTTTACAATACTATTTGGAAAAACAAAAAGAATTACATGTTGAAAATTTTTATTGCTTTTAATATCCAGTCATGTGAAGCCTCATTAATTTACATCTTGTGAATTTTGAGTTTGCTATAATTGTTATTATAAACGTATTTTCACCTTTCTTTTTTTTTTTTTTTGAGATAGATTCTCTATTGCCCAGGCTGGAGTGCAGTGTCATAATCTCGGCTCACTGCAGCCTCTGCCTCCCAGGTTCAAGCAATTCTCCTGCCTCAGCCTCCCAAGTAGCTGGGATTACAGGCACCCATCACCACACCCAGCTAATTTTTATATTTTTAGTAGAGACAAGATTTCTGTCCAGGCTGTTTCATCTGGCCTACTTTCACCTTTCAATTATCTATTAAAAGGGCTTATAACTATTTCTTACATATAAATTAGATTCCACATACAAATGTTTTTAGGCTGGGCATGGTGGCTCATGCCTGTAATCCCAGCACTTTGGGAGGCTGAGGCGGGTGGATGGCTTGAGCCTAGGAGTTCGAGACCAGCATGGGCAACACGGCCAAATCTCATCTCTAAAAAATACAAAAAAAAAAATAGCTGGACATGGTGGCACGTGCCTGTAGTCCCAGCTAGTGGGGACGCTGAAATGGGAGGATCACTTGAGCCCCTGGAGGTCAAGGCTGCAGTGAGCTGTGATCATGCCATTGCACTCCAACCTGGGTGACAGGCGTGAGACCCTGCTCAAAAATAAATACATAAATAAATAAATAATGTTTTTATACTTCAGATAAACTTCTTAGGACTCTGTAAGTATTTTATTCAGGAGTACTTATGCTTGCAGCATACAATAGTCTCCAAAGGATTGCTACCCATCAGTATTTATCAACTTAGCACTGAGAGAAACTATCTTAGTGAAGATGCATTTCTTTACATTGTAATTGAGTCTTGCATAGCCTTCTTCATAATTTTTTCTTCATAATTTATCTGGTTTTATTTTCTAAAAAACTTGACATTATTATTCAATAAAATATGTTGACGAAATCTGTAATTCAAAAAAGGCTTCATTTCAGACAAAGGCAGATTACTAGGCTTTTCTAAATAGTGTAAAATTAAGTTTATCAAATTGTCTTCAATTTCTAATTTTAAGCTGTTTTTGTATGTTAAGTGAATTTTCAAGAAAGAGTTACCAAAGTATGGTTTTGTTTTTATTTTCATTGTAGAGGGATCATATCCCCAGAAATCACTTTAAAATTGGCCGGGTGTGGTGGCTCACGCCTGTAATCCCAGCACTTTGGGAGGCCGAGGCGGGGAGATAACCTGAGGTCCGGAGTTAGAGACCAGCCTGGTCAACATGGTGAAACCCCATTTCTACTAAAAACACAAAAATTAGCCGGGGTGGTGGCAGGCGCCTGTAAACCCAGCTACTCAGGAGGCTGAGGCACGAGAATCATTTGAACCCAGGAGGTGGAGGGTGCAGTGAGCCGAGATCGTGCCTCTGGACTCCAGCCTGGGTGACAGAGTGAGACTCTGTCTTAAAATAAATAAATAAATAAAAATAAAAATAAAATTGAATGATATAGGTAGACAATAGACATTCAGTTCATTTCAAAATGGTATGAAAAATAAAATTAGATGTATATGTTATGTAAACAAAATTTTAAAAAGAAATTAGTTTATATTTAACTCAGAGTTATAGAATATACCTCTGTACCCAACCAATCCATCCAACAATAAGTACCTATTGAATATCTATTATGTACCCAGCCCTTGACTAGGCTGCTATTTGGTGATTATGTAACTATAACTAACCATAATTAAATATCACTATATAAATATATATTCCTGAATTCAAACAGCTTATAATTTAGTTAAGTACAATTAAACGTCAGAGATCATTTTAAATGAAATTAAATTAAGAAAAGCCTTGTAAATTATAAATGCAGTTTAAGAAAGAAAGCAGTTAATAAGTGCCAATGTTCTACCATAAAATTACAAGGAGAGGGTGAATTTCAAGTAGGCAGTTAAGAGATGAATAGGATTTCTACAAGAAACTTAGAGCAAAAAGGTGGTATCAGCTGGAGGAAGAGAAAAAACAAAATAACAGGAGTCGGAGTTAACAGGGTTCACTCCCATGCAGTGAGGAGTTTAACCGGATAGGATTGAAGGTTCTTCTTGGGAGTGGTAGAAATTACATTTCGATAGCCACAGGAGGATTTCACTGAAAAATGACGCAGAGGAATTCAGATTTGACACAGAAAGGAGTGGAGGCCGACTACAGGTTCTCAAGCAAAAGAGTAACAGTGAGAGTATATTTTAAGGAAGCTTTCCACCATTGTCTTAAATAGAAGTGTAATTAATGAAATAATTAAGAGCCTCTTATTTGGCAAAGATATTAAAAGAAGATAGAAAAATAAAAGTAGAATCACTTAATTTCTGTTTGCTCAAGTTCAATTACATTGTCTTTATTCCTTCCAAAAGAATAAAGATGGCTGGGTGCGGTGGCTCACACCTGTAATCCTAGCACTTTGGGAGGCTGAGGTGGGCAGATCATATGAGGTCAGGAGTTCGAGACCAGCCTGGCCAACATGGTGAAACCCCATCTCTACTAAAAATACAAAAATTAGCCAGGCATGGTGGCGCAGGCCTGTAATCCCAGCTACTTTGGAGGCTGAGGCAGGAGAATCGCTTGAACCCAGGAAGCAGAGGTTGCGGTGAGCAGAGATCACGTGACTGTGCAACAGAGCCAGACTCCATCTCAAAAAAAAAAAAATAAAGATTTGAAAATAAAACATTAGAAGGAGAGCAAAGTCCAAAACAAGTGGGAAGAGTGTAACAAAGGAGCTATTTCCACAATGCCGTACACAAAAAATATTGATTGAGTGCCTTCTACTTGCAAAGTACTTGATATGAGGCTATGGAACCTAAACCACATCCAATTCATGTGTCCAAGGAGCTTACAAGATAGAAGTGTTAAGGAATGCGGCTTGGTGCAGTGGCTCAGGCCTGTAATCCCAGAACTTTGGGAGGCCAAAGTGAAGGAGGCCAGGAGTTTAAGATCAAACTGAGGAGCACAGAGAGATTCTAACTTTACAAAATTAAATTAAATAAAAATTAAAAATTAACTGGGTATGGGATTCCACGCCTGTAGTCCCAGCTACTCAGGCAGCTGAGACAGGAGGGTTACTTGAGCCCGGAGTTCAAGGCTGCAGTGAGCTATACGTACACCACTGCACTTCAGCCTCGGCGACAGGGCAAGGCTCTGTCTCAAAAAAAAGTATTAAGGAATGTATATCGGACATTTTTATAAATGTCATAACAGAGGTGCAGGTAAAATCCTGTGAGCATTCACAGAAGAATAAAATCACCTTTCAGGTACATGATTCGGATCAGGTTTCATGGAAGAGGCAAAACTTTTTGTAAATCTCAAAATGGGTATGTTGTCAGAATGGAATGGTAAAAGAGCCTGGTAAAAGTAATGTTTATTCTGTGTAGTCTGTGTCTGCTAAAATTCCAGAGTTACTGTAGAGAAAGGGAGAGAATGGATTTGGGAGCCAATAGCAGTGTCTGCCACACCTGGCTCATATGTATACAGACTGCAGCAGGAAGGCAACGTCTGGCTACGATGGACAATACATGTGTGTCCTTGGTATAGCTCCTTAGCAGGAATATTCTGGCTAGTAAAATAAAAGAGTTGCTCAGGTGGGATAGCATGGTTGTTAACGGTGGAGGGTGTCCAGGTTCTTGTTATCTTGAACAAAGAATTCGTCAAAACGCACAAACAAAACAAGGAAGGAACGAAGGGATTTACTGAAAACGAAAGTACACTCCAGCCGGGCGACGTGGCTCACGCCAGTAATCCCAGCACTTTGGGAGGCCGAGGGGAGCGGATCACGGGGTCAGGAGATGGAGACCATCCTGGCTAACACGGTGAAACCCCGTCTGTACTTAAAAAATACAAAAAAATTGCCGTGCGCGGTGGCTCACGCTTGTAATCCCAGCACTTTGGGAGGCCGAGGCGGGCGGATCACGAGGTCAGGAGATCGAGACCACGGTGAAACCCCGTCTCTACTAAAAATACAAAAAATTAGCCGGGCGTGGTGGCGGGCGCCTGTAGTCCCAGCTACTCGGGAGGCTGAGGCAGGAGAATGGCGCGAACCCGAGAGGCGGAGCTTGCAGTGAGCCAAGATCGCGCCACTGCACTCCAGCCTGGGCGACAGAGCGAGACTCCATCTCAAACAAACAAAAAAAACCAAACAAACAAAAAAAAAGAAAGTACACTCCACAGTGTTCGAGCGGTCAGCGGGCCTGAGCATAGGGGCACAAAGGCCCTGTTACAGTTTTTGTGAATTTAAATTCCCTCTACTTAGGGTACACCCTATGTAAATGAAGAGGATGAAGTGAAGTTACAAAGTCATTTCCTCAGTGTATGCCCTTTGGAGAGGATATTTCCTGTTATAGCTGAAGTGTGAATCTGGCCTTAGGTTCCCCGCCTCCAGACCCTATTTTCCTGCCTCATGGTGAATGTGTTATGAGGTTACCAAGATGAGGAAGACAGGAAAACAGAAATGTATCTAGCAGAGGGGCAGAGCTGAAGGAGTGGAGAATATCGTGTGAGATTTCCCCCACCTTTTTCATTCTTGGCTGTGCCCTGTCGCCTGCGGATCCTCTTTTCATATTCGGTCTGGAATGCTAAAACCTCCGTTTCCTCATTCCCTTTGTTATCTCTATATCTTTTTCCGTAGAAATAAAGATTTGAACTTTAGCATGAGCCGTACTTTTGCTACAGACCTTCTATTATCCAGCTACAGTGTTGACATACTTAATCTCCTTTAATGGGACAAGTAATGAACTCAATTAGCTGGAAAACCTCCATGCAAAGAGAACAGACAACTCTTACCATATAATTCAAAGACATTTCCCTTGATTCACATTATTCCTGCATTAAAGACCTTCTATGACCCCGAATATCAGTTGGTTACTCGCTAAAACTGACGGTAGAGCAATTTCACCTTAAGCAGATTTACTTAACGAAACACTAATATGTAATTAATTGGACTGAGAATTTGATTTGCATACTCTCAAGCAACAATTTTTTATTATTTAAAAACAAAACACTTGACATTCTAGAAGGGGCTACAAAGACCTCCCCAAAGGTCAATTAGTCCTACAACTGATTACCTAAATATTTAATAGCACTCAAACACAGTACTAAATGGGCTCTAATTTGTTTGTGAAAAGAAACAATGCCACTTTACACAGGGCTGCCAAGTTTTCAGTAAACAAACAGAATATGGTCTTGGGAAACTGATGAATCTAGTTTAAAAATGCGACAAGATCTTCCTGTGCTCCTTCCAAACATGGCAGTGATTTTCCACTAATTTTCTTCCTGATGCCTTTTTTCTTTAAGTCTGCATGTTGATGCACCCCAAGGCTCAGTCTTTCAATCGGTCTCTTTCCTAAGTTGTTCTCAAGTAATCTCCAGGTTTGACAAACTTCCTCTGTATTGACAGCTCCCAATGTTATACTTATAGCTCACACTTCCTCTCTGAACCGCAGTCTCAAATATATCCCTGCCTATACAGCATGGCATGAATGTCTAGCAGGCATCTCAAATTTAATGTGTCATAAATGGAACTTCTGATTTTTCTCCGTAGCTAAAAACTGTAAATCCCACTTTCTTCCCCATCTCAATAAATGGTAACTCCCTCCTTCCAAACTGCTCAGGTCCAAAGCCTTGCTGTCATCCTTGGCTCTTCTCTCTTCTCCTGCACCCCCACATGTAACCTGTGAGGAGGTCTTATTTGTTCTACCTTTATAACCTATCCAGACACCAATCCCTTCTTACCACCTCCATCATGATGTATACACTGCCATAATCTCTCCCTTAGATTCTTGCAATAGTCTCCTAACTGGCTTTCCTACTTTAGCCGCTCCTCCAACCCTTACACCTAATGTCTACTTTGAATAGAGCATCCAAGAGGATCCTTTGAAAATCTTCTCTGCTCAAACCCTTCCAGTGTATTCCCATCTGGGATAGAGTCGAAGTCTTCATGGCTGTCTCAAAAGTCCTGGATTGGTCCTCCGCTGTGCTCTGCCTGGTCCCCCGCTGTGCTCTGCCTGGTCCCCCACTGTGCTGTGCCTCTGCTCTGGCCACAGGGGCTTCCTTGCTATTCTTCCAACACTCCAGGTGTACGCATTCCTGGAGATCTTTGCCATTGTTGCTCCTCTACCAGGAATACACTTTCTCCAGGTGTCTTCCTAGATATCTTCAGGTCTTGGACTAAAAGTCATCTTCTCAATGAGTATTTACCTGACTAGCTTATTTAAAATTGCAACTCCCACCTTCACCCCAGCACTATCTTCCATCCCTTCTTTACTTTTATCTATCGCACTTCTCATCTTCCAATATATATTTTACTTATTTATTTGTTTATTGTCTGTCTCCCCTCACTAGCAGGTAAGTTCCGTGAAGGCAGATAATTTTGTTGGCTTTAAACACCTAGAACAAAGCTTGGCATAAAGTAAGTACTCAACAGATTAATGTTAAATTGATAAATAAGTAAACAGTGATTATTTGTGACTAACTAGGGGAAAAATATAATTAACCAGGATGTTTTCATGAAGGATAGACTCCCTAAGAGCAGTCACTATACCTTTTCCTTGTTTCTTTTTTTTTTTTTTTTGAGACAGGATCCCCCTCTGTCACCCAGGTTGGAGTGCAGTGGTACAATCACAGCTCATTGCAGCCTCAAACACCTGGGCTCAAGCGATCCTGCCTCCTCAGCCTCCAAAAGGGCTAGGATTATAGGGGTGGGCCACCATGCCTGGCCATTTTCCTTCTTTTTGGCCCCATCATCTAGCACAGTTGTGTCATATTGTAGATATTCAATAAATACTTATTGAATCTAGTTGAATATTTGTTGAAGAGCACAGACTGAAGCTTGTGTTCAAATCCCAGCTTCTCTGGTTATTGGCTGTGTAAGCTAAGGAAAAGCACTTAACTTCTCTGTGCCTAGAGTCTTCATAAAATAGGAATAATAATTATAATAGTAATGATATATGGGGTTGTGTGAGGATTAAATGAGTAAATATACTTAAACTACAGAATGGTGCTTGGCACAAAATAACAGGTGATGATGATGATGATGACGATAGTCCTATGAAACTCATCATGAAATGGCAATTTCCTGGTTAAGCTTAAACCATTTATGTATTTTAAAAGTGAAAAGACTACATAAATTGAATGAAATAACCAAGTAGCATGTCACTCCCCAGCTGAAAATCTGTAAATAACTACTACTGCCACTGTGACAAAATCCAAACTTCCAATCTTGCATTCAAAGCTTTCTACAGGCTGGGCGCAGTGGCTCACGCCTGTAATTCCAGCACTTTGGGAGGCTGAGGTGTGGATCGCTTGAGGTCAGGAGTTCAAGACCAGCCTGGCCAACATGGTGAAACCCTGTCTCTACTAAAAATACAAAAATTAGCCGGCCATGGCAGTGGGCGCCTGTAATCCCAGCTGCTTGAAAAGCTGAGGCAGGAGAATCGCTTGAACCCAGGAGGTAGAGGTTGCAGTGAGCCAAGATCGCACCACTGCATTCCAGCCTGGGTGACAGAGTGAGACTCCGTCTCAAGAAAAAACAAAACAAAGCAAAACAAAAAAACCTTCTACATTTGTACCCAACATTTAACTTAAAAGTTAAAGGAACAGAAAACCAAATGCTGCATGATCTCACTTATAAGTGGGAGCTAAACAGTGAGTACATAGAGACACAAAGAAGGGAAAAACAGACACTGGGGTCTACTTGAGGATGGACGGAGGGAGGACAGTGAGGATCAAAAAACTACCCATCAGGTACTACACTTATTACCTGGGTGATGAAATAATCTATACACCAAACCCCTGTGACATGCAATTTACCTATATGACAAGCCTACACATGTACCCCTGAACCTAAAATAAAAGTTAAAATAAAAAGATAACAAGATTTTTTCTTTTTCAAATACCAAGGAAAGTAATTCCCCACAAATGTATAAGGATGATTTTTTTCTAGGGATGTAAATAATGCCTCCTATTTTATAGCACAGTTTGGTTTTCTTTCTTTCTTTCTTTTTTTTGAGATGGATTCTCACTCTGTCGCCCAGGCTGGAGAGCAGTGGCACGACCTCGGCTCACTGCAACCTCTGCTTCCTGGGTTCAAACAATTCTCCTTGCCTCAGCTTCCCAAGTAGCTGGGATTAGCCGCTTGCCACCACACCCAGCTAATTTTTTGTATTTGTTTTAGTAGAAACGAGAGTTTCACCATGTTCACCATGTTAGCCAGGCTGGTTTCCTGACCTCCGGCGACCCGCCCACCTCAGCCTCCCAAGGTGCTGGGATTACAGGCATGAGCCACCGCGCCCGGCCAGCACAGTTTGATTTTCAAAGAACTTTTACATAGTCAACTTATTTACAACAGTGACCACACTAAAAAGAAACCAGAATAGGAGTTACCCTCATTAGGAAATATGAGGAAAGTAAGATTCAAAGAGAATAAACGATTTATTTGAGGTTTCATAGCTAGCAATTGGTGTATCCACGATCAGAAAACTGATTCTTGTGAGACTAAATTCAAGGATTCCTTTTTTTTTTTTTGAAATGGAGTTTCGCTGTGTCACCCAGGCTGTAGTGCAGTGGCACGATCTCGGCTCACTGCAACCTCTGCCTCCGGGGTTCAAGCGATTGTACTTCCTCAGCCTCCTCAGTAACTGGGATTATAGGCACGCGCCACCACGCCCAGCTAATTTTGTGTGTGTGTGTGTATGTGTGTGTTTTTAGTAGAAATGGGGTTTCACCATGTTGGTCAGGCTGGTCTCCAACTCCTGACCTCGTGATCCCCCTGCCTCAACCTTCCAAAGTGCTGGAATTACAGGCGTGAGCCACCCCCCCCCCCACTCCCGGGCCAATTCAAGGACTCTTTTACCACAGCCTTCTATTGATAAATACTGAATTTAACAAGTAGGTTTCAAATTCCCTGTAGTGCTAGGCACATAATAGATGCATACTATGTGCTTACTAATTGTTTAAGGTAAAAAAAAAATGTATTCTTTTCCTCTGGCTTACCAGATTTGTCACAGAACAAAGATAATTCATATTATTTGGCAGAAAATAAATTCACCCCCGAATCTTGGTAACTATCCTACTCATTATTTCAGCACTTTTTTTTTTTTTTTTTTTGAGACTGAGTCTTGTATCCTTGCCCAGACTGGAGTGCAGTGGCACGATCTCAGCTCACTGCAACCTCCACCTCCCAGGTTCAAGCGATTCTCCTGACTCAGCCTCCTGAGTAGCTGGGACTACAGGCATGCACCACCATGCCCAGCTAATTTTTCTATTTTTTTTTTTTAATAGAGATGGGGTTTCACCATAGTGGCCAGGCTGGTCTCCAACTCCTGACCTCGTGATCCACCCATCTCGTCCTCCCAAAGTGCTGGGAAATATGGCGCCCGGCCATATTTCAGCACTTTGTAAAGGTGTAAAGGCAATCGTACTGGGCCCATGATTTCTACTGATATTCTTATTTATCATTTGTCCTTCTAACAAAAAGTCACCTTATCTATCTCCCAGGAGTTCTGCAAGATCAATGCCTGGGTTTCATGACTTGAGACATTTTCTTCCGAACCAAAGACTAAATCATCAGAGCTTATAAGATTTTGTGTTTCCTTCTATATGTGTGATTCTAATCCCCCTCCTCCTGAATTTGAAGGATCAGAGATTTGACTGTAAATTGCCTTACACAGGGGTTTAAAACCTTATGCTTTAACATTCCATTGCATATTCCTAGGTATAATAAAATATAGAAAGTAGCATGATATTTATATTCAATGACCTATGTTTAAAAAAAAAATCATGTTTGTAACTGAGCTATGAACAACAGCCTTAGAAGAATTTGAAAGAGTCTATATAATAGATTTTTATCTTTTCTATTTCAATCACACTGAGATAAGTAGTAGTTTCTCCAAAGCCTAGAACATCCAGAAAACCTGTTAGTGTTTCTAAGCCTGATATGAAGAGACATCACAAACTTTTTGGAAAAAAAGAACTTTAGCTTTTTGGCCCTTTGGGTCATTTAAAGGAATGGGTACAGTCTTTTAAAAGTGGCTCAATTGCCTGCTGTGATTGATCTCATAAAAGGGGTGATGTTGGGCTGGGCGCAGTGGCTCACGCCTGTAATCCCAGCACTTTGGGAGGCCAAGATGGGTGGATCACGAGGTCAGGAGATCGAGACCATCCTGGCTAACACGGTGAAACCACGTCTCTACTAAAAATACAAAAAAATTAGGCGGGCATGGTGGCGGGCGCCTGTAGTCCCAGCTACTCAGGAGGCTGAGGCAGGAGAATGGCGTGAACCCAGAAGGTGGAGCTTGCAGTGAGCCGAGATCGCACCACTGCATTCCAGTCTGGGTGACAGAGCGAGATTCTGTCTCAAAAAAAAAAAAAAAAAGTCGGGGGTGATGTTTTCTTCTACGGGGTACTTATGATGATCTTCCTGGCTTTCCAAGGTAGCTACTCCAGCAAAATTAACCTACAGGGATTTCTTTTTATTTTCTTTTTTCTCGTTTGTTTGTTTGTTTGTTTGTTGAGACAGAGTCTCCCTCTGTCGCCCAGGCTAGAGTGCAGTGGTGTGATAGAGTGGAGGCTCATTGCAACCTCCACCTCCCCAGTTCAAGCAATCCTAGTGCTTCAGCCACCCAAGTAGCTGGGGTTACAGGCATGTGCCACCACGCCCAGCTAATTTTTGTATTTTTAGTAGAGACAGTGTTTCACCATGTTGGCCAGGCTGGTCTCAAGCTCCTGGCCTCAAGTGATCCACCTGCCTCAGCCTCCCAAAGTGCTATAATAGGCTGAGCCACTGCGTCTGGCACACCCTGCAGGTTTTAAAACATTAAAAACCAGGAAGCTCACTTCCTTCATCCTCTTCTCCCCAGACTCTACTATTGTTCTTTACATTTCATTTATCAAGAACGTATGATGAAAAATGTGATCTAATAAAGGGAAACACACAGCACCTAAGTTTAGTGGACACCATGTTGCAAAGTTGGACAGAAAATACATTGTCATTGTTGTACAGGCTGCCACTGTAAACTGTTACTCCCTGGCACCTCCACACTAGGGCGGGAGTCCAAACTTGTGAGTGGCAGCTAGCCATGCCAACAGATGGGCACAGGGATGATAGCCAAGGGACGATGTATGTGCATCAAGTATAGGTGTTCAGAACAGGAATTCCAACTGAGAAGATCAAAATGACTCTCAAACTTATGGTTAATAGCTTGTCAATTCATGCCTGGTTTAATATAAATGAACTGGAATTGAAGAGAATTGACATATTTTGACAGAACCTCAAATTTATTTTTCATAAAAATATAAATTCAACTTAGACATTTGCAGTAAATGGCTTAGTGGCATTTTCTGAGAAGAAAATACTTCCACTTTTCCATTTTTCATGATCGTTAACCTTCCCTTAAAGATATATAGCACTGGACTCTTTTCTAAAACTAGCTCATTACTTTCTCATTTGTTATTAACTCCTGAAATGCATTCAACTCTAGTACTTCAATGTCACCTATAATTCTTAAGAAAATTTGTCCTAGCAGATCAATTAAATTCAATTTCCTAACTTGATCTGTTAAATCTCAAAAATGCTGGAGATCTACTTTACATTTTTCTTAATGCAGGAAAGATAATCCTAAAGGGATACTTTATCAGTGTTTTAAATTTTTATTTCTAATAATAATTTCAATATCTCAAATCTAAAATTACATAATTTGAATTATAAATGGGAGGAGGGACATGCAGGATTGAGATTTAGAATCCCTTAAGATCATTAATTTGAACAGAGAAGAGAATATATGGCTTATTTTACTTAAACTTATATTACTTAATGTCTTGTATTAATTATATTGCTTATATTACTTACATAATATTATATTATACTTGCTTGGATTACTTCTCTGTACTTTTTTCCTAATTAGTAGAATTAAGGAATTGGACTAGGCTACCTCTGAAGTCCTCTCCAGCTACAAATTCTCTATTTCTCATGCAAACAAATGAAATGATGCTCTCCTTTCAAGCTAGGAATAGAAATTCTGAGTAGAAGTCTCTCCATGGCTTATTGTAACCCCAAAAGAAGACAGAGCATGATGATGACTGCTATACAATCCAAACTGCTCTGGGTGGCTAAGCTTTTTAGAAGTAGGGAAGTCAGGATTTATCCTGAGACTCTCAAAGATCTTCCAGAAACAGGTTTCCCCATCACCCAAAACTTCTCCATAATAATATTCTAAATTTTTTATTGAAGAATAATATAAGCAGAAAAGTGTACAGCTATAAACTTTCATAAATTGAATATATGCATGAAAACAGCAACAAATCAGAAAACAGGCCAGGTGCTGTGGCTCACACCTGTAATCCCAGCCCTTTGGGAGGCTGAGGCAGGAAGATCACTTGAGGCCAGGAATCTGAGGCCAGCCTGGGCAACATAGTGAGACCTTGTCTCTACTAAAAATTTTATAAAAGAGGGCCTTTCTGCACAGAAGAACCCTCTCTCTCAATAGAGAGATCTGTTTTTCTTTCTCTTTTCTCCTGCCTATTAATTCTCCGCTCCTAAACTCCTTGTGTGTGTCTGTGTCCTAAATTTTCCTGGCGAGAGACGACGAACCCTGGGTATATACCACAGACAATGTTACCGTATCATATTGGGGACCTTGTCTGGGATACCAGGGTACAGCATTCATCGAAATAGTGAGTAGAGGAGCAGATTCCAACTCTGTCCTTTCATTTGGGACTCTTGGCCTCCATTTTAAAACCAAATCAAACCAAATACTGGGCCCCCTTCAGCCATTTAAAAATGATTAGCGTAACTGCCAGCCTTGCAAGACTCGGGGGACAGGCTTACTGGGGAAAACATGGAGAATCCCCCAGCACCCACGGGTTGCTGGGCATGTTGGCCATATTTGAACCGGCTCCCTTTCACGGAGAACTTAGCCGTGGCGTGGGCTGGAAAAGGTCCTGGAACAACTGAGGATTTATGGCGGGGGTAGCCCCCGCCAACCCCAGTGTTATCCAAAGGTTTCTTTTTTTTTTTTTTTTTTTTTTGAGACAGAGTCTTACTCTGTCGCCCAGGCTGGAGTGCAGTGGCGCGATCTCAGCTCACTGCAAGCTCCACCTCCCGGGTTGAGGCCATTCTCCTGCTTCAGCCTCCTGAGTAGCTGGGACTAGCGCCCACCACCATGCCCGGCTAATTTTTTGTATTTTTAGTAGAGACGGGGTTTCACTGTGTTAGTCAGGATGGTGTCGATCTCCTGACCTCGTGATCCACCCGTCTTGGCCTCCCAAAGTGCTGGGATTACAGGCGTGAACCACCGTGCCCGGCCCCAAAGGGTTCTCGACTGACCCCAGCCTCCGACTGCCCGTCGGGGTGTCGGCAACAGGATCTCCAACTTTTCTATCATAATTTCCTCCTTTCCTGCCATATGTCTTATCCCTCTCTCTCAACAGAGAGAGGTGTTTTTCTTTCTCTTCTCTTCTGCCCATTAAACCTCAGCTCCTAAACAGAACAACAACAACAACAAAAAACCAGCCAGGCATGGTGATGCACGCCTGCAGTCCCAGCTGCTCGGGAGGCTGAGGCAGAAGGATCACTTGGGCCTGGAAGATGGAGGCTGCAGTGAGCTATGATGGTGCCACTACACTTCAGCCTGGGTAACAGAGGGAGACCCTGTCTCAAAAAAAAAAAGAAAAAAAAAACTAGCATATTATCTGCACCCCAGAAGGCACTGTTTTCTTCCAGTGCCTCCTCAAAAACATCCATTATCCTAACTTCCAACAGCATAGATTCATCATAAACATGCACTCGTTTGTATCTGGTTTCTTTCGCTCAACATTGTGTTCATGAGGTAGACCCATATTGTTGCGTGTAGTTTTAGAATGTTCATTTTCATTACTGTACAGTATTCCATTTGTTTATCTACTCTACTGTAGATGGGCATTTGGTTAATTTCCAGCTGTGGGCTATTACAAGTAGTATTCCTATGAACTATGAACGTATTTTTGATGAACATATTTATGCACTTATTTGTGTATACACTGAAGAGTAGATTTGCTGGGTCATACGTTATGCATATGGTTTAGCTCTAGTAGATATTGCCAGTTTCCCCAAGTGATTGTAACCAATTTACACTTCCATCACCAGTTTTTGAAAGCTCCTCTTGCTCCACATCCCTGTCAAAACTTGGTATTGTATGTCTTTTTTCATTTTAACTCTTCTGGTGGATATTCCAATGTGTTTTTTATAATTTCTTTTAATTTTGATTATTGAGGTGAAAGTCACATAACAAAATTAACCTTTTTAAAGTGAACAATTTAGTAGCAGTTAGGACGTTCACCATGTAGTACAACCTCCACCTCTGTCTAGCTCCAGAACATTTCATTACTCCAAAAGGAAACTCTGTATCCATTAAGCAATGGCTCCACGTTTCCTGCCTTTTGACTCATCCCTTGGCACCCATGGATCTGCATTCATCTCTATAGATTTACCTATTCTGGATATTTCATATAAATGGAATCACACAATATGTGGCCTTTTGTATTTAATATCTTTCTCTTAGCATAGTGTTTTCAAGGTTCATTCATATTGTATCATGTACCAGTATTTCATTCCTTTTATAGCTGGTTAATATTTCCTGGTGTGTATGTACTACAGCTTTGTTTATCTGTGCATCCATTGATGGATATCTAGGCCATTTCCACCTTTTGGCTATTGTGAATAGTGCTGCTTGGAATCTGTGTGTGCATGTATTTGGTTGAGTACCTCTTTTCCATTCTTTTGGGTATTTACCTAGGAGTGGGATTCCTGGGTCATATGGTAATTCTATGTTTAACTTATTGAGGAACTGCCAAGCTTTCTTCCACAGTGGCTGAACAATTTTACATTATCAGCATTGGCCAGGTGCAGTGGCTCACACCTGCAATCCCAGCACTTTGGAAGGCCAAGGAGGGTGGATCTCTTGAGGCCAGGAGTTCGAGACCAGCCTGGCCAACATGGCGGAACTCCAACTCTACTAAAAATACAAAAAATTAGCTGAGCGTGGTGGCGCATGCCTGTAGTCCCTGTAGGCTGAGGCATGAGAATTGCCTGAACCCAGGAGGCGGAGGTTGCAGTGAGCCAAGTTCACACCACTGCTCTCCACCAGAGTGAGACTCTGCCTTAAAAAAAAAAAAAAGAAAGAAAGAAAAAAATATATTCTCACCATCACTGTAGTAGGGTTCCGATTTCTCCACATCCTTAGCAGGAACTATACTTACTAGTTTCAGGTTGTATTTTGTTTGCTTTTAAAATTATAGCCATAGCCATCCTAGCAGGTATGAATGTCATTGTGGTTTTGACTTGCATTTCTCTAATAACTAATGAAGTTGAGCATGTTTTCATGTTTCCATTGCCCATTTGCCCATCTTCTTTGGAGAAATGGCTGTTCAAGTCCTTTGCCTATATTTTAATTGGAGTGTCTTTTTGTCATTGAGTTTTAAGAGTTCTTTGTATGTTCTAGATACCAGACACTTATTTGTGAATATTTTCTCTTGTTCTGTATACAGTCTTTTCACTTTCTTGACAATGTCTTTGACATTAACACAAAAGCTTGTAATTTTCATAAGTCATCCAATTTATTTTCTTCTTTTGTTGCTTTTGCTTTGGGTTGTCATATCTAAGAATCATTGTCAAATTCAAGGTCATGAAGATTTACACCTATGTTTTCTTCTAAGAATTTTATGCTCTTATGTTTAGATTGTTGATCCATTTTGAATTGATTTTTACATATGGTAGGGGATAGCCTAACTGCTCTGGCTAGAACTTAAGGTGCATTGTTGAACAGGTATCCAACTTTATTATTTTGCACATGTATATCAAGTTGTCCTAGCATCATTTATTAAAGAGAGTGTCTTTTTCCCATTGAATGGTCTTGTTCAAAATCAAATTTTCATAGATTTATGCATTTATTTCCATACTCTCAATTCTACTACGGTGGTCTACATGTCTATCTTATGTCAGTACCATATAGTTTTGATTACTGCAGGTTTGAAGTAAGTTTTGAAATTAGGAAGTGTGAGGTCTCCAACTTTGTTCTTTTTCAGTAGTTTTTCACTCTTCAGCATCCTTTACAATCCACTTGAATTTGAGAACAGGCTTTTCCATTTCTACAATAATTATCATTGGAATGTTGATAGAGATCACATTGAATCTATAGACCACTCTGTGTAGTATTGTCATCTTAGCAGTATGAAGTTTTCTCTTCCGTGAACACAGCATGTCTTGCCGCTTATTTAAATCTTCTTTAATTTCTTTCGGTAATGTTTTGTAGTTTCTAGTGTAATAATTTTTCATCTCCTTGGTTACATTTATTCCTAGGTATTTTATTCCTTTGGATGCTATGGAAAATGAAACTGTTTACTTAATTTCCTTATTGGTTGTTTCTTATTGGTATATAGAAAAACCACTGTTGACCAGGCACGGTGGCATATGCCTGTAATCCCAGCACTTTGGGAGGCTGAGGCAGGTAGATCACCTGAGGTCAGGAGTTGGAGACCAGCCTGGCCAACATGGCAAAGCCCTGTCTCTACTAAAAATACAAAAATTAGCCAGGTATGGTGGCACGCACCTGTAGTCCCAGCTACTCGGGAGGCTGAGGCAGAAGAATCACTTGAACCTGGGAGGCAGAGGTTGCAGTGAGCCGAGATTGCGCCACTGCACCGTAGCCTGGGCGACAAAGTAAGACTCTGTCTCAAAAAACAAAACAAAACAAAACTGTTTTTTCTGTGTGTTGATCTTGTACTTTGCAACTTCGCTAAATTTGTTTTTACCTCTACTAAAATCTAATATTAAAGCAGATTTTAGTAGAGCTAAAAACTAATACTCTTGTTTGTTCTTGTAGAGTCTTTGAGAGTCTCTATATGTAGGATCATGTCCTCTGTGAGAATAGTTAAGTTTTGCCTCTTCCTTTCCAATTTGTGTGTCCTTTATTTGTTTTTCTTGCCTAACTGCTCTGGCTAGAACTTAAGGTGCACTGTTGAACAGTAGTTATTAAAACAGACATCTTTGCCTTGTTGCTGATCTTAGGGGAAAAGTTTTTAGTTTTTCATCCCATTGAGCATAATGTTAATTATGAGTTTTTTACAAATGCCTTTTATCACATTGAAGAAAGTTCCTTCTATTTCTAGTTTTCCGAGTGTTTTCATCATGAAAAGGTGTTGGATTCTATCAGATGCAGTTTCTACATCAATTGAGATAATCATGTGGGTTTTCCCCCTCATCCTATTAATGTTATGCATTACATTGATTAATTTTCTTATATTAACCACACTAGTATTCCCGATTTTTAAATTCCACTTAGTCATAGTTTTGAATCCTTTTAATATGCCATTTCATTTGATTTAATAGTGTTTTTTGAGGTTTCTTTTTTTTTTTTTTTTTTTTTATTATACTTTAGGGTTTTAGGGTACATGTGCACAATGTGCAGGTTTGTTACATATGTATCCATGTGCCATGTTGATTTCCTGCACCCATTAACTCGTCATTTAGCATTAGGTGTATCTCCTAATGCTGTCCCTCCCCCCTCCCCCCACCCCACAACAGTCCCCTTGCTTCTATATTCATAAGAAATATTGATCTGTAGTTTTCTTGTGGTGTCTTTGGCTTTAGAATCACAGTAACACTGGCCTCATAAAATGAGTTAGTAAGTGTTTCCCTCTCTTTTTTGGAAGAGTTTGAAACAAATTGGTGTTAATTCTTCTTTAGATGTTTGGTAGAGCCAATGTGGTTTTAATTTGCATGTCCCTATCGTCTAATGATGTTATCTTTTCATAAGTTTATTGGCCATTTTTACATAATGTTTTGTTAAAGTCTGTTCAAGGGCCAGTCATGGTAGCTTATACCTGTAATCCCAGTACTTTGGGAGGCCAAGGTGGGTGGATCACTTGAAGTCAGGAGTTCGAGAACAGCCTGGCCAACATGGCGAAACCCTGTGTCTACAAAAATACAGAAATTAGCTGGGTGCAGTGGCATGCGCTTGTAATCCCAGCTACTTGGGAGGCTGAGGCAGAGAATTGCTTGAACTCAGGAGGCAGAGGTTGCAGTGAGCTGAGCTTGCATCATTGCACTACAGCCTGGACAACAGAGCAAGACTCTATTTCAAGAACAAAAAGTCTGTTCAAGTCTTTTTTCCATTTCCTATTGGTAGTCTTTTTCTTGATTTGTAGAGATGTTTACATATTCTGGATGAGTGCTTTTCAGATATATGTATTGTTATATATTCTCCCTTTTTTTTTTTGAGACGGAGTCCTGCTCTGTTACCCAGGCTGGAGTGCAATGGCACTATCTTGGCTCACTGCAACCTCCACCTCCTGGGTTCAAGCAATTCTCCATCTCAGCCTCCTGAGTAGCTAGAATTATAGGCACCTGCCACCACACCCAGCTATTTTTTTTTTTTTTTTTTTTTTTTTTGTATTTTTGGTAGAGACTTGGTTTCACCATCTTGGCCAGGCTGGTCTTGAACTCCTAACCTTGTGATCCACGCCCCTCGGCCTCCCAAAGTGATGACTGTAGTTTTAAGTCCTAGCATCTGAAAGTAAAAGTACAAAGTCCAATTTTGTTCTTCAAGATTGTGTTGGGTATTCTTCAGCCTTTGCATTTCCACATTAATTTTAGAATCAGCTTCTCAATTGCTACTAAAGAAAAACAACCCTGCTGGAATTTTGATTGGAAGTTTGTTGTAGCATAAGGCTTTGGCAGCTGAAAAATAAATAAATAAATAAAGGATACCTCTAGCATTTGGAAGCACGATTTAAAAAAGTGTATTCAATAAATATCTTTTCAGTGCCGGATTTTTGTCATGTTCTTTATGAGGTGTGGCAGTGAGTAGGGACACAGTGGGAACGAGACTCAGTACCCGCACTTGAGGGCTCAGGGAGCAGCCTCGCTATTTTCTAAATTTGACACTGAGACTTTCCATAGAATTGATGCAGTCTGTGTTTTGCTTTTTAATCACAACAGTTTTATAGTGGGTGAGATTAGACACCTGCTGAGGCATTTTATGATCATTTGTAAGTGTCTTCCTGACGAGACTGAGTGCTTTACAAATCCTCATGAGCTTTCATTTAGGAAATAGAAGTTCAGAGGTTAAGTTCTTAATATCTACCCCTGAGCACTTTACAGATTATTTTATTTAATTCTCAATAACAACCTCATTGAACAATGAAATAAATATTATTGTCCCCATTTTTACAGTTGATGAAACTGAGGCTTAGAGAGGTCGAGTCATTTGCCTAGGATCATACACATAGGTTATGGATCTAGAATTTAAACCCAAGTCTTCCAAATTTCAAAGCCAATGCTCTTAGCCACTACAAATCAAAGACGGAAATAATGTACCATTCTCATCCGTATGACTTAATTACTTGCAATGTGAAATAATGTAACATTCTCATCCCTATAATTGAATTACTTGCAATGGATCTGCACATCCATTGTTGTAACAAAAGGGCCATGATATGAATGGAGTCTTAAAAATAGACACAGGTGGGTTTGTTCGTGTTTCTGCTGCACTCCATAGAGGGTGGTGGTGGTGGTGGTGGTAGTGGTGGTGTTGGTGAGACAAAACAGCCAGAGTCTAGATGGGACTTCGTTATTATATGGTACTTTAACTACATTATCATCTGTGGTCACCAGGCATGTCAAGTGTAAATTCTTCTCCTGGGCTTTCCCAGAGGTGCCCATGGTCGTTAATCAGGATAAATATACACTGTAAAGGCAAATACCTTGTTTGTAGAGATTGTTGGAAACTGGCTTAGAGCCAGTTTAAATCTAATTCTTGAATGCAATGTGTTTTGTAGGAAAGAACAGAATCTCTCCATTACTTCCTTTCATCTTAGCTCAAATGTTACCGGCTCAATAAGGCATTCCCTGACCACCCTTTTTAAAAGTGAAAACACCTCCCCATCTAGAATGCCCTATCCGCTTTCCTAGATTTTTTGCACTACAGAATGTGTTTCTTTCTTGTGTATCACATTACTTATTTATTTATTTCATTTATTGTCTGGTTTTGTTTGTGTTTTTTAAGATGAAGTCTTACTCTGTTGCCCAGGCTGGAATGCAGTGGCATGATCTTGGCTCACTGCAATCTCCACCTCCCCGGTTCAAGTGATTCTCCTGCCTCAGCCTCCTGAGTAGCAGGGACTAAGGTGCACCCCACCACGCCTGGCTAATTTTTGTATTTTTAGAGGTTTCACCATGTTGGCCAGGTTGGTCTCCAACTCCTGACCTCAAATGATCCACCTGCCTCAGCCTCCCAAAGTGCTGAGATTACAGGTGTGAGCCACCGCACTTGGCCTATTGTCTGCTTTTCTTTCTTTTAAAACAAGCTCCATAAGGACAGAGATTTTGGTCTGTTTTGTTCCTTGCTGTATCTCAAGTAGCTAGAACAATGCCTTGTAAGTGGCTGATACACAAAAGTATTTATTGAATAAATGAAAATGTGAAATAAGTTTGTTTGGCTTTTTAATTTTTAGTTTTTTAGAGACCATAAAAAATATTGCTCTGTTGCCCAGGTTGGAGTGCAGATCATAGCTCACTGCAGCCTCCAGCCCCTAGGCTCAAGTGAGCCTCCAAACTCAGCCTCCTGAGTAGCTAGGACTACAGAAAAGTACTACCATGCCTGGCTAATTTTATTTTAAGTTTTTGTAGAGACAAGGTGTCACTATGCTGCTTAGGCCGTCTTGAATTCCTGGCCTCAAGTGATCCTCCCACCTTAGCTTCCCAATGTGCTGGGATTGCAGGTGTGAGCCACCATGCCCACCTTGAAATAAAGTTCTGATATGAGCTTGTCTCGCCTAGACCTGATAGGATTATACTGCATTTAGTTCCTCTGTGGCTAAGAGCATAATGCAAAGTAAATTTAGAAATGGAAGAAATCTTCATACTGACTATTGTAGTAAGAGCTGTTATGATGGGAAGGGACACATTCAGAGTCCTTAGAATGTCCCCTCTTCCCTCCCTCTATACTAACAAGTCACCCAAAAGCAATACCCTATCCCTAAGGGATGCAGGAATGGAGATTCTTTTCACATTGCTGTTTAACTCACCAGCATAGTAGATGAAGCTGACAGACATCTTGAAAAAGATGATATTATCAAAAATTTATTCAAGACAGTGATCCTGCATTTATAAGATGCACTTATTGTGTATACATTACTCAGAGGTAGCTGGCCTTGTAGAATGGTGGAATGATTAACACCTAATCATCAAATTAAACCCTTAAGGATACATGGTGCCCTGTCTTCTGGAATGCAGCAAATATTCTTAACCAGCAAACAATTCTCCCACAGCTAGAACAGCTGGATTTGGAACCAAGAGGTAGAAGGAAAAGTGAAACTTTTCACTACCATCCCTAATGACCCACCTGCAAAATGTTTGCTGACTATCCCTGTGACAGTGGGCTCTGGCATAGAGTTTTAGTACCCAAGGGAGGAATGCTTTTACTACAGATTATAAACTGAAAGTGTCACATGGCCAGTTCAGGTTTTTCATGGCAGCAGGTGACAGTTCAAGAAAGTTATTACATTGCTTTCCAGTGAATACTGCTGGCTATTAAGGAAAAGTAAGATTGTCACTAAATAAAGAGTAAGAAAAGAGTATGCACCAATTTTTTTTTGTTTTTTTGAGACAGAATCCTGCTGTGTCACCCAGGCTGGAGTACAGTGGTGCCATCTTAGCTCACTGCAGCCTCCGCCTCCCGGGTTTAAGCGATTCTCCCACCTCAGCCCCCTGAGTAGCTGAGACTACAAGTGTACACCACCACGCCTGGCTAATTTTTGTATTTTTAGTAGAGAAGGGGTTTCGCCATATTAGCCAGGCTGGTCTTGAACTCCTGACTTCAAGTGATCCACCTTCCTGGGCCTCCCAAAGAGCTGGGATTACAGGCATGAGCCACTGCGTCCAGCTGCACAAATTCTTAAAGATCCATCAGGTCACCTCTTTATACTATTTTGGTAGTGGTGAAATTATAGGAACTCCACATATACAGGACCATTAAGGGCTCCCATCTTTCAGGAATGATGGTATGAGTTATCCCTTTGGGTTCAGAATACCAACCAGCTGAAGTGCTAGGTGAAGGCAAAGAGAATATGGATTGTGTAGTAGAGGAGGAAATCATAACTTCTACCCTGGCTGGTGATTCATAATGTAAGTGAGAACTACTGGCCAGGCGCAGTGGGTAATCCCAGAACTTTGGAAGGCAAAGGTGGAAGGATTGTCTGAGGCCAGGAGTTTGAGACTACCCTGGGCAACCTAGCGAGACCACCAAAAAACAAAACAAAACAAAACAAAAAACACACACAGAAAAACTATTTTCTGGTTTCTTGAGACAGGTATTAGCTATACATTTTAACTAATTTCTCTTTTCTTCCTACTATTTTATATAAGCTCTAAATTAATCTAGTGATTAATTTTATAGCTTGGTCCATAGATTCCAGATTATTGAGATGGGATGGCGATGACACTAGAAGAGACGTATACAGCGTCCTGAGACCCTGACTTGGAGCTGGATGAGTTCATGATGACACTGGGCTGACCATTTCTGGGAAGGAGGGGAGCACATTTTCCATTGGACTGGAGCCCACAAATTTTGTTAGAATCGTTTATTTCCTTCCAAGATTATTTTTCTTTCTCTCCCTCCAAACCTCCCTCCTCCCTTTTATTTCTTTCTTATTTTTCTTCTATCTTCCTTCTAGTTTTAGAAGTTTAGGCGCAGGGAAAAATTGTATATTGATATAAGGCGATCACCAGGAGGAAATACAGAACTGGGCAGACACTTGTTCTTCTCCTGGCCACCCAATATCTCAATTCTTTTTCTGTATTTGGAGAATCCCTCTCATTATGAGGCAGAGTCCGCTACCTACTAAGTTGAAAGTGTGAAATACTTGTGTTTTCTTTTGCTTTTGTTTGTTTTTTGCAGATTCCGTGTCCCTGAGTGAGGGCTATCATCAGATGTACCTACCAAATCAAAGTCTTGGGAGCTAGCAACACAAGGACACAGGTTCATGGTGTTCTGGTGACAGATGCCAACTATGGATGCCTCCTAAACTAGCAAGAGCATTGGCTGTAGCTGTACCCTCCTGTGCCCAAAGCCAATGCTAGTGGCAGGGTCAGTGTCTAGCTATAGTATGATGCTATCTTCTCTGAAGCATTGCTGTGGGTGACTTGGGGTGCTGTTTTCTGACTAGGTGGCCCCAAAGCAGTGGTGAGCTGGAGCCAGCTATACCAGCTTGCAAAAGCTGACTGCTAAATTTTCAGAGAGGCTGTGAGCCAGTTTTTAAATGTAATACTGAAAATGAAGTTATATAAACATACAATTAAATAAATTATATTTTTAAAAGGTAGCAAACACTCAAAATCCATCATGTCCTAGTTATATTACTATTATATATGGATATAAGATTATTTACATCTATTGTATCTTTAATTGTACATCTCTTCCCAATTCCATGTTCAATGCCATCACATTGGGAGCTTGAGACTGGCTGCGGTGGCAATGTGTACACCATGAAAATTGGCAAACGCTACACAAATCAGGGCTTGATTTCTTACTTTGTTGATTGTCTAGACTTCAAGTGATGAAGAAATGTTAATAATAAAGATTAGGCCAGATGTAGTTGCTCACGCCTGTAATCCTATCACTTTGGGAGGCTGAGGTTGGGTGGATTACCTGCGGTTGGCAGTTCAAGACCAGCCTGGCCAACATGGTGAAACCCTGTCTAGTAAATACGAAAATTAGCCGGGCATGGTGGTGGGTGCCTGTAATCCCAGCTACTCAGGAGGCTGAGGCAGGAGAATCACTTGAACCATGGAGGCGGAGATTGTGGTGAGCCAAGATCGTGCCACTACACTCCAGCCTGAGCGACAGAGTGAGACTCTGTCTCAATAATAACAATAATAATAATACAGATTAAACTTAAATATGTGTCACGTCTACAGCCATTACTTGTAAATAGCATAAAATTTAAGGAAACACATTTTTCCTGGGGAATTAGTTTCGCTGCCCAAAAGTCTCATTCTCTGATCCAGAGATTCTGAGGCAACCTATTATCCTTCAAAAATATCTTCTTCTGATTGTCAGAGTATGTTTCTGAGGACCAAGAAAACTGATGGATGCACTGCTCTATTGGTAACAGGACAGGCATCTTTTCAGTAATTTGTGACAAAAATCTCCACAATACGCCTTAGACTAAGGGAGGGCAAGATTTTCTGTCATTGTAAAGCTTCCCAGCTTGTAACAAGAACATTTCAGCCCTTTGAACAGTAGTCCAATTCCTACTTAAAATTATTGGTCTATACATTACAATCACAACATCTTTTGTACATATTATGACATATCCTTTGTGCCCCTAAATTTAAGTTCATATTCTAATGTGGGAGTATTCTTCACATTTTTGAGGAATTGGACTGCTCATATTAAAAATAACAAACTTTATGTTTTGAGACAGGGTCTCACTCTGTTGTCCAGGTTAGAGTGCAGTAGCATGATAATAGCTGACTGCAGCTGCAGCCTCAACCTCGCTGGCTCAAGCGATCCTCCCACCTCAGCCTCCCAAGTAGCTGGGACTACAGGTGCACACCACTACACCTGGCTAATTTTTAGATTTTTTGTAGAGACAGGGTCCCACACTATGTTGCCCAGGCTGGTCTCCAACTCCTGGGCTCAAATGATGCTCCCCACTCAGCCTCCCAAAGTGCTGGAATTACAAGTGTGAGCTACTGTGCCTAGCCAACAAATGTTTATTGAGCACCTATTATTTGCAAAAGACTATGGCAGAAGTCATTGGAGAACAAATCTCAAAAGTTTTGTTTTGTTTTTGAAGAACTTTATTATTCAGTATGGGAGATGACATATACACAATGACTGAAGTTCAAAACAGCACATATTGGGAAACATGAAAGAGCTTCAAACTGCTATGAAACCTACCAATTTCAGCAAGATAACTAAGCAATATACCATTTATAACAATAAGCCAAGCTTGATAATAAATGTTATTCAAATATCACAGTATACATTTTTTTTTTTTTTTTTTTTTTGAGACAGAGTCTCGCTCTGTCACCCAGGCTGGAGTGCAGTGGCGCAATCTCGGCTCACTGCAAGCTCCGCCTCCCGGGTTCACGCCATTCTCCTGCCTCAGCCACTCCGAGTAGCTGGGACTACAGGCGCCCGCCACCACGCCCGGCTAATTTTTTGTATTTTTAGTTGAGACAGGGTTTCACCGTGGTCTCGATCTCCTGACCTTGTGATCCGCCCGCCTCGGCCTCCCAAAGTGCTGGGATTACAAGCGTGAGCCACCGCGCCCGGCCCAGTATATATATTTATATAAATATATTTATACACACACATAAATATGTATATATATTTATACACACACATATAAACATGTATGTTTATACACACACATATAAACATGTATATGTTTATACACACACATATAAACATGTATATGTTTATACACACACATATAAACATGTATATGTTTATATACACACATATAAATATGTATATGTTTATATATATATATATATTTTTTTGAGACATGGTCTCACTCTATCACCCAGGCTGGCTAGAGTACAGTGGCATGCTCACTGCAGTCTCAACCTCCTGGACTCAAGCCATCCTCCAACCTCAGCCTCCCAAGTACCTGGGACCACAGGCATGTGCCAACACAACCAGCTAATTTTTTATTTTTTGTAGAGACAGGGTCTCCTTGTGTTGCCCAGTCTTGAACTCCTGGGGTCAAGGGATCCTTCGGCATCAGCCTCTCAAAAATGCTGGGATTACAGGTGTGAGCCACCTTGCTGGGCCATAAAATCATCAATCTTAATTGTTTTTCTTCAATATAAGAGGAAGACTGATATAAGCCTTGGAGCCAGACAGACCTAGGCTTGGGAAGCTGCTCAGCAATTTGCTTGCTCTGGTTATCAGTCAAAATAGTTCAATCCAGGAAGCAGAACTCTTAGGAGTAATATGGAGTAAAGGATTCATCATAGGGATTAGATTTGTGCAACTGTGGGAGATAGGATAATAAAGGTCTGCAAAGGAGGGGATAGTTGGAGGAGCAGATAAAGCACTAATCTGGGAGCATGGATTGGAGCCTATATGGGGCTCAATGTTGCCTCTGCTGGAGGGCCTGAAGCCACCGAAAATGACAAGCAGGACAGGCTGTTGGCAAGGAAAGCTGGACACAAAGTGGTGGAAAGTCAGAACACCTGCTTGCAGTAACACAGGATGGTGGCTTTGTACTATCTCTCATTGTACCTAACCTGGCCCAGGATTGAGAGCACCCAACGAAGATGGGCGGGAGCGAAGGGACCTGTGACTGCAGCTGCTGCCTCATGCCAACAAAGCGAGCCAGGAGATCAGCAACATTGCTCTGCGTGCGATGGCTGCTGCTTCGCTTCTGCATTCCAAATTATGCACAGAAAGCTCTTGTGGCCAACTCTAAACAGGAGCCATACAAGTTCAGGGAATTCCGGGAAACATAGTTTCAGCTTAGCTAAGCTGCCGCAATATGAAGCCACCATATTCTGTTACTTGAAGTAAGAAAACAAAATCCTCTTAGCCTCAGTTTTCTCATTTGTGAAAAAGGCATATTAGTACTTATTCTCAGAGAGTTGCTGAGAGCATGCATATCTTAAGGCATAGCTCCCTAGTATGTAGTGTATTATTTATCTCAATTAATTTAATTATTTATCTCAAATTAATTTAAAGCCTTTAATGCCAGTTTTATAATTTTTCTAATTACCCTCTTGAGAAGATTATCATTATAATTTGCTATTTTTAAAATAACTTAGGCCAGGTGTAGTGGCTTACATCTATAATCCTAGTATTCTGGGAGGCCAAGACAGGAGGCTCACTTGAGTCCAGGAGTTTGAGATCAGCCCGGCCAATACAGCATGATCCCATCTCTATAAAAAATTTTGAAAAGGAGCCAGATATAGTGGCATGTGCCTGTAGTCCCAGCTATTTGGAAGGATGAGGTGGGAGGATCACCTGAGCCCAGGAGTTTGAAGCTGCAGTGAGCCATGATGGTGCCACTGCACTCCAGTCTGGGTGACAGAGCTAAATCCTGTCTCTAAAAAACTGAACTAAAATAACAGTATCTAATTTGCTTGAAATATGTTTTAATAATATGTTTAGTCTGTCAGTTCCTTGGGTCATAAGTGATTTTTAATATTATTCAGAGAGAAACTCAAATGCGGCTAACATTTGTATTTATGGACCCAAACTTGAAAATAGGCCTATGATTTGTATAGTATTAGTGGTCTTCTGTCATCAACAGCCTGGTCCTCAACCTACACTGACTGGTATTTTTAAATTCCTCTGTAACTTTTGTGATCTCTTCTTATGATGTTTTCTCTTTCTTTGTGGTTCTTGAGATCAATTCACAAGGAAATCACAGTTCTCAGATCCTAGAGTTGCCAGGATTAGCAATAAAAATATAGGATGCTTAATGAAATTGGAATTTAAAATAAACAATGAATTAATTTTTAATATAAGTATGTCAAGTACAATATTTAGAACATTCTTATTTAAAATCATTCATTTTTCATTGGAAATTCTAATTTAATTAGGCATGCTATATCTCATATGGAAATCCTACCTGATTCTCTTTTCCTTCTGGGGCACCCTGGCCTTGCTAATTCAGGAATCTCTTTTACTGTCATCCGTTCTAATGCTATTTTCACCAGCAATTCCCATAGCAACTCACTTAACACTCAACATATCCCAAGAGGAAGCATGACCCGGCCCTGTACAATGGCTACCTTTTCCATCCAACCACCGATGTCTGCAGTTTTGCCATTCTTCCCATCTCTCCACAAAGAATCTTAGGTTCATTCTTGAGTGCCCCTACTTCCAGACAGTTACTGAGTCCTGTCAATTCTTTCTTTAAAGTGACTTCCAAGTGTTCACTTTCCTCCTTTTTGCTACCTTCACCTCTGCCCTGACCCCTATCTGCTAGATAGTCTCCTTAACTCCAGTCTCCTTCTTTGATCCTGTCTAAATCCTACTCATCTTCCTGAACACTACTGTTTCACTGTACTGTGCTGCTTAAGAACGTACAATTGTTTGCTATTGTCTATTGTATTAAGTACTATGACTAGTGTAAAATCTTTCACTCTTTGAATGACACCATCAAAGAAATGAAAAGACAAGTGGCAGTTCTCTCAAGAAAAAAAATAGATGACCTGAATTGTACTATATTCACTTCAAAAATAAATTCATAGTCTAAGACCTTGTAACAAAGAAAACTGCAGGCTCAGATGACCTCCCTGGTGAATTCTACTAAATATTTATAGAAAAAATGATACCAATTGTACATAAACTCTTCCAGAAATAAAAGAGGAAAGAGGTCAGCATTACCCTGATACCAAAAGCAGACAAAGGCATGAGAAAAAAAGAAAGTGATAGACCAATTTGCCTCATGAACACACACACACAAACTGCAACAAAATATTAGCAAATCAAGGCCAGGCACCGTGGCTCATGCCTGTAATCCCAGCACTTTAGGAGGCTGAGGCAGGCGTATTGCTTGAGCCCAGGAGTTCCAAGACCAGCCTGGGCAACATGGTGAAACCTTGTTTTTACATATATATGTATATATATATATTCACACACATATATATATATATATGCAAATCACATCCAGCTATATATGAAAAGAATAAAACACCAAGACCAAGTGAGCCTTATCCTGGGAATGTAAGTTAGTTTCAAAATTTACAAAGCAACCAAAGTAATTCACCATATCAACAGATGTATGATCATCTCAGTAGATAAAGAATAGGGCTTTGACAAAATTCAACATTTACTCATAATTTTGAAAACCACTACCAGCAAACCAGAAATATAAGGAATATTCCCTATGTTGTTCAACCTAAGAAAAGGCATTTATGAAAAACCTATAACTAATATCATACTTAATGCTCAAAGACCAAATGCTTTCCCTAAAGATGAGAAACAAGGCAAGGATGTCACTTTCACCTTCCTATTCAACATCGTACTGGAAGCCATGGCCAGTGCAATAAGGCATGAAAAATAAATCAAAGATATGCAGATTGAAAAGGAAAAAATATTAAATAAAACTATCTCTATTCACAGAAGACATGATTGTCTTTAAAGAAATTCCCAAAGAAGCTATAAAAAAGCTAGTGGAACTAATAAGTGAGTTTTAGTGAGGTCACAGGATATAAGGTCAACATACAAAATCAATTGTATTTGTATATACTTGTAATGAAGAAATTTTAAAATGAAAAATTTTAAAGTATCATTTCAAATAGCACCAAAAAGCATAAAATATTTAGGTATGCATCTAACAAAATATGAAATCTGCATGCTTAACTATAAAACATTGAAGAGAGAAATCAAAGAAGATGTAAATAAAAGTGGAAATACACCATGTTTACATATTTGAAGACTCAACAGTGTTGTCATTTCACCTCCAAAATGATTTACAGATTAAATGTGATTCCAATAAAAATCCCAGTAGGCTTTTTTTGGTAGAAATCAACAAGATGGGGCCAGGCATAGTGGCTCACAGCTATAATCCCAGCACTTTGAGAGGCCGAGGGAGGTAGATCATTTGAGGTCAGGAATTCAAGACCAGCCTGACCAATACGGTGAAACCACATCTATACTAAAAATATAAAAATTAGCCAGGCAGTAGTGGCACACGCCTGTAATCCAAGATACTTGGGAGGCTGAGGCAGGAGAATCGCTTGAGCCTGGGAGGCAGAGGTTGTGGTGAGCCAGTCTGGGTGACAGTGAGACTGTCTCAAAAAAAAAAAAAAAATCAACAAGATGATTCTAAAATTTATGTGGAAAAGCAAACAAAATGGAATTGCCAAAACAACTTTGAAAAAGAAGTACAAAGAAGATTCACATTATCTAATTTTAAGACTTAGTATAAATCTACCATAATCAACACTGCGTGGTATTGGCAAAAGGACTGATGAATAGATAAATGAAACAGAATAGAAGATCCAGAAATAGATCCACAACATACGGTCAGTCGAAATTTGAAAAAAGTACAAAGGTAATTCAGTGGAGATGAGATAGTCTTTTCAAAAAATAGGGCAAAATAATTGAACACCCATATGCAAACACACAGAATAACAACTTAACTCATATTTCACACCATACATAAAAATTGACTTAAAATAAATCTAAAGTGTGAAACATAAAACTTCTAGAAGAAAACATAGGAGAAAATCGTTGTGACATTGGTTAGGGAATGATATTTTTAAATACAATACCAAAAGCATGATTCATTAAAAAAAAAAAGTCAGACTTAAAATTTCTGCTCTTTGAGTGACATTCAAATGAAAAGACAATCCATGAAATATCTACAAAAATATTTGCGAACACATATCTGATAAAGGACTAGTCTCTAGAATACATAAAGGACTCTCAGAACTCAGTAATAAGAAAACAACCCAATTAAAAACTTGACAAAATATTTGAATAGACACTTAATTAGTGAAGATATTTGGATGAGAAATAGGCACATAAAAAGATGCTCAACATATTAGTCACTAGGGGAATGCAAATTAAAACCACAGTAACATACTATATACCTATCAAAGTGTCTAAAATAAAAATAACCGATAACACCATATACGAAAGAGGATGTGAAGCAACTGAAAGTCCCATACAATACTGGTGGGAATGTATACAATGTAGCTACTATGGAAAATAGTTTGGCAGCTTCTTGTAAAGTTAAACATACACACATCATATAATCCAGCAATCCCACACTCTGGAATTTATTTAAGAGAAATAAAAACATTATGTCTACACAAAACTAGCACAGAAATCTTCATAGAAGCTTTATTCATAATTGCCAAAAAGCTGGAAACAATCCATATGTCCATCAACTGGTGAATGGAAAAACAAACTGGTATGTCCCCACAATGGAATACTATTCAGCAATAAGAAGAAATGAATTGCTGATATACCAACAGGGAGAATCTCAAAAATGTTATGCTAGGTGAAAAACCAGCTGAGTGTGGTGGCTCTCACCTGTAATCCCAGTACTTCGGGAGGCCGAGGCGGGCAGATCACCTGAGGTCGGGAGTTCGAGACCAGCCTGACCCACATGGAGAAACCACGTCTCTACTAAATATACAAAATTAGCCAGGTGTGGCGGCACATGCCTGTAATCCCAGCTACTCGGGAGGCTGAGGCAGGAGAATCGCTTGAACCCAGGAGGCGGAGGTTGTGGTGAGCCGAGATCACACCATTGCACTCTAGCCTGGGCAACAAGAGCGAAACTTCGTCTCAGAAAACAAAACAAAACAAAACAAAACAAAAAACAGACACAAAAGACTACATACTGCATGATTCCATTTGTATGATGTTCTGGAAAAGGCAAAACTACAGTGAGATGAAGTAGATCAGTAGTCTCCTGGGGTCAGAGGTAGGGCAAGTATAATGACTGCAAATGGGAACAGGGAAATTTGCTGGGATTATGGTGACGCTCTACATCTTGAGTGTAGCGCGGTTACACAACTGCATACCTTTCCCGGAACTCATTGAACTGTTCAATATTTTGGAGTTGTAGAATTTAAACCTCTACATTCCAAATCATGTGTCCTCCATTCCATGGTAAATGAGGGTTCTTACTGTTTTTTTTCAATTTGGCCAATCTTCTCAATGCCTTATGGACTTTGGGCTCTTTGTAGATAGATGTTTCAAGCAGAGTCAGAAGTACCACAAGTTATGGATCACTCAGACTAGAGTGTGAGACATCAACTCCCTGAACCCAGGCAAAGGATGTGCCAGAGAAAAATACGAAGACATCTCGATTTTGCTCCCTGAGATTTTCTAAAGAGCTGCTTACCAAAGGAAATGATTCAAGAAAAACTGGAGGAAGAACTAGTGAAAAGAGAGGGAATGGAATGGCCCACTATGCTTTCTAAAGGGAGAGATGTTTACAAGCAGGCTGACCATAATGAACATTGGTGGGCTCTAAGATTCTTGGGGGATCAGGAGGTGAGAGGATAAGAGAATTATTGTCATCAAGGCCTTTGAGGGCATCCTATGACTGCTGTTATTGTAAGAGCTCTGTAAGGTTCACTTTACATTTCCTGATAGTGAAGAAGTGCCAGGCAGCCCCCAGAAGGTTTTCGTTTTCATTTTCTAAATAGGGGCTTATGTGCTTGGGGTCCTCAAATGGTTACATCACATGCGCACCTGCACCAGTAAAACCTCACAATTACAGAATTACACAATTTGGTTATAATTACCAAATAAATACCAATAATGGTGCATGTGCCTTAGGTCTTAATACTTTTCAAGAGCCCTGTGAAAGAGATGCCATTATTATTTCCACTGTACACTTTAGGAAAATTAGACTTAGAGAAAATAAGTCTTTAGTCCAAGGTCATAGAACTGGAAGCAAGTGGGATATGGGAATGAGCCCCATTTTCTGTACTCCATGCACTATACTGCCTTCATTCATTGAACAAATATTCTTGACTATCTATTATGTACCAGGTACTTGTCTAATAAAGGACTCTTTATAAGAACAGTAAAGTAATAAAGTAAAGAAGTTACAACCTATGGTGCTTTTTTTATAACCCATATTAAAAATCCTATCAACTTCAGTATACTTTAAGAAGGTATTATAACTTATGTATGTAACTTCATAGTAATCCTTACAGTTATTAAGATAAAAAACAGCTTGTTAAGCAAAGTTATTAAAATCTCCCTATTAAATAAAATTGAATACATTACTGGATAAATGCTCCCCAAAAAAGAGTTTTCTGATATTTCTTTTCAATAAATCTTGTTATAAATGAGTATGTTTTTAGAAAAATTGATATTCCACTTGAAACAAAAGATAAACACTGATATTTAAATTTGCCACTTAAACCCTTATATTTTCCAAAATTATCATTCATATAATTATTGAGATATCTTAAAGAAAAAAGAATGACTATTTTTATTCAAAGAATGGCACAATATTCTTATAATACTCAAAGAAGTACTGGCTACTCTCCTATTATTATATTTAGCTGGAATGATTTAAAATTTTTGGCTAACATATAACTATGCCTGAGAACCTGATGACATTTCTATGTAAAGGTTTTTTTTAAAAAAACCATCTTAGGAATCATATTGAATATGTTTAAATCTAGCCAAATTTTTATCTTTATACTTTTCTTAAACTTTAATACCATAAAAGAAAGCTAAGAGAAAAAGCTTAAGCAAACACAATTAGATTGTCTCTATACTATTTATAGCAATGGACTGATACTTAAAGCTTACTTAGCTAAAGATTTAAGTCTGTTACTTTATGACATATGCTTTCCCCCAACCCGTTAACACGGCAGGATGTTTGCAAAATGACTACTCTCCTGTAGTGACTCTTGATTCTAACATAACAGACTATCATTATGACTCAGTTTGAACATTTGTCATCATAGATGTCATAGTTTCTACAAACAGACAAATATTGATCATAGCAACTTTTAGAAACAGAATAAAACCAAAATGAAATTAAAATTAATTTAAAAGTATTCATTTGAAAATGCTCTTTTAGGTTTCTAGAGGCACTTTAATTATTGATTGGTTAAACTGACTTCTAAACATCTGTATTTTATATTTTTATTTATGTTCACCTTGTTACAAAAATAATTTAAGGCAACTTTCAAAAGTATATAAAAACATATATGTAAGAATATTATTTTCCTTCTATTATAATTGACAAGTGCAAAATCAATTTTTTTCCAACATTTCCAGTACACACTGTTGAAAGTTCTTTATAAAGAAGAATGTATATTGCTACTGAAACTTATAAAACAAAATATGTATGTCTTTATTGATACTTTTGGTCTTATAAAACTATTTTTTATTTCAATTCATAAACACTTTAACTATTGTTTAGGCAAAAATAAAAGTTTTCTTATAGTTCTATCAACTACTCACCTATATATCATAGTTAGGCCTAATTTAAAATCTTCTGTCATTTTCAAATTCTAAGAAAACCACTTGAAAATTCAGTTTTCTTAGGGCCTTGTTTACCCACATATTTCCATCTACATTGTTAGTCTTTATCAAATTTCTCCTGTTTTTGGTCTGTAATTTATAGAGCACTAACAGTCAAATAAAAGTTGCCAGTTATCTGATTAATTTTGATTTAGAATACTGCTGCTCTAAATGATCCGGCCTATTTCTGTTACCATTAAAAAAAAAAGAAAAAAAGAAAAGAAAGTCGAGTAATTACGCCAGTAATTCAGGTCCAAGTTTCTAATTACATGGACTAAACTGACTATATAAATACAATTCTCCCTTTCACTTGTTGCTAGTCATTATTTTCTTGGTGTTTTGTTACATTAACAAGATTTTATAAAACGTGCCTCCCCATCCCCTTTCATAAAATATAGATTAAAATGCTTATACAAAGAAAATTAATTTTGAAAATAACATTTGAGAGAGTTAGAAAAACATTTGTTTTAACCTTAATAAAACAATGAAACAAAAGTTCAGGGAAAAAAAACTGAGTATACGGGAAGAAACACAGTGGAAAAGTTTAATCTATTTTTTTAGGTGCTTGTTTTCTCAAAATTGTGTAAAATTACTTTCTAAACATTCACCACGGTGTAAAAATCAGCTATGTATAAACAATTCAAAGTATTTTCTGAATAGTTCTAGCTATGTAACAAATGTGAAAAAGCTGAACACAATTATTCTACTAGGATTTTGCAAAATGTAGTTTTTAGACTGACTTATCCATAAAATGGCTTCAAGTCTATATTTAATTTGAAAAGGGGGATAAAATCAGTATTCTGTTGAATATAACAACCATAATAGAAAAGTTAAATTCTTTTTTTTTTTTTTTTTTGAGACGGAGTCTCACTCTGTTGCCAGGCTGGAGTGCAATGGCACGATCTTGGCTCACTGCAACCTCTGACTCCCAGGTTCAAGCAACTCTCCTGCCTTAGCCTCCCTAGTAGCTGGATTACAGGTGCATGCCACCACGCCTGGCTAATTTTTGTATTTTTGGTAGAGACAGGGTTTCACCATGTTGGCCAGGATGGCCGCGATCTCTTGACCTCGTGATCCACCCGCCTCGGCCTCCCAAAGTGCTAGGATTACAGGCGTGAGCCACTGCGCCCGGCCCAAAATGTTAAATTCTTAACCAGTATTATTTTAAATATTGTACACAATTAAAAATATTAAAACTCTTATCTAGGCTTTCATTGCCATGTAAGCTCTTTTGAAATATTAATTTTGGTTTAAATGCTTACTTTAAATGAGTTAAAAGTACTTTAGCTGTATAGTCTCCTTAACTGTTTATAATGTATTTAATGCAAATCATCCCTTCTTATACACATAACTTCCATTCTAAAATGCTTCATTTGACAAGTGAATATAGTTACATTTTTCAGTTTATAAGCAAGTATACTGTTGAGTTTTAATCTACAAAAACCTTTATTTTTGTTTTCATTTTTCTTTGTAAAATTATAGTTCCTTAAACAAAATATAGTTATTTGTACACATTTTAACATGTAAAAAGCATGTTCTCAAAATATAAACTTAAAAAGTTACTGGCTTTCAACAATAATATCCCACAGCATAGGCCCGTTTGTTCCATTTTTTGCTGGAATTCGTGAAACCAACCCAAACTCCAATTTCTAAGGTATGAAAAAACACAGAGATTCCAAATCCAGACCTAAAAAATGAAGAGACTCTGTTAGACATTCTCTGCTGTTGTAGTCTAAATGTAGGACATTGTGAAACTGATTAGATTCTGGACATAACAGATGATCTTTGTCTTTTTCAAGCCTTACTATGAAGCTTAGTTGAATTCATTGTAGCTAAAAGAATCTTGGATTGTGTCACAGAAAATAAACACTAAATAAGCTTTCTGTGACACTTCTCAGGTCCTTTCTCTCTTCCTTCCTCTTCCCCCCCCTTCTCTCTCTTCTTCCCTCCTTCCCTCCTTCTCTCTTTTTAAAGATATAAAACAATTTAAAGGACTGTCTGTGTACACATGGAAGAATTAGATATATTCACCAATGTAAACTTGTTTCATGTCTCTTCTTCACTTTACCCTCCTACAGCTAAGCCATGGGTCATCCTGGCTGATACCAGATCAGTGATACAGGAAACTGAAGTGGTGATGTTCATAATTTTAGTAGAGAAAAAAAAAATCAACCTGCTGTTGAGGGGGTAACTGTGCTTATTATCTAAATGGTCTATTTGATGGAATTTCTTAGATGATTGGTCAGTTCCTAATTTTCATATAAATTAACTGGTGAAGATAGAAATTATGTGATTTAAGAATTGAACTTGCTTTTTATAATCCATACAAAAGATAAGTGAATCATTTAAATCACTTACTGAATTTAAAGGAAAATTATTTTTTATTTGTGCAGAGAAATTCTAAGACACATAATACAATCTGTTCATTTCTCATTAAATGTTATATGGAGTATGATTGCTTTCTTTCATTTCTTCCTAACTTCCTTCCTTTAACTAAAAATTGCCTTCATCTTTTGCCAAATTACATTTGTTTATTTTCATTTCTTTTTTACAAATCAATTTCTCATTTCTTCTTAGATGAAGACTTCACAATTTTGGTCTTTACAACTCAGATATTCCCCATGTGACATTAACTGCTTTGCTTAAAAATAAGGGATCAAACTTCCTAAACATTTCAACATGCTACGCTGAAGTCCTAAAGAGTAGACGTGACTTTTCTAATATCCACGAAATCCTTTTAAAACTATGGACTGGTTAGATACAAAGATTTGATATTTAAAGTTATAATTTCATTGTTAGGTCTGCCCCTTTAATTTTGCCATTATCTTATACTCACTCAAGTAGCTAACAAAATCATGGCATGACAACACTGATGACAGCTCTCAAATTTCACTTTAGAAATTAAATAGTATTTTCTTTGCCAAGATTTTGACTACAGAGTTTCTTATTTGCAAAGTTTAACAAAATTATGGTTTTCTAGGCTAAGGTGGGCAGATTACTTGAGGTCAGGAGTTTGAGACCAGCCTGGCCAACATGGCAAAATCCTGTCTCTACTGAAAATACAAAAATTAGCTGGGTGTGGTTGCACACACCTGTAATCCCAGCTACTTGAGAGGCTGAGGCATGAGAATTGCTTGAACCCAAGAGACGAAGGTTGCGTGAGCTGAGATCATGCCGCTGCACTCCAGCCCCAGCAACAGAATGAGACTCTCTCAAAAAAAAAAAAAAGAAAAAAGAAAAAATTATGGTTTTCTAATTTCAGGAAATGTTGTGAGATCTTATATAATAAACTCAATTTCTTAGTAGCATGATAATTTGACTTTTTAAAACTTAGATTTAAAATATTTAATTTTTCTTATATTTTGAAGTTTTATGTTTTATATTTCCCAGATACAACTTATGAAAATGAAATATTTAAAATGGTACCGGTCGGGCGCAGTGGCTCACGCCTGTAATCCCAGCACTTTGGGAGGCCAAGGCGGGCAGATCACCTGAGGTCAGGAGTTCGAGAGCAGCCTGGCCAACATGGAAAAACCCCCATCTCTACTAAAATAAATAAATAAAATAAAATGGTACTAAATGATGACAATATTAAACAGAAATTGTACTATTTACTATTTAATATAAATGTATTCAAAAAAGTTTTAGGGGAAAAATACAAAACACTTGTGCCAAATCATAAGTTATCTGTTTTAGAGAACATTGTAACATTAATTTTAATCCCTGTGGTTCCAGTTTATTTAATGTAATTAGTATTTCATTTCCCTCACATATTTTTAAATCCACATATACAAATTAAGCTATACAATGTGAGAAAAGGTTATATTTGTCCATATCAATTATTGCAGCATTGACCGTTTAGAAATAATTAGGGATTGGATTACATGTTTAAATTGAAAATAAAAGCTTTGCTGTCCCCTCTGAATACTCAATTTGGTGTCTGACAGTGTGATATAAGATGCAATTTGAGACCACTGAACTCTGTGATCATGAATGTGCAAAAACTTGACCATTCAAATTCCAAGTCACAATCTACGCCTTGCCAAGTTATATAATAAAAGAATGTAGATAGGTTTTATAAACTTCACTGAAATAGTTTTTGACTTATACTCTCAAGTGTCATATATAACTCAGTTAAATACTCCTTCCAACTGTCCATTTGAGGTTAAAATAGCTTTAAAACAGTAAAGCCTATTTTCATTAACAAATATCTCAAAGTTTAAAGTAACCATCAAAGCATTGGTGTCAGGGAACACAGAGAGAATGGTTTCTTATTTAGAGGTAGTTTAACTTTCTTCTCTGTAGCATATGAGCAGGCAGGGATAAAACAGATCCCCACTAGAATATATAATAAATATATAAGCCAGTTAAAACTAGTCTTTGTCTCGATGGCACTTAAACTTATTAAATTTTTTTTTTCTCCCCATGGAGTTTCATGAACTCTTCAATCTAAAGGAATATCTTCCTTCAGCGTTCTTTGCACAAAAGCAAAAGTACTTATACAATCTGAAAAAGAAAATACTGTAATTCATAACACTAACAAATGCAGCAATGAGGCCTATGGGAAAAGCTGACCACATAGATCCTGTAAAAGCCCTAGCCTATTTAATTGTAATCACAATAAAGGGAACAATATTGTTTGTTTCTAAAAAAGTTAACCAGTTCAAAGGATACAATGTAATTGAAACTCTAAAACATTGTTTAAAAAGGTAACTTTTAGTTCTTCAAATGATTTCTAGAGTCTCAAAAAGAAAAATAAATTTATCAGCATTGTCTACCTAATATTTGCAGTTTAGGAGGCAAGATATATTGTTAATATGAAGATGGTTCCATCTGTATTTTGTTGTTTTCAGCTGCACATAATTGTTCTTTTAAAAGGCTTTTGGGGGCCAAATTTAGTTTACTGGCTTTGAGCCTGCAGAATTTTTTAAAGTTTAATCAAAGTTCCAATGCTGTTTTGAGTAAAGCAAAATTTCAAACAGTATTTGTCATACGTTCAGAATATGTTCATATGTAGTTTTTCTAATATAAAATGCATTGATTTTTATGGCTGCAACCAAGAGAGTCTACATCTGGGTAGTCATGCCTTTTGACGATCATACTTCCATGTATTTTAATGGCTTGTCAAAGACACACGTTTGAAACACTCAATCCTGTGCCTCCTTCAAAGGAAGTTTAAATAAATATACCTGTAGCAGGAAAATTCCGTTTTTCTAGCATTAGAACACATTATGGTGAAAATTTTTGTGTGAGCTTAAAATGCGTGCATCACTTAGGCCTAACACATGAATATACTTAGGCCTAAGAGGACAAAACATCCTAAGAGAAAGTACTTATACATGGGCAACAGAGTAACACGACAGCTATTATGGAAACAATCCTTGTGAATTTCGTAACTTTTATGCCCACAAATTCACAACCACTTGTGCTTATTTTTCTTTTAAAATAGTATTTTAAAATCTATGTCCATGATTAATACTTTTTTGACACTAAATTGAGTATTAGAGTTATCAACTCAAATTCTATTAGAGTATTAATAATCAATGTTACACTAGGTCATAAAATACATGTGTAATAAACATAATAAGCTTGGGTATTGTTAATATTGTTGAACATTTACACAACTCTGTCCTATTTATTCTCTATGTAATCAGATATCATGAAGTTTTTCAACTGACATTTTACTACTGATGAGAAACAAATTAGGAAGAAGATGAGTGATGGGAAGAAAAGATGAACATGATTAGTAGGTGTTTGTTTCATACTCTACGGAGACTTTTAATTCCTTCACTGCTACTATATTCTCACCGAGTGAAGAGCCACTGCACGTGCCTTTTAAAGCTTTCAAAGCAGGGCTGAGTAGTTACTCAATCTGTTACTGATGCTGTTACTCCATTTGCATCCTGTTGTGAAATGAGGTACTCTTTATGTATTGGTGCCAAGGTAAATGTCGACTGTATCCATCAAAAATTTTTAAAATAGACATCTAAGTTAGAAATAGAAAAGAATGTTTCACTTTGGGTCTAATGTTGCAAATAATCGCTCCTGAAGACTAAAACATCTTTGTTGTTTCGCATCCCTTCCCTCCACCCATTAAGAACTTGCATTTTTTAACTTTTCAAGTGCTTTTGATTAAAGATACCTAATCTACTTTGCTTCACGGGTTTTTAAAAGAATCATTCTTGTTCTCTAAACCAACTTCGTAGAAATAGAGAGGAAGTTAAACTTTATACAGTATTTGAATCTTTAAAGGTATGAGCATCCTAAATAGTAACTCACCTCTAATAAAGATCTTGCCATTCCTAACTGTACTTTACTAAGGTAGCTGTTTAATAAAAACATATTTATGCAGATTCTATAGAGCGACTAAAACTGGACCCATAGGTGTGGTGAGTAGCACAAAATGTGTATGGCATTTGGCATTTATTTGCAGCGGCATATAAAATTGTTAATAATCCTGTCAAATCCGTTCATGAATAATTTATTAATCCGATTGCTGGAGTGCAGTGTATACAATACAGGAACTCTATGTATGAGTGCATGTGTACACACCCCCGATGCAGGAAGGACTCTACTGCCGTATTCCAGAAATGACAAAGAAAAAGTAAAAATAAGCAAGAATCACATAATTAGATGTCTTACAGTCTCATAAAAGGGCAGTGCTGCAAGGTTAAGCTGGTGAGCTAAAAAACAAACAAAACAAACAAAAAACCACAAACACAAACAAAATCCAGTCGCCTGAGATCGGAGCTCCCCGCAGGATTTGCGCAGAGCGAGGAGCGGGGAGGACGCCGTTTGCGGGAGGCGAGGGCCGGGATCCCGACACCGTCCGCAGTCTCCCCGGGGTCTCTCAGGGAACCGAGCTGGTGACCGTCCGAGGTAAGCGCCGAGCCAAGGAGAAAGCGCCGAGCGCGTCCACAAAGCGCCCGAGGCCGCCCTTCTCGCCAAGGCTCGGCAGCTCCAGCGGCCTGCGCTGGACAAGGAAGAGCTGGACGGAAACGGTGGGAGGCGATAGGCGGCGGCTGGGGGCGCGGGACCCGCGCGCGGGCGCGGAGGCGGGCGGGGAGGTCCCGCAGCCCGCGCCGCCGCCAGCCGCCCCGAGCCGCGTGCGCGCGCGGCCGCATCAGCTGAACGCGCGGCGCGTGTCACGTGGTGTGCGTGTCGAAGGTCACGGCGCGCTCACAATGGAACTCTCAGAGTCTGTGCAGAAAGGCTTCCAGATGCTGGCGGATCCCGGCTCCTTCGACTCCAACGCCTTCACGCTTCTCCTCCGGGCGGCATTCCAGAGTCTGCTGGACGCCCAGGCGGACGAGGCCGTGTTAGGTAAGCCGCTCGGCTCGGCTCGGAGCTGGATCCGCCGGGGTGGAGGGGCGCTCGAAGAGGAGCCGGCGGAGCGAGAAGGGGAAAGCCCCGGGAAGAGGAAGTCTCCGGGCTTTGCCCTTCGCTCCGGACGGAGTGTTGGGGACGTGGCTTTGCCAGGACTCGGAGCAGACTCTGAGCATTGTTTTGGCCCCACTTGGCACCTGCAGAGAGCCAACTCCACATTCCTGGCCCGGTTTCCCTCCCAGTCTCTTTGTTCTTTTGTAAAGCCGGTGTTCAAGTCTTGTTTGTGGCCTAAACATCTAAGGTGTTTAGCCTTGTCTGAGGCTGCGGCTGTTTTGACAGTTGGACTTCATCTGGGGAGCTCCCTGCAATTCAAGCTTCCAGGGCTAGGCTAGCAAAGGTTTAAAAGGGTCTGTTTCCGAAGTAATTACTAGGTCAGATAGTGTTGACATTTGCCAACTTAGAGCATACCTCAAGTTGCTGTGATCACTCCAGCGCTCTAGTTCAACATGTTTTACACAGGTTCTACGCCTAGAACCTTAAACTATGATGCACAATACTTTGTTCCGCCCCAGTTACCAGGATGCGAGTGTCTTTTAAGCGATCCGGTCAGTGACTGCGGAGGTGCAGTGTCAGTATGGATTGAAGACATATTTTAAGAGAGATCGCTTTTAGATGATTTTCTTAAATATAAATATCCCAACAATTCAAATTTTCTTTTTCTGTAGTTTCATAAACTAAACACTTGTACAAAAAGTATGAAAGTGGAAGTTCTTTAAACGAAAATAGTAACCACCACCTGGGTTAATCTCAAAAAAAAAAAAAAAAGATGACTGTCAAACTCTGAAAGTACTAATATAATTTTGAAATTTGTATCTTATATTCTGAACTCATGCCCTACCTTCTACCCCCCTGATGTATTGTTCATGGAGCCAGTTACCCTAAACTCATTTTTAGGATGGAAGTTTATTCTAAAATTGACACCATGTAAAATATTTATCTTGTTTTTCCTTTGAATTTACTCCAGTGTCAGAATGACCATTGCATTGTTATATTTTCTTTGGGGGCTATAATATTTTTTAATAGTAAAAATATTAAGGCAAAATAAGTTAATTGAAACTAGTAATAGTAGAGTTCTTGTGTTCTTTTTGTTTTTCACTTGACCTTGTTGATCATCTCATTTACTTATAATTGACTGTCCTTATAGTTGAATTTTTTTTTTATCTTGTTAAAGGGTTTTTAAACCCAAATTAAAATATCCTTTTTAGGAACATGACTATAAAGAATTTATTATCATAGGCATCACTGGAAGTTAATTTATTTTAGATCATCCAGACTTGAAACATATCGACCCAGTGGTTTTAAAACATTGTCATGCAGCAGCTGCAACTTACATACTAGAGGCAGGAAAGCACCGAGCTGACAAGTCTACTCTAAGGTACAGAATTTATTTAAATATCCATTTATTTTCAAATACTACCTTAATGATTTCAATTTCAGTTTTAAAAATGGAGACAGAACTTTGGCTTTTTTTTTTCTTTCTTTCTTCTAGCACTTATCTAGAAGACTGTAAATTTGACAGAGAGCGAATAGAAGTGTTTTGCACGGAATATCAGGTTACTTACTTTAAAATTTTTAATTAACAGTACTATTTTTCTTTTACTCTGTTGTAAAGATCTGTTTTTTTTTTTTCTTTCTTTCTTTCTTTCTCCTCTCCAGAATAATAAGAATTCCCTAGAAATCCTACTGGGAAGGTAGGTACTGTATAAGGTGTCAAGCTGAGACACTTTTCACTTGCAGGTATGAATGGAGAGTGTTGGTGTGAAACAAGATCTTCGGGATCTTGACCCAAAGAAAAGGAGCCAAAGGGCATGTCAAACAATTGAAGTTAAGCTAATGTTTTTAAAGATAGTTTATTGAGATGATTTTCAAATGCTCTTTTACCGTTCAGAATTTAAAAATAAAGTTTAACAATGGTTTAAATTCAGAATGGATTAAAATGGAGTTGGGGGTGGAAAGTAGAGCCATTCTTAGTAAATATAAATAACTGAAAAGTTCTGAGGAGACTATGTACAAAGTTATCATTGCATCTTTCAGTATAGGCAGATCTCTCCCTCATATAATGGATGTTTCTTGGCGCTTGGAATATCAGATAAAGGTAAAGTTTAAGAAACTTCTCTGGGGGGTATTTAGGGAACGTCTTAAAACCTAGAGTTTAAGGCTGTTACGTGTTTGTTGTGTTATTTTAGACCAATCAACTTCATAAGATGTACAGACCTGCATATTTGGTGACCTTAAGTGTACAGGTATTTATAGATAAGTCTTATCCAATAATGAAGTTTATAATTTCATTGATTGAAATAAACAGCGTTTTTTGTTGTGTTTTTTTTCCTGCCCTAGAACACTGATTCCCCATCCTATCCAGAGATTAGTTTTAGTTGCAGCATGGAACAATTACAGGTACAGTATTAGGATCTATAAATATGCCTGTCTTTTTATAAATGTTTACTTGAGAGTTATACTCTTGGAAAGTTCAAAAGAAAATTAATCTAACCATTTGTCAGCAGATAATGAAGATTGGTTAAGGATTTAATGGGAAAGGGGTATCAAAAGTAGTATTTTAAGATAGGCTTCACTTGAAATTAAGATGTTATTAATAGAGAATTGGTCTGTATTTGCTGTTCTTGCTGATTAAAATAAACTTCTGTAGTGTTTAGTGTAAATTTCTTCTATTCATGATGAGTTTGATCCAATAAGATAAAGCAAAATTAAGAGCATGGCTTTGAAAATGTCTTTGCTTTCAGAAATTGTAAACTGTCAAAACTGGATTTTGAAAGTGTTTTTTAATGACTTTTTATAAAGGGGGAAGTATACATAACATTCTAAAACTGTTTATATTGCCCATTTAAGACGGGAAATTCAAAACTACATTGATTAGTGGATATGACAACGAATTTATTTCATAGCTTTTAAAAAATGAAGATCATTACTGGAAATTTAGGTGAAACTGAATTTTTCAAAGGCATCTTCTGCAGAGTCGTTTTAATGTAACCATGAATCAAACTTTCAACTTTCAGAAAATGTGTATACAGCATCTTTGTTAGATAACTTGAGAAAATTCAGATGTATCTGGGCGGTTAAGGATCCAGTTAGAAATCATGTTTCAGTGTGAGGGCAAATAACCGTTTTGAACATGAGGTATTTCTGAGGAAACGCTTCTTTTGCCCGATAGTAGTTTGTCAAAGGTTAAAATCTTGTTGAATTTTAAACTTGTTTGGAAGGTGTGTCCTGACTTTTTTTCTTGCATCTTTCTTGAGCTTGGATACTTCTTTCCATGTTTTATCCTAAAAACGTGGTATTGTATACACGTCTTTTAGGACTTGGTGGGGAAACTTAAAGATGCTTCGAAAAGCCTGGAAAGAGCAACTCAGTTGTAACTTGGTGAAGTTAACGATCCGCCCGAGTGCAGAGGAAAACCAGAAACGCCTTGCCTTCAGCTGAACCACCGTTTGTGCGAGCTGGATGTCCTTTTCAGTAGAAAAGAATTTTCCTTTTGAATTTATACCATTCATCAATTTTGACACTTTAAAAACGTGTGAAAGGGTTAAGAGGGAAAGATACTGCCCAAGTATTTGAATCGTTTAGTAGTAACTGTCCATTTATCCTATTTTGATCTTTTTCAAGTCTAATGAAAGGAAGTAGACAGTATTACACCCTGAATAAATAAGGTGTTGTTTTCCACAAAGACTGATGATATTTTGTTTGGATCTGAGTTCGTGTGTTAATTATTACTTTGTGTGAAGCTAGATAGGAGTAGTGTGAACTTTTAACGATAGCCTTTTCTCAGGATTAAAGTTAAACACGGAGGAAACGATGCGATCTCCTGGGTCTCTCGCAGACCCCTGCTTCGGGGCTCCAGGGGCGGGCGCGGGCGGCCGCCCGGCCCGTTACCTGCGCCCGAGGGCTCGCCCAGAGCCCGACCCTCGGCCGCCGGGTCCCGGCCCAGCGCGGAGCCCCTGCCCGGAGCCAGCCGTCGCCCGCGCGCGCCCCGCCTCGGCCGCCCGCGGGCGGGGAAGAGGCCGGCGCGGCCGCGGGCTGGCGGGCAGGGGCGGGCGCTGTTGTTTCCGCGAGCCCAACTCGGGCGCAGGTTCCGCGCCGCGGCGCCGGAGCCTGGGCCGCAGCCCGCGGGGCCGGCCGGGGGGCGGCGGCCGGGGAACGTATGCGCCCCGGGAGGAGGCGGGCGGGCGGGAGAAAGAAAGAACGGGGGGGGCGGGGTGGGCTGCGCGGCGTGCGGGGCCGGAGCGGCGGCCGCGCGGAGCAGGGCGGCGCGTGTGGCGCTGTGGAGAAATGTCTCCGCCGCCGCGGCGCGGGGCGAGGAAGGGGGCCGGGCGCGCGGCGCAGAGGGGAGGGGGCGGCCACGGGCCTGACTACACCGACACTAATTCCCAGGCCGCCCTTAAGGAATGAGGGGAGCACGTGACCCGCTGGGGGGGCGGCGGGGGGAGGGGGCGGGCGGACTCCGAGCCATTTTGGAGCCGGTGTCAGTTTCCACTCTGCCTTCAGCGGTGCATTTTTTTCCACTCTCCCCTCCCCCTCCTCCCCTCCCCCCGCTCGCACGCACACACACGGCGCCCCCCGCCCGCCCGCCTCCCCCACAGCAACTATGAAATAATCGTAGTATGAGAGGCAGAGATCGGGGCGAGACAATGGGGATGTGGGCGCGGGAGCCCCGCTCCAGCTTAGCAGCACCTCCCAGCCCCGCAGAATAAAACCGATCGCGCCCCCTCCGCGCGCGCCCTCCCCCGAGTGCGGAGCGGGAGGAGGCGGCGGCGGCCGAGGAGGAGGAGGAGGAGGAGGAGGAGGAGGAGGAGGAGGAGGCCCCGGAGGAGGAGGCGTTGGAGGTCGAGGCGGAGGCGGAGGAGGCCGAGGCGCCGAAGGAGGCCGAGGCGCCGGAGCAGGAGGAGGCCTGACGGAGGCGGCATGAGGCGAGCGCGGCGGCCGCGGCTGCTCGGGGCCGCGCTGGTTGCCCATTGACAGCGGCGTCTGCAGCTCGCTTCAAGATGGCCGCTTGGCTCGCATTCATTTTATGCTGAACGACTTTTAACTTTCATTGTCTTTTCCGCTCGCTTCGATCGCCTCGCGCCGGCTGCTCTTTCCGGGTACGTAGGAGGCGAGGCGCCCCCGGGACGGGGCTGGGGGCCGGCGGGGGCCGCGCGGGGCTCGGGGCGGCCGCGGGTGGAAGGGGAGCCCCCCCCGCGCTCCGGCCGCGCCGCCGGGAGGGCGCTGACAGCGTGGGCGCCCGGCCCCGCGCCCCGCGCCGCCCGGCCCCGCGCCCGCCGGCCCCGCGCGCCGCCCGCCCCGCGCCCGCGAGCGCGCGCCCGCCGCCGCCCGCCGACTCCCGCGGCGCCGGGACCGACCCGCAGCCCGCGCCGCGCCGCGCCGCGCCGCCGTCGCCAGCAGGGCTCGGCGCCGCTCCAGCCGCCGCCGCCCGCTCAGCCCCGGCGCGCCGCGCGCGGCCCCACGTTTTAGTTCCCCGCTCCCCCGGGCGCCCCTCCGCACCCTCGCGACGCACATGGCCCCCGAGAGGAGCACTGGTATTTGCAGCCTCGGCGGCTCTCCCGGCCGCAGCGCCCTTTGTTGAGAGGTAGATTTGGATGAAACGGGGACGGGTTCCTGAAATCGGGAGCTGCTTGGGTCAAGTGGCTTCCCTCCTCTCCCGAAGAAAGGGCTCTGGAGGGGCTCCAGCAGCCAGAGAACGCCCCCATTTTATAGGGACGGGTTGCGTGGGGGGCGGCCATCCCGCCAAGGTGGGTGTTAGGCTGGAGAGAGCCCCGACAAAAATGTTATTAACTTAAGTTGGGGGGACACTTGTGTGAGATTGGATGGCTGGTAAGATGGCGGTTCCCAGTTGTTTCCAAGGTCTCCTGCATTTGTGTTTAAAATGCTAAAGTTTTCAAGGTGGTGTGTGTTGGGAGTCTTGGATAAGTGCTCTAAACATCACTTGGGAGGTGCTCCCTGGGAAGTGGGCATTTCAAATTTGGAGCTTTTTGTGGAGTGAAGATGGTGACTGGACGTTAGCTTTGCTGGAGGCTTCCTTTCTCACTACTACTTTTTCTCCTTTTTCTTTTTTCCCCTTTTGGAGACTGCAACTTTTCTCTCGACTTCTACTAAGGGATGCACTCAGCATCATGACTCCAGTCCACTACCTTTTACAGGTTTTGCTAAATGTCTGCATAGGTCATTTGGCAAAGGGATGCTTTAGAAGGGAGCACTAAAAGGTTGATTGCATATGTTTACGCAGTCACTTGGGCTTGACAGTGATATGGCATGATCTTTTCCCCCAGAGATTTACAGTTAATAATTGGAAGTAAACAAGCAGAGAGACTTTGATCATTACCAATTGCAATAAAAGGATTTAGTGGGCTTAGTGGTCACGGTTCAATATATGAAAGAGAAGCATGTATTAACCCCTTCTCTTAATGTGGGCAAAATTCCGAGCGTATTTATCCAAATGGAAGTGTAGGTTGGTGGTGTGTACAACGTTATGAGTAGTTCAACCTATATTTTATAGGAACCTTATCTCCCATGTTCTGGAAACATATTATAGGCTACAGTAAACAGTTGATACTTAAGGATGCAAATTATTGACAGCATATAACAAGTTATGAGACTCTATATGTTAACATTTGAGTTTTAAGTAGACCGACCAGAAATCCCTGGGGTTGATTTTATAAACAAAATTATAATTTTTTAGATTTGAGTTAATTCCATACATCTACCCCAAAGTGTAGTCAGAAGTGTTTGAAATAACCTACTTGTGAGTCTTATGCCTAGTAAAAGTATCTTTAAAGCCATATACAAGTCATTGTGTATGCATGTATACACATAAAGCTTTTGTAAGAAAATTAAGCATTTAATTGTACATGATAAATCCATTAATACTCTATCACTAACTTCTTGGATGTATCTTAAGTGTGCAGATAGGCTTTCTCCCCAGGAGTCAAATTAACCCCAACTTTACCCATGCTTATGTTGGGCTGTGAACCCCAACTGGGGCTATGGAGTTCATTTGCATTTCTTAGATTGCAGTAGGCAAGCTGATGGTTAACATAAGAACTTGCTTCTGTTTTCCTTCATTTTGACATTCCTGGTGTTAGGCCTCCACCTAAAAACTGACAGCCCCAATTGAGTGTGTTACAATGGCAAGTTTTAACGGTTGAGTATTTTTACCATAGTATGTTTGGTGCATTTTTGTTTGCTTAACTGGCAGTTTCTGGGTTGGAACCTGGAAGGTTTTCACTTCTGAGGTGGAAGAGACTGTTTCTCAAATCTTATCAAGCATGTCAAACACTTTGGAAGTCTTCATTAGATTGCCACTACTTTCAAAGGGCATAAAAACATAAAGAACTGATTTTTATATAAGTAACAGTGGTATTTGTTAGCATTATAAATGGTCACAGGATTGTGGCCAAATTCTTCTGAACTGAGGTGGAGGAATTGTGTGAATTAAGACAAGATGAATTTGAAAGACTTTTGGTCAAGTACATGTGACTTAAATGCTCAAAGCCAACCGGTAGATAACCCTCCACTGAGGTTTGATTGTTCTCCTTGTTAATACTTGTGTTTGTGTGGTGTTGGTTTTCTGCAAGGTAGAGGAGAAATAAAGGCAGCTATTTTTATTGGAGCCTCTTCATGAACTTCGTGATCGGTGGTTTTTTAGTGCAGTATGCTTTCACAGGCAAACAGAAATATCACCTTGCTATCTTTCTAGGAAAGATCCTATGGTTTCACAAGGAGAATTTTGAATTTTCTTTAAGCACCAAGAAGGCTGTTCTTTAATTTACCAAGTATAATTTGATTTAAATATTGCTACTCTTTAGGGTCATTGCTCGACCTACAACTCCTCTGTGCCCCGCTTAGATTTATGTTAACATGTTGACAATAATCTCCAAAACAAGTAATCCAGAGATAACTGAGGAGTCACACAAGAAGTTTTCTGGTAGAGGTCGCCAGTTGCCACTGTGGTCACTTTCATAAGAGAGGCTTTGTTTTGTTTTTTACCATTTTCTAGAGGTTAGCTCTTAATTTCAGCCATTGAGCTGTGTTGATTGGTGTTTCCCTTTACTGCATTAATACACCTTAGGAATTAAAACCGCAGGTACATCTTACTGCAAGTTTCAAAAGGTTCTGGATTTCCATTCAAGGAAGATTTGAGAATGCACTTCAGTGAGGTCTGAAAGCTTAGTCTTATATCAGGTTCTGAAATGAATGAAGGAGGGGGGTTGAAGTTTATTTTTTAAGAATGCTACACGAAGTAATTGACTTCCCTGACTGTCGGCTGGTGTATGGTTGCTGAGAGTTCCCCATTGTGACTTTCCTGTAATAGAGGTATCTGTTGGGAATATCATTTCATCGTATGGGGGGTTTTACATTTGTTTTTCTCTCCTGTCGCTGCTCTGGATTGACAAGCTGTTGATTTAGCGTTGGAAATGGGCTGGTCACATGGTTCTGTACATATTGTCACTATCGTACCGATTAAAGTACTTTTTCTTGCCCCCAGCATAGTTTGTTCAAATAAAACACTGGGCTTTGCCCTCTCCTCCTCTTGTAAAACAGATTTCAGTCTTCAGCCTTTCCAAAACTTTGTATCGCTCATTTAATCTACAGGAGAGCGTCACATTAGAGAAGGAAGTTTTAAAGAGGTTCGGTTCAATAAACATCTCTGCAATTTGAGCCCTGACGGTTTCGGGCTAAGTGCACAGTTGGCAATTCTCAAAAAAATCCCTTCGTGAAATTTCTGACCGAGTGATTGCAGACAGGACAGACCGAGAGAGTCGAGATCTGAAACCAGCTCTGCGCACCAAGTCGACGTGGAAAGAGGCCCCCGGAGTGTCCGAAATGGCCGGGAGTGCGGTTTGCATTTTCCTTTCGCGGGCGCTGCCGCAGGCTCCGGGGTCCCCGCCGCCCCGGACTTGGTCACCAGTCCCCGCTCCCCAGCGCCCGGGCCTCGTGGGGCTGCCCCGCCCCCCCGGCGTCGCCGCACCCACCCCGCCCCCGCGCCGGCCCCGCCCCCGCGGCGCGCCGCCCCTCCCCCGCCCGCCCGCCGTCCCGCATGCCCGCCGAGGCTCGGGGCTCGGGCCGGGCTCCGCGCGGAGTTGCAGAGGTGGCCGGATGCCAAGTGTAAGTGTAAGTTGCTATGGAAACCCCGACCGAGGCGAGTTCCGAATCCGGAGCGAGACGGAGCCCCGGGCGCCGCCGGATCCGCCCCTCGCATCCCGGCCCCCAGGCGTCCGCCGCGCTCAGGCCCCGGCCCAGGCCGACTGGAGGTGCTCCTCCTGCGGCCCCAGCACCCGGCTCCGGAAATGCCAGGGATGCAGGGAGGGCAGAATTGTTTTCCCTGCGCGTCGCGTAAAAACGTGCCAGGTTCTGCTTGCTGGAACCGTCTAAAGCAACCGGAACCCCAGATTTTCGCTTGCAGATTCTTGAGGAAGTTTTATAATAAATTCGGAGACCTGGAACAAGCCCTAGTGGTTGGTAAATATCCGCGAGGATTGTGTGGCGTCTGCAGCAGCCTTGGGGCTGCTGGGCTGGAGGACAAATGGAAGAAAGAGACCCTAATGCGCTCAGCTCCCAGCCCCCACCCCAGACTTTCTTCTTCCTAGAGGAATGATCTGAGAGACCAGAAGTAATGTTAGTTGGATCCTTTTGCATCAGTTTGGTAGAACTGATTCCGATCTGATGAGTAAATTCCTTCTGTAGAAACGTTGGGACAGCCCAGCTGTACAATGTTAAATGAGTTTTATAAATTCAATGTTTCAGGGTTTGTGATTTCTAGATGATCTCCATTCTTGTTCTGTGAATTATGGCCATTATTTCTGTGTCTTGCAGGATTTTTTATCAAGCAGAAATGCATCGAACAACGAGAATCAAGATCACTGAGCTAAATCCCCACCTGATGTGTGTGCTTTGTGGAGGTTACTTCATTGATGCCACAACCATAATAGAATGTCTACATTCCTGTTAGTACCGAGCTTTAGCTCTCTTTTGTATCATGTGTATTTCACAGTTTGACCTGGAATTTGAAAACTATTAATGCTTCGTGCAATCTGTGGGAATGTTGGTACAAAGTGGTGAAGTCATTTTCTTCTCTTGCATTTAATGATTTTTTGTTAATATGTATTGATTGTATTACAAGCATGCAATGTATGTGTTCTCAGGATACGAATTAGTTTATTTAGTTGGAAATGCCTTTCAGCATTTACCATCTTGTTTCTACTAGTTCTGGGTTTCTAACACCAATGCTTTATCCACTCATTTCTAAACATAAAAAAACTTTACATGTTCTACTTCTAGTCTGTAAAACGTGTATTGTTCGTTACCTGGAGACCAGCAAGTATTGTCCTATTTGTGATGTCCAAGTTCACAAAACCAGACCACTACTGAATATAAGGTAGGAAACTGTTTAAATTCCTTGTTTGTAATTATTATTGGAGTTGTATAATTTACTGAAGGCTACCCTCTTTATTTCTTCACAGAAAATTTACTCTTGAATACGTAACTAATATGTGTGTGCTTTGTGGAGGGTAGACTTTAATTTCTTGCCATATTAATGGTGACCAAGTTTAGACAAAGTTTAGTAGTATTAAAGTGATTTTAAGATTTTTTTTTCCTAACTGTCCTTTAAAAACTGAGTTATTTCACCTTTTTTGCATTGCTTTATGGACTTCATGACAGGCAAGAATAAATATTTGAAAGGGCTTCCATTCTTTATTCTCTATTCATATGAACTAATTTAGTAACTTGAAAGGCACACTTCTCTTGACTGAGCAAATGTGAAGAATTTATTAGTGAATATAAAATACTTTTCTACTGATTTAAAAAGTGCTATATACAGAGAACTTTTATTCTCATAGTTTTTATCTTACCAATATAGTTATAGACAGCATCACAATCAAGTAAAATATTGTAGCACAAAAAAAGACTAGAAACTTATGAACACTTTTAGTTCTTGCCATCATTAATTCATAGTTTTCTATTTTTAATTATTTTTCAGGTCAGATAAAACTCTCCAAGATATTGTATACAAATTAGTTCCAGGGCTTTTCAAAAGTGAGTAACTTGCTTAGAAAATGAATTTAAAGAGATTATTCATTAGTTCTTTGTGTTATGCCAAATGTTTACATCTTTTTTTCCCCATTCAGATGAAATGAAGAGAAGAAGGGATTTTTATGCAGCTCATCCTTCTGCTGATGGTAAACCTTTTAGGGGAGGGAAGACATTTTATTTGGGGGGAGAGCTTATCAAGGAATTAAAATGTATTAAAATTGACTTTACCACTTCCATTCTCTTATATATAAAATTTATTAGGCATCTAATTTTTAAAAATTATATTTCACTGTATCGTTATAGCTGCAAATGGCTCTAATGAAGATAGAGGAGAGGTTGCAGATGAAGATAAGAGAATTATAACTGATGATGAGATAATAAGCTTATCCATTGAATTCTTTGACCAGAACAGGTAAAATCTTTAGGCAATCTATTTTACGCTAGTGTTTTATTAGATTGTTTCACTAATAAATTTTCTTTTTCTTAGATTGGATCGGAAAGTAAACAAAGACAAGGAGAAATCTAAGGAGGAGGTATGTTTCATGTTAAAAAAACATATAGAAGAAAAAGAAACTGTTTGGATTCCAGATTTTGTCAGGGATTGTGTTGCCCTTTAGAATATTCGGCTGTTAAATAGAAGAAAATGGTCATGTTTAATGTTTAAGAAAGGTCTACATGTGATATTTAATAATTAGAATTTATTTTATATATGATTGTTAGTCTTACAAAATATTTTCAGTAGTTCACAGTTAATACTTTGGTATGCTTGAAGCTTATTATATTAGGAATCTGTTCATTTAGTATTTGTAATGATAGTAAACTCAAAGTGTAATTAGTTGAGAGGTTGGTCACCTCCAATTTTGTTTGATACTAGTTTCTTTTATATTCAAGCAATCAAATTGAAACTTTCTTCATATCTTAAAGTAACTGAAAAAGTTACTTTTCTAAATGTACTTTTAGGTGAATGATAAAAGATACTTACGATGCCCAGCAGCAATGACTGTGATGCACTTAAGAAAGTTTCTCAGAAGTAAAATGGACATACCTAATACTTTCCAGGTATCTACTTTTATATTCTTCTTGCATTTTATATAGATTTTACAATTTTAATTACATTTTTCACTTTGGATTTTGAACCCAAAAAAGCAATAGAAAAAAAATTTAAAGTTAGTGCCAAAGTTGAAATTTATCTTAAAACATTTGATATACATTCTCTTTTATGCTATGAAAACAAATCCCTTAACACTCTCTAGAAATAATTTTTTCCTCATTTGAAGTTTCAGGAGTCTTTCTTTGTTAAAATGTTTGGAGAATATGTTTTTTAAAGCACTTTTGGATTATATTTAAATGACAAAAAATGTAGATTTACCTTTGTTCTTTTGTTACTTAATAAAAATATTTTTCACTAGATCGATGTCATGTATGAGGAGGAACCTTTAAAGGATTATTATACACTAATGGATATTGCCTACATTTATACCTGGAGAAGGGTAAGTAGCATATCTGTTGTTAGATTATGATGGTAAACTATATTTAAAGAATTAAGAGTAATTTTTTTCCTTTTAACTTTGTAGAATGGTCCACTTCCATTGAAATACAGAGTTCGACCTACTTGTAAAAGAATGAAGATCAGTCACCAGAGAGATGGACTGACAAATGCTGGAGAACTGGAAAGTGACTCTGGGAGTGACAAAGCCAACAGCCCAGCAGGAGGTATTCCCTCCACCTCTTCTTGTTTGCCTAGCCCCAGTACTCCAGTGCAGTCTCCTCATCCACAGTTTCCTCACATTTCCAGTACTATGAATGGAACCAGCAACAGCCCCAGCGGTAACCACCAATCTTCTTTTGCCAATAGACCTCGAAAATCATCAGTAAATGGGTCATCAGCAACTTCTTCTGGTTGATACCTGAGACTGTTAAGGAAAAAAATTTTAAACCCCTGATTTATATAGATATCTTCATGCCATTACAGCTTTATAGATGCTAATACATGTGACTATCGTCCAATTTGCTTTCTTTTGTAGTGACATTAAATTTGGCTATAAAAGATGGACTACCTGTGATACTCCTATGGACGTTAATTGAAAAGAAAGATTGTTCTAAAGAATTGGTTTCTTGGAAAGCAGGCAAGACTTTTTCTCTGTGTTAGGAAAGATGGGAAATGGTTTCTGTAACCATTGTTTGGATTTGGAAATACTCTGCAGTGGACATAAGCATTGGGCCATAGTTTGTTAATCTCAACTAACGCCTACATTACATTCTCCTTGATTGTTCTTGTTATTATGCTGTTTTGTGAACCTGTAGAAAACAAGTGCTTTTTATCTTGAAATTCAACCAACGGAAAGAATATGCATAGAATAATGCATTCTATGTAGCCATGTCACTGTGAATAACGATTTCTTGCATATTTAGCCATTTTGATTCCTGTTTGATTTATACTCCTCTGTTGCTACGCAAAACCGATCAAAGAAAAGTGAACTTCAGTTTTACAATCTGTATGCCTAAAAGCGGGTACTACCGTTTATTTTACTGACTTGTTTAAATGATTCGCTTTTGTAAGAATCAGATGGCATTATGCTTGTTGTACAATGCCATATTGGTATATGACATAACAGGAAACAGTATTGTATGATATATTTATAAATGCTATAAAGAAATATTGTGTTTCATGCATTCAGAAATGATTGTTAAAATTCTCCCAACTGGTTCGACCTTTGCAAGATACCCATAACCTATGTTGAGCCTTGCTTACCAGCAAAGAATATTTTTAATGTGGATATCTAATTCTAAAGTCTGTTCCATTAGAAGCAATTGGCACATCTTTCTATACTTTATATACTTTTCTTTATATACTTTTCTCCAATAATACACGTTTACTTTAAAAATTGTTGCAGTAAAGAAAAACCTTTAACAGAAATGGAAATAGCGTGTTAATTTTCCATTGGCTATGATGGAATTAATATTGTATTTTAAAAATGCATATTGATCACTGTAATTCTAAAACAATTTTTTAAATAAACCAGCAGGTTGCTGAAAGAAGGCATTTTATCTAAAGTTATTTTAATAGGTGGTATAGCAGTAATTTCAAATTTAAGATTTGCTTTTACAATTAACAATGGAATATGCCTTCTCTGCTATGTCTGGAAATAGAAGCTATTTATTATGAGCTTCTACAGGTATTTTTAAATAGAGCAAGCATGTTGAATTTAAAATATGAATAACCCCACCCAACAATTTTCAGTTTGTTTTTTGCTTTGGTCGAACTTTGTGTGTGTTTATCACCCATCAGTTATTTGTGAGGGTGTTTATTCTATATGAATATTGTTTCATGTTTGTATGGGAAAATTGTAGCTAAACATTTCATTGTCCCCAGTCTGCAAAAGAAGCACAATTCTATTGCTTTGTCTTGCTTATAGTCATTAAATCATTACTTTTACATATATTGCTGTTACTTCTGCTTTCTTTAAAGATATAGTAAAGGATGTTTTATGAAGTCACAAGATACATATATTTTTATTTTGACCTAAATTTGTACAGTCCCATTGTAAGTGTTGTTTCTAATTATAGATGTAAAATGAAATTTCATTTGTAATTGGAAAAAATCCAATAAAAAGGATATTCATTTAGAAAATAGCTAAGATCTTTAATAAAAATTTGATATGAAAAGCACAATGTGCAGAAGTTTTGGAAACCCTATAGAGGATTACAACAGGTAAACGTTAAAGAGAATACATTGCTGTCTTAAAGTGATGTGGCTAAGAAGTACGTGCTTTGTTGTAGAATTGCTTGAAAGCCCATTGAAAGATGTATCTGTTTATTTACAGTCTTTGAAGTAAAAGTTACCAATGTTTGCCAATTTTGGTGAATTTAACTCATTTTCTAGGCTTAAGTTTTTCATGATGTTTAAGACAAAGGAAAGTTAATGGAAGTATCAAGTGATATTTTTACCTTGGATGATCATTTGTATAAAGAATGAAAAAATATTTTTAAAAGGCTAAAAACTTAAAATGCTAGTGGACTGTCATTTGACTTACATAAAACCAAGTTATAAGATCAACACGGAATTCAAACTTTACATCTCAATCTCTTTATGATGGATTTATTTTTGAAATTGCTTATTAATCAGATACTGCAGTTATGGCTTACTTGGCACTAACCATACCTGAAAATGTTTCCATTTATTTGAAAAATGATTTTTTCTCCTCAATTAGAAAATGGCATAAGCTTAAAACTATATTTCAGCCAAAGTTTTTTCTATTAATGAAAGATTATAATGTTTTGTATTCTTAAATAAGCAGCTATTACAGTTTGACAATTAAGATTAAAAACCTTTGCTAAATTACCATGTTAGAAATTTTCAACCTTACGAAAACCCGTATCAAAAGCTGCTAACTTTGTAACTTTTAGTAGTCAAAGCAGGGTACAGGAAAAGTCAGCTTTAAGTTTGACTTTTGCTTCTGAAAATATTCTAGAACACAAAGTTAGTGCTAACAAAATATTTCAGAGAAAATGCCTAAATTGATTTTACAGATTTTTAGCTTAAATGCAAAGAGAAAAATGAGGCTGGTTGCTGTTGTGTAAATAGTCATCTATCTTGCTTTACACATGCCTACCATTTTACAAGTACTTTTTGCTTTTAAAATTGCCGGCCGTTAATTGCACTGCATTGAAAAAACAACTGCCCTTCAGTTGTCTTAACCTGCCAACCATATTGCTATTTCCATATCCATACGTGATAATATTTGGACCTCTGGAGGGAAAATGCAACAGGCAGAGTAAGCTGGTAGGAACTTTCCTTCATCCTTTCCTCTTTTCCAAATATTTTGAAGGTGCAGTTAATTTGTGAAGTCTTGTTACACTCATTGTATGGGCCTATTAAGGTTTTGTTATGAAAACAATAGGAATTTAAGTACCCATGTGAAATGTGCCTTGCATTGACCAACACGAAAGGAGGACGTTTGGTATTTTAAAATAGTTTATTTTATGGTATCTTTTGAGGGGATAGGATTTACTTTTAGAAACAATCTACGCATGGAATCCAGTCTCAAAATCCTGGGGTGAAGCAATTGTTAATTTTTCCATTTCTCTTTGTATTTTAAAGGTTTGATAAATGTTTTAGGTCTTTTTCTTCCTAATACACAAGGAATGATAGTTGGAAATTCTGATTTAGTTTAGTACTTAGTTGGAATGGAGGCTCCATACGATTTTTTAAATACTTTGGCTGTTTTCCCCACACAGTCTTCATTGCATTTTATCCAAAACAAAAAGGTCTTGATCAAATTATATGAAAAACGACTAGACATCATTTTGGATCTGTGCTGCATCTAACTGTATACTAATCAAAACCTTTCAAAAACCGTCTGTGCCTTTAAGACACTAATTTGGTGCAAAGATCACTGAACCCAGCTCCAACTTAAAGCTCTTGACATACATCATTTCACTTGAGGATGTTTCTTCACGTACAAAATGAACACTAACACAGGTGATAATTTCTAAGGTTGCTCTAAAAAAATTCTGACTCCTCAAAAAAAAAAAAAAAAGCCCTTGAACTAAATTAGGACCACAGACTTCAGAGCGACGAGACGAGTTCTTTACAAGGAATAGGAGATATCCATATATTCCAGCCTTGCAGCTTATCAGATTTGCAAGTACCCACCGCGAAGACCTTGAGCCAGCCGATCTCCCTGCAAATCTCAAGATCGCCCAGCTTTGATTATGAAAGTCTCCGAAAATGTTTACACAGTTGAGTGTTTCCTGTTTCCGCAGTTAATTTTTTTAACGTTTTTTTCTTCTTTTGGTTCTTGAAACGGATTTCCTTTATTTGCACCAGTTTCTTTTTCTTAGTGTGCAATTTCTAGAGGTATCACATGAAGAACTTCACTGTCAACTCTGTCTTCATCAAGTCGACGACATCAGAAGTCATGTCATATTTATCACTGGAAAGGCTCCTCTGTAGGACTCTTGTGAGAAGTGTTCTGGAGAAGTTCAAGTGGAAAACTCATTCGGAAGTCGCTTTAGCCCTCCAAATAAATAGTAAGCGCTCAATAAAAACTTCCAACAAAGGAGTTAGAACTACTCTCACTCTTCTGCCCCTAGCCTTTAAAAATGTCCCTTCCGAGACTATCCTAAGTCACTTTCATAAATAGCAGGTGTTGTTCCCTACACTTCAGTAAAATGCTACTTCTTGCTGTGATTGTCGGGTCATCATGGAATGCAAACTTCACCGTGGACGTGATTTCAACGTTGGTGCGGATTTGGAGATGTCCAATTCTCTGTCCTAAATTAGCCAGAACTCAAGTTGAGACAAGAGACTTGGGAGGCTGCAGATCCGGGTGATAGGGAAGCGCGTCGGAAAGTGGGATGCCAGGAATGGGATGGTGGCCGAGACCGACACCGAGGTTAGTGCAGGTGGAGAAGTCGGTCCAGGAGCCCAAGTCACAGGTCCGAAGTCCTCAGGAGCGGAAGATCTTCCAACTAAGCCGGAGAGCGGGGCGTACCGCACGGCGTGGAGCATAAAGCCTGGGCGAGGGTGATTAGGGTGGGAAACTCCACTGCTTTCCAAAAAAACAGGTTTCTTAGGTTCTAGTGCCCGGTGGAAAGGGCACAGTACACCGGCCTGGAGGAAATCACCTGACTTCTCCTTTGGTAAAGGCCCCCCTTACCAGCGCTGCCTCTCTGGTAAGGGGGGCCTTTACCAAAAGACACCTTAAAGAAGAAACAGCCTCTCTCTTTTTCCTTATTTTCTAATTAGCATCTCACAGAGGAGTGGAAAGAGCTACAGCCCAGTCCCCGGCTTGCAACTGCGCCACCCCAGTTCGGCCCTGCTGGGCGCGCGAGCCAAGGCCGCCGGGCACCGGGAGGCCATTTTGCGCGTGCGCTGCTCGCCTCGCGCTGCCCTCGGCCCTGCGGACTCGGATCCCGCCAAATTTGAAAGCGAGATTGTCAGGCCCTGAGGGGCTTGAGGGGCGGGGGAACGACGTCGCTCTCCAAAGTTGGACCCCGTGGCGAGCGGCGGCGACAGCCGGGTGCGCGCCGCCTCCCGAGGTGCTCCCTCTTCCCGCCGAAGTCCTCCACAGCGGCAGGCCGAGGCGCAGCGACGGGTCCCTGTCCCCAGAGCTCAGCGCGGGCGGGAAAACGACCTGCACCCGGGGACGCAGCGGCTTCGCGGGCAGAGCCTACGGGAGCGCGCCCTACCAGGAGCCAGGCCCGATAATCGCCTTTCTTTGTCCTCCTCCCTCTTCGAGTCCAATCAATGCCCTTTCTCCTTTAGGAACGAGGTGTCCTTGGAGTTTGGGGTTTTGTTGGATGATTTTAAATAAAATTATTAAGTTATAAAGTGGACGCCCTGAAGGTTCCCGAAGGCGACTTCATGTCTGTGACTGGAAAGGCCTAGAGGAGAGAGTCCTCCCGCTGGGCTCGTTTGATAGAAAGAACGCGCTCGAATCCCCTGGGAAAGAGCCTTGACCGGCTGACAGGGCTGAGGAGGGGTGGCTGCGCGGCGGGAATCTCAAGATCTGGGCAAAGGCTCGCGTCTCCGGACGCGAAGGCGACGCCAAAATGGGTCCCCGGACAAGGCGACCCTGGGAGTGCCGGCGCCCCCGGCCGGGCAGAGGAGCGGGTGGGCCGAGGCTGGGACATCGCCTCCGAAAGCTGCCGGGACGCGGCGGCTTCCTGCAGAGCCCGAGCCTGCCGGATCCCCAGAGCACAGAAGCTTCTCGGACACAGGAGCTCCCCGTGCGCCCTAAAACCGGGAGAGGAAGGGACGACTTGGGGAAAGGGATTGGGGAAACAGCGGAGAAGTGAAAGCGGCCTAAAATGGGCGACGGCGGGCGAGTCCTCTTTTATCAGTGCAGCAGGCTGCCGGAGCCGCCATTTGGTGGCGGATCTCGGTAGTTCAGTAGCACGTTGTGGTGAACGTCACAACTGGCTTGTCTACGTGGCATCGTCATTTCTTAACCGCGGTTTTACGAAATGCAAATTTCCCCCTGGCCTTCCTCCTCCGCGGGCGTCGACCCCCCTCGGCGCTCCGGGTGGACGGCTCCGGGACGCGGCTCGTCCCTCGGATGGTGCAGCCCCCGCGGCCCAAGACCCGGGGAGAGCCGGGGGTACTTTCTGCGAGGCGCCTTCCCCCGGCTTCTGCCCGCGCCAAAGCCTGGTGGAATCCAGCGCAGCCCTGAAGGCGCGCTTGGCACCCCGATTTTTCGAGACTAGGACGACTCTGAGCCAGCAGCTTTCCTCTCCCTCTCGGGGAGAATCTCATTTCCTTGGGGTGGTGAGGGTGACGGGCATTGTCTTTTGGCCCCGCGTGTCCCTTCCCCGGTCTCCCGCCTCACCCCTCTCCGAAGTGAGGAAGGGAAACGGCGAGCTCAGGCCTGGCGGGAAGGAACCAACCCGACGAGAGGCGGCTCCGCGGGGAGGGTCGGTTGGGATCCCGCCGTAGCGCCTCCTGCTCTGCCCGGTCCCCCCCGGGGTCGGGGAATGCCAGTCATTTCTGTTGAGTGCTAGCAGGGCCGGTGTCACCACCTCGGGTGGTCGAGGCTTCGAGGTTTTCATGAAAAGCCCCCGAAGCGTGAGGCGCCCGCCCAGTGGAGAACAAAGGGCGGAGGGGCGAAGGCGAGGCGAGGCAGCGCGCGCGGCTCCCTTGGCTCGACCTAGCTGGGAGTCGGCGGCGCGGGCAGGGCTCACTCCCGGCCTAGAAACGGGATCCCGCCGCCCCCGCCCCGCAGGCGACCGCAGGGATCCCATTCTTGGAGCCCAAGCTGCCATGTTGCCTTCGCGGAGGGCGCCAGTCACTTGACGCTTCCGAGACAGCGAAGCCCCCAACCCGAGAGCCCTTCGGCCGTCTTTGCCGCACAGCTGCGGTCAAAGCCCGGAGGGACTGCGGGACGCGGGCGGGAGCGAGAGCCCTGTGGGCGGACAAGCCGGCGCGGCCGCGGCGCTGCAGCCGCTTCCCTTGCCACCTTCGTTCCAGGGGCTGCGGGGCTGCGCGCTCGGCAGAGGCTCGGTTGCCAGTAGCAACCACACGACGGCGATTTGCAGCCAGGGCCGCCGCCGCAGCCGCTGGTACCTCTGCCTCCTCCTACACCTCGGGCTCGAGCATTTGAAACCCTGGGGGTTGCCTTCGGTGACATCTCTCGCCCCTACCTCCGGTCCTCAGTCTCCAAAATCCTCAGCTCTGCTCAAAAGCCAGCGCCCCCGGCTGGGCCCTGCCCCCACCGCAGACAATAGGGGCGGCTGGGAGCGCACAGGGCGGCGCGCGCCGCGAGCAGCGGGCACCTGAGCCCCCCAAATCCGGGCGCGTCGCTGAGTCTCAGCCCCAGGTGCCCTCTTCGCGGAGTTGATCAGCAATTCTTTTTCAGTGGCCAATTAGAAAGCTTTTCTTGACATCAGAAATAAGGGTGGTGCCAAAGAAAGAAGTCAAACGCCCACTCCCTTTCTAATAACATCGACACAAAGAAGAGCTCATGGTTGCGTCTGCGCTTGGTAACAGTGGCTTTCCTCTGGGTTAGAGCCACAGGCACAAGCACCCGCTGCTATCTTTCTTCTTCGCCTACCATGAATATTTTGCATGAAATCCAGAATGTAACCATTTGCGTTGGCTTAACTGTTGCATCTGGATACTAGTTATTTATCAGTGGATGGAACACTTTTTTTTTTTTTCATTTCATTGGATGATCCGCATCAACCCTTGGCAGTGTGGACTGCGTGGTTTGAAACATAAAGAAAACGACTGGCATTAACCCTTGAGGGATCTACTTTTTCTGTGGCTCTAGGACACCAATTTAACTTTTTTTAAACAAGAGAAATCTTGTTAATGTTTTAAGCAGGTTTTATTGAAGAAAAGTCCTTAAAGTATCCGGCTAAGTCTTTTATTTAGCTACTAGGATAACTCGGGAAATATGTGCATTGCCAAATTTCTTCGCTCTTAACAGTTGTCCCGGCTTTCTTAGCTGAGTGGTCTTAATGGGTTAAAATTTCTTGTAAATCACAAATGTGCTGAAATTTCCAAGTTTAAAGCTCCCTGAGGATAAGCACCTGCCTTACTCATCTTTGTAAGCTTCAGAGTCCTTTGAACATAACAAATATTTGTCGGACTTCCAGGGAATTTCAGAAGTTTCAACAACTCTTATTAGGAAAAAAACCTAACTTACTGATAACTAGCACAAAGCTTGGATATCTTTAATGAACTCAATGAAAAGCTAAACAATTTCCAAGCTGGTAGCATTATCAGATATTCTCATTCATGAATATTTAACTTAATTATATTTCAAATGCCATGGATTGTATGTTAAAATATCTGACAGATGTTTTCAGGATTCTAAGGAGAATGACAAATTGTACATAAGAACTTGAAACTGCTAATTTCTCATCTAGTGTCTAAAAATTTGGTTAAATAGCCACAAGTAAGGTGCAACTTTAAAGTGCTTTCATACTTCCTGATAGCACAGACATGGCATTAACTGTCTTTACAGCTGGACAGGAATGCTTAAGGATCTAGCGTTAGATATTGCAAATCTACTAAGACAAGGTACCTTGAAATATCCTCTTTAATTTAAATAAGCTTTAAAGCATACTGAAAATAGTATGTCTCAATCACAAGTGATGGTAAACTCAAATTAATGCCTCCTGAAATGACTCTTAGGTATATTATTAAAAGAGGTTCACCTTTAAGCTTCACAAAATATCAAGTTCATTAAATAAGACAGTTTACCTAAAAGAAGAAAGCACTGCTTGGTTCCTAGAGGGAGCATAACGACCTGTAGCTTGCCAAACCACCCCCATCAGCACCTTAAAAATAGGAAGGCAAGGCTTTAGTGAAAAGTTCCTTTCTACGGTCTTTCAAGAAAGAAAAGCTCCAACAACTTGCTTTGGACCAAGTTAAAGAGATTATCTCCCTTTTTCATTACGACTGTCTTTCAATGAATTGAAGGATAAGATCAAAGTGCATTCATATTCATGTGAATTATCGCTATTGACTTGAATAATGATGGATTTCATTGTTTTATTTAAACTGAAACCAGGAACGCTGCTGCTTTTGAGGCTACACCCCTAAGGCTGTAGAATTTCTTCTCTGAGGACTCAAAAGCCAAGCAATTAGGTCTGACAACCACGTCATTTCCATAATGTACTTCCGTACAGAGGACTTTTTATTGGAATCGGTTACATTTCTATAGAATCTTATTACCACTCAATTTTTGACTTCTTTCCAACCTTCTCAACAAAACTCCTAAGTTCGGCAAGTACACTTCCAAAAAACTTATGAGTAAATTGTACTGAGAAGATACAGCGATGTTTCAGAAGCTTTTGTTAATAGCTGTTCATGAATCAGACAAATTAATGTTATCAGTAATTACCTCAGGAGAGTGTTTTTGTTTTGAACATGATACATTACAGTTTTTCTAGGGTAACTGAAGAACTCAGTTACAGTAAGCTTGGGAAAATGTGTTTACCAGCTGTTTCTTTCTAAATATGTCTCATGACAATTTTCTTAAAACATTTTCATTGGGGTTTTCCTCAAACTGTCCCATCATTTTCTAAGCAGATGGAAGTTGCTAGATTCAGTGGAACTCCCCCTCACTTTCACCAAATGATCACTCTGCTCAAATAATTCTTAATAAAATGCTTATCAGTTTGGAGAACACTTTTTAGGAAATTCATTACAATAAAGTAAGCTTGTCATTGAATTCTGCAAGCAATCTTTAAAATAGACTTAGGAAACTGCATTTTCCTGAACTTTAATATACACAATTTATATAGCCTCTCTAAACCTAAAAAGAGATTCTAGTGCAACAAAAATCTATTACATTATCATGGTCTGAAGTGGGTTCTGGGAATATCCTTTCTCAGAAAGAGAACTGATTCAGTTACTTGGTTTCTCTCTTAAACTTTTGCCATACATTTAAGGCATTATACATAAACCACATTTTTAAAAAATTCAATGTTTTTCTATTCAATTGGGCTACAAGAGATCTCTATTTTCATTTACCCATTGTGTGTTTTTAGTATTGCAAGACACTCTTTAAACCAGGAATTAGTAAATTGTTTCTCTTTGGGATATGATCATATATATATTGAAATTATTTGCATACGTTCAGCTTTACTTGTAAATTTCCAGGACTGTTACCCTTGATTTATAAGGAAAATGATAAGCAATTGCATATTATTTCACCAGGGCAAAAAAAAAAAAAAAAAAAGCATTCCTTGAATAAAAAGCATTTCTTTATAATTCAATTCCTTAAGACCAGATTTGTCTTACTAATGGGAAAAGTATTAGTATTTTCTTCAAATAGGTAGTTCATCTTTTATATTGTTCATATAGGAACTTTTTTCACTGTAAAAAAATTAGGTAATATTGGAGTAGGAGGTAAAGTAATCCAACTTTAGCAATATTTAGATGTTTTCTCTGAAATGTCAAAAAGCAAGGGTCCAAACTGTAGTGCAAGCATCTCCTCTGAAAGAATGAGAGATGTAGTGCCACCGTGCTCTCGAATTTAGCCTACGTTTCAGCGGAGCTCACTCTCTGCTCAGATAATCTCTGGGGAAAAAACGGACAGATAGTCAGGTTAAACAGGAAACACTATTTCTTTTTTCAAAGGTTTCAGAAACCTAGAAAACCATCTCTCGGTACTTTTGCAGTAATTTCCAGGAGTCAGAACATACAGTCCATTATTCTTCAGAGTAACCAATGCACAAGACATTTTGGCTTGGGACTTGATATCGCGAAATGACGTCAAAAAATTAAAAAAAAAAAATCGAGGCTCGCACATGCGCAATGAGGTGCAGCTGCTTTTTATTTTTTTGTCTATATCAGCTATTGGCTCTTATCCCCGCCTCTGGGATCCGGCCTGCGCCGCGGGGTCCTAGGGGGCCGGCCGGTGTAAGGCGGTGCGGAATTCCGCACCCTACTCCAGCAAGAAAGAGCCTGAAGCCCCTCCCCACCTTTCCCGGCCAAGGCGCTCTTCTAAGTCCCGCGCGCGGACAGCCGGGGCAAAGTAGGCCGACCGGCGCGGCCGCAGCGAGTTTTCTGGCAGCGCCAGCGCTGCGGGGCCTGGGTTCCTGGGTTACGGTCTCCGCCGGCTCCGGGCTCGCCCCCGCAAGTTGGCCGCACCATTCCCCCGCCCGCGGGGCAGCCGCTCCTCCGGGAGGCTCCGGCAGGGACCTCCGCCCCGGCCCCAGCGCGGCAGTGCGGCTCCAGCTGGAGGCCTGACCCGGGAAGCAAAGCGAAACAACAGAGGCCTCCTTCCTCGCCAGCCGCCCGCCGCGCCTTTCCCAGCTCAGGCCGGCGGCCCGCGGCGCGGAGGGAGCGAAAGAGTCGGGGCCTGCCCCCTCCACCGCCCGCACCTCGGCCGCCGCGCCGGGGTCCGCCCCGGGAGGCCCGCGGGAGGGAACCCCCGGCCCGGCCCGCTAGGCGCTTCCGCACTGGCGCCCTGGGGCCGCGCGCCCTCGCCCCTTCCTCCCGCGACACCCGCGGGGCCCCCGCCCGCGCTCGCGGCCTGCTCCTAGCGCCGCCTCTCCCGTTAGAAACTTCGCAGACACCGCGAAGCTGCTCGTTGGAGTTGGAGAAACTTGGGAAGAATGGGAAAAGCCGAGGACGCCGGGGAGGACCACGTTCTTCCCTTGCCCTCGGCCCGACAGTCCTGTCCACATTGGACGCGGCTGCCTGCCAGCGCCCGGGAGCGCGGACCCAGTGGACACCCCGCTTGGGGACCCGCCGGTGTCCGGCTTCGGCTCTAGGCGGGCGGCCAGCCGCGGCGCAATCCCTGCGGGACACGCACCTAGGGGATGCGTGGCCCGGACGCGGTCTTGGTGGGCTCTCTAGAGTCGTTTCTTATGTGGCACTTTCTGTCTTTGCTGTGTCCTGCACTGATTAAAGGGTGGAGAGGATAGTACGGACCTTCTCTGACACAAGTCCAACAACGCCAACATTTTAAAGGGGTGGGAGGTATTGAGCGGGAGGGCTGACTGGCATCTGGAGCAGGGCGCTTAGTGTTTTCCAGCTCGTGATGCAGGCTTTGGGCACAGTTTTGAATTACTTAAGAAAACGCACGCGAGTCTAAACGGAAGATATTTATATCACACTCACACACCAAGCTCCAATAATTTGTTTTTATGCATGTCACCACCGCCTTAGAAAACGGCATGCAGCATTTCGGACTTATACATTGAAAGCCCCCATTTTTAGTATCAATCACTTCGCACTACATGGTGCCTTTTGGGGAAGCAAAATTATTCGTGTGTGGAATCCCCCAATCACGGGTTTCTTTGGAAGTGGAAAAGATTAGTTCCATCTCTTCATCCTCTGAATTACTGGAAAGGAAGACAGGTACAGGTATATATTTAGGAATTTGGGGCCAGTTAAACCACTGTCATCTTGACATTGACCTTAACACTGAAAAGAAAAACTTTAAAATGCAAAGAGTTGACTTTAAAAGGTTTGAAAAGCCAAGAATAGGGAGTAAGGCATAAACACAAAACATGCACAGAAATTTTAATCTTCCCTTCCCGGATGGAAGTGAACAAGTCTCTTCTCTGCTGACAAACTTGATGAAATAACTGGATGGTCGGCTCAGACCTAAAATCCTGACATTATTTCCCAAAAGAGGCGCGATGCACCATTTAAGATAGTCATGTTTACTTTCATCATTATAGGTAATATTTCTGTTCCACTAACTTGGTTATGGACTAAGTAATGCTTTTATTTTTAATTCCAGTATGTAACTATGGAGTTATTTTAGTAATTTTAAATTTAGTGTTTGCAAAATGACTAATGTAGTCTCATAACTTCAGTAATTACATGCAATTGCCAGTTGAATGCCTTCTTAAACGCTAACAATGATTTTGGGGAAAAATTATTTTAGGGGAGGGAAATTTCATAGCTGCATAGAACTCAGCTAATTTTTATTAAAAACAAGAAGACTTTTGTTATATAAATGATGTTTTTAGGTATTCTCACTTCTTCGCCTATTTTACCATAAGTCCCTCATCTTTGCCCCCAAAACACTAATAGCCCTTAGAGCAAGTACAGCCCTTAAAACAGTGGCAGACTGCAGTACATGCCCATTGAATGAATGCAGGCTGCGGTATATGCTGGTAGAATGAAGTGATGTCTATCTCCTGCTAGACTTCATGTCCTGGAAGAAAGGCACATTCTTTTATTAGCAAGGTATTTGACACACGTTGATAATGAATACGTGTTAGGCTTGATGCAGAATATATATAAACACTTGATTCATCTCAATGACAGTTTTAAAATGCAGATGTTAATATCTAATTAGCATATATAAATCTTTAAATTTTAAAATTCAGCTAGGAACTGAAGAAAAAATACATGGATGTTAAAATTAGCAAAGCTTCTTTTAGGCATGTCTAGCATATATTCCCATGATAATAGGATTTTCTGAATTCTCAAAGGAGATATGCAAAGAGACACAACAGGATTTTCAAACTGGCTATATTTTGTTGTCATTTTCAGTCTCATTTTCATAAATAAAGGAGGAATTATTTGAAAAAGTGATTTTGAAGTTACATATTATGATTAGCTTTTTACAAAAGTAGCCAAAGGCTTCCAAACAAACCTTTCATGGAAACACTTTTTTGCAAGTTGTTCAGCTAATGGTCCATTCTCAATCAAATGTATAGTCTTATGTGCCAGTTACATTGTATATCTCTAAAGTCAGCTGGTACTTTAAGAACAGTAATCTTCCTGTAATACTTCTTAAAATACCGAAGTATCCCTTTGAATTGTTTTCTTTTTCATTGCTTAACTGTTAGAGGTGTGTATGTGATCATGGGACATTCATTTAACTTTAGAAAACAGAATAGTATTTTGTTTTAGAGTTAGTACATTGAACAATGGGTCAGGAAATACAGATTGGTTTTCTTGTCAGTAAAAGTAATCTGTCATTTTTATGCTTGAATTACTGATAATTTCACTTATATGCATATTATAATCACTCTGTGTTACATACATTTCTCCATTTAGTTTTTAAGATTTTTTAAGAAGGAACCTAGAATAAAGAACAAAGATCTAGCTTCTTTAATATGTCCAATTTCAGATATGAAGTAGGCATCCTATATTATGTTTTATCAGGAATAATACAATTTAACTTAAAGATATTGTTAATAACAGATACTCAGACTCTAAAGTAATTTACATAGCTTTTGAACGTATGTTTTCAAAGAACTTAGTAACATCCCATACTGTGTTATGTTTATAGGTTTAGACCTCTCCCCCTCTATTGAGCTCTTAACACTTTTAAAATAGAAAACAAATAGTAAAGCCATTGCTAAAAATGGCAGTTGGAGTAGCTTAAGAGTTTGAATTGTTTGTTTAAGGACTGAAACCAAATATAAAAACTTTTAGTTTTAAGGGGATTTTTTTTCATCGTTCAACAAGGAACTGAAAATTACAAGGCTTATTTGCAATCTTAATTATTTACTCTGTTTCCTCCCACGTCTCTAAATGGGAACGCACAACTTTAATTTTAAAGGACATATTCCCATAGGGAAATATAGATATCACTGTAAAACTTACGACTTTGAGTTAAGTAAAAAGATTGTGGCCATCACTGGCTTTTGAGCTGCAGAAGCAGAAGACATGTACCTGCCCTTCGGGGGTATTAGGGACCCGACTAAACGCACTTATTCTTCTCTCTGATTGCTCCAACTATTTGGAGCTCCACAAAATATCAGGACTTCATCAAAAGCTCAGTTAAGGGTGAGATCTCAAAGATTGTTATAGAGGACTCATTCCAAATATAGAACTAGTTAAGTTTGCATGCTCCCTTCTGTTGAAGAAGTATCAAGGAGTTTCCTGTCTTGGCACTACTTAGCAGCAGCTGCGGCTATGTATCCACTTGACATCTGGTGAAACTGTAGTTTCTGATGGAGGAACATTTAAAGTTGACAACTGTCATTGAAACAACTGGTATATAGTTTTCAAAGACAAGCTAGAAACCAGTAATAGACTAAGTACTTCAATTTTGTTGAAAGAAACTGGGTAAAGGGTTCAAGTTATATAAGATAGGGAAGTCTGGTTTTCCAGGTAAAGGTTCTCTCTCCTTTTCTGTTGGAGATGTCATTCATCAACATAACGAAGCCTAAATTTAAAAGACTAAGACAAAATGTTTACAAATCACATAAAAGTGAGGAAACAGCAAAATTAGTAGTCATTAGGAGAAAGCCAGGGAAGACAGGACATTCATCACATCCTTTCCTCATCTGCTTTCCTCACTGAGTCTCTGAGTGCTCATTAAATGCTTTCAATACAGTGTAATTAAGTGTATGAACATGGTTGTCATGCTCCTCCAGGAATCTTGAAACCAGGAATGCCAGGTATATAACATGGGGTTACAAAAGAAAACATGGATTCTTAAATCAGTGTTTTACTGTCAGTGCAGTGTTAAATGTCAATGCAACACTTAAGTTGCATTGACATTCATGTGTTGATCGGATTGTACAATGTCACGTGTGAGATTTCTGGGGACCGTCGAAGCTCAGACAACCCAGGGCTGCAATTTACTCGTCTGGCTGCACTCGAACCAGGCTCCCTTGGCGCGTGGGTCTTTCCCAGCGCTTGGTCCCGACTCACGCCGCAATCAGGACACCACGCCGATGTGGGGTGGCTTTGTAAGGAGCTCCGACCTCCAGGAGGTGCAGGGATACTCGACGGCGCGCGATGTGCCGGCGGCTCGGCGAGCCTGGCGCGCTGACAGCCCCAGCAGTCCGAGTCCTCGAGCTCGGGCGTCTTCGCGCCGCCGCCCCGCGCAGTGCTCCCGGGCACCGCGGCCGTGACGTCACGCCCGAGACTGGCCGTTGCAACAAGACGGCCGCGTTCCGGTTCCGGTAGGTTGCCCGGGAGACGCGGGTACACAGAGAAGCGGCTCCCGTCGGAGGCCAAGTCATCGCCACGATCGCCCCTTTGGTGGACTCGCAGGCCGAACCGCTTCCTCGCAGAGCTCGAGGAGGGCAGACGGCGGCGGGGGCGCCATGAGTCAGAGGCAGGTGCTGCGAGGTAGGGCCGAGGCGGGCAGGTGCCCTAACTAGCTGGCGGCGAGGAGACCCGGGTGCTGTGGGCTCCACCGACTCTCTCTCCCGCAGTGTTCGAGCAATACCAGAACGCCAGGACCCAGTTCGTGCAGATGGTGGCGGAGCTGGCGACTAGACCCCAAAACATCGAGACGCTGCAGAACGCGGGTGAGCCCGGAGCCCGAACCCGCGTCTCCCCCCGCGCACTGAGTCCCCGACGCCTCCGCCCCGCTACCCTGCCCGTGGAGCTCTTGGGGAGCCGCAGGGTGGGGACCGGAGTTCGCAAAAGCATCCATTCTTTTCAGCAGGTCTTTGGGGGTCAGGCCGAGAGGGTGAAGCTTCCAGATGGGTGTGGGAGGTGCCCGATGTCCCTATTTCCATGTTCATTGCACACAGGCAAGTGTCAGGTTGAAAGTCGAGGCCCTAGGAATTGCCTGGAAGTCATTTTACGTGAATGGGACTCTACCCTAATGAGACCCATTTTATCCAAGTGCCATTTTGCGTGCCACCCTGCCTTTGATCACCTTCGACTTCCTCACAGCAAAGCAATTCCAGTGGCTTAGACGTGATTTCTCGTCTTGCTTTAGTGAAAGGGGAATGATATGCTTGAATCTTTTCCAAGAAATTCCAAGTAGGTAGACACCAGACTTTGCGAAATCCTTGTGGCAAGTTCATTCTACTCCTCAGTCCGGACTCTTGCAGATGTGAGATGGGGAGAGAGGGGAAGAGATAGGGAGAGAGATCTTCTTATCTCATAACATAAACTGATAAGAGAAAAATGATTCTTCCTCCTCCTCCTCTTCCTCCGCCTCCTCCTCGTCCTCCTCTTCCTCCTCCTCCTCCTCCTCCTCCTCCTCCTCCTCCTCCTCCTCCTCCTCCTCCTCCTCCTCCTCTTCTTCTTCTTCTTCTTCTTCTTCTTCTTCTTCTTCTTCTTCTTCTTCTTCTTTTCTTCTTCTTTTTTGGATGATTCTACCACCATCTGAACTGTAAGGTAGCATTTTATCACTACTGTGTCATGAGAAATCTTTAGTTTATAGGATGTGATCTTTAAAACTAACACATAATTTAAAAAATTAATATGTTGACAGCAAGAATACTTAGGTGTAATGATTACTCTGGGTTTCTTTGAGGGGAATTACTACTGCACCTATGTGATACTTCGTTTTGTCACTAGGATTTTTGGCATTTATTCCTTGTGTGTTTTTATTGGGGGGCATGTATTTACAATAAAGTATATTTTATAATCTTCTAAACGCATTTTAGTTTGAAATAATTGTAGATTCACAACTGTAAGGGATAATACAGAGAGATCCCGTGTACCCTTTACTCAGTTTCCCCCAATGGTAACATTTTTCAAAACTGTAGTGCAATATCACAAGGAGGACACTGACATTGATAAAAATTCATTGATCTTATTTAGGTTTCTTCCTTTTAATTGTTCTTGTGTGTGTGTGTGTTTTGTCCTATAGAATTTTATTCCATGTATATCCACCACCAGCACAGTCAAGATACAGAACACTTTCATCATCACAAGGATCCTCTCTGTTGCCCTTTTATAGCCACACACACCTCCTGCTATCCCTAACCCTGGACAACCACTAATCTGTTCTCCATTTCTAAAATTTTGTCATTTCAGAATTGATAATCCTTTGTTCTATAGTTGTTTTATATGGATTAATTTTCTGTATTCTGTGTGTGTGTGTGTGTATGCACTCGTACTCCTCGAAGTACTGAGAACAATACCGGGTACACAGTATTTCATATACACAGACTAACACAGGCTAAGGTATTAGAACATGTGCATTTAAAAGTACATTTTATAGTGTAAACTTTTAAAGTTTTTTCTCTCAGTCCCTCTCAATGGCCTTCGTGAGTGGACACTTACTACTTAACAAAGCTTTACTTTCTGGACAATATGAATATAGCCAAACTAAAACTTTTAAAATGGGAAAATAATTGATATTATTTTTAAATTTTAATACTGAGATGTTAAAGTATACGTAACTTTTAAGATATGGAGTATCATGTTTTAGTGAGTAGTGGCAGGTTAGCTCCTCCCATAAGAGTGCAATGTAGACTTCACAGCGGAATTTAATCCAAATTGACAGTATAAGTGGCTTAGATATAAGATTCTACACTTATGGTCTGGCTTAGGAAAGACAAATACGAAAGGAATATAACTTTATGTTTTGAAATTCTCTGCACTTGACTAATATCTGGGTAGCATGCTAAAATGTTTCTTTTCCTGAGGAACTTACTTTTAACATATTTCGTGTTATCAAGATTCAATTCAAGCATTCCTTCAGCAATTTTAAATAGAGACATAATGAATATTTCAATGTATTTATTCTTTTGATTAAAAAATAACCTGTAAGCTTTGTTATGAAAACTTTTCTTTCTTTTTTTTTCTTTCATTGAGACGGAGTCTTGCTCTGTTGCCAGGCTAGAGTGCAGTGGCATGATCTCGGCTCACTACAACCTCCGCCTCCCAGGTTCAAGCGATTCTCCTGCCTCAGCCTCCTGAGTAGCTGGGACTACAGGTGTGCACCACCATGCCCAGCTAATTTTTGTACTTTTAGTAGAGATGGGGTTCCAGCATGTTGGCCAGGATGGTCTCGATCTCTTGACCTCGTGATCCACCTGCCTTGGCCTCCCAAAGCACTGGGATTGCACCCGGCCAGTTTTCTTTCTTAATAGTCAGTTTACTTAACCATTCAAATGATTTGTTCTTTTAAAAAAATTACGATTTTAAAAAAGTGCTTTAGAATGAGCCTCAGTATGTGTAAATCAATTATACATTATGGTCAAACTTTTTTTCAGTCAAATGCCTTCATCTGGTAGCTTCAGATACCAATGCATTTTACTCCTGACTTTGACATACTGTCTACATATCTAGGAAGATTTTGTTTTGTTTTCTTATTTTTCCCTCCAGTATGCTAAGTAAATATATATCATGGATCCAAGATAATGTAAAAAATATTTTCCATATGGGCATCATGATCAAACCAGTAATTCCCTTGTTAAGAATTTTTGAATTTATTCTATGTGAAAGGAATATTAAAGGTGAAAATTGTCAGTGGAGTTTTTATTTTGTTTTAAGTCTTTGATCTTTTTTATTGTGTTTTTGATATACTAATAAGAGAATTTGCTTTATTAAATATGTCCAAAGTAATTGCCAAAGCAGACAAAGTATGTTGCAAGATCTTTTCTTCAGAGTTATTTGGAAAAGATTAAGTTTGATTTCCTTCTTTTTTTTTTTTTTAACAAAAGTTTATTCTTAAATGTACAACAGCTCCAAGACAACACTAAATTTAAGCTATACGTGGCAAAAGATGTTATGGCAGGGAATAGAACGGTTTAAATACGGATGAAATAAAGGGTCACCATCTCCTCAGGCACAAGGAACAGGTTACTTTTTGCTAGATTTCTTAATTCCACCTGTGGCCAAGGGCCCCTTCCCCACGGCCTTCGCTTTTAGCTCCTCGAGTTTCTTCTGCTCCTCTTTTTGTTTCTGCTTGAAAGCCTTATCTCGTCCATCTCCTTGGCCTGCTTCTTGGGCTGTTTCAGTGGCTTCTTCTTGCCACCTTCGCAGCCGGACATGGCGCCTGCTGCCCCCTCCCCAGACCCTGCCACCGGAAACAGCTGTTTTTTTTGGTGGTGGTGTTGTTTTCGAGACAGGGTTTCACTCTGTCGCCCAGACTGGAGTACAGTGGCGCTATCTCAGCTCAGTGCAACCTCTGCCTCCCAGGCTCAAGTGATTCTCCTGCCTCAGCCTCCTGAGTAGCTGGGATTAGAGGCGCGTGCCACCACGCCTGGCTAATTTTTGTGTGTGTGTGTTTTTTTTAATAGAGAAGAGTTTTCACTGTGTTGGCCAGGCTGGTCTCGAACTGCCGACCTCAAATGATCCACCCGCCTCAGCCTCTCAAAGTGCTGGGATTAAAGGCCTGAGCCATCACGCCTGGGTAGTAAGTTTGATTTCTAAGCAAAATTATTACTAGAAAGAACTGTGTACAAAGCATCTATAACCTTGAGGTGTTTTTTTTTTTCTCACTGAGGTTTTATTCCTCTAAATTAAAAGAACACATGTGAACAATTAAAAAGTTTAATATCTCTTATAAAACTTCTTTATGTACTCTCAAATTCTATATGTTTGAACCATTAACTCTTGCAGCTATTTAAAAAGAAATTTTGATACTTCCCCTGTCTGAATAATTAGTAACACATGACTGTAATAGTAGAGATAATACATTGTTACTTCTACCAATTGTAAAATTTCAGCAATTGGAGGTGTTTTGTTAGTTATAAAATATAAGAAACATGTTTTGTGGCTTATTGGAATACTAGGCCACTTTTAGTTCTGTTTAGGAGGTCTTTTGAAATACACTGATAGAAGCTCCAAGGAAATGACTTTTAAACTTAGCTATATAAAATACACTTTTCCTGAACCAGCTATCTATATAAGTGGGGTAAAGTTTAAAGTATTACTCAAAATTTTACATATTACAACCTATAGTAGAACATAGAAAATCAGTAGTTATGCACATTTTCAGAAGAGTAGGAATAAATAAGTTTGCATAACACTTTAAATGTGCACCTGTATGAAGCTAATTTTCAGATTGAGGCAATTTAATGGGTTCAGAATTCAAGAAAATAAGTCAAATATGTTGTTGACATAAAGTAATTTTAGATTACATGTGTCTGGAGCAGGGCAAAAGCTCCAGATTAACTATCTAGTACCTCTTAATATGCTATGAGGAGGAAAAGCCCTGAGTAAGCATTTATCATGTATTTAAGACATACATTGATAGGTACATGTGCTATGATCCTCTTACAAACCTGCTGTTTCAAAGGATATTGAAACTGAAAAGAAAATTAACAAAGCAACTACAAAAAATTTAACCAATCATGCTATTTAAATTTGACTTTTTTTTTTGGTATAAAAGGAGTCTTAGCAGTTGTGAATATGAATGATAATTAACTCAAAACACTGCCTTCTTTTTAAAAGATAGGGATAGAGAGGTTTGTTACATATGCTTAAGTGGAAAATATGCCAGGGAGCTATACACATTCTGGCTTTGTAGGCACCAAACAATAAGTTCTAAAAACAAAAGCTTAGTCAGAATTTTATTCTGTGTTCCAAACCACTGTTCCTACATGGACCTTGATCTGTTTTGTTAGCTGAGCATTGGTACATAGTAGAAAATAATAGAGTCAGGGTTAGGCTCTCGTTGTTTCCTTAGAAAAAAAATGGACAATTAAAAAAAAATCTAAGCTGTAGATGAGCCTATAAGAAGGCTTACAAATAGCAAATTTCATAGGTTAAATTTTACAGATTAAAGTTTTGATATTTTCAAAAGTTTTTGAAAAGTTATTTAGGTATGCCATAATCCTACTTTACATCTGAATGAGGTTTCAGGACCTTTGCACTTCTGCCTGAAATCTTTCCCTATACTTATTTGACTAACTAATTTCAACTCAGTCTTTATGGCTCTGTTTTGGTGTTGATTTCTCAAGGAAATCTTGCCTGAGCCCTCACAGTAAATTAAATCTCTTGATTTATGGTACCCTTGCTCCCAGTATTTTTGTTTTCCCCACTAAACCCACTAACCCCATTATGCTATGCATAAATTCCATGCATAGCATAATCAAAATGATTAAATAGGATGAAGGAAGGAGTACCTGAATGAGGAAGAAAAGTTTTTTGAAGTAGTAATTGTTTTCACATCCACAGGTTGGATAATTGTTCTCTTCACAAAGTGACTTAGGCCCCAAAGTGGAACTAGAACTCATTTTTAATACTACCTCATTTTGTGCTCTTTCTGCTTTAACTTGTAGGTATTGGTAAACTGTTTTATGTGATTCTAGGAATTCCTAATAAACCTTGGTTTTAACTGTTGAAACAAGTGCTGTCTTTAGGTATTTGAGTACCAATGGCTGTCCAATAACTGGAAAATTTGGTGGCTTTGGAGGTCTCTTTGAGGACTATCGTGGTGTTTGAGTGGAGGTCAGATGCAGAGGGCTAACTTTAATTGATAAATTCCTCCAGGTTTGAGGGAGTGGGATTAGTATTTAGTGTTTAAGCTGGCCTCAGAACTCTAGAGGGCCTTTAGGCTTCCTTGGGCTTCTAATTAGAATCTTAATCAAACCAGGAGCTCTTTAAACGCACGCAGAGGAAAATCTGTAATCCACTGGAAGTTGGGAACCGAGGTAGGTAGTCCTGCAGAGACTACCTTGGACTGAGACCCTGTCTGCATGAAGTGCAGGCTAGAGGAGAATTTTTCAGAGCTCTGGGCTGTCAGCTGGCTGTGAGTTACTGACTGCTCTCCTGGGCTTTTGAAAACACCCAGGGGTAGAATACAGTGAAGTGGGAGGTACTTGGTGTTTGTTGATTGATTGATGTGAGTATATACTTAACATTTCTTGCTTTTTAATCATGCTTTGTGTGAAGTACTTTTTGTTCCTGGGGGCAGAACTTTGGGATTTCTATTGAGTGGTTGTACTGGCCTTAGGAGAAATTCAGGGCTACATCTTGAGAAAAAATTTGGCCTTGTCTTGTAGTGCGTGGAATGGCCTGTGTGAATACAAGTCGGGCCTCCCTAATTTTCAAAGGAAATCTTGATTTTCCCATATACTCCATGCTTGCTTTCATAAGGATGGCTCAATTTAAAATTTATTGTTTATTTAGTTTCTGTTAAAAGTCTTGCTGTGGCTGGGCGCGGTGGCTCACAATTGTAATCCCAGCACTTTGGCAGGCCGAGGTGGGTGAATCACGAGGTCAGGCGATAGAGACCACGGTGAAACCTCGTCTCTACTAAAAATACAAAAAATTAGCCAGGCGTGGTGGCAGATGCCTGCAGTCCCAGCTACTCGGAGAGGCTGAGGCAGGAGAATGGCGTGAATTTGGGAGGCAGAGCTTACAGTGAGCCGAGATCGCGCCACTGCACTCCAGCCTGGGCGACAGAGCAAGACTCGGACTCAAAAAAAAAAAAAGTCATACTGAAAACAAGTGATATTTGTGTGTGTGTGTGTGTGTGTGTGTGTGTGTGTGTGTGTTTAAATGAAATGATCTCTATTCACTTTTCTAAATATTCTGTGTTCTATACCTGTGTCAAGTTAGAATCACTATTAAAGTATATTCATAGGCTAGATTATGTTAGTTTCCCATATAAATGTCTTTGTAGACTTAGTTTAATAATATATCACCCTTTTTAAAAAAAAATTGAGGGATTATTTTAAAAAATAGATGCTTAGATTTTCCAGTAGCTGCTATAAATCTGTAAAGACATTTTCTGTCTTGTTAAATTCTTAATATGAAGATAAACTTGCATATTCAACAAATATTTATTTGTTTATTTATTTGAGATGGAGTTTCACTCTTGTTGCCCAGGCTGGTGTGCAGTGGTGTGATGTCTGCTCACTGCAACCTCCACCTCCTGGGTTCAAGTGATTCTCCTGCCTCAGCCTTCCTAGTAGCTGGGATTACAGGCATGTGCCACCACGCCCAGCTAATTTTTGTATTTTTAGTAGAGACGAGGTTTTACCAGGCTGGTCTTGAACTCCTGACCTCACGTGATCCACCCGCCTCAGCCTCCCAAAGTGCTGGAATTACAGGCATGAGCCACTGCGCCCAGCAACAAAATATTTATTAAGTATTACATGGTATAGGTATAATATATAATATGTTGGTGCTAGATTTGAAATTTCAGGAAAAAAAGTTCCTGCTTATTTTTATTTCACAAAGTGTTTTCCTTTTTATTTTTGCTGCCAGGAAACTCAGTGCTCTGTTCAGAACTCAGTTGCAGTAGCTATCTTTAACCTACATTTCTGATAAAATATCAGTTCTCCTCCCCACTACATAGGGCAGGTGGGACTGTATACATACCTTTGTATACATATATTAATATTTTGGTGTAAACTATTTCAAATATTTTAGAATAGTGAAGTGTGAATAAAATAAAACATTAATTCTATTTAAAGATAGATTTTCAAACTGATTGCCTTCCATACATTTTCTCTTCACATGTTACCCATGAAAACTCTTGGAGCAGATAATCCTGTTAGTACTGTCCTGTTTATTCTCTGTGCTGCCCCATTCCTAATTTCAGTCTTCTGCAAACAGATAGATGTAATTAGGTATTTACTGTAAAAGAGAAAACACATTAGTAAGAGAAGACAGGACTAATTCAACATTGGCAGCTCTCTAAAAAGACTTTCAAATTAAAATAGAGTTTTGTCTGTATGGTATGGGGTGATTTTAGGTGAGGAAACAGTTTGAATGACCCACTTGAGTTCCTTAAAGCTTTATCAATTTATGTTAAAGTGCTATGCACGTACCTGACTTCTTGTACCTAAAAAGAAAACAACTGTGAACACAATATTACCCATTTTGCTTTTATTTTAACTAAAATTTACCTGAAAAGAGAGAAAATTGCACATTCATTTTCACAGCTGGTTTATTCATTATTCAATTAACATTTATTGAGGATCCAAGTATCAGATGGATGTTTAGATGCTGACCATGCAAAAATCGGAGGCACAGTCCCTGTGCTTAAGTGGCTTATTTGCTAATGGAAAGACATATAAATAAATTATTGTTTATTCGAAGGGCACCTTACTCCAGATTTCGGAATGAGGGATATCGTTCAAGGGAGACATCTAGGAGGAGGTATATAATCACACAGATACTGTGCTGAATTTCCTAGGAGTTAGCCAGATAAAATGGCATTCAGGTAGAGGGAACGTTATGTGTAAAGGCACAAAGACAAGAGAAAAAGGTGATACCCGTGGAAAAGGCCAATGTTTAGTTATGACTGGAGCTCAGGGTAATAGGGCAAGGAGAGGAGAGTCAGTCATGATTGGAGAAGAAACAAGTCTAATTATGAAGGGCCTCGTATGAAGTTTAGATTTCTCCTGAAATTGATGGAAAGCCATTGAAGTGTTTTAATTGGAAGAATCATGGGATCCATTTTGTGTTTTAGAAAGGCAATTTTAGCAGTCTTTTGGAGAGTAGATAGGAGGGGATTAAATCAGGATCAGGAGACTGGGTGCTCATTTTTGCTATAGCAGTCATGTTGGATAAGAAATGTTAAAGGGGTAACATCTGCAGGACTTGGTGACTTAGGAGTAGGGGTCGGGGCAGGTAAGGTGAGAGATGACTTCAAGATGCCTCCTGGACTTCTGGTTGCTTGGACACATTAGCACCATTCATCTGTAAAGAAAGGATGCCAAGAGCAGAGAGAAATAGTGATTTTACTCTTCAGTGGTTGAGATATCCATGCAACAGTGACTATGGTGATGTAGAGTGCTAGGGCTCAGGAGAGAGAGATAGCTGGAAAGAAAGATTTGGATATGTGGAACTAACATGTTAATTTGAAAACTATATTAAAAGTCCATTTTATATTTCCTCATGTAATTGTAAATATGTTAAGTTCCAATTATTTTATCTAGAGTATAATGCAAATCCAACTTCGCATAGCTTTCATGTTCTACATTCTCACTCAGTTGAGAATCTCACAGACAGACGACGGTGGCTGGGACCTAATCAAGAGACAGCTGGCTAGGCACGGTGGCTCACGCCTGTAATCCCAGCATTTTGGGAGGCTGAGGCGGGTGGATCACCTCAAGTTAGGAGTTCGAGACCAGCCTGGCCAACATGGTGAAACCCCATCTCTACTAAAAATACAAAAATTAGCCAGGTGTGGTGGCAGGCGCCTGTAATCCCAGCTACTCAGGAGGCTGAGGCACCCGGGAGGCGGAGGTTGCAGTGAGTTGAGATTGCGCCACTGCACTCCAGCCTGGGCGACAGAGCGAGACTCCGTCTCAAAAAAAAAAAAAAAAGAAAGAAAGAAGAGTCAGACAGTTGCACTGGAAAAATGAATTAAATTTTGGTTTCATACAGTAACAATGGAAGTCAGTTACGATTAATGCTAATGGTAGAAATAATGTGAATTCAACAGACTATATACCCTTTGGTATACATTCCAAACCTGGCACATAGGCCAGTTTTTCTTGGCAAATGGGCTGTGATAGACAGTAGGGAGGAGAAACAGGAGAGCATAGACTCGAGCCATGAAGAGCATCTACCTCATTGGATTGTAATGAGGGTTACATGGGTTACTATTTGTAAATTTCTTAGAGAGGTACCTGGCACATGGGAAATGCTATGTAAGTGTTTGCTAAATAAGTGAATGAATTTATGATGTGCTGGTCCCCATCCCATCTTCCTCTCAGCCCTTCCCACTAAAAAATGACATATCAGATATGGTAGTCCTTTACTCACAAACAACTGAATCAACACTGAATCACCAAACAAAACTTGGAAGATACCATAGCTAGTGAGAATAAATTTCAAAGGAGAAAACAGATTATTGTTGCTCATAATAGTTTCTTGAATTATTTACTATTACAATTGAATTCTATGTAAAAAGGCCATACTTTTTGTGATTCATTCTGACACTTTAGATAAATTACAAGACTTTTTGTGTGTTATAAGGGAAAACACCCTAAATCACAATTGACTTTATGTCTGAAAAAGTATTTCAAGAAAACAAGGCAAACGGATATGTGATACCAACATTAGTGATTTCTTTTTTTTTTTATTATTATACTTTGGGTTTTAGGGTACATGTGCACAATGTGCAGGTTTGTTACATATGTATCCATGTGCCATGTTGTTTTGCTGCACCCATTAACTCGTCATTTAGCATTAGGTATATCCCCTAATGCTGTCCCTCCCCCTCCCCCCACCCCACAACAGTTCCCGGAGTGTGATGTTCCCCTTCCTGTGTCCATGAGTTCTCATTGTTCAATTCCCACCTATGAGTGAGAACATGCGGTGTTTGGTTTTTTGTCCTTGCGATAGTTTACTGAGAATGATGTTTTCCAGTTTCATCCATGTCCCTACAAAGGACATGAACTCATCATTTTTATGGCTGCATAGTATTCCATGGTGTATATGTGCCACATATTCTTAATGCAGTCTATCCTTGCTGGACATGTGGGTTGGTTCCAACTCTTTGCTATTGTGAATAGTGCCGCAATAAACATACGTGTGCATGTGTCTTTATAGCAGCATGATTTATAGTCCTTTGGGTATATACCCAGTAATGGGATGGCTGGGTCAAATGGTATTTCTAGTTCTAGATCCCTGAGGAATCGCCACACTGACTTCCACAATGGTTGAACTAGTTTACAGTCCCACCAACAGTGTAAAAGTGTTCCTATTTCTCCACATCCTCTCCAGCACCTGTTGTTTCCTGACTTTTTAATGATGGCCATTCTAACTGGTGTGAGATGGTATCTCACTGTGGTTTTGATTTGCATTTCTCCGATGGCCAGTGATGATGAGCATTTCTTCATGTGTTTTTTGGCTGCATAAATGTCTTCTTTTGAGAAGTGTCTGTTCATGTCCTTCACCCACTTTTTGATGGGGTTGTTTGTTTTTTTCTTGTAAATTTGTTTGAGTTCATTGTAGATTCTGGATATTAGCCCTTTGTCAGATGAGTAGGTTGCAAAAATTTTCTCCCATTCTATAGGTTGCCTGTTCACTCTGATGGTAGTTTCTTTTGCTGTGCAGAAGCTCTTTAGTTTAATTAGATCCCATTTGTCAATTTTGGCTTTTGTTGCCATTGCTTTTGGTGTTTTAGACATGAAGTCCTTGCCCATGCCTATGTCCTGAATGGTATTGCCTAGGTTTTCTTCTAGGGTTTTTATGGCTTTAGGTCTAACATTTAAGTCTTTAATCCATCTTGAATTAATTTTTGTATAAGGTGTAAGGAAGGGATCCAGTTTCAGCTTTCTACATATGGCTAGCCAGTTTTCCCAGCACCATTTATTAAATAGGGAATCCTTTCCCCATTTCTTGTTTTTGTCAGGTTTGTCAAAGATCAGATAGTTGTAGATATGCGGCATCATTTCTGAGGACTCTGTTCTGTTCCATTGATCTATGTCTCTGTTGTGGTACCAGTACCATGCTGTTTTGGTTACTGTAGCCTTGTAGTATAGTTTGAAGTCAGGTAGCGTGATGCCTCCAGCTTTGTTCTTTTGGCTTAGGATTGACTTGGCGATGGGGGTTCTTTTTTGGTTCCATATGAACTTTAAAGTAGTTTTTTCCAATTCTGTGAAGAAAGTCATTGGTAGCTTGATGGGGATGGCATTGAATCTATAAATTACCTTGGGCAGTATGGCCATTTTCACGATATTGATCCTTCCAACCCATGAGCATGGAATGTTCTTCCATTTGTATCCTCTTTTATTTCATTGAGCAGTGGTTTGTAGTTCTCCTTGAAGAGGTCCTTCACATCCCTTGTAAGTTGGATTCCTAGGTATTTTATTCTCTTTGAAGCAATTGTGAATGGGAGTTCACTCATGATTTGGCTCTCTGTTTGTCTGTGATTGGTGTACAAGAATGCTTGTGATTTTTGTACATTGATTTTGTATCCTGAGACTTTGCTGAAGTTGCTTATCAGCTTAAGGAGATTTTGGGCTGAGACGATGGGGTTTTCTAGATATACAATCATGTCATCTGCAAACAGGGACAATTTGACTTCCTCTTTTCCTAATTGAATACCCTTTATTTCCTTCTCCTGCCTGATTGCTCTGGCCAGAAATTCCAGCACTATGTTGAATAGGAGTGGTGAGAGAGGGCATCCCTGTCTTGTGTCAGTTTTCAGAGGGAATGCTTCCAGTTTTTGCCCATTCAGTATGATATTGGCTGTGGGTTTGTCATAGATAGCTCTTATGATTTTGAGATACGTCCCATCAATACCTAATTTATTGAGAGTTTTTAGCATGAAGGGTTGTTGAATTTTGTCAAAGGCCTTTTCTGCATCTATTGAGATAATCATGTGGTTTTTGTCTTTGGTTCTGTTTATATGCTGGATTACATTTAGTGATTTGCATATGTTGAACCAGCCTTGCATCCCAGGGATGAAGCCCACTTGATCATGGTGTATAAGCTTTTTGATGTGCTGCTGGATTCAGTTTGCCAGTATTTTATTGAGGATTTTTGCATCAATGTTCATCAAGGATATTGGTCTGAAATTCTCTTTTTTGGTTATGTCTCTGCCAGGCTTTGGTATCAGGACAATGCTGGCTTCATAAAATGTGTCAGGGAGGATTCCCTCTTTTTCTATCGATTGGAATAGTTTCAGAAGGAATGGTACCAGTTCCTCCTTGTACCTCCGGTAGAATTCGGCTGTGAATCCATCAGGTCCTGGACTCTTTTTGGTTGGTAAGCTATTGATTATTGCCACAATTTCAGAACCTGTTATTGGTCTATTCAGAGATTCAACTTCTTCCTGATTTAGTCTTTGGAGGGTGTATTTGTTGAGGAATTTATCCATTTCTTCTAGATTTTCTAGTTTATTTGCATAGAGGTGTTTGTAGTATTCTCTGATGGTAGATTGTATTTCTGTGGGATCGGTGGTGATATCCCCTTTTTCATTTTGTATTGCATCTATTTGATTCTTCTCTCTTTTCTTCTTTATTAGTCTTGCTAGCGGTCTATCAATTTTGTTGATCTTTTCAAAAAACCAGCTCCTGGATTCATTAATTTTTTGAAGAGTTTTTTGTGTCTCTATTTCCTTCAGTTCTGCTCTGATTTTAGTTATTTCTAGCCTTCTGCTAGCTTTTGAATGTGTTTGCTCTTGCTTTTCTAGTTCTTTTAATTGTGCTGTTAGGGTGTCAATTTTGGATCTTTCCTGCTTTCTCTTGTGGGCATTTAGTGCTATAAATTTCCCTCTACACACTGCTTTGTGTCCCAGAGATTCTGGTATGTTGTGTCTTTGTTCTTGTTGGTTTCAAAGAACATCTTTATTTCTGCCTTCATTTCATTATGTACCCAATAGTCATTGAGGAGCAGGTTGTTCTGTTTCCATGTAGTTGAGCAGTTTTGAGTGAGTTTCTTAATCCTGAATTCTAGTTTGATTGCAGTGTGGTCTGAGAGAGAGTTTGTTATAATTTCTGTTCTTTTACATTTGCTGAGGAGAGCTTTACTTCCAACTATGTGGTCAATTTTGGAATAGGTGTGGTGTGGTGCTGAAAAAAATGTATATTCTGTTGATTTGGGGTGGAGAGTTCTGTAGATGTCTATTAGGTCCACTTTGTGCAGAGCTGAGTTCAATTCCTGGATATCCTTGTTAACTTTCTGTCTCGTTGATCTGCCTAATGCTGACAGTGGGGTGTTAAAATCTCCCATTATTATTGTGTGGGAGTTTAAGTCCCTTTGTAGGTCACTCAGGACTTGCTTTATGAATCTGGGTGCTCCTGTGTTGGGTGCATATATATTTAGGAGAGTTAGCTCTTCTTGTTGAATTGATCCCTTTACCATTATGTAATGGCCTTCTTTGTCTCTTTTGATCTTTGTTGGTTTAAAGTCTATTTTATCAGAGACTAGGATTGCAACCGCTGCCTTTTTTTGTTTTCCATTTGCTTGATAGATCTTCCTCCATCCCTTTATTTTGAGTCTATGTGTGTCTCTGCACGTGAGATGGGTTTCCTGAATACAGCACACTGATGGGTCCTGACTCCTTATCCAGTTTGCCAGTCTGTGTCTTTTAATTGGAGCATTTAGCCCATTTACATTTAAAGTTAATATTGTTATGTGTGAATCTGATCCTGTCATTATGATGTTAGTTGGTTATTTTGCTCGTTAGTTGATGCAGTTTCTTCCTAGCTTCGATGGTCTTTACAATTTGGCATGTTTTTGCAGTGGCTGGTACCGGTTGTTCCTTTCCATGTTTAGTGCTTCCTTCAGGAGCTCTTTTAGGGCAGGCCTGGTGGTGACAAAATCACTCAGCGTTTGCTTGTCTGTAAAGCATTTTATTTCTCCTTCACTTATGAAGCTTAGTTTGGCTGGATATGAAATTCTGGGTTAAAAATTCTTTTCTTTAAGAATGTTGAATATTGGTCCCCACTCTCTTCTGGCTTGTAGAGTTTCTGCCGAGAGATCAGCTGTTAGTCTGATGGGCTTCCCTTCGTGGGTAACCCGACCTTTCTCTCTGGCTGCCCTTAACATTTTTTCCTTCATTTCAACTTTGGTGAATCTGACAGTTATGTGTCTTGGAGTTGCTCTTCTCGAGGAGTATCTTTGTGGCGTTCTCTGTATTTCCTGAATCTGAATGTTGGCCTGCCTTGCTAGATTGGGGAAGTTCTCTTGGATAATATCTTGCAGAGTGTTTTCCAACTTGGTTCCATTCTCCCCGTCATTTTCAGGTACACCAATCAGACGTAGGTTTGGTCTTTTCACATAGTCCCAAATTTCTTGGAGGCTTTGTTCATTTCTTTTTATTCTTTTTTCTCTAAACTTCCCTTCTCACTTCATTTCATTCATTTCATCTTCCATCAGCGATACCCTTTCTTCCAGTTGATCGCATCTGCTACTGAGGCTTCTGCAATCTTCATGTAGTTCTCGAAACTTGGCTTTCAGCTCCATCAGCTCCTTTACGCCCTTCTCTTCATTGGTTATTCTAGTTATCCATTCGTCTAATTTTTTTTCAAAGTTTTTAACTTCTTTGCTGTTGTTTTGAATTTTCTCCCGTAGCTCGGAGTAGTTTGATCGTCTGAAGCCTTCTTCTCTCAACTCGTCAAAGTCATCCTCCATCCAGCTTTGTTCCGTTGCTGGTGAGGAACTGCATTCCTTTGGAGGAGGAGAGGTGCTCTGCTTTTTAGTTTCCAGTTTTTCTGCTCTGTTTTTTCCCCATCTTTGTGGTTTTATCTACTTTTGGTCTTTGATGATGGTGATGTACAGATGGGTTTTTGGTGTGGATGTCCTTTCTGTTTGTTAGTTTTCCTTCTACCAGACAGGACCCTCAGCTGCAGGTCTGTTGGAGTTTACTAGAGGTCCACTCCAGACCCTGTTTGGCTGGGTGTCAGCAGCAGTGGCTGCAGAACAGCAGATTTTTGTGAGACCACAAATTCAGCTGTCTGATAGTTCCTCTGGAAGTTTTGTCTCAGAGGAGTACCCGGCCGAGTGAGGTGTCAGTCTGTCCCTTCTGGGGGGTGCATCCCAGTTTGGCTGCTCGGGGGTCGGGGACCCACTTTAGGAGGCAGTCTGTCCATTCTCAGATCTCCAGCTGCATGCTGGGAGAACCACTACTCTCTTCAAAGCTGTCAGTCAGACAGGGACATTTAAGTCTGCAGAGGTTCCTGCTGAATTTTTGTTTGTCTGTGCCCTGCCCCCAGAGGTGGAGCCTACAGAGGCAGGCAGGCCTCCTTGAGCTGTGGTGGGCTCCACCCAGTTCGAGCTTCCTGGCTGTTTTGTTTACCTAAGCAAGCCTGGGCAATGGCGGGCGCCCCTCCCCCAGCCTCGCTGTGGCCTTGTAGTTTGATCTCAGACTGCTGTGCTAGCAATCAGCGAGACTCCATGGGCATAGGACCCTCCGAGCCAGGTGCGGGACACAATCTCCTAGTGTGCCGTTTTCCAGGCCCATTGGAAAAGCGTAGTATTAGAGTGGGACTGACCCGATTTTCCAGGTGCCGTCTGTTACCCCTTTCTTTGACTAGGAAAGGGAACTCCCTGACCCCTTTCGCTTCCCGAGTGAGGCAATGCCTCGCCCTGCTTTGGCTCACGCACAGTGCGCTTCACCGACTGTCCTGAACCCACTGTTTGGCACTCCCTAGTGAGATGAAACCGGTACCTCAAACAGAAATGCAGAAATCACCCGTCTTCTGTGTCGCTCAGGCTGGGAGCTGTAGACCGGAGCTGTTCCTATTCGGCCATCTTGGCTCCACCCCCAAAATTTGTGATTTCTTAACCAAATACCGGAACAATGGCCAGAGGTATATAATCAATAAAGGCTGGAAGAAACCAAATCAAGGCCTGAAAATTCTTATTCTAAAAAAAGGCAGGGGAGGAACACAAATAATTTTAAGTAAAAAGTGACCAGTGAGGGAAATGAGAACGTGTTATACAATTCATCAGTGTTGTGAAACTTGGTTCAGTAAAAATTATCATATAAATGTCATAATTTGTTATAGAAATATTTAAAAATCTATTAGAGTAAGGATGGTAAGTATAATTAGACACACTAACAGGAGAATATGTAATGGTTGCAGTAGTAAAATCAAAGTGGATGGTAGTTTCTAGGTCCATTAGCACAAGTGTTGGGCTAGCTGTATATTGAGAACAAATTACAAATTACCTATGCTAGGTCACTTGAAGAATAGAAAAGAAGTTTAAAACATAAGCTCTGGCCTAGAGAGGTTTTTTATTTTACTGAGGATATAAGACATTTATTCACACAAACTAGAGAACCATATAACATGCTGTGTCAAGGATGGCTGCTGTGCTGTGCTTTGCACAACTTCAGGGGTGCCATTTATATCAATCTATGTGAACGGCATTCCTTCAATTTGTGCAGTGCACATCCTGCACAGCTATACATGGTAGACCTGGAATTATTCAAAGTTTTCATTTTTATTAATTTCCCTGAGAGTAAGTGGGGCAAACAGTAAAGCTCCCCAGTGACTTTCCATTCCCCTTAAAATAAAATCAGAAAATCTTAGTTTGGCCTACAGCCAAATTTGATCTGACCCCAAGTAAACTTCTTAGCTTTATCTCTTGCTACCTCACTCCTCCCATTTTATGTTTCAAGCCAGTATGAATTTATTGAGGCTTCTTCAACAGTGAGCAACAACTATATATACTTTGACCAAACCAGAAACTTGGAAATATCACTGATTCCTTTCCAAAAATCAATTTGTCTTCTGAATATCTCCTTAGACCTTTCACTTTCAGCTTTCCTTTTGCCATTACCATTCTCCAGGCTATCTTCATATCTGGCTCGGTAACTATGATAGTTTCCTAAGTGGTCTTCCCTGCCTCTCATCTTGTCCCTTGTCATCCTTTTTCCCCACTGTAATCAGAGTGATCCTTCTTTACAAGCTGTGATTTTGATCCTGTCACTGCACTGACATCAATGTTCAGATAAAGTTCAAAATACTTAAAATAGTTTATCGGATACTTCAGGACTTTTGTCTCTATTTATCTCTTAGCCTTCTTTCTCCAGCTTCCTGTCTCCCTTCTTGCACTGTAGTCACACTGCATTCTCAGTTTTGTCAACATATCAAACTCTTTTTGCTCTTTGTTTATACCGTTCCTTCTGGGTGCAATACTCTTCAATCCTTTCTCTCTCCATCCCCTCCAAGTTTTTCAGCAGGCAGTCAAAGTCTGCCTGAGATCCTTTGGATCTTAACTTCAGTGTCACTTTCCCCTGTGTTGCTTCCCCATGTCCCTCCAAACCTAGGTTAGATGCTCTGTTGTATGTTTGCAGAGCTCTCTCTACTTCTCCTATAGTGGCATACATCATAGTATGTTGGGATTATCTGTCACAACCCCTTTAGAAGTTCCTTGAGGTCAAGGACAATTGTGTTTTTAATACTGTGTATATTCTTGATAGATATATCTTGAATGAATTACTCATTCAAGAGTAATTCAAAAATGTATGGTAAAAAAGCCTCAAACTATGGGGCCATTGAACCTTTAATAGTTCTTCATTACAATGGATGGTATTAATTAATGAGTCATTCACTAATAATAAAATTCTGTGGATGAAAATATTGTAAAATTAGGGAACTGATTTCTTTAGCATTTTTATTTATCAAGCACTTGATGGTGTTTATTTTGTTCTAATCTTCCTAGCACTTTAGAAATTTTATCTAATTCTCACAATAACTTTGTGAGTAGTCCTAGAATTTGAGGGAACTGAGGCACAGAGATGTTAAGCAGTCTTACCAAGGTCCCTCAGCTAGGAAGTGGCAGAGTCCAGATTTGAACCCAATTAGTTTTCCTCTAGATTCATGCTTTTAACCACCTTACTCTGTTGCCTCTCAACATGGGCAGTCATGTAACCTTCCTTCTATTTGTAAAACATGAAGTTTCTATTATATTATTTCTTATTGGACCCCAGAAAGAATGCCTGAGTCAGATGGTAATATTGACAGTGAAAGGTGAATCTTTTACTGTGTAATTGGTTAATTTTGTGCAAAAATCACTTCTTGTAAAACTTGAATGAACTATAGTAGCAGTTTCACAGTAAGTGGTTACACAGAATGTAGCTTTAGATTAAAATGAAGCATATTGTTGGAATTTGAAGTTTTAAAGTTTTGTAAAATTTATAGTAACAAATATCTAACATATTTTATAGGTTTATGATTTTTTTTTTGAGATAGAGTCTCATTCATTCTGTCACCCAGGCTGGAGTACAGTGGCACCATCCTTGCCCACTGCAGCCTCCACCTCCCCTGTTCAAGTGATTCTCCTGCCTCAGCCTCCCAAAGTGCTGGGATTAAAAGTATGAGTCACAGCACCCAGCTGGGTATGGAGTTTCTGTTAGGGATAATGAAAAAGTTCTGGACATGGATAGTGGTGGTGGTTGCACAACACTGTAAATATACTCAATGCCACTTAATTGTACACTTAAAATGGTTTAACTGATAAATGTTGTTATGTATATTTTGCCACAATAAAAAAAATTTAAAAAGCAGTTTAGAGGTAACCAAGGCAACAAGATAACTTTACTATGACATAAGTGGACTGAAGGCCCAGTTTGCAGAAACCATTTATTTTTCATTTAACTTTTATTTTGAGTTCAGGGGTACATGTGCAGGTTTGTTACATAGGTAAACTTGTTGTGGGCGGGGGGAGGATACTTGTTTTTAAAGGAACAAAGTTGCAGTGTTAAATGTCTTTGTAAGACAGCAGACTGAGGTAATATGTATATAAATTATATGCTTTAATATAAGAATGAGTGAGGTGTTTTTTGTCATTGGAAAAACTTGACATTTTCTTCCTGATTGTTTCTATATGTCACTGGCATGGAAAATAAAATAATTTGGCCTGCATTGTGTTATAACAAATTAAATGAAAGAGTTGTGATTGTTTTGAGGTTATTTTATAATCTCCTTCACTAGACTGTTAGTTTCTTGACAGTCGGTGTCAAGAAACCTTAAGTCATATATATATTCCTATTGCTTGCTACGTAGTTAACCCTGATATCTTTTTTGAATGAATGACTATGGACAGGATCAGTGTGGCTATTTTTTTTTTTTACTTTTTGAGTGGCTTCTTGTTTTTGTTTTTGTTTTTTTTTCATAACTGGATTGCAATATTGAAATTAAAAGCAGTGTCTTCAGGCCAGGTACAGTGGCTCACACCTGTAATCCCAATACTTTGGGAGCCCAGGAGTTCAAGACCAGCCTGGACAACATGGCAAAACCATGTCTCAAAAAAAAAAAATAAAAAATAAAGTAGTGTTTTCAGTATAGCACTAGAATAAGAAAAATAGGCAAGGAACTCAAAGCTATAAATTATGTGTATGGGAGCATTGTAAAGATTTATCTTTAAGTTAAATTTCAAAAATATTTTCACACAATTTAATCAGTTTTTATAGAGCAGACAATTGTTTTATGGATATTGAGTTTATTATGTGAATTGTTATTTTTAGTATTTGATATAATATTACATAGTATATGTTGGGTCCTTCAACTGAGCCCCAGTGATGTCATTTGCTCCTTACTAGAGGCCTTGTTTATCAGATATTGTGGCAACTATTCAGACTGGTTTAATTTGTGAACTCTAAATTTCCATGCATTCACTCACCATGGATCTCTGGATACCTAATGGACAGGCAGGTAAGAAAAATTTCTTTTTATTTCCTTCCTTCCATCCTTCCTTCCTTCCTTCCATTGTCACCATTTTTATGCGGTTTCCTTGCATATTTATCTGTATTTTTATGAGAAACTTATAGTTAGAATAACAAAGTCTCCATGTTTAATATGTGTAAGAGGTAAAAACATGTCTCTTTAGAGGAAGAGAAGCACATGGGGACTGATAATTATGAAGCACTAAGAGGCCATTTAAGGACTAGAAATTTGGGGTACTATTTTTGAGAATTTATTTTCTTTTCCAATAAGGTTATTCCAACAGATATTTCAAATGGACACTTTAGCTTTTATTTATATAAATTTGTAGATTTGAAAATTTTTCAAAATTCTCTTTGTGCTACTGTCTAAACTAAACAATATAGGAAAATTATAATAGAGCAGAAACATCACATAAAAGCCTAACTTTGACGTTGGATATAGAAATGGAAGAGAATTATGAGTCATTTTATTGGCCTTATATTAATATTTAATGAGCCAGATGCAATAGAAACATGGAGAAAATATAGAAAAAGAGAATTCCAGCCAGGTGTGGTGGCTCACGCCTGTAATCCCAGCACTTTGGGAGGCCAAGGTGGGTAAATCACTTGAGCTCAGGAGTTTGAGACCAGCTTGGCCAACATAGGGAAACCTCGTCTCTACTAAAAATACAAAAATTGGCCGGGCATGGTGGTGCATGCCTGTAATCTCAGCTACTTAAAAGGCTGAGGCAGAAGAATCGCTGGAACCTGGAAGGCAGAGATTGCAGTGAGCCAAGATTGTGCCAGCCTGGTTGACAGAGTAAGTGAGACTCCGTCTCAAAAGAAAAAAAAAATTCCCTTGGGTATATGGAATAGTTAATACCTTTTTGAGTGGGCAAAATATTTTACTTCTAAATTATAAACTAAAATTTTTTAAAATCGGAGATTTGTGGCAGATTAAATGCTGTAATAAACACTTATAATTAAATATTAGAATGCCAGGTAAATTAATTCATTCTTAAATCTTTAATATGTTTTCAAAGCTCTTTAGATTTAATTCAAAATATAATTCAATATGAAAAATTTCAAAAGATGATAAACCACTGCCTTTACGTAATATATCAAGTGGGAACATAAATATATATATTTATTTCATATATTTATTTTATATAAATATATATTTTATATATTTATTTTAGATAATTTATATATATTTTATATAAATTATATATATTTATTTTATATAAATATAGTTATATATTTTTATTTTATATAAAGATATACAAATATATATTTTATATATTTATTTTATATAAAGATATATAAATATATATTTATATATTTATTTTATATAAAGATATATAAATATATATTTTATATATTTATTTTATATAAAGATATATAAAGATATAAAATATATTTATGTTGTATAAAGATAAAATATATTTATGTTGTATAAAGATATAAAATATATTTATTTTGTATAAAGATATAAAATATATTTATTTTGTATAAAGATATAAAATATATTTATTTTGTATAAAGATATAAAATATTTATTTTGTATAAAGATATAAAATATATTTATTTTGTATAAAGATATAAAATATATTTATTTTGTATAAAGATATAAAATATATTTATTTTGTATAAAGATATAAAATATATTTATTTTGTATAAAGATATAAAATTTATTTTGTATAAAGATATAAAATATATTTTGTATAAAGATATAAAATTTATTTTGTATAAAGATATAAAATATATTTATTTTGTATAAAGATATAAAATATATTTATTTTGTATAAAGATATATAAATATATTTATTTTGTATAAAGATATGTAAATATATTTATTTTGTATAAAGATATATAAATATATTTGTTTTGTATAAAGATATAAAAATATATTTGTTTTATATAAATATATAAAAATATATATATTTATGTGTCCACTTGATATATATGTATATATGTATATACCTGTATATCTCCCCCCAAAAACAAAATAAAAAGCCCAGAATAATCAGGAAAAAATAACATGAAACTTAATTGTGATTCTTTAAAGCTATTCTAAGCATACTTTTTTGCCTCATTAATGCATTTATTATGAAACTTTATATGTTAACAAATTTAGCTTTTCTTTTTTAGAGTATTGACTTATTTTAATTAAAATAGTGCATATTTATTATAAAAAATATGAAGTAAGTCCAGGCACAGTGGGTCATGCCTGTAATTCCAGCACTGTGGGAGGCCAAGATGGGAGGATCTCTTGAGCCCAGGAGTTTGAGACCAACCTGGGCAACATAGTGGGACCCCCATCTCTACAAAAAATAAAAAAATTTAGCCAAGTGCAGTGCACTCAGTTATTTGTTAGGCTGAGTGGGAGGATTGCTTGAACCTGAGAGGTTGAGGCTGCAGTGAGCCATGATTGCACCACTGCACTCCAGCCTAGGCAACAGAGCAAAACTCTGTTTCAATAAAACCCAAAAAAACAAAAAATAAGAACGTAATGCTCGATGATAATGACAATACAATGTCAGGCCAAGCCCTGTGCCCAATTCAAAAATGGTCACAGAGCTTGGCCTGACATTTCTTCAAAGAAGATGTACAAATGGCCAATGAGCACATAAGATGCTCAACATTATTAGTGCTATGGAAATGCAAATCAAAATCACAATGAGACACCAGCTCATCCACATTCCGATGGCTGTTATTTTTTTAAAATGGAAAATTACAAGTGCTGGTGAGGATGTGGAAAAATTGGAACCCTCGTAAAATGATGGGAATGTAAAATGGCTCAGCTGCTGTGGAAAACAGTTTGGCAGTTCTTAGTGGTGATGGTCACACAACATTGTGGATGTACGTAACTCCACTGAACTGTAAACTTAAAAATGGTTAAAATGGTAATTTTTATTTTATTTGTATTTTATTCAGTAAGAAACCAACAACAATGAATCAAGTAATAAAGCAAGCAACAAAGAGATGGACAATTTTTTTAAATCCACCTTTCCTGAAATAACCTATGTTAACATTGAGTAGTTATGCTATACCTTGTTCTGTGCTTTAAACTTTTGTTGTGGATATTTCAGAAATTATCTCTATCAAACAGTATAGATAATAATATATAAGTAACACTCATGAACACTGGATTTGTTGAACATGAGCTATGACCCAAGTGTGGGCAGGGGCTCTGTGTGCCTGCAGCGCTTACCAGCCTTCATGGGATTCACACCTGCAACGGTGATAGAAGATGATCTAACCTAGCGAACTTAGGCACGAAACTAATGACTAAGTAAAACCAGAAACTAGGAAAATCCATAGGTTGCATCATTAAATGTGTCTGTGATTAAGCATCACTGCTCTCTGCTTAGGTTATTTGCCAGTACTCTTTTATTTTGGTCTAATCCTAAGTGTTACTATAATGGCTTCTCGGCCTTTTGCTAAGATCAAGTGTTTAGATGTTACTGTAAATGTTTTCCTTTTGTTCTATTTCAGATGTTTCTGCATATAATAATATAAAAGAATACTGGTAGTATTTGCTTTTGTGTATAACTAGAATATGTTTTTAAAGAAAAGATTTAATGATATCTAATTGAGTAGACTGGTATAAATTAAAGTGTAGAAAGTCAAGGGGTACTTTGTTATAGTTTGAATTCTGTTATTACCTTTCTTGTAATCTTAGACTAAAACAGCATCATTAAAACAGAAATAGCAGTTGACTCTTTTGCAGAATTTACAGTAAGGCAAAGTTAATAGAAAGAGCTGGAATATACAGTAAAATGACCACAATGCAAATACTATTGGTATCTCTCTTCCCACCTCCTCAGTTTTCAATATGTATTATTTAACAATTATCAATGAAAAATGTATGAATTATAACCTTACTTTACCATTCATTAGTTGTGTGACAATTAACCTTTCTCAGCCTCAATTTTCTCGTCTGTAAAATAGACGTAATAGTAGGGCCTGCTTCATAGTTTTGTTATAAAAGTGAAATGAATTATTATGGAAAAAAGTCCTTAGAACAGTGCTTGCATATAATAAGCTCTTGATAAATATAAGCTACTTTTACTATTGTTGCTGTTGTGGTGATGACGATGATATACCTACTATGCATTCAACCGTTGGATGAATATGATGAGCACTAGTAGTACACTTCCTCATCTCCAAGACATTTATTTGGAGATAATACGCAGGTGAGGCGTTGAAGTGAGCCTTGAAATATAAGATTTGCAAAGTCTGGGGGGAAGCCCTCTTTTTTGTGTTAGACATCATAGCATACTCTACAACCTTTCTCTGCATGCCTCATAATAACCCTGTCAGGTAATATAGACAGGACTTGCTGAATCAGGGATTCTTACCTAAATCCAAAGCCTTTCTTATTTCCATGCTCTACTGCATGTTTAACAATGATAGCTTGTATTATTTTGTGTCTTGGCCAGTTAGGTACTTCTAAATTTCCATTAGTTTATAGTGAATAGTTTTGTTTTTACTGATTTTTTCCCTTTAATTTTACTGTCTGCATATATGCTGAATTGTATTTTTGCTTTTTAATTTACATTTTCCTGATTTCTGTTCTTTCATAATTTAACTCAGGTGTAATGTCTTTGCTGAGAACTCTTCTTCTAGACGTGGTCCCAACAATTCAACAGACTGCTGCTTTGGCTCTTGGGAGACTGGCCAATTATAATGATGACCTAGCAGAAGCTGTTGTGAAGTGCGACATTCTTCCACAGCTTGTTTATTCATTGGCAGAACAGAATGTAAGAATTTAAAAAAACTAGTTATATATTTTTTGTTTTAGATTTTTTAAAATGTGACAGTTTGGATACAGTTGCAAGCCTGTAGGCATAAAATTATTAGGTGATTAACACAATCTTCAATTATCTGAGCTGCATGTAATTGTATTTTCAGGGTATTTTGCTTTGGTGCTGATAACCACCATTTATCTATTATTGATAATATAAGGAGAAAATAGATTTTTTAGGGGGAATTATACATAAAGCAGTATTTCTATATATGAGAGTTTTAAACAAAGCTGTCCGATCTGTTTAGGGAAGTATGTAGACCCTAGGCAAATAGTTGATCTCAGCAGTCCTTATATGCTGGTGAAACCAAGTTAAGTGAAATAGTGAGAGACAGCCTTGAGGCAAGGGGTAGAGAAGCAACCAAAAAGAGGAAGAGAATAAGTATGTGTAATGGAAGGTTTGATAAATCTTTTTTACCAAGTTATAGGCATGTCAACTCTGTTAAGCACTATCTAAAAGTGCCCCCATTTTTTCCCCCTCCTATCTGGTACCACTTTCTGTTTCTATACAATGCCAGCTATTTGGTTTCCACAGTAGTTAAGGACCACCTGTAGGTAGGTTTTGGACTGTTCATTCTATTCTGTTAGTTTATCATAACCTAGGGATAGAGCTTTCTTGACATATCTTTGGGATTAAATTCCTATTTGTGTAACAAAAAGACAAGCCAATTGAAAAATGGGCAAAGGAATCAAATAGACATTTCTCCAAAGAATATATACAAATGGCCAAGAAGCATGTGAAAAGATGCCCCACAGCATTAGTCATTAAGATATGCAAATCAAAACCACAATGAGGTATCACTTCGTACCTTCTAGGGTGGCCATAATAAAAAATAAAAAGAAAATAACAAGTGCTGGTGAGGACATGGAGAAATTGGAACTTTCATACATTGCTGGTAGGAATGTAAAATGGGGGAAACCACTGTGAAAACACTTTGGTAGGTCCGCAGTCAGTGAAACATTTGTTACCACGTGACTCAGCAATTCTATTCCTAGTTATATATCCAAAAGAATTGAAAACAGATGCTCCAGCAAAGCCTGCACGCAAATGTTCATAGCAGCAGCATCCACAATAGCCAAAAGGTGAAAGCAACCTAATTCGATCAACAGATGAATGGGTAAACAAAATGTTGTGTATCCATACAATGGATTATTAGTCATAAAAGGAATAAAGTACTGATAAATGCTACACCATGGATGACACATAAAAACATTATGCTAAGTGCAAGAAGCCAGACACAAAAGGCCACAGATTGTGTGGTTCCATTTATATGAACTATCCAGAATATGTAAATCCATAGAGACAGAAGCAGATTAGTGGTTGCCAGGGGCTGGAAGGAGAAGGGAATGGAAACTGACTGCTTTATTTGTAAGAAGTTTCTTGTTGGGGTGATGATAATAGTCTAGAACTAGACAGTGGTGATGGTTGCACAACATTGTGAATGCACTAAATGCCACTAAGTTGTATACTTTACAATGGTTAAAATGGTAAATTTCATGTTATGTGTATTTTGCCAGAATAAAAATAAATCCTAATGGTGCAGAAATTTGCCTTATATTTATAGATAAGAGAGTCACTTACTAATGCTTGTTATAGCTCTACAAGGAGTCACAGAAATTTTATTTTTCTTGTGGATATTCCTTCTATCATCAAATACTGTTGGGCTTTCTTCCTCTTGGACTCTTAGATCTTTCTTTTGAGAGCAGAGTCTGTATTCTGGTATCCCACGTAGAAGATTTTCAGTAGAAGTTTTCTAAGTTGAATGAATGTTAATTAGTTGTAGAGAGACAAAAAAGCACTACAGCAGAAAAGTGAGGAGGCAGTGAAAACACGAAGCGTTTGCACAAGCTTCTGTCTCCCTCACCTTCCAGCCTTTAAGTCATTTCTCACAAGAGATTTAATCTCCTCTTTATGAGGTACAAAGTCCTGTGGTTTTGCTGTTTTTTTTTTTTTTTTTTGGCATTTCTTTTGATGAGGAATGGAAGAGAAGAGTGTTAGGAATTTGGGGGAAGTGAAAATTAGGAGAAAGAGGGAATGAGATCAGAAAGTGTGAGTTATAGGCACTATAATTAATAGTGACTATTGATACCCCTAAATGGTCTGTAAATTTGACAATTCTGCAGTATAAAAAGTCAAATTAGCTAAGGTAATGAAAATAAATATATCATCATTTTTTCCCCACATTTGTAAGAAAATAATCTATGGAAACCTGCTTCAAAACTCTACACTAATATTTAGAGTAAATTAGTAGAAATTTGGTTACTTATATAATTTAAGAAACTAAAGAAAATATGTCAAATCAAAAACATCAGTACTAACGTAGCATATTTCTTATATTAGCAACATATACTGATTTTTAAGATATACTATGTTTAAGATGTACTTGATGTGTTTTTTTCTCATGTAATTTTCATTGTATCAATATTATAGTCTAAGTGAATAGAATGCTTTCAAAACAGGTGCCGTAGTCAACTAGTCACTTTTCAGTAGTCACTGTGAAGAAATAGAAACTTAGAATGTAAAATAGGGGATTAATTGGGTTTTATTAATAACAGAAAGAGTTAGGAGACCATCACTGTGTCATTATGCTAACCATAAAACCATAGTGAGTGTCACAGCCACATATTTCCTATACATTTAATTTTTTTAGCGATATGAAGAGAAACATGTTAGTCTTGTATTTCAGTTTCATTTACTCATTCCTTAGTGAGATACAATGCATCTATAGGAAATATAAGTATGAAGCAGTATTTAAAATTTACCAAATGGTAAGTAACTTGCTTTTATCTTAAAAAAAGCATTTCTAGAGAAAATAACTTATATCCCATTGTTTGGCTGTTTTATTTGCCAGGAAAAGTTTTAAAATGTGTCATGAATGTTTTGCCTTTATGTTTATTTGATGATTGTAAGCACATTTTGGAACATGGTTGTTACTTCAGAATAATTTAGGACACCAGAAAGATTAGTTGAGGTCATGAAAGGCCTACCATGCTTAAAGACTGAGGGCAAGTAAAGGAAATGAATTAGTCAGTTGACAGTGAGCTTAGTTGCACATGCTAACAATCTAAGAGTTCCCAAGGGTCAAACAATACATTTTGGTGTAATGCAGATACATAAAATCTCATTATTTTATGAATTTGTGGAAAGTATGTTTATAATTTTATACAATTTCCAAATGCAGGCTTCAGGGTAAAACATTTGAAATACAATGTAAAACCTACCTTATTTTCAGTTGAGTTACTGAACAGAAGCAATGAGGGCACATCAAATAATCAAAATTATTTTGCAGGATGTTTTTCATCTTTTATATTCAAAAGCTGCTGAGCTTTATTTACATTAATGTTATTTTTATGTTAGTTTTGGTCTATTTTAGATTTTGGTTTTCTAAGTACTCAATTCATTTTGAGTTTTGTCTGTTTGACCCTTGTTTGTAGCGCTTCTACAAGAAAGCAGCTGCCTTTGTGTTACGAGCAGTTGGTAAACATTCTCCCCAGCTAGCTCAGGCAATAGTTGATTGTGGAGCACTGGATACGCTGGTCATATGCTTGGAAGATTTTGACCCTGGAGTCAAGGAGGCTGCAGCCTGGGCACTTAGATATATTGCAAGACATAATGCAGGTAATTTAAAATATGCAGGAGCATATTTTAAAATAGGATTATTATAATTCAGATTTATTAGGCAAATCCAGTTTTGCTTGGTAAAACATAGGTGGAGTTTTAATGATGTTTCTATATGTGATGAGAAATACGTTTTGAATGATGGCAAAGTTGTTTGGATCATATATTCACACACACAAAAAAAACCCCTATATATTTCAGTCTTTATCTTTGCAGAAGGGAAATTTGAAGAGGTGGAGAAAAGGAGAGAGGGGTGGCAGAGGGTGGGAGAGTGGGCTTGAGTCTCAAAGGCCTTGGTAAATTGGTTCAGTTATTAGGCTGGTGCCTAAGTGGTTTTGCCATTACTGGCAAAAACCCCAATTACTTTTGCATTAACCTAATAAATTATTTTAGTTAGTCACCCTCTTGGGGTCATTTGATCTTCCTGCCCATTCATGATAGGGAGTTCCAAACCAACCAGGAGACGTATCACGAGTGAGTGATGTTGAGGAGATACGGACATAACTTCCTGGAAAATATTGGTATTCAACTCATACTGGGCAGGAAGAAGAGAAGGAGCATGTTCTTCTATAAACTGACAGCTCAGTGGGGTCATCAAGAAGGGACCTGGGCCTCTTGTGAGAGGATTGTGTCAACGCACCCAATTGGTAAAAAGTACATGAGGAACATAATTTTCCCCATCACTTTACAGAAGTTGCTTATGAACAAATAACATAAGAAGAAAATACACTTTTAAAATAAACATATGTAAAAATGATCAACTTTGCTAGTAATCAACAAATTCTATATGAAAACATCAATGAAGATCTTTTTAACCTGTTATTGGAGTGGGGGGTGGTGGCAGGAGAGTAAAGCAGCAATATAGCCCGGTGACTAAGAGCACCGTGACGTTAGACAGGGCCTGAGTTTAGTTTAGATACTACCATTTAGTTGCTGCGTGACCTTGGACGTTGCTTATAAACCTTCTGAACCTTAGCTTCCTCATCTGCAGAAGAGGATGACTAATAGTGGTTACATCAGAGATTTGTTGTGAGGATGATGACATGATACATGTAAAGCACTTAGGTCAGTGCTTGGCATATGGAAATACTCAGTAAATGTAACATATTAATATTAATACTGAAGGTTAGAGTGGACAATATGACGTGTGCACATTGGTGGAGGAACTACAAATTGTATAAACTGGTGGAGAGCAGTTTGACAAAACTATTAAAGTTGTTGCCCTAAAAAAGCCTGCTTTGAGAATTCATCCTAAGGAAAGAATTCCACAGGATGGAAAAGCTATATTCATGCAAATGTTATTATAGCATGGTTTGTAAACCCCTCAAATATTTGATAGAAATTTAGTGGATAAATTATGGAACTTAATGAAATCTGAGGCAACAAATTTAAAAGGTAATTATGAACCTACATGGTAACATGGAAAAGTGGTTATAATGTTAAAAAGATATAAAATTGTGTATTACAATTATAATAATGTAAAAATAAGTTTTTATGTGGATATAATTACAAAAAAAAATCATGTTTGTATTCCTAAGGTGGTAAAATTAAGGAATTTTTTCTTCATGTTCCAGATTTTCAGTGTGTGTCTATGTCTAAAATATTAGCTGCTGTGTAGTGAGTAATTAGTATATGCCTGGCTCTGTGCTGTGTGCTTCAGACACATTATCTCATTTTGATTGCAGCTACTCTTGGGTGGGCATTACTCTCCCTGTTAAATGGAGAAATAAAGTGGACTTTAGAAAGGATATCCAAAATTATATTAATGGTGGAACTGGAATTTGAGTCTAACTGTCTGACTGCAAAGCCTGTGTTAACTACTATACCATACAGCTTCACTAAATACTTCCTGAAACAGTATTGAAGAAAAACTTCAAAACAGAAACAGGAAGAGGCTCTCCTAAGGTTATATTTAATTTGGTTCTTAAAATGGTGACATTATTACAGACAAAATAGAAATAAAACAGTGTAAAAGGCAAGTTGAAAAAGACAACTGTTGTCATGCTTAGAATTATTCAGAATTAAATTACAAATTATTAAATTATTTTCTTAAATCTAGATTTTGATTTTCTAAAAAGGTTCACCTTAAGACTATTGTTTAGTACATGTTGATTGAGAAAACTACAGCAGGGTTTTAAATCAAAAGCTGGTTATCATAGGAAACTACATGAGTATATTTAGTAAGTTTTTTTTAAGTCAGAGGGACACATTACAGATTGTAACATGAGTGTTGGAAAAGAGCTTTGAGGGACAATTATATAGATACTCTCTCAGGCAGGTGCCCCACAGATAACATTTCCATCGCTTCATTTTGTTGAGTCTGGGGCAAAATGCTTATAGTTCATAAACAGGATCTGTCTTAGGGGTCTCATTCCAAGTTCTTGGTATAATCTGGCTCCCACGTGGAATTTCCACTCTAATTTCAATATTTCACAGTAGTTAGGGGCCTGGGACCCAGAAGCTCCCAGAAGAGATTATTGCATAGATTTCTCAGAAGGAAAGGGAATTGTTACCTAGTAAACCATAAAAGTCATCACTCACATCCATATCAATGAAAATGGAGGATTTACCTCCAAATAACCTGATTTCTTTTTTTTTCGAGAGTCTTGCTCTGTCACCCAGGCTGGAGTGCAGTGGTGCGATCTTGGCTCACTGCAACCTCCGCCTCCCGGGTTCAAGCGACTCTCCTGCTTCAGCTTCCCAAGGAGCTAGGATTACAGGCAAGCCCCACCATGCCCAGCTAATTTTTGTATTTTTAGTAGAGACGGGGTTTCACCATGTTGGTCAGGCTGGTCTCGAACTCCTGACCTTGTAATCCGCCCACCTCGGCCTCTCAAAGTGCTGGATTACAGGTGTGAGCTACTGCGTCCGGCTTTTGTTTGTTTTGTTTGTTTTTTGAAAATAACCTGATTTCTTAATGATTTCCTAAAAGCAAAATATATTGAGATTAATGAATATTAGTGGAAAACTGTTTGGTTAGACAGTTCAAGAAATATAAATCTTAAATTGAGATGCAAAAGAAATAATATGTACTTTTAAGGGCAATAGAAAGAAAAAGTTCTGTGTATAGGAAACAAAATTAAAATAAGCATAGAAAGAAGCCAATGGGCATTACCTGACTTTTCCTTGTTTGAAAAATACAACTTCTAAAACATTTCTATGTAAAGATTTTAAAGCATTTTACAGACAGCCAAAGGGAACTTGGAGCTGACAACCAGAAATGGTGGTTTTTTTTTTCCAACTGTGTACAAATCATATCATTAAATTTTATGATTGAATCACCAGTTATTGAATACACATGGTAATGTTTACCTCTGACTTTGCAGATAAATAAGTGATTTCTTTCTAGTTTTTCCTGCTCCTTAGTGACAGCTGAGGTAGAATTCTTCTCAGATTGGCTTTCTCTTTTCTTACTTTTTGTAACCCTTTCCCATTCTGCAGAATTCTTCTTTTGTTTCCTCATTCACACAACTGTTTTTTAGTCTGTTGTTATAATTGTTCTCTTTTATTATTATCTATTGTTGTTAATCTCTTACCATGCCCACTTTATAAATTAAACTATAAAAAGTTTGTATAAATTTAAGGAGCACAAGTGCAGTTTTGCACATAGATATATTGTATAGTTGTTCTATTAACATATTTATTTATTCAACCAATATGAAATCTGTCACTGTTTCCAAGGAATAGTCTTGCTTTTGGAAAGGGTGCCTGGAGAGCCTGTGCCAGCTGGAAGCGTGATGGGCAAGGTAGGAGGGATGGTGGGATTCCCCAGCCACTGGGCTTCCTCAGCTGATGGCTCAACCGCTAGGAGGTGGGTGAGGGAGGCTGCTGCAGGAGGCTCCAGGCCCTCCTCCCCTGGTCCCCAGCAGCCTCCCTCAGGCCTTGTGACTGAAGTCCTGTGGCTCTGTGGAGGGTGCTTCCAATGAATGGCCGTCTGTGGAGACAGTGGCCACAATAAGAGCACTTGGGACTGAGGTGAGAGCAGCAGCCTGGCTACAAGTGTGCGGAAGTGTTTTGTGTGAATGGTCTTCCACATTTGGGCTCAAAAATGAGTTTTAAGTGTTTATTTTGGGAGCTTTAGCTAAAAAAAAAGTGTTTCTTTGTGGTAAACTTTGGCTTATCTCAAGCCTGGCAAAGAGGAATACATTTGATTAGACATTCTACAACTTTTAAATTATTGATATAATTGTCACATAGATGAGCAGACTGAAGTAGAGAGGTTAAAGGATTTATTCTGGTCACACAGCAATTTATGGTGGAACTGCTTGGCAACGGCTCAACACTTTCAGAGATTCTTGCATTTTACACTGTGAGGGATGAATGTGTACAAGATCTCATCATTCTTTTGTAGCTCCTTGTAATATCTGAAAGTCTTGCCAGATACCTCTGTTTCTAATCTCTGTTGGCCGCTTTCCACCGGGTTGACTCTTCTTTCTCTTGTGGACCTGATTTCTGTCCAGCTCTGTGGCAGTTGGGAGATGAGCTTGCTGCACCAGAGATGAGCAGTGCTTGCAGGGGCTGGCTGATGTGGACCTGACGGAAACATCGAGTCCATTGTATCCTCTTTACTAGACAGATACTGTAAGCAAGGTCTCAAGATGAGCTGGCAGCCCGATTGTTTTCTATCTTGTATCGAATGATGAAATGATACAATTAAAAGTTTAAAATACAGAATTCTTGTGAATATTCTTCTTATGCCACCCATGTACAAATATCAATAGCTTAAATAGTACAGAACAGGCTTAGGAAGCAGTAATTAATTAAAAAATCTCACCTACTTATTTATGGTGAGAACACAAAATCTAGTCTTAGCAATTTTCAAAGTAATTAACTTTTAAAAACCCCAGATATTAGTGACAAATATCAGAGATAAGAGCTAAGGACTTTGAATGGTTTTTCTTAGAGGGAGAATGGATGGGGAGAAGGGACTAGAACGTGGTCATTAAAAATTATTTTAAAGGCCCTGCAGACAGCCGTCTTTATTGACGCCTAGAGATTTCGGCGGGTTCCAGTAACATCTTTTGCTTCTTTATCTTTTCGTACCTTTTTTTCTATTATAGGGGGTTGAGGAACACAAACATAGAGGCAAATGAGGTATGTGGGATAACATATATTATATATTTCATTTATTTTGACCCTAACACTTATTTTCACAAATATCTTTGTATTTTTTTAGGTGCTAGTGAAAAAAGTATAAAGTGAAAATAAATATCCCTCTGTGTTTTTTTGGGCATAGAGGCCAAATGTGCTAAACAAAAGAACATTTTAATTAATTATAACCTTGTTTTACTTGGTAGTTACCTAATTGGTTGGTTATTTTTAAGGTTCAGTTTGTGTGCTGGTAAAAAATGTTGTGATTCTTTTGTGTTTTTATTTCTTGTAATATTTTTAGTTGGGAACTCTTGGCTAATAAAATCTTCTAATTTTTTTTAACTTAGAATCTGGAGCAACAAAATGTAATACATAAGCTCAGATTCCTAAGTTACTCATGCCTCTAACTTTTTATATGAGGCTAGCAATCCATTTATTTAACAATGTCATCATCATGGTAATCATCAAAATGTACTTGAGGCATTTATGTCTGTGTTCCCATATCTTTCCCACTGTATAAAGTAAAATAAATTGACTAAGACCTCATGTGTGGGGCTTTATAATCTAAGGCAGAAAAATTAATACAGATGAGCATGAAGGTCATCTAGACAGCTAGGCAAACACTGACACAATGTACAATACTGTATTAAAAAGCATATATAATGCATTGGGTGACTATACATTAGAGTAAATGAAAGATGAATTATAACTGGGCACAGTGGCACGTGCCTGTAATCCTAGTACTTTGGGAGGCTGAGGTGGGAGGATCACTTGAGCCCAGGAATTCAAGACCAGTCTGTGAAACGTAGTGAAACCCTGTGTGTAAAAAAAAAATAAAAAAATTCACCAGATGTTGTGGTGTGCACCTGTGGTCTCAACTATTTGGGAGGCTGAAGTGGGAGGATCACTTGAACCCAGGAGGTTGAGGCTGCAGTGAGCTATGATTGTGCCACTGAACTCCAGCCTGGGCAACACAGTGAGACCCTGTCTCAAAAAAAAAAAGATGAATTATGAGTTACCTTTTTTGTACAACAGCAAAAAAGAGGAATCTTTACTTTCTCAAGAACTTTGTTACATCCAGATAACAACTGAACAGTCCTTGGCATAGAAATAACAGGAGGAAGTGATGCATGCAGTAGTAAGAGGAAGGAAAGTGCTTTGTCCCACAAAATACCTCCTCTACTTGATAATACCTACAATTCTTTTAGTTTAAATCTTTGTTTTTGGCTTTATGCAAATACCTGTGGGAGAAATGTCATTAAGTGTATGTGTGCTGAGTGGATAAAGAGAAGGATATTTTGTATACTGGTGGTTTGGAAATAAACCAAGTTTGAACAATGCACCGTGACATGTTTCTCTATTGTTTCTTGAACTTAGTTTGTTTTCCAGTCACTGGCGTATAAATCTGCCTAATACCTTTTTGATATTGGGGGGAGGAACCCACTTTTATTTACATTTGAATTTCTAGAAATACATGAAGCGAAATGTACTTGACTGAAATTTGAAAGTACTCCAATTGAGCATTTCACAAACATCTACAAGAGAGTTTGCTATTAGAAGCTCAGGACTTGGTTAGCATAAGAATTGTACCTTGAGATAAGACATGTTTTTCATCTTATTTTCCCATAGATTTTTAAATCCACAGTCTACAGGAAAATAGGAGCTGTATTCTCATCATGTTAGCTGACTGATTTTGCACAGTTAATTTTTGGAGCTTGGTTTGCTCTTATCAGGGTTTTAGATGAATGAACTAGTTTGCTCTAAAAGTGTGGAATAAGTTAATTGTCTCAAAGGATTTTCTTTTTTTTTTTTTTTTGAGATGGAGTTTTGCTCTCGTTGCCCAGGTTGGAGTGCAATGGCGTGATCTCGGCAACTTACGCCTCCCAGGTTCAAGCGATTCTCCTGCCTCAGCCTCCCAAGTAGCTGGGATTACAGGCGTCTGCCACCACGCCTGGCTAATTTTTATATTTTTAGTAGACATAGGGTTTCACCATGTTGACCAGGCTCGTCTTGAACTCCTGACCTTGTGATCCTCCCGCCTCAGCCTCCCAAAGTGCTGGGATTACAGGTGTGAGCCACCGTGCCTGGCCACCTCAAAGGATTTTCGAAGATAGGACCGCTAGCATTTTTGGTGTCACTGTGCTATAACTGGCCATAGACCATTTCTCTATATCCCTTTTGATCTCACACTACAGTGTTAGCAGTATGGTAGCCTCTATTCACATGAGACTTTTGCAAACTTGAACTGAGGCTAGTGCACATTGAGGAACTATATTTTTTATTTTATTGCCATTTAATTAATGTAAATTTAAAAGTTGATACTCAGTTACTTAAAACTTTGTAGGTATAATTGGAGCAACTTGGGTATGTGACTCTACCTTTTCAACTGTAAACTTTTTGAAATCTAAATACTTATTGAGCATTTTTGATGAAAATTTAGTGGCTGAATTGAGAAATGCTGTAAGTGCAAAATACACACTAGATTCCAAGGCTTAGTGTGAAAAAATGTAAAATATCTCACTAAATGTTTAAAATATTGATTGCATGTTGAAATTATATTTCAGATATATTGTGTTAAAGTATATTAAAATTATTTTCACCTATTTCTTTTTACTTTTAAAGTGTGGCTAATTTCAAGTTTTAAATTACGTTATGTGGATAATATTTCTATTGGGTAGCACATAAAATTACTGTGTCTATGCTTTGTAGATATTTGTTAAAAGCAATGTGCTAGTAATTCCGTGGTCTTAAAAAGACATTTGGGTTATTTTTGTTTATACATATGTGTATACAAACATACATGTATACAAGTATACATGCATGCATGTGTGTATACTTGTGGATGTGTGTGTGTGTATGTGTGACCTGTAGTAGCCAGCCTCCCATATCATGTGTCCTGGCTTTCAGACTCTTGTTTAGTCTTCTCCTGCGTTATACCAGGGCTGGTCTGTGTGACCAGCAGAAGTCATGGTATGTCACTTCCTGAGAACAGGTTATAAAAGACAAGAGGCCAGGTGCAGTGTCTTATGCCTATAGTCCCAGCACTTTGGGAGGTCAAGGTTGGAGGATTGCCTAAGGCCGGGAGTTCGAGACTAGCCTGGGCAACATAGCAAGATCTCGTCTCTTAAAAAAAAAAAATTAGCTGAGTATAGTGGTGTACAGCTACTTGGGAGGATGAGGAGGGTCACTTGAGCCCAGGAGTTTCTGGCTGCAGTGAGCTATGACGGTGCCACTGCACTCTGGCCTGGGTGACAGAGTGAGATCCTGCCTCTGGAGAAAAAAAAAAAATCAGTGCTTCTGTCTTGGGCACTCTATCTTTCTTGGGCCACTTGCTCTAGGGGAAGCTGTTACGTGGACACTTAGGCAGCTTATGGAAAGGTTCACATGGTGAAGAACTGAGGTTTCCAGCAGCCAGCAAGGAATGGAGGCTTCCCAGCAATGATGGGATTGAGCTGGAAGCAGATCCTCCCCAAGGTGGGCCTTCAGGTGACTGCCCCAGCTGACAATTGGGCAGCAACTTTGTAATTCTGAGCCACAACCACCTAGCTAAGCTGCTCCTGAGTTCCTGACCCACAGAAACTCTGAAATAATAAGTGATGTTGTTTTATGCTGCTCAGTTTAGGATTGTGTGTTACATGATAATAGATAACTAATATGTAATCTGAATGCAAAAGTGGTTCATTTTACTATATAATAGCAAACAACAAAACAAAACAAAACAAAACAAAAAATTAATTAAATGTCCTCAAGTGGGAAACTGGTTAAGTAAATGATGGCATATTTGCTCAGTGGGATATTAGGCAACTGTTAAAAATGTTGGGTTAGCTGAGTCCTCAGGAATAAAAGTAGCCAGTGGAAACCCATGAGAGTGTGAGAACCACTCAGGGGAGTCACACCAAGCACTGCTGACCAGGGACCACGTTTATAAAAACACGACATCAACATATTACCCTCCCAATGTTTTATTTTTATTTCCTCTTTCTGTTTTCTCTCTCCTTTACCTGTTCTAGAGAATCCCATCAGAGTACCTGTGGCCTTTTGCTGTCTAGCCTTCTCCATCAGATTGTGCTCCTTGAAGACAGGGACTTCTTACCTAGCACTGGGTTGGAGCAAAAAGTCAATACCTTTGAAGTTTGAGTAATAACATATGCATTTTCCATGGTTTTTAAAACTGTTTTTCTATTATTTATTTTAAAAATTATTTTTGTATATTAATTAAAAAATTGTTATGTATTTACGGGGTACAAGTACAGATCTTTTTTCTTTTCGTTTTTTTTTTTTTTTTCTTTTTGAAACAGAGTCTGACTCTGTTGCCCAGGCTGGAGTGCAGTGGTACAATTTCAGCTCACTGCAACCTCCGCCTCCTGGGTTCAAGCGATTCACCCACCTCAGCCTCCTGAGTAGCTGGGATTGCAGGTGCATGCCACCACGCCTGGCTAATTTTTGTATTTTTAGTAGAGACGAGGTTTCACCATATTGGCCAGGTTAGTCTTGAACTCCTGACCTTAGGTGATCTGCCCACTTTGGCCTCCCTAAGTTCTGGGATTACAGGCGTGAGCCAGCGCGCCTGGCCACGAGTACAGATTTCTTACATGCATACATTGCATAGTGGTGAAGTCTGGGCAGGTTTTTTTTTTTTTTTTTTAAGCAAAATGCAAAGTTATAGGTAGAGTGAAACCACAACTATGGTTGCAAATGTTATATAAAGCAGGTGGAAACAAATACAACAACTTCTAGATTCAAAAAGCATTACTTTGTAAAGATGTAACTCCAATTATTTTAGTTATTTTCTTCTTTACCGGGACACTCCAGACTCTCTTTGTAGTTTTGCATTACTTTATTCAGCTTGGTCTCATCTGTTAAAAGTCTAATGCTAAATTAGTGGTGGGGATGGGAGCTAAAATGACTTCAAATTTCCTCGGCCTATTGTTGTTCAAGGCTATAACCAAGTGTTGTTTTTTTTTTTTTTCTCACTTTCCTTTTGTCTGGTCTCCACTTGACTTTTTCTTACCATGTTTTGAAGCTGCTTGAGTCCTGTGAGAGCAGCCTTCCCTCCCAGCTGATTGTAATTTCTTACTAAAGCCCTGTTAACTCCAGATCAATGGCTTATTTGACTCACTTGACTTTTTAAAGGAGCCAGAATTATGTCGCCTTTAAAGCAAATGTATGTATGTATGTTAACCCTTAAGCTCTCAAACACTCAACCCATGTGTTAGGGTTAAACTAATGGCTCTGACGATTGGGTGGAGGGAAGCAAGATAGAAATGATGAGAGTAGGAAAAATGACATTTGTGTGTGTGGGAGAAATAAAAATCACTCGAGACTTTTATATAGTATTATGCAAATTCTCCCTTTATGCTTTTCTCACTTCCACCTGCAATTGGAGATGTCAATCTCTCAGCTGAGAATGATAGCTCTAGTGAGTCACTGTTGCCCTGCAGATGTGTCGGTGTAGAACAAAGCTTTTTGTGGTAGCAGCCTCCATGATGCCTGCCTCCTCTTATTCACATCCTTGTGTAGTTCTCTCCCCCGTTGCACCAATGCACTATAGCAGAGGCAATGCTATGCCACGTCCAGGCTTAGATTATAAAAGACAGAAATGTCTTTTATAATCTTGAGTCTTCTCTTTTGAATCACTTGGGTCCTCTCTTTTGAATCACTCACTTTGGGGGAAGCCTCATCATGAGCAGCCTATGTAGAGGCCCATAGGGCACAGAACTAAAGATTCCCATTAACCCTCCCACGAGTGTGCCTGGACACACATCCTCAATTGACTGCAGCCCCAGTTGACTTCTTAATTATAGCCTAGTGATAGGTCTTGAGCCTGAACCTGTCAGGTAAGCCACTCCTAGATCCTTGACCTACAGAAACTATGAGATAATAAATGTTTGCTGTTTTAAGCTGCTAAATTTGGTGTGATGTTACATAGTAGTAGATAACTAAACCAGTTGTAAACAGCTGGGTTAGACCAAAACCTAAAGAGATTTTTCTTTTTTTTTGAGACAGGATCTTGCTCTGTTGCCTAGGCTGAGTACAATGGCATGATCACACCTCACTGCAGCCTCGACCTCCTGGGCTCAAGCAATCCTCCCACTTCAGCCTCCCGAGTAGCTGAGACTACAGGCACGTGCCACCATGTTCAGCTAATTTTTGATTTTTTTTGGAGACAGGGTCTCTCTCTGTTTCCCACGCTGGTCTTGAACTCCTGGATGCAAGCAGTGCTCCCACCTTGGCCTCCCAAAGTGCTGGGACTACAAGAGTGAGGCACTGCGCCTGGCCAACAGATTTCTTTTACTTTGGAAGTGCTATTACCAAAATCATACTGGAGTTACCAGTAAGTAACCAGCTTTGGTAATTGCAGCAACATATTTGTTATTATAATTTCACCCAATCATGAAAAATTTGGTTGAATAGGATGAGGAATTATTATTAACATAACATTAATATCGTATAAGTGGCAGCCAATTTTAAATGTAGGTTTTGTTTGTTTGTTTGTTTGTTTTGAGACAGGGTCTTGCTCTTTTGCCCAGGCTGAAGTGAAGCAACGTGATCTTGGCTCACAGAAACTTCTGCCTCTTGGGTTCAAGGGGTCCTCCCACCTCAGCCTCCCGAGTAGCTATAGGTGCTTGCCACCATGCCTGGCTAATTTTTGTGTTTTTTTGTTTTTTGTAGAGATGGGGTTTTGCCCTGTTGTCCAAGCTGGTTTTGAACTCCTGGCTTCAAGCAATCTGCCTGTCTCAGGCTCCCAAAGTGCTAGGATTACAGGCATGAGCCACTGTACCCATGAAAAATGTAGCTTTTTTTTTTTTTTTAAACCTGCTTTATTTCAAAAAGCTTTTGAAGTGATACAGCTGTATATTTTTATGGCAAAAACCAGCCCATCTTCAAACTGATAAATAGGGCCACCTAACTGCAAAGAAATGATTAATTTATAAGTTTCTTGTATTTTTTAATGAAACAAAATATAACTTTTGTAGGGCTTAGAAACAGTTAAAAGCAGTGCTTGAAAAAAATTAAAAAGCAATAAAGTTTAAAGAGATTAGAGTTCCAGAGGAGTTTTTTAATTAGTGTGCTGGATACATATTTTTTGTCTTTTTTCTTTTTGGAGAACCTCTTCATTTTGAATTCTTTTTATGAGTCCTCATGATCACTTGTTTGCTCAAATTCTTCTGTCTCACATCTCCATTATGAGCTGAAAGATGATTCAAGTATCATATGTTTAGAGTAATCCTTTCTTATGAGTCAATTTTTAGGTTTTTATTAATTTCTTAGAATTCTCTGAATTTTCTTATGTAACCACAATAGTGGTTCTTCCTCTGTGACCCCAAACATGACTTCAAAAATTAAAAGTAGAAAGAACATCACCTTTCCATACCCAGAAAGCCCCCCACAGGCTGTTTTAGAGGGTGTAAGGTTTAAGCCTATGGTTGTAAAATGGGGTGGTTCAGGCTGTAGCAGGCCCACAGAGGGGTGTGTTTTATTTGGCCAGCGCTATGTTGTCTCACACAGTGTTCTTAAAAAAAAAAAAATTGCCAACACTTAAAAACCAGGCAATTTCACATAAAAAAAAAAAAGGCCTGACAACAGTAGGCCTATATTCCTACATAGCAACACTGGGCTGAAACTAAGAAACTGCTGCCCCTTGTAGATGGTGCCTAGACTTTTGCACTTCACTACTGCTCTTCCACTCCCCGACCTTTTCTTTTTTTAAACGTCCTCTGGCTTCATTTATTTTAGTTACTTTCCTAGGCCCTGTGGGCATTTGCAATGACCACTTCTGATCTAAACAGACAACTAGCCATGATGTAATTGAGAGAGGTTGAAGTCACTGGGGCACTATTAAAGCAAGATTACTTTTGTCTGATTTACCTAGTAACCACCATACTTATACTATGCTAAGGGGCATTCCTGTCTGCTCTCTTCCCTTCCGGTCAACATAGAGTTATTTCTAATGTTCCACTCATGCAGCTTTAGATAGTACTAATCTTATGAATGTTGTTGATCTTAAAAGTCCTCCTTTTAATTTACTTTCTCTTTTTGTTTTAAACTTAAACCTAAAGTCATACTGAGGTTTTTGATTATTCTAAGTTGAAGATTTTGATCCATTTAACTTGCAACACTTCTCATGCCTGTTACTGACAGATCACTGCAAGCTTAGCCCTTAGTTAGGAAAAGACCAAACAAACCAAAAACCCAGATTCCAAGAACAGCACAGAATGAAATTCTTAAGAAAATGCAACTGTGTGAGAAGCAAAGTCTTGTCACCCCAAGTTTTTACATGTTATTACTGATCAAAAAATTGTATGCACATAACCCTCATAAATGTTGTTGGAAAGAATTATGGAAAAATTGAGAGAGGCAGAGAAGTGTGAAAAGATGACGCTTCCCCCTCCCTTGTCACAGTACCGCAGAGGAGGCTGCCTCAGTTTCTTCACTCAAAATGAGCTATTCCTAAGCCAAATAAAACTAGTTATTCCTTTACTAAAAACAGCTGATCATCAAATTTCGTGACTGTACATTTTTGTCTACATATATGCAATAAACAACTTTAATTATTATTTGTGAGTAAGGAAGGTGCTATTGGATAGTTTCCTCTGACAGTTTGCAGTCAAATAAAGGTTAAAAATAAATAACCCCTAACGTTTAAAAAATGTAATATTTTAACTTTAATAAGGGTATGAATTAAGGCAGCAGGGTGTGAAAAAGTAAATGAATATTATTTCTAGTATATATTATTAATTGAAGAAGAATTATACATTCTTTTCATGTAATTTATTTTAAAAATAGTGATAGACGCAAGATGAAGTAGCCTTTTGGATGTATAATATGTATGATGTGCATTATTTAGGTGTGCCTTATTAAAGAAGACATATTCCACCATATTTTAAAATAAGAAACTTTCTGCTATATTAAAAAATAAGCTAAAAATTTTATATTTGTTTTTTTTTTCTTTGTAATAATAATGTTAGTACAGTTAGGCCCAGCAGTAGCTATATGTATGGGTGAGAGACATGCTTATATTTACTTTTTAAAAAATAACATTGAAGAAAATTTGGCAAACAGAGAAAAAATACACCACCCATAGTACCATCAACCCAGTATAAATGCTGTTAGCATGTTGGTATAACATGTAGCCTTTTCTCTTTGCATTTTTAGACATAGTTATAACCAGTTTTTAATCTTGTTTGTTATGTAACAGTATAGGATATGTCACATGTTATTGTGTAATGGAAGATATATTATAAAAATTTTTTGAAGATTTACTTAAAATTTGAAATGAGGCAATGATATTTTCAGGGACTGAAGATAAATTTCTTGGCTCACTGCTTTTTTTGGTCAACCTTTTTTGAGCATCTAAGTCAGTACATATCAATCTTTGATTTCATAAGTGTGATAATTGGACATCTAAAAACTCATTTCCATGTTTGAGTTTAGAATGAACTTCATGAGATTTCTCCTATGGGAAGTGATTTTTAGGTGTGCAGAGTTTTGTATGTGTTTTGGTTGCTGCTGGTTTTTTTTGAGTAGAAAATACAGAAAAAGCTGGGCGCAGTGGCTCACACCTATAATCCCAGCACTTTAGGAGGCTGAGGTGGGTGGATCATGAGGTCAGGAGTTCAAGACCAGCCTGGCCAAATGGCGAAACCCTGTCTCCACTAAAAATACAAAAAATTAGCTGGGTGTGGTGGCAGGTGCCTGTAATCCCAGCTACTCGAGAGGCTGAGGCAGAGAATTGCTTGAACCCAGGAGGCGAAGGTTGCAGTGAGCCAAGATCACGCCACTGCACTCCAGCCTGGGCAACAGACTGAGACTCCGTCTCAAAAAAAAAAGAAAGAAAATACAGAAAAAAAGAAGAAAAGAGGAGAAGGAAGGAAGGTTGGAAGCACTTCCTGAAATGATACTTCTGTATACATTTTCCCTGAACACTTCACAGACCTGATTCCTGGCTCTGCTCTGTACTTGTAGTGGCCTGTTCATGTATTCACTCTGAGCAGGGTTTTCTAGAACAGAACAATGTGTTTTTATTCCCTTTCCCCAAGATCTAGCCAAGTGTGCAGCACATAGTAAGCACTTAATGAACATTCAGTGAGTGAAAGAGGAGAGAAAACCATGCATAAGAGACACCAAGCATAAGAGAGGAAGGAATTATATCAGGATGTTTTTAGCTGTAAGTTGTAGCATGTAAACTACAAGTGGCTTAAGCAATAAGGACATTTTTTAAATTCACATGACACAAAGTTCAGAGTAAGGGCAGTTCCAAAGCTGGTTTTGCAGCTGAACAATGTCATGGAGTACCCAGATGTTTTTCATTTTTGTACTTAGCCACCATCAGCATATTGGTGATTTCTTCCCTTATAGTTGCAAGATGGATGTAGGAGTTCCAGATGCTATTTGCAGACATGACCATGTCCAACAAAGAAGAGGTGGTATTTTCTGCTGTGTATCTCAGTTTATTACAGAGCTTTCACAGTTGCTTCCAGGTGACTTCTGCTTAGGTCTAGGATTGGCTCACAAGCCTATGCCCTAGCTGACGATGGCTATTGGGTAGACACCAACAGTGGCTGGCATAGAAACACCAGAGGAAACAATAATGGGAAAAAGAATAGTGATAGAGGCAGAATGAAATAGCCTGTTGGATGTGTAATATGTAGAGTCTACATTATTTAGGCCTATTGTATTCTTATCTGTATATACATTCACTATCTGATATTTAATATTAACATATGTTTGAAGCTAGGAGGACAATACTTCTAAGTAAAAAGTGTGCTACTCAAGAGCAGTAGAACCATATACATTTGGGGATGTAAACTATATGAAATTGCAAGTACAAAATTGCTAGGCCCACTTTAGGTCCTTGGAAACTTCATTATCTTCATGGCAAATCTTTTTCTACTGCCATCCCCAGCCTTCCCCACATTTAACATTGCTACTCTGGAGAGAATAGAAAACTTGGGTAACAAGTTAGAAGAACAGAATTTGCTTTCTCATTAACATTATGTTATTCTAAGGAAGAAGGATATTGCACTCAAGAATTACTCAAGGAACAGGTCAAATGAATGGGAGTTACAAAGATAGATAATAGATGTTCTTTTAAAAAGCATCTTCAGGGTTTTTGTTAGTAGTACTTTTAAACCGTTGTAGTTTGCTACATATTCTTTACTCCTAGAAACTGGGTATAAAAGTGAAAATACATCAAAACAAAATATTCAGCCCACTATATATATCTATTCCAGGTGTGCTTAAATAGGGACATATAGATTATTACTATATGACACTTGTATAATTTGGATTGAGTTGAATTCTTAAGCAGAATGTTAATGATCAGAAAATGAGTATTTTTTTAGAAATTATATGTAATATAACATTTTATATTTTTTCCCATTTCCTTTGGATGGGTGTTGGGGTGTGGTGGGGGAAGAGAAACAGTGACCACCTGTGTCACCTGCTGTCTTCATGGTCTTCAGTCTATTGCAGTAGCAACCCAGAGGCTGTTTCTGAGGAACCTGTTACATTGCTAGGTTGATACTGCAGTCTGTTGGCTATTGTCTTCTTTTTTAAAAACAAAGCAAAACAAAATATATTCCTCTCATCTACCTCTCATTCTTGAGATTACATAAGAACTTCCCATAGTATACTAGCTTTTACACCAAATTTTAAAAATTGAAACATACCTTTGCCAATGAATGTAGTGTTAATTTGCAGAAGTGTGTCATTGGCGCCAAGTTGAATGAATCTGTCACTTAATAGCCTTCCATTAATACTTGTTTAATGAAAGAATGAATGAACTGTTTATACAATATTGGGACTTCTAAGATAATTATGATAATTTAAGGAAAGCAAATATTGGACACTAACCTGTATTTGCTAACATTTTCTTTTAGAAGTTGTGATATTACCAATACTTTGAAAAATCAAACACTGTATTATCTTCAAATTAAAGACTTTAAGTGATATGCTAAATAGAGCTCTTAGCTTGACAGTTAAGACATTTATATATAACTAAGGCACTACACATCTGGGAAAATAAGGACATATTTTGAAAGGAAGCGATTCCAGAAATGGGTGTCTGTGACTCAGTAAGAGGGGCCATGAATACAATGTGAGTAGAATCTGTAACTGTGTGTGGTGCTTTATGCTTCTCCAAAGGCAGTTTTTTCATGATATTATATGGATCTGCTTGCCTGTCTCCCATTATCTGTAATTTAAAATGTGCTATTTTTGTAGCTGTTATTCTTGGACATACAAGTAAATCAACATGTATATTCAAAAGATATGTACTTGACTTCTGACAAGAGTAAGATAAATTTATTCTTGTATCTAAACGTTAGCATTTATATACAAAAGTTTATTGATAAGTAGTAGATCTCATTTTTGAAAGTATTTTTATATGTACAATGAAAAGGCAGCTTTCTATTTTGTATGAAATTTTTAAAAAATCTTTTAAAAGTACTACAAGATAAAAGGAATTTAAAAATTGACATTATTGGCACAAGATTCATGTTAATGTTTACTCATGTAAATAGCGCAAAATACTGCCTAATTAGTGTGGTTGGTAAATTTTTGGTACTTAAATTTTCTCTGTTATTGTAAACCATGCATAAAATGCTTGTCTATTGAGAAGTGCAGAATTGTCAGAGCTTAAACAGCTGACATCTGCTTACTCTCTTAAAAAAAAAAAAAGAATAACAAGCCATTTCAGCCTAATCTACCTCAAATGTGTTCATGTAAATGGAGGTCCATCTATTGACCTGTATTCTTTTCAGCTCAGGATTGGTCCACATGGTTTATGAAACCAGGAAGCCTGATTTGAAATGCAGATGTCGAGAGAGTGAAGTACACCCTCCCCTTTTTTCTTTGCTGTATCTGTCAGGGTGAAAAATGGCTTGCACAAGGGTCAGTCACCCATACTCACTTAATTACTTTTCTTGGACCCACAGAACTGTCACAAGCTGTGGTGGATGCGGGAGCTGTTCCTCTTTTAGTACTCTGTATCCAGGAGCCAGAAATTGCTTTGAAAAGGATTGCTGCTTCAGCCTTCAGTGATATTGCGAAGCATTCTCCAGAGTTAGCACAGGCAGTAGTGGGTGCAGGAGCTGTTGCTCACTTAGCCCAGATGATCCTCAACCCTGATGCTAAATTGAAGGTATTTCAAAATAAGGTTGAAAAATACATCAGCCTTCTTATAATGTAAGAAAATGGAAATGTGTACACGTGAATATTTTGCATCTAAAAATAATTAGTAAATTATCATTGACAACAGATATGAATATATTATGTATTTGGTCTCTTAATATGTGAAAATAATGCTATAAGGATTAGATAAAGATGTGATTGGGAAAACTACGTACAAGATCAGAAGTAACAACAGTGTTAACATTAATAATTAAAATACAGAATCACATAATGATTAAATCTCTGGTTTGGAAAAGACCTAAAGATTTTTGAACCCACCACTATAATATTGTTTCTTATGGAAATTACAATATTTATCTTAGTCTTTTTTATAGCTTTCTAAAATCTGATTTTTAGTTAATAGTCACCAATTATACTTTTATATTCGAATAGTTATATCCTATAATGTTTTAAATTTGTTAATGTTAACTAAGCAATGGAACATTCTTTGAAATGGTATCAGCATCATGTCAAAGATATTGTTCTGCTTGATGATTTTTGTACTAAATGATCACCTGTCTCATAAATTAGCAATTTCAGTATTGCATAATTAAGAAATGGTATTCATCCAGAGGTCATGTTATTTAATCATCTGTAATAGATAGAGTTTCAAAATATTGAGAACTAATTTGGAAATCAGGAATTTTCAGAACTTGGGTATAAGACTAGAACGTGAATGTCTCAAGACTCAGAAATCTGAGGCTGTTTAGGCATGTACATTTTTTTCCTTTTATAAAGGAATTTGAATATATATAAAACTGTTTACATTACATCTGAACTCTGTAGTGGATACTATATAGTGTTTTGTTTTGTTTTTTGCTTCACAGCATCAGATCCTTTCAGCTCTCAGTCAGGTTTCAAAACATTCCGTGGATCTGGCAGAAATGGTTGTTGAAGCAGAGATTTTTCCAGTTGTACTTACCTGTCTGAAGGACAAGGATGAATACGTGAAGAAAAGTGCTTCTACTTTAATTAGAGAGATTGCAAAACATACGCCCGAGGTGAAAAGAAACTTCAAGGCACAATAATATGTAGTAGTTAGTTTTAGTTTTTAAATGAAACATCAATTTGTTTATAGGGCCTAGGGATTGTGGCACACGATCTAGTTGAGTCAGGATTTCTCATCTTCTACTGATGTTTTGGACTGGGTAGTTCTTTGTTGTGGGGAGCTGGTCCTGCACACTGTAGGACGGATGTTTAGCAAGATCCCTAGCCTCTGCCCACTAGATGCCAAAAGCACCCTTCTCCCACAAGTGGTGACAATCAAAAATGTCTCCATACTTTGCCATGTGTTCCTCAAGGAGCAAAATTGCCTCCAGTTGAGAACACTGGGTTATATTAGCAGAGTTTGAGTTTGAAATCTGTTGCTAGTCATTCCCAACTTTCCATTTCTAGATTGTGAGGACAATGGAACTTTGCCATCCTTACCATTTTATGTCAGCTGGGAGTAGTGAGAACACTATTATAGCTCCAGGTTGGGAGAAATCACAAAGGTCCCCTGGCCTACTGTGACCACTCCAGTAGCTGCTCTTACATGGTGATTTCCTGCTCTGAGTTCCTAGATGGGAAAGAAATAGAGAGAAAGCAAGCCTGTGTTGATTCTGAATTATCTTTTTTTCTGTGTATATTTTGACTAATCAATTTTTATTTCATTAAACTTTAAGTCCTCATTGTTTATTCATCTAACATCTTTATTTGCTTGAGATTTTTCAAAATTAAAGCGCACTCAGCTAGTAATCATTACTAGCAAAGGGGGAATAATTAGGTTAGAATATTTCAAGTCCGACATTGTCTTTCACCATTCAGTGATTAATCTGCTTCATATTCACCCATTGTGAATGGGGGGTTTCAGTAGTTAGTTATGAACTAGCCCTAGGCTTGGAGTCTACATGAGGAATTTTGACATCTATTATAATAGGGATAAAAGTTGTGCCATCGATGCATGAAAAATTGAATCACAGAATAAAGCTCCTCACAGTTTGTGCATTTGAACTAGCAGGTTTATTGTACTTGTATATTTCTTTAATAAATATAATAATTTCACTAAATGATAATTCAATTTCACCAGTTGTCTTTAGGTTCTAAATAGAGTGTGGCAATATTAAACTGTATTTAAAGACCATCATAGGGTCCTGGTGATCTAACTCTTGTTCCCATCGCTTAGCTTTCACAGCTGGTGGTTAACACAGGAGGGGTTGCTGCCATGATTGACTGCATTGGATCCTGCAAAGGGAACACACGGCTGCCTGGCATCATGATGCTTGGTTACGTAGCAGCTCATTCTGAGAACCTAGCAATGGCAGTCATTATTTCTAAGGTTTGTTCTTGCTTCGTTTTCTTCTAGTTGCAGTAAGAAATTCTAAGACAGAACCACAGATTAATGTTCTCCCACAGAATACAAAATATAACTGACTGGAGCAAAAAAATTACCTGAAAAAAATTTTGATTGTTTCAATGCTTATTAGCAAGTTTTATTAGCAAGGAAATGGGAAGTTTAAAGTTTTACTCAGTGTTTCTCATCAACAGAATATCAACTATTTTGAGCATTAGTATTATCTGTATTTAAATATGAAGTTTATTTGTATCTTGAAGGATTAATTGTACATATCTACAAACATGTAAAGCTTGCCTTGGTTAGAAACACCTATTTGTAAATGACATGCCCAGTAGTCATTTTCAGTATTCTGGGAGGTCTATATACCCCTCCATTTCCTGCCACTTGAGTGGGAGATGACAATGGCTAGGACATCCCTTTGTATCCACTTTCTCTTCTTCAGCTTTTATGAACAATTTCTCTTCTTAGATCTAGGCAATTCAGAGCGCATGTCAGATAGCAGTGTTTTGTTTCCTTGCTCTAGGGCTTTTGCTTTATCTCAGTTCACAATTTTGTAAGAACCCCTCATCTAGTGCAGCCCTGGCACATAGTAGGTGCTTACGAAATGTGTGCTGATGAATAAATATTGATCTCTGGACGAATGCTTCAAAGCCTGTGTGCTTACAGTGTGTGTGGTGACCCTCTGGGGTGTGGGTTTCTTATCAGCATAGAAAACCTGCTGCTGTATGTTAAACAGAAATGTGGATTTTTTTTATCCCTTACTAATCCTCAGAATAAAAAGGAGCCTTAGATCTTTATTTTCTACCTATTTCTTGATAATTCTTTGCTTTACTCCCTTTTATCCTGCTCTTTTCCTTTTGTTCTTCTACTACCACAGACTGTGATAGTGACTAGAGCAATAGTGGTGCTTTCTGAAGGGTCGCGGTAAGGATGTTACCAGGATTTTGATCCTTCGTTCTTTTGTGGATAGTCATGAAGCTTATGCATGGGAAGAATGATGAAAAAAGAAGCAATTGCCGTTGCTTCCCATATGTCTTCCTGAAATTAACCAGGGAGCTCTCCCCTTCTTTTGTCTGAGGTTGCTGCTGGCCTTTCCCACTTGGTTTGTTTTTCAGATAGAGATCAAGGTGTTGCTTGCTGAAACTCCAGCAGTTTCAGGCAAGCCACATAGTATGGTAGCACTCTCTGCTTTTCCTGTGTGGTACTATAAAGACTAACAATAATACGTTACATTTAAATAGTAATTTTAAAGCAAATTTGCATTCCTTATCTTATTTGCTGTTCATTATAATTGAGGCCAACAAGTCAGAGCTTTGGGGATGGAGTAGAGGCACTGTCTCCTTTTCCTCCTGCTTCTTCAGTCTTGTTACATCCTGGACATGTGGGCTTTCTGGAAAGTTGCTTCATTCTGAAGACAGGTCTGACCTTTAATATTGGCAGACATACATTTTTAGTTGTAGGAAAGAAGCCAATGAAGAAATAAAGCTGACCTCTTCAGGAAATTGGTCTTAATAACCAAATTAAAAAGCAAAGAATAAAAGTATATATGATGATTCTGGCCTTTGCTGTGGTAGCATAATCATGTGATCTTTTTTTGTGGTACCAAATTTAAGGTGATTACCATAATCTCAAATTAGTCAGAATATTACACCTTTACAGAATTTGGAATTAGAATTTGATTTTTTTAAATTGTTCCTTGGGTATACAAAATGTAATGTATTTGAGGCTCTTTAGTTTATTCTGTTTTTATTATTTAGATAAAATTGAAGCATAAGATGCAAAATGTAAGCATGTGCTGTGTAACAAAAGTAATTGTTGCTTTGACATTCAATCATGTTAAAGTGGAAAGAACTATAATTTAAAAGTTGACCATAATTGATGGAAAATTATTTATGTACTGTTTCAGGAAAGGTGTTGGTGAATATATTCCATTGACAAGGTACTTAGATAGGATTCTTACTGATTTATTTTATTCTCAGACTTATTATATCAGGTTTATTATATTTGGTGAAAATACAATTTCTTTAAAGATTCTAAACTTTTTAACAAAGGAAAATAAAAGATTTTAAAATTCTAAACGTTTTTAGTTTGTCACAGTAAAATCTGGCTTTGCCTATTTCCTAGTCTGTGACATCTGTTGTTTGGTTAAATACCTCTCTATTTGGGGGGTAAAAGCTAGTAGAGAAATTCTTGGTTTAGTTGAATTGTTACCAATAATTAAGGTAATTTAGTTCTGGTCATTTTATTGACTTAAGAAATGACAGCCCCTGTGATGTGCTCATTTATTGAACCGTTTAAGAAAAAAAGGATCAAGGCTGAAATGATTTCTTCTCATGTTTGAGAGACATGGAAGACTCTTTAATCCTGCTCTAGATTCATAACACTTGCTCTTTTGATCCACGCTGCAGGGTGTACCCCAGTTGTCAGTCTGCTTGTCAGAAGAACCGGAAGATCATATTAAGGCTGCAGCTGCTTGGGCCTTAGGACAGATTGGAAGACACACTCCTGAACATGCACGGGCTGTTGCAGTCACAAATACTTTGCCAGTTCTGCTTTCTTTGTACATGTCAACAGAAAGTTCTGAGGATCTCCAAGTAAAAGTAAGTGCTTAATTCTGTTTTATGAAGATTTTGGCTCATTTAAAAAAATATGTCATTTAAAATCTCTTTGTTTTCATCATGTACAATATTGTTTTATGAGTCAAGAAATACAAATTTATCAGAATTGACTTCACTCTTCTTTGAAAATGAGCTACCCTGTCTCTAAAAATCAGTGATATATTTTACAGAAAATCTCTATGGGTGCAAAGTTGTTCGTAAAATGAATGGTTATTGCATTCTACATTCCTGTTGACTTTTCTTATGAAGTAGGAACTGAAGAATAATAGAATTTTTTAGTTTGAATTTGCTGGAGAGACCTCTAGTTCATTTTACATTTAAAAGTGGAATCCAAAAGAACTTAAGGTACCTTTCAAATGTATCATATAACTAGTCAGAGGGTATTTTTGAACCCGTAATTTACGTCTTTAATTCCAAGGCCACCTGACCTTTTAATTATATGTCTTATATTTGTTTCTTTAAAAAATCGTCTATAAGACTAAATTAAATATTTTTAAATCATGCATTTTTAAAAGGCAGATTTTCTGAAATATTACTAGCTACTAAAATGCTTCACAAAACATGAATATGAAGAAGGATGGTTTAATGATTTTAGAATTTAAAAAAAAGAAATAAAATGTTTTCCAGCATAGTTCCTATTAGGAAAACTTATAAATTTTTGAAAGCAGCTTGTAAAATTGTCTTGGATTGAGGAAAGTTCACAGAACACACAATAATTTAACAGTAAATTAAATTACATTTAAATTTTAATTAAAACAGTAAACTAACAAACAGGAAAACAATTTGGTGAAACTTAACTTTAGATGGCATAATGAGATGGGAAGTTTACTTGAACTATACACTTAAGGGACTCTGAAAGTTATGTATAGCGAATTATCTATTTGACTTGTAAATTTTATAAAAGTAAATTTATGTATATTTGGTCATGTTTGCATATTATTTCTCTACTAATGCATTGAGGGAAATTGGTTTCTAAGATTTAACTTTTTTTTCAGTTTTTATAAGGCTTTCTAGACCAACAATAATTTAATAGATTTAGAACTTCCCTCATATGTCTCTCACATGTGCATTCTTTGGCAATGCTCGGTAAAGAGAGAAAGATTAACAATGTAAGGTCTTTTCTAGTTTAGCAGGTCTCTCTTTAACTTTCTGGTGAGAAACCAAAACTCTATTCCCAGCTTTAAGTTGTCCAAGCACAGCTGATATACATGTATACATGTATATAATTTCAACCTATATATGTAGTCCTCTTTGGGCTTCGTATTTCTTTAACCCATTATCATTGTTGTTTTTCTCCTCCTCCTTTCGTTCTCCTCTTCCGTCCTCTCCTGCCACCCTCCTGAGTTTCCTCTTAAGTTTTGGAAATAAAGTAAAGGGATATATGAGCTAGAGCATAAATCATTAATAGTGGACTCAATAGTAATTTCAGCTTGAGAAGCCCTTACAAATAGTCCCTTAGGTAAGAGTATGTACTTTTTATATACTACTACCTTATATATCTTGCCTTTTAATAAATTATTATGATATTATGTTGTATACATATCACTGGAGAAAAATAAATTTGAAAACTTCACTTTTTGAAGTAAGATAAATTTCATTATGTTTAACAAGTGATATTTTTAGGTTAACTAATAGGAATTAACTTCCTTCTGCCTATATTTAGTACAGTATTACTTTCAGGAAATACACTGAGTAGTAAGTTAAATAGTGGGATCTTTACCAATCATTATTCCATCAACAATCTTTTAAAGGCTTCAAGCCCATCCAAATATTTTATTATTGTAGTGATTTGATCATTCTTTTTTCTTTCCCCACGGTCTCGTGAATTCTATCAGCTGTTATTTTAAAGTGTGTAGAATGAAAGTCCATTCAAGCCTGTTCGATTTGACACCATCTCAATAGGGAAAAGTGTATCCAAGAGTGTCAAGAACTGTCTAATGGTATTTCTCATTTGTTACTCTATGGCAGCTTTCAAATTATAAGCCCATGTTGAAGTTCATTTTGTCCCAAAGGCATGTCAGCTTCTGTAAGCATTCTCTAATTGGTTTCCATGCAGGAGAACCAATGCGCAATCTTTTGGAATTTCTCTCATGTTTTCTTAGGAGAAATATCTATTCAGACCCTTTGCTCATTTTAAATTGGGTTACTTATCTTTTTGTTATTGAATTGTAAGAGTTCTTTGTATATTCTGGGTCCAAGTTCTTATAAAATGTATGATTTGTAAATACTTTCTCACATTCTGTAGATTTTCTTACTATTTTCTCCCATGTTACTCCAAATCTCTTAATAAAAATGGAAAGTAAATTTTTTTCTAATAATCTTATCTACATGTTTTGAAAATATTCAGGCAGTTATACCTTTATTTGTTTGGATTTAGAGGCATCATATTGAAATGTTTCATCTTACTTTGGCATTTGAATCAGTTCATTCTAGTTATAAAACTATGTTTAAGATAATTATTTAATTATTGTGTTCTTAAGGTAATAGTGGTTCCCCCTTCATTTTTTAGCAGCTTTATTGAGCTATAGTTCACATGCCATACCTTTATCCACTTAAAGTGTACCATTGAATGGTTTTGGGTATATTTACAGAATTATGAAACCATCACCACTATCTAATTTTAGAATATTTTTATTCCCCACAAAAGAAATGCTACCCATTAGCTGTGATTCTGTATCCCCTCTGCCTAGCCCCAGGCAACCATTAATTTACTTTCTGTCTCTATGGATTTGTCTCTTTTGGACATTTCATTTAAATGGAGTCATACAACATATATAACCTTTTTTTTTTTTTTTTTTTTTTTTTTTTTTTTTTTTTTTTTTTTTGAGACGGAGTCTCGCTCTGTCACCCAGGCTGGAGTGCAGTGGCGCAGTCTCGGCTCACTGCAAGCTCCGCCTCCTGGGTTCACGCCATTCTCCTGACTCAGCCTCTCCGAGTAGCTGGGACTACAGGCGCCCGCCACCACGCCCGGCTAATTTTTTTTGTATTTTTAGTAGAGACGGGGTTTCACCGTGGTCTCGATCTCCTGACCTCGTGATCCGCCCGCCTCGGCCTCCCAAAGTGCTGGGATTACAAGCGTGAGCCACCGCGCCCGGCCCATATATAACCTTTTTAGAGATAGGGTTTCCTTCTGTTGCAGACTGGAGTGCAGTGGCATAATCATAACTCATTGCAGCCTTGAACTCCTGGGCCCAAGTGATCCTCCTGCCTTAGCCTCCCAAGTAGCTAAGACTACAAGTGTGTACTGCCACATCTGGCTAATTAATTTTTTCTTTTTTTGTAGAGACAGGATCTCACTGTGTTGCCCAGGCTGGTCTTGAACTCCTGGCCTCAAGCAGTCCCCCACCTTGACCTCCCAAAGCACTGGGATAAGAGGTGTGAGCCACCACACCTAGCCATGTGCCTGCCTTCTTTACTACTTAGTTGAAGTTTCACAGTTCGTCCATGTTGTGGCATATATCAGTATTTTGTTCCTTTCTATTGCCAAATAATATTCTATTATATTAATATGTCACATTTTATCCATTTACTAGCTGATGGATGTTGGATTATTTCTACTCTTGACTATTATGAATAATGCTGTTATAAACATTATTGTAACAAGTTTTCGTGTGCATGTATGTTTTCATTTCCCTTGGGTATTTACCCAGGGATGAAACTGATGGGTCAATGCATAACTCTGTTTAACATCTCGAGAAACTGCCCAACTGTTTTCCATTGTAATGCCAGCAAGGTATGATGGTTCCACTTTTTCCATATATTTGCCAACTCTTGTTATTATCTTTATTTTTGATTGTAGCCATCCTAGTGGGTTTGAATTGATATCTCATTGTGGTTTTGATTTGCATTTGTCAAATGGCTAATGATGTTGAAAATCTTTGATATGTTTATTGGCTGTTCATACATCTTCTTTAGAGAGATGTCTATTCAGACCCTTTGCTCATTTTAAACTGGGTTATTTATCTTTTTATTATTGAGTTATAAGAGTTCTTTGTATATTCTGGATGCAAGATCTTATCAGATGTATGATTTACAAGTATTTTCTCACATTCTGTGGGTTGTCTTATTTTCTTGATGATATTGTCTGCAGCACAAAAGTTTTAAATTTTAATGAAATTCAATTGATCTATTTTTGTTGTTGTTGCATATGCTTTTTGTGTTGTATCTAAGAAGGCTTTGTCTAACCAAAGGTCATAAAGATTTACTCCTATGTTCCTCTTCATTTTAATAGCTATTACTCTTTGGACCACAATGCTTTCAGAACATAACTTTCTGAAAAGAATTTTTTAAAATTTTTAAGCAGTTTTCATTCAAGATAATTGTATTAGCCTGTTCTCACACTGCTGTAAATAACTACCTGAGACTGGGTAATTGATGAAGAAGTTTAATTGACTCACAGTTCTGCATGCTGTACAGGAAGCATGGCTGGGAGGCCTCATGAAACTTGCCATCATGGCAGAAGGCAAAGGGGAAATAATGTCTTCACATGGCGGAGCAGGAGAGAGGGAGCAAAGGGGGTGCTACATGCTTTTAAACAAGCAGATCTCATGAGAACTCTGATATAGTTTGGCTCTGTGTCCCCAGCCAAATCTCATCTTGAATTGTACTCCCATAATTCCCCCATGTTGTGGGAGAGACCTGGTGGGAGATAATTTGAATCATGGGGGTGGTTTCCCCCATATTGTTCTTGTGGTAGGGATTAAGTCTCATGATAGCTGATGGTTTTATCAGGGGTGTCCACTTTGGCATCTTATTTTCTCTTGCCACTGCCATGTAAGAAGTGCCTTTTGCCTCCTGCTGTGATTCTGAGGCCTCCCGAGCCATGTGGAACTGTAACTCCAATTAAACCTCTTTTTCTTCCCCATGTCGGGTATGTCTATCAGCTGCGTGAAAACAGACCAATACAAACTCTACCATGAGACAGCACTAGGGGGAGGGTGCTAAACCATCAGAAGCCACTCCCATGATCCAATCACGACCCACCAGGCCCCACCACTGACAGCAGGCCACACCATTGATATAGTTTACTCTCCAACACTGGGAGCAAGCCATATCAATAATCCACTAAGGAAAGGAACAATTAGTAATTTTTGGTATTCTTCCAATTTTTAGTGAAAAACAATTGAAATTGTATTGGTTCCCCACAGTATTGTCAATTTTATTTCGTTAATTGCTATTTTTATGTGTAATGTTAAGAGGTAAAAAAAAATAGTGTTGTTACTTACTGTGGTTTTTCCAATAGCCCTAATCAGGGAGGATACAGTCAGTTTTTAGAAATGACGGAAAAATGAATGAAGTTAGAACTGTAGATGCTATGCTAGTTAATAGGTAAACCAGGCCCAAACCCTCAGAACGCCCTCAATAGATAGCCCAGGATTCCTTCTCTGACATCGTCATATATTGTGTCTAAGGATAAACATTAACTACTAAATGCAATGACAATTAGGAAAACTTATAATCTGTTATTCATTAGCTCAAGGTAAGATATTACTTGATTTACTGAACTAGGTAAATAGGAGAGTTTTTTTGACCCCATAAAATTTCTGTACAATTCATAGTATGGAGTTGTAAGAGTTATTTTATTTTGCTCACAGCCATAAACAACCAATCATAATGCATATTTTCTAGAAGGTAATGAATCTTAAAACCAACATGTGACATGATCTTGTATGTAAAAAAATCCTAAGGAATTCACACACACACACACACACACACGCACACACACACAAATCATAGAACTAATAAGAGTTCAACAAAGTCATGGGATACAAGATCAATATACAGAAATCAATTGTATTTTCTTTTTTGAGACAGGGTCTCACTCTGTTACCCAGGCTGGGCTGCTGCCCAGGCTGGAGTACAGTGGTGCAATCTCAGCTTACTGCAACCTCCACCTCCCAGGTTCAAGTGATTCTTGTGCCTCAGCCTCCTGAGTAGTTGGGATTACAGGCATGTACCACCACGCCTGGCTAATTTTTTTGGTATTTTTAGTAGAGACAGGGTTTTGCCATGTTGGCCAGGCTTGTCTTGAACTCCTGAGCTCAAATGATCCACCTGCCTTGGCCTCCCAAAGTGGCTGGGATTACAGATGTGAGCCACTGCTGCTGGCCTCTCAATTGTGTTTTCATGTACAGGTAATAAACAATTCAAATATGAAGTTAAGAAAATAATTTTATTCATAATAACATCAAGAATTAAATACATACAAATTAACAAAAGTTTAAGACTAGTACACTTAAAACTATAAAACATTACTTAAAAAATAAATTATGAGACATTCCATGTTCATGGACTGGAAGATTCAATATTGTTAAACTGGCAATACTCCAAATTGATCTATATATTTAACATAATCGCTATCAAAATCCTAGCTGGCTTTTTTTTCCCCCAGAAATTGAGAAGCTTATCTGAAAATTCATGTGGAAATGAAAAGAACCCAGACTAGCAAAACAATCTTGAAAATGAAGAACTTAACACTCCCCAATTTCAAAATGTACCACAAAGCTATAGTAATCAAGATAATGTGGTACTTGCTTACAGAAAGACATATGTATCAATGGAATTGAATTGAGAATCTGAAATAAACCCTTTTTATCATCAATTGATTTTTCACAAAGATGCCAAGGCAATTTAATGTGCTGGGACACAACACATTAACACAACAAAGGTGCTGGGACAATTTTGTCCTCAAGTAAAAATATTAATTTGGACCCGTATCTCATACCATATACCAGGGTTATCTCAAAATGGATCATAGATATAAATATAAGGGTTAAGACTAGAAATTCTTAGAAGAAACCTAGGAATAAATATGTGTGACCTCAGGTTAGGCAATTATTTTTCAGATATTTTACCTAAACACAAGTGATTTTAAAAATTGATAAATTATATTTCATCAAAATGAAAAAAACCCCTCTTATGCTTCGAAAGACACCATTAAGCCTGGGCACATGGCTTATGCCTGTAATCCCAACACTTTGGAGGACAAGGCAAGAGGATCACTTGAGGTTAGGCGTTTTGAGACCAGCATGGGCAACATAGTGAGACCCTATCTGTACAAAAAAATGAAACAAAACAAAACTAGCAGAGTGTGGTGGTGCATCCCTGTAGTCCTAGCTATTTGGGAGGCTAAGGCAGGAGGATTGCTTGAGCCCAAGAATTTGAGGCTACAGTGAGCTATGATCCTGACACTGCACTGCAGCCTGGGTAAGAAAGTGAGATCCTGTCTTTAAAAAAGAAAAGGTTAACATTAAGAAAATGAAAAGACAAACCACACAAACTTGGAGAAAATATTTGCAATTCAAGAAAGGAGTTTAAGTATTTTTTTTTTTTTTTTGAGACAGACTCTCACTCTGTTGCCCAGGCTGGAGTGCAATGGCACGATCTCAGCTCACTGCAAACTCCGTCTCCTGGGTTCAAGTGAGTCTCCTGCCTCAGCCTCCTGAGTAGCTGGGACTACAGGCACCCACCACCATACCTGGCTAATTTTTGTATTTTTAGTAGAGACAGGGTTTCACCATGTTGGCCAGGCTGGTCTGGAACTCCTGACCTCAGGTGATCCATCTCGCTTGGCCTCCCAAAGTACTGGGATTACAGGCCTGAGCCACCGTGCCTGGCTGAGTTTAAGTCTTTTTAACAACTTTATTGAGATATAATTTACATACCATAAATTCACTCATTTTAGGTACACAATTTAATGATTTTTAGTAAACTTACAGAATTGTGCAACCATATTCACAATCAAATTTCAGAACATTTTCATCATCCCAGAAGGAAGCGTCATGCCCATTTGTAGTCACTCCCTCTTCCTCCTCTCAATTATACCCACCAGCTCCAGACAACTATTAATCTACTTTCTGTCTTTCTAAATTTGACTTTCCTGGACAATCCATATAAATGAAATTATACAATATATGAACTTTTGTGCCTGGCCTCTTTCACTAAGGGTAACATTTGTGAGGTTCATTCATGTTGTTGCATGTGTCAGTACTTCATTCCTTTTCATTGTCAAATAGACATGTAAAGAAAGTCTTAAGTAACTAGGATTTCTATCATGCTGGATAATACAGCTGATTATTAATTATAATATACATTTCTATCTAGAAGAATATAATCATAAGCTGATTATATTTCTTCCACATGAAAGATAGTAAAGCTCAGTGAATTCCTAGTGTCATTAGACTCTTTTCTACAGTTCTTGATTAATAACTTGACAATACATCAACTTAGAACTACTAGAATAAGGCTGTCTTTATTGTACAGTGTATGTGATTTCTGCTACACTGTTCAAGGACCTTTTCACTGATAACAGTGAAGTTAAATTTGTTAGCTTGCTAAGATTATCATGATTTAAGATAGTTCCCAAGTATGTTGGGAATTGAGAGTTTAATTCCAACTTACATTATACTACTTGTGGGAAAAAGCTGGGCTGCATATTTTACATTCCTTGTTTTATTTAATCTAATTTATAAAACAGTGTTTGAGGATGAATGTGTCAAGCAATAAGAGGCTACGCAAGCCTGCTTAGCCTGGGTCTCTGGGAAACCTTAAATTCAAGAGATTCTTTACTAATAACACACCTGTGATAAAGTTTGGCTGAATCGATTTACCAGTTATAAAGTTCATGATGTGAAAATCACAATGCTCCTTGACATTTCAAGAGCATTGCAAAACACTCAATAGCAAAACAATATGGTGATCCCAGAAGACCAGGTTGGGTAAGGCCTCAGAGAGAAAATAGGTGAAGAGAAAAGCCATAAGGGAGCACTGAAGCACAAAACCTCAGACAAGCAGATGTGGAATTCTAATGGAAAATAGCTGGAGACAAACCCAATTGTTGTAAAGCTTTCCAAACTGAAGGGGACAGCCTTTAAGACAAAGAAAATGAATCACAACCAGCCATGGCCTGAGGGCTGGCTGCCGTGATGTGCTGCAGCCCCATCAGGGTCCTTCTCCACTTGTAGCAAGGGTCAGCACCACATGATGTCACCTTGAAATACGGAGTGCAGGAGGGGGTAGAAATGGTACATATGGTACGTATTCTTCTGCTTGTGGGTGATACACTCCCTGTGTTGAGAGCTGTAATTGAGTAGATCCTATCTGTTTTGCTTCTGTGAATGGGGAAGTGTCTACCTACGAGCTATAGCAGCACCTCTGCAAATGCTCATTGAATAATGCACACTGTAGCCACTTCTGACTGCATATGTATAAGCCATGAAATCATGGAGAATATAGAATGCTTGATAATGACATTCTTCAAAAAACCAAATTATTTTCTCGTATTTGTTGATAAGTAGAAATGGTGTGTATTAGTTATCTCAGTTTCCTGTATACACATTTTTACTCTAATATAGTATATATTAATTTATAGTCTGTAACTTTGCTTTATAATTTTAATTTTCTTATAGGTATTTTAAAAGCTCAGTAATACACTTTACATTTTAAGGCTTAACACAAAGACAACTTGTAGGATATTCTATGATAAAATCAATCAAAGCAGGAGTTTTTTTTTTGACAACAATTTTTAAAAATGAAACAACTGCAGCTTAGACCAGGAAATTGATTTTATTTTCAAATTCCAGGAATGTCAGATTTGAATTCTTGTCAAGGTTTCATTGATTACTTACTTATGTATACATTCTGCTTTATATTTCAAGAGTAAAGAAGCCATAAAGAATATCCTGCAAAAATGCACCTACTTACCAGCCCTTGAACCATTTCTATATGGTGCTCCTCCCAATATTCTGAAACATGTGGTTGGACAGTTCAGTAAGGTAAGAAATGCCAGCCTCTAAGGGGAGGAAGAAAATTAAAGTGATTTGTTAAGTTATTTTTTTCTCTGTTCGGTCAGTGGCTTTTTCTGTAAGATGGGGTCATGGTTTTACTACTTAACTCTCACCAATCTGTATGGACAGGGAAGTTACCTTAATAAAATTCACATGTAAATAAAACACTTTCTTCATCCTCACATTTTCCTCAGAGCCTCTACTGTCTTTTTAACTGTTCCCAGAAAAGAAAAATCTCATAACATAGATAATTTATATTGATAAGTGACTTTTAGTAATCTTTCTAGTGTCTTTCATTTCACTCACCTGGGAATATGGCAAAGCTCAAAGAGAAAAGGAAAAAGGTTTCTGAGCCACTGAAATATCTTTCATGAAGTCCATGTACTTTACTGGAGATGTTCTCAGACAGTCATTTGGAGCATATTGACTTATTTTATGAACAATTTTAACAAATACAGCTGTCATATTTCTTAGATTGTTGCAGATTAAATGATAGTAAATGGCAGTAGGTAGAAAGGTCAAGCTGCTATAAGTGGGCACAGCCAGCAGAGCTGATTACCAATAGCAAAGGATGAAAGAGAATGACTCTATTACCACAGACACTGATAGTCAGGATGGTGACCCTAAGCTATCAAGAGCTGGCTAAATTATGCTCAGTGAATTTGACTTAGGAAAATGGGGTCTGTACAAGTAGTAGCCCATGGTGGTTATGAGCTCGGGTTCTGAATTGGAGTACCTGGAGTTCCACTTACCAGCTCTGTAATTCTTTAACAAAATGTTGATCTCTCTAAACCTTAGCTTGGTTACCCATAAAATGTAAATAATTAGAGTACTTATTTCATAGGGTCATTGTAAAGAGTAAGATATTGTATGTTAAGCATTTAGCTCAATCCTAGGCACATATTAAGCACTCAAAAGAACAAAAACAACCAAAGAGTTGTATTTAAGAAATAAAACATGCAAGTGGGTCAGGCTAATTTAAAAGATTTTTAAAAAAATGAATGGGGGGGTGGCAAATTCATTTGAATAGTCAGTTATAATGCTATATAAATGAGAAATTACTATTCATACACTATGTTTCTACAAATAATGAACAAAAACTATGTATTGTTACAACTTTTAAAGTAGTCCCTACAGATAAGTTTGTCTAGTTTTAGGTCTTCATCTGAAAGATAGAGTCTGCTAACAGCCTTCAGTTCTCTCAACTCTGTTCATGACCTCCAACAGTACGACTGGCCGTCAAGTGCCAGAGCCACAGGAAAGTAGAAGTTTCACATTGCTGAAGCCACCCACCCAGGCAGGATACAGTTCTGTGTATCAAACACTTACATCCTTTCTTCCTCCTTCCAATAAAATAAGCTCCCCCTCTTAGTTATATGGGATGAGGGGAATATAATGGCATGCCCTCTTGACAAACCAACTAAATAACCAAATATTGCAGAGAAAAGACTAAATTACTGCAAGGGAAGTTGATCCATTTCTTTATTTTTTGTGTACTTTTGGGTGCTAAGAAAGTGACCAGCTAATTTGATCATCTAAGAGTGATAAGGGGTAAGGGGCTGAGTAGATCATCTACAGACAGAGTTATCTGTTCTTGAACTGGGTAATTGACATTATTTCTGAAAGTTTCATTTTGTAGTTTAATCTTTTAGGCTAGTGAGTGAGATATTCTGATTTTATTGAAGTAGCTATGAAAGTAAACACTAACCTACATTGAGTTCAAAATACATAAAACCAGTGGGATGTGTGGAAGTTAGACAGCCCCAAGATAAAATAAATACAGTACCTGTATCATATACACTTATAAATGTGCCTTCAGGAATATTTCCTTAATCTAAAGATACCAAAGCACTAAAAAGAGATGATAAAGCAAGGTAGAAGGTAAAAAGATACTGAAGTGGCTGGGGACAGAGATAGGAAGTAATGAAAATTCTCCAGGCCAAACAAAATATGTAAAACCAATATATTTATAGAGTATTACATTTTTTACAAATATATACTAGTGCAATTTTTATTGTCCAGCTGATTTATATTATTGCTCTATTAGCAAGATCCTTTTGTGGTTTTAATTATTTGTTAAATGCCTACATGTACCCAGCTCTCTGTTGAGCATTGGGGAACAGACAAAAAAGATTAAGTTGTTCTTCAGGGAACTTTATGATCTAGCTGAGGAGAGCAGACAAAATAATTAGAAAACATTTCAATGTACTAGACTTGGAGATAAACTTTTTTTTAAAAGAAGGAATGAGTGAATGTAGTCTGAAGTGTTCAGATAGGGCTTCAATGGAGGAAGGACAAGTGAAAAGAGCTGGTCCTTGCAGAAGGAACAAGATGGGAAAAAAAGAGTGTTTCTCTCAGAGGGATAGTAGCAGTGACCAAGGAAGAGAGCAGGACTTCCCACATTGTGAGCCCACCCCTTCCCCAGGACCTTCCTAGTCTGGTCAGTCTTTTTTTTGTCTCTCATAATAAATTTCTTCATTTCCACTGGCTTTTTCCTGCCAACATGCAAACGTGCTCAAGTCTCCTTGATCCTAAGATCAAAACCTGCAACATCTTTAGCCTTTAGTTCTATCCTACCACGGTCTACTGATTCCCTGTTTTCTCTTTCTGAAACTTTAAAGTTTGCCTTGACTTCCTTACTTGGGACACTTTCCTCAGCTGCTGATAGCCTGCCTTCCTCAACTTCGCCTCCACACACAGCTGCCTTTAGTCAAGTCTTCAGCACCTTCTTCACTGTCAGATCCAGTGACTTGTTTTTTAGTTTTCATTGGTTGCTTTAAGAAACCTTCTCTTGGATTTATTGATTCCTTACGTTTCTGATCTTCTGTCTCTCTAACATTTCAGTCCCCTTTCTCTGCCTACTCTTTAGTATATTCGTTCATTTGTTAAACATTTGTTGAACCTCTGTTAGGTACCAGGCACGAGGGAAATGAATGAACTCAAGTATAGTTTCTGCCTTCAGTGCCATTGTGACAGACATATAATGGATAATTAAAAATTAAAATTAAAATATTGTGTGGTATTTGGGTATTATATGGTAAGCACATGGATGGTGGTTTGACAGAATGCTGACAAAAGAAAAGAACTCAACTCATCCTGGGATAAGGGGATAGGGGCTTCCAGAGAAGGATTCTTAAAGGAGGTGACACTTGAGCTAAGTCTTAAAAGATGACTAAGAGTTAACCAAGCATAAGGGGAGAGGTTTGTGGAGTGTGGAAAGCCATTTCAGGAAGAGGTAACAGCGTGGGCAAAGGCAAGAGATGACACAGCATGCATGCTGTGTGTGACTGAAACAATATTTAGGACGGAGATTAGTGGTGGCTGGAGAGGTATTTAGGAGCTGGGTTCCACAGGACCCTTTGTGCCTGGTTAAGGAGCTTGCCTTTAAATTCTTAGGGAGCAAACAGACCTTGAATGGTGTAAGCTTTATATTTTACATCTGTGAGTGGATCTCCATTGCCTTTGCACATGTTCATTGCCTTTATTTCATTTCTTCAGCTTAAAAATTAACACATTCTAAAAAGAACACATTTCACTTCAAATTAGCAGCAGATTTGGCTCCTTATGTTATAGGTATATTGGGTATAAATTCTCTTTTACATTTTCTCACATACAGTATTGCTTTTCAATAGTAATAATCTAACTTGGAAAAGAAAAGCTGACATTTTATGTGCTTCACTTTGCAAGGTGCTGCCGCATGATAGCAAAGCTCGACGACTTTTTGTAACAAGTGGTGGCCTTAAAAAAGTTCAAGAGATAAGAGCAGAACCTGGTTCTCTCCTTCAAGAATACATCAACAGTATTAACAATTGTTACCCAGAGGAAATAGTCAGGTGGGGAAAATGGACTTTGAAACGTTCAATATTAGGATGTAGTTTTTCTGTTTTCAAATCTAGGTTTTATATCCGCTGTGTAAAAATGTGGACTTTGAAATACGACGTGAGGCCAATATGTACCTTTATTTCTCTCTTGATCTCTTCCCCCTGCCAAATTAATTAATGATCTGACTGACACGCACATTTCCAACTCAAACTGGAATGTCATTTAAGACTGTTTTTTTTTTTTTTTTGAGACGGAGTCTTGCTCTGTGGCCCAGGCTGGAGTGCAGTGGCGTGATCTCGGCTCACTGCAATCCCCGCCTCCCGGGTTCACACCATTCTCCTGCCTCAGCCTCCCGAGTAGCTGGGACTACAGGCGCCCGCCACCACGCCTGGCTAATTTTTTGTGTTTTTAGTAGAGAAGGGGTTTCACCGTGTTAGCCAGGTTGGTCTCAATATCCTGACCTTGTGATCCGCCCGCCTCGGCCTCCCAAAGTGCTGGGATTACAGGCGTGAGCCACCGCGCCTGCTGGGTCAAACAACTGAATCTTTAAAAATGCCCCCAAGGCATGCAGGATAAAGGCATATTTATCTATGTTTTCTATTCCTACATTTATTTCTTATTTTCTTTGATTAATATTGGAAAATATAAATTCTGATTTTTAAAACTTACATGCTGTAACATATACTTACGTAAGTTGCAACATGTCTGTTAATTCTTCCTATTTAATATCAATGGTGTTTAATACATATGGCAACATTAATTTTAAAAGCACAAAAGCAATTTTAAGATTAAAATTTGTTTTCTATCCACATATTTTTATCCAGTAAGTTCTTTCCAGAGTTGCAAGTTTGTGCACTTTTTAGGAAGTTTATGAGAACTCCTTGACAAAAAGAGTTCTAATAGGTAAGCTTTGAAATATTAATATATATGATACATCAAAGCAGTGATATATCATAACCTGTATAATTAGTCTACGTATAACACTCTGTCTCCAAGCTGGAGTGCAGTAGCGCGATCTTGGCTCAGCTGCGATCTCCGCCTCCCAGGTTCAAGCTATTCTCCTGCCTCAGCCTCCCAAATAGCTGAGACTACAGGCATGCGCCACCACTCCCAGCTAATTTTTTGTAGTTTTAGTAGAGACAGGGTTTCACCATGTTGGCCAGGATGGTCTAGATCTCTTGACCTTGTGATCCACCCACCTTGGCCTCCCAAAGTGTTGGGATTACAGGCATGAGCCACCATACCCGGCCACAAATTTATATTTTAAAAGTTTGTATAACATAAAATGTGTAAAACCATCAAATAAAGGAAATATTAAAATATTTTATGAAGAAAATAAAATTAAGTATTATACATGGAATATGTGTCCCTTCACAAAGAATGGTATTTTATATAAGTTTAAGGTAACTTTCAATATAATTTTGTTACAAACAAAGTTATAGAAAGATGCAAAAAAAAAAAAAAGAACTAAAGTGTCCCCAGAATGAATGACCTATTAGAATCAGCCAATGGTAAGGTACTTTATTGAAGAGAAGTTTTTTTTTTCCCACTTTTTTGAAGGCATATTTTAATTGAGCACCAGGAAAAACTGCAAACGCCATCACATTAGAAATTAATCTAGTGCTTTGTCAAAATACCATTGTAAATTTTTAACTTCTCCAATTATGTGGGCTGGGGTTTCATTTTTAAAATTGGCTAATTATCATAAAGAATTTTGGTTACCTGACTAATGTTTTCAAATTTCTGATATATATATATTTCACCCACACAGGGCAAGTAGGAAAACCTCAGTTATGTTTTAAAGCATTAGGTTCTATAAAATGGTATTTTATAGAAATCTTGGAAATGTTATCTTTCTATGGAAATAGACAAATATAATCTCAAAATAGTTTTTTTACAATTACATAATTCTCAAGAATCACTTGGTGATAACTATTTTAGAATTATCCTTTGTAAGAGTTTATCAACTGATACATTCATCTGTTGCTAACCTAAACATTTATTTCATACTGCCTTCCAATTTAGTAATCTTTAAATTTTTTTAATAAAGAAAGGTAGGTAAATGAGAGGAAAGGGGTCTCAACTAGACATTAGAAGACCTAAGTTCTGGCCCTGGCTCACTCCACAGCCATAAGGTGTTTTTGAACTCCTTTTTCTTCAAAATCTCTGCCTCAGCTGGGGTGGGGAAGCAGCTTTGGGGCAACATCTAATTTGGGCAGGGAGACATGGACACAGTCTGCTATTCAGCATATTTCTGGTATCATAACAATATAATAATAACTCCAATTCTCTGTGGGTCTAGGATAAGGTTAATCTGCTTACGTTCTTAAAGGCCATTTAGAGGTAAGTTGGGATAGCTGTGGTTGCTGGCCAGAGGGAAGGAATTTCCTGGTCTTATCTGGAGACTCATTTTGGTTCTTTCCGAAGGAGTAAGCTAAGGGCTCAGGCTTAGGTGTCAAACAGACCTTAATTCCGCTCTCAGTTATAACTACTTACTATAACTATTACCTTGAAGGTAATAGTTAACCCCTTTAGCCACAGTTTCTGCATCTGTACAAGGTGGTTAAAGATAATTACCTATTTCATAGTTAGAATTAAATGAGAAAATGCTTAGCCAAAGGGCTACATGTGGCTACTGAGGACTAGAAAAATGGCTAGTATGTCTGTTAAACTGAATTTTTAATATTGAATTTAAAATTTATAAAATGGCACTTGATTCAATTATTGGAAAACTTTTAGATATGTTTGGAACCACTTGTGAGTCTGTTTTTTCAACTGCAAATTTTATGTAATCTAAATACAGACATACTAGCCATTTTTTAAAAATTAATTTATTTTTTTGGGATGGAGTTTCACTCCTGTTGCCCAGGCTAGAGTTCAATGGCGTGATCTCGGCTCACTGCAACTGCCACCTCCGGGGTTCAATCGATTCTCCTGCCTCAGCCTCCTGAGTAGCTGGGATTACAGACATGCACCACCATGCCCAGCTAATTTTGTATTAGCACAGACGAGGTTTTGCCATGTTGGTCAGGCTGGTCTTGAACTCCTGACCTCAGGTGTTCCACCCTCCTCAGGCTCCCAAAGTGCTGGGATTACAGGTGTGGGCCACTGCGCCCGGCCCATACTAGCCATTTTTCTAGTCCTCAGTAGCTGGTGGGTCCCATTCAGTCTACATGTAGCTGGTAGCTCCCATATTTAACATGGTAATAACAATTATTATTAATCTAATATCAATGATAACATCATTATATCAATACTAAGAATACTATATTATTAAATAAGTAAAATATTAATATGTTAATATGATAAATTAAATATTTATTACATTAAAATATAAAATTTATTAATATTTAAATTAAAAGGTTAAAATTTTACAGATATTTAAAAATCTACCTCTTGAATTCATATTATCTGGTGTCCGATACATTTGAAGGCCTAGGAAGGTAAAGCCTGCTTTAAAATTTTTGACTAACTCAGAGAAGAAGCAGTTGTGAATTTCTCAGTGTAAGAATACTTCGAAGAAACCCACTGTTGAAAGACAATTTTAGAGAAGAAACATTCTTTAAGGCAGCTTTTTGGGTGTGTACGTAAGTAGCTGTTTAACTACAGATGCCTGTAAGCACACTAATCACTACTAAGAAAATACAGCTGTATTTTTTGGTCCACCTTAACTTGATAAATTGTGGAAGGAATTTTAGTGTAATATCAATTATGAGTTTTTAGGTCAAGCATCTGGGCATAGATAAAGAAAACAAAAGGCAAAACAAGTCTCTAATATTAGGTTTTATCTGGAGAAAATGCCTTCAGAAGCTTAATTATTTTGAGTGTTTTGAGAATTTTTGAATTATACTTCCATAGATTTAAAAATTATTCTAGAATGCCTGCTAAATTTTGACATTCATTTATCTGCATGTAAGTTATTTCCATGACATATTAAGCATCTCATAATGCACTGATCAACATATTTAATACTTTTATACTAAATCTTGTATAAAATGTTCAATTTATGAATGTAAATGTATAGTACTATAGATGCCCAAGAACTATTAATAGTAAAAATGATTAATTTCCTAGGTTTGTATGATACAGGTATTTGTAAATAGTTTTTCAATACTAAATTATAATTTATTAAATAGTTTTTCAATATGAATTATACTCCCAGAAATTTTTGTTTTCCTAGGTGACCAGATCTGATTAAAACCCATGCTGAGAATGATCTCTAAGGCAGTTAGAATGCAGAAGTTGATTAGTAACAATAGACTGTGTAGTCTAACTTACGAAAAAAAATCTATTAGCGATGATCCTTAAAGCAACATTAGCCACTTGATATGATTAAAATGAAGTCTCTGTAATAAAATATTGTCACTGGATTGAAGATTCTTGTTTGGAAAATGTCCCCTTTGCCATTACATTTATATCCCTTAAATGTTTTGCTACTTCTCTAGCACAGTTTTATGAATTCGTATTCTGTTCCTGGATAGCCTCTAACTTTATGCACAAAGCATTACTGGAGCATAATTATTCAGAGTGTATTTGAGATTTCACTCACAGGATTATTTCAGATAAATCCCCTATATTGAATCTTGTGTGCCTGCTGTGTTGATCGTTTCACCAGCATTTAATAGTGTATTTTCTTTTTCAGGTATTATTCCCCTGGATATTCAGATACACTTCTGCAGAGGGTGGACAGCTATCAACCACTTAATAACTGAGCAAAGTTATATTTTGATACTCAAATTCACAGCAGAGTAGTTATGAGTAACAGTAACTAAATCTTTCTAAATATTTGAACTAAGTATATTCTAGATTTATTTAATGGGAAATACCTTTAGATAATATTTTCTAAATGTATGTAATACTTTAAACATTCGTAGCTTGAATATATGAGGAACTATTCATGGTCATTCGCATGCATAGGATTTGCTCTAAAGGTAGATTTTAAAAACACGTTAAAGGGCCTTAAGGCATTTGTTATTCTGTTAAAAACCACACACACTCGTACATGCAGACAGCTCCAAAGAGATAGATAAGAGATGGCATTCAAAAACCCTAAATTATTCTAGCCAATTCGTCATAGGCATAGGCAAGGAAAGCTGGCCTTGCTAACTATATAGTAGTATACAGAAGCGAAATCTTTGAAGGAGGAAACTGATGACAGATATACAGGGCACTTGAAGGAGACTCTGATGCTAGTTATATAAATGCGTTAACTTAAGACACAGACTCTGTGGGTAACCTGTTAGGTTTTACTAAGAATTTAGGAAAAATTTACTCCTCTTTATCACAAGTTTTCCAAACTCTCTTCCCCACCCTATTTAAAGTGTTCCTTACCTTTCATGGGGCCAGTGAGTGTAGAATTCAGAATAAAGAGTTATACTCCTGCATGCATGTTCTCCCTCTCATTGAAAGGTTTCTTAGTCTAGCTCTGCTCATGAATGAACAAAGAAGCAGGCATGTAAAATGGATCCTTGTCCTAGCGTCACTTTCCTAAGTTTCAAAAGTCACATTTTCAGGTATTTAAGGAATAACTGAAGATAATACCATCGGGCTCAGACTTTACATGCATTTTTACTTAGGAAGTGGTAAATGGGTGAAAGAGAGTTTCAATAAAATTTTAAATAAAAACAGCATTAGAATTGTCCTTTTCATTTTTCCTATCCAGTGTGTTGCTGACCTTGGAGAATATGTGATTGGATTTATGGGTCTGGTTAGTTGCTGTGTGTGTGTCTTTTGCTTTAAAGGGATATTACTTCTGCTGCTCTCTCCTGGAGGAGGTGAATGATAACCCACACAGCCCCTAGGCCACGGTGTTTCCAGTCTGACTCTGTTTTCAGGTTTCCTTCTTGGACTCTCTCTCTCTCTTTTTTTTTTTTTTTCATGCAAAAAGAGCTACCCATTTGTTTTTTGTACTTTCTGGATTCATCTCTGTCATCATTATTTCCTAACAGTGCATAACTTTGTTGTGTCTTTTAAAACTTCATAATACCCAATATTACCCCATTTCGTTTTGCCTTATATCTGGCTAAGATTGTTGGTTATTTCATTTTTTTTTAAATACTTCCTTGGGCCTATTTTGTTTCCTTGCAGCAATTTCTTTGACCTGTTGAATAGGAAAATGTAATTTGTATTCCCAGTTTTATAGCTTTCCTTTCTTTCCTTCATGCCTACACAGCTTGTCTTATGAATCTTTTAATTGGAGAAAATAAAAGTAGTTTTTATCTTTCTTCATCAGAGCTGTTTTTCTTAGATGCGTTGGTAATGACAGAAATTAGTTTATCTGGGTTAAAACCACCTCAGATGTTGTTGGAATGTCAAATTTCCTAGTTGAAATTTTTCACTTCATCGATAATTTCATACTTATCAAACAGTGCTAAACAAAGTAATAAAATACTTAATAGTGTTCAGATGGGTGTTATAATTTGATCATATGCATTGTGGAAAATTTATGCTATGAAATGTTTCTTGACATAAAACTCATTAAACAAAATGAAGCTTTACTTTTTGAAAAAAAGTATGTTGTGAGATTTAAAAAATATATATAAAAACAAAATCTTTTTCATTTGTCATAGGGCAAAAATAATGTCTGTTATTAATGATATCCACTGATATTTTTCACCCCTCATTTGAATTTTGTCAATTCTAATTACCTGTGCAAACCCCTGTCCCACTGCTCCCTATCCACCCCCAACCCCAGGAGTTTATTTAAAATTCCCCTGTTCTTAGGAATTCTCAACTTACATGAACAACTATTTTTAGGACTTAAGTTCAGGAATAGAATTACTTGGACCTTATTATTATAGATTCAGTCCTTTCACCTGTTGTGGAAATAGGTGAAATCAGTGGTACCTGAAAAGAGATGTTGAAAACATAGGTTCTAGTCTCTCTCTGTTAAGTATTATAGTAAGGGTGATAATAGTTGCTCAGCTTACTCATAAGAAGCTTATGAAAGTAACCTGCAAGGGTGAAAATAACAATGTTATAAACAAATCCATTTTATACAAACTCGACATGTGATTAATGGAAAACCTAATAGTCAATGACAGACTACATATTTTAGCCAGCAATTGTGCAGTATTCCCCAGGCCCCACACTCTTAGATAAGTGTTGTTGAAACCAGATGATTTATGATTTAAAAAAACCCTACATTTCCTGCCCTCATGGAGTTTTCTAATATAAACACATTTGCCCAGACAGAGGCAGTGGAATAGTCACAAGACACTGAACACAAAGCAGGCATATTTAATGTACTATGGAAAAACAAATGACAACCCCATATTTACAGGATATTGACCTGTTTTTCTAACCCCTTCCTCTCAAAGAAAACTCTTTTCCTTAAAGAAAGGATGAAAGGTTTGCTTGTTTCTAAACTTGATTTGAGGTCCTGCTTAACATAAACCCTGACCTTAAATTCCTGGGTGAGGCCCATCTCCCATCCCAGATGTCAAGTTTAGAAACTAACCTTGAAAGAATGAAGAATTTTTCTGTTGTGTTTTCATATAGCCAATTCTTTGATTAAGATAGGTGCTACCAAATGTTGAGGTTTATGTACACTCTGGCTTATTCTGCCACAGAATTCACTGTTTAGAAAATGTTGATTTGTAGCTCTTCTGCTTCTTTCAGGAGATTAAAAGGATCAAGTGGCTGTCCTATAATTATTACATTTACCAGTTGTTTAAGATACTTTTGACTTTTAAAATTAGATTTGTTCATGCACTTATTTTTCTAGTAACATAAATACTTATGTTGTTTTGTTTTTACGAGGCCTTGGTAGGCTACAAAATTAGATGCATATTCAGTGATATTAAGGAATGGTGGGTTTTATTGTTTTGTAGGTATCAATAAGTTAATTTAAAAAAAATTAGGTAGTATATGAATGGATAAAGAAAGAGGCAAAAATATGACTCCAGATCTCACAACCCAAAACAGAATTGTCATTAACAAGCTGAGATAGTTCCAAATAGCTCTCCAAACCTTTGTACAGCTAGAAAAATTCTGGAAAAATGTATTCGTGCTACACGTTATTTTAAAATTAAAACCAAAAGTTACTGCAGTTTGCTTGTTTCATGGAAAATAGAGTTTTCACTTTGTTTTTAATTTTAGTGGGTTTAGGGAAAAATATTTCCTTGGGGATTAAGTTAGAGGTCAATACAAAATATTTATAAATGGGCTTTTATTCATGATTTGATACATTTTCTAAAGTAGATTTAAACTGAATGCTGGATAAAGAATATTATACCAATATATATCATTATTGCAAAGTGATTTGGTATGGATATTTATACATTAAATAAAGCCTCTAAATTTCCTCACATATATAGAATTTGTGGTAATACACTCTCGCTAAATTTTTTTTTTTTTTTTTTTTTTTTTTTTTGAGACGAAGTCTCGCTCTGTCACCCAGGCTGGAGTGCAGTGGTCTGATCTTCGCTCACTGCAAGCTCCGCCCCCCGGAGTTCACGCCATTCTCCTGCCTCAGCCTCCTGAGTAGCTGGGACTACAGGCGCCCGCCATCACACCCGGCTAATTTTTTTGTATTTTTAGTAGAGATGGGGTTTCACCGTGTTAGCCAGGATGGTCTGGATCTCCTGACCTCGTGATCCGCCCGCCTCGGCCTCCCAAAGTGCTGGTATTACAGGCGTGAGCCACCGCGCCTGGCCCACTCTTGCTAAAATTTATGCATTACTGATAGTAAATGGTTTACTCAACGTATTTTTGGATATAAAGAAGTCCAACTCTATGAAAACTATTGTAACCTATATTGAGTGTTTTTTTATTTCTGTTTGCATGTATAGTTTAAGTCATACAAACAATACAAGCGAGTAAAGTGCCAAAGGGAACGTCAACATTTTCCCATATTTTCCTTCACTAACTGAAGATGACCTTTTACTTAGATGAGTGAAATGTGCCCTGTTCTCTGTCCCCAGTGTCACCCAGCACTGTGATGAGCACACGGGAGAACCAGCAGCAGATTGGACTGAGAGTAAGAGCCTCTAGGCTTCTGGTTGACCTTAGGTCACGCTAGCTCTGACCATAGCAAGTCTCCTCAAGTCCCTAGGCCTTAGTAGACCCATATAAGAATCTCAAAACTACCACCCCAGTCAGTGGCCTTGGCAAGTTGCTGATAGCACCCACTACATCAGATTCTGAGGATTAAATGAGGATGAGCAAGCAGAAGGTGTGGCATGTAGTAAATGGTGCCACTGTTACTCTATATATCTTTGTATAATATAAAAGGTGCCCAGTCCTCAAGATAGTTTATTTCCATCTGGCAGAAATTATTGTAATAGTCTTATTTTGTTAGAGCAACACACTTTACTGCCATCTGCTGGAAAATTCTCTTTATAAATATGCAAATCCATGTGTCTAATATGTGAACTGTGCCCCCTGAGAAGTGCTGGTGCCCTTGTAAAGTACACAACCTGTGTGACCATGCACATAAGTGCTTGATAAATGATACTTGCTACTCTTCTTTTCACTTTTGTAATGGATTTCGAAAAGAGTTTCAGATAAACAATGATACTGGATGAAGAAATTTATTTAAAAAAATCAAAGAGTCAAAGTTAGTATCAATAAAAAAATCAGCATTTTGTTGCAATGCCTGGAAACATTTGTGCCCACTACTGCCCTCACTTCCTCCTTCCCCCACAGAAAAGTGTGCTCTACAATAAAACCTGCAATCTAAGTTAGCAGAGATGCTAATTAAGCCATTATTCTTGCATTTATAAACACTGTATGTGAGACCAAATTTGGGGCCACATTGTATACATGCAAAACCAAAGCACATTTTGGAATAACCCATATGGCCTTTTCATCTTGACTTTAAAAATTGAATAAAAAATATTATATTAATAATGTATCATCACTGCAAGGTGGCAGATCTCCAGAAAGCGACACTTCTGGGCTTCATTTTCTTCATCTCAGAACCTGGGTTGGGACATAACAAGTGTCCCTCTCTTCTAGCCAGACAGTCCTTAATGAAGGGATGTTATAGTACCATTTTGCATGCAAAAGGAAATATTTGGCTCGTTTTCATAGCTAGCTGTACAGTCATGGAGAAGACTGACCAAAGTTGGATAAAGGAGAGTATATTGATAATGGGAGCACTCTCCCAGGACGCAGGGTTTATCACTCTGGCAAGGGTGATAAGATGACTCTTGGAAGCTTGGAGAAAGCAGCAACAGCCCATGGCAAGTGAAGTGGAAATGCCATAATTGCCAGGGCCAACTGGAAGAGGTGTCAAGTGACACAGAGAGGTGGGCATACTGGAGTAAATAGCCTATGTGGGGATGGAAAACCCACCAGCTGACTGCGTTCTAAGTGAAGGCCCGGAGGACATACCATTTACCAAATTTGGGGCCACATTGTATGCAAAACCAAAGCACATTTTGGATATAAAGAAGTCCAACTCTATGAAAACTATTGTAACCTATATTGAGTGTTCTGTTTTTTTTATTTCTGTTTGCATGTATAGTTTAAGTCATACAAACAACACAAGTGAGTAAAGTTCCAAAGGGAATGTCAACATTTACCCATATTTTTCTTCAGTAAGATGATAAGAAATGCATTGTTAAGAGGGTTACAGTCACTGAGAATCTTAGTGGAGGCACTCTTCTCTATGCCAGGGTTTACTGGAGGAGACACTGCTACAGAACTGGGCTCCTTAACAGAGATAAGGATGATAGGATCCTGAAATAACAGAGGCCAAGTAGCAAGACTTAACTGTCAGAAGCAAGGTGTGCACAGTTTTTGCAATGAGTGGCAAGATTGATGTGGCATCCAGGGGCCCATTCTACAGAGAGCTATGAAAATGCTTAATAGAATTTCCTAGAGGCAAGATAAATGAGCAGTCAACAAGTATCAATTTCTAAAATAAAAATATGAGGCTGAGGGCAGCTGTCATGGTAAAAAGTCAATCACTAGCTCAGTTTCCAAACCTGAGTCAGATCTCAGATCTGCGACCCGCTGGGTGAAGGAGAGGATGATCTTTATGACAACAGAACCTAAAGCATCTGAGCAAGTATGTTTAGTAATTACTTCCCCAGCACTTCAGAATATTGTCCCAACCCTTTTACCAGATGATAGAGCTCTGTAGCAAGTCTCGACAGCAGTACAAGAAGCCCTGCTATATCCCTCAACAGACCCTATGGTATTAGAGGATTCTGTGGTGGGAAAGAATGCTGGGGATAGTTGCTGGTAATCAATCTCAATAAGAGAATCACGGCATAGACCCCCTAGGATTCTGGAGAAGGGCCATATTATCTGTAGTAAACAACAATATACCATTCTAAAGTTCTTGGTTGGTTGTGGTGGTTCACACCTGTAATCCCAGCACTTTGGGAGGCTGAAGCAGGAGGATCACTTGAGCCCAGGAGTTCAAGACCAGTTTGGGCAACATAGAGAGGCCTCATCTCTACAAAAAATACAAAAATAGTTGAGTGTAGTGGTGTGTGTCTGTAGTCCTAGCTACTTGGGAGGCTGAAGTGGGAGGATCACTTGGGCCCCGGAGGCCAAGGATGCAGTGAGCCGTGATCACACCACTACATTCCAGTCTGGACATCAGAGAGAGACCCTATCCCAAAAAAATAAATAAATAAAGGAAATTCTTGCAGACCCCTGGGCCCTGATTGAAATGAAGCACCTGACCCTGAGACATCAAGTAACTATGGAGCCTGAGATATTCATCATGAGCTGGCTCTGTCAGACCCACCAAGTTATAAAGTTGGGTGGGCCTGGTGGCAATTTATCACAAAATTGAAGTGGCATGAGCTGGGCCAGAGGACACAAGTAAGTTGTACCAGTTGATGGCCCAGAACTGCATGTCATCCACTCCTATTGCACTGGTGTTTATAACTACGGTGTTCACAACTATCTCAGCTCACAACCACAGCTGCAAGGAGGTGTCCCTTGTGGCCAGCTGATGGAGGAAGAAAAGTGCCAACCTTCATTCATAGCTGGCTGGCTCAGCATAAGAGTGCAAGCCAAAAATGGATGCTGCTGCACTACAGCCCTACTTAGGGTGATCTTAAAAGAGGGTGGTGAGGGAGAAATCCTTCCAATAGGCAAAGTTCCACAGGATGCACTTGGTCATCCACTTTGTGTGAAAAGAAGAGTGGTTCAAGGTAAAGAACATATGCAGGCTCATGGACAGTGGTGAATGGGGTGGTAGTTTGGTCAGGGGCTTAGAAGCAGAAGGATTGGTATGGATATAAGATGTAAAGAACTTTGTGTTGTATGTTAATGCGCATCAAAGCAGCCACTACCAAAAGGCACTAAACAACATTCATGACTCAGCCATGCATGCAGCAGCCTGTCTCGTTGGCTCCTGTAGTGCTGGCACAATGGGCACATAAATGGAGTGAGTAGCCATGGTGGCAAGGATGGTGGCTATGAATAGATCCAACAGCATGGACTTCCATTCACCAAATCTGATCCAGCTACTGCCACTGCTGCTGCCAAATGTCTAACCTGTCAATAACAGAAACCCCAATGTAGTATCCCTCAAAGAGACCAACCAATCATTTGGAGGTAAGTTGACTTCAACTTCTTCCACCCTGGAAAGGGCAGGAATTCATCTTGATTGGGATTGTTGTATATTCTGGCATGAATTTGCCTTTCCTATCCATAGGACCTCAGCCAGTACCAATACCCAAGGACTTAAGAATGCTTGATCTGCTGGTATTAGATTCCATATGCCTTGAGTCAGAGTCTACTGGTCCTATCACACATACTGCACCATTCCTGAGCCACTGGTATGATAGAATGGTGGACTGTCCTCTTAAAGACGCAACTAGGGCTCCAGCTTGGAGAAGATACCCCCACAAGGTTGAGATACCACCCTAAATCAATGCCATTATATGGTGCTATGTGCCCAATAGGTAGAATACATAGGTCCAGAAACTATAGGGAGAAGGTGGAAGTAGGCATGGCTCTGCTTACTGTCATTCCCAGTGGTACATTTGGGGAATTTGTGCTTCCTGTCCCCAAAACTTTAGATTCTGTGGGTCAAGTGGTCTTGGCTTTCACTGGGGTAATACTTCATCAGTGGACACAAAGTCCCATTGTACTTCACACTACAGCTGCCACTCAGTCACTTCACTCTCCTTGTGCCAAGAGACCAGTGAAAAAAGAGTCACTAAACTAGCAAGACCATTGACCCTGATCATCAGGAGGAGGTAGAACTTTGTCACAGAACACAGGGAAGAATGTTTGGCACACAGGTGATCTGATGGAATGTTTCCTGATGCTCTCATGCCTAGTTTTAACAGTAAGCAGACAAGAACAGAAGCTATGGCTGGGATAGACATGGGGACCAGGGACTCAGAATCTTGGAGACAAGGGTCTGGGTCACCCCATCAGACAGTCTGCCTAGACCAGCATGGCTGCTGGCAGTGGCTGAGGCAATTCGAGAATGAGGACAGGGTAGAGAAGAGGGTGAAATGTCAGTTACCTCAGGCTTGAGATCTATTGCAGCTGCAGTGACTATAGTTTGCTGATTAACCTTATAAGTTTCCCCAGTAATAAAGGCCAATGAGAATCCTGGAATTGCCGAGTACTGGGTGGATGAACTTACCCCAAGCGGCAAGTGGACCTGAGCAGCACAATGGGTGGCCCATAATACTCTAGCGCTCCACCCATATCTCCTCTTTAGGACCAAGGGCCAACAAACCCATCCTCCAACTGCTGTGATTTTTGGTCACACATTTTATATCCTTACCCACAAATATGAGCTGAATTAAATCCTCAACCCACAACCAGAATGAGTCTTAATAATTTGCTAAATCTTAAAATTGACACTTTAATTTGAGCACCCCCACCCCAAATTTGAGAACACATAGGCAACTAGTTCAAACTGGAATCCAACCAAACCAGAACATCTAATTTTCTCAGATGTGAATCCAAACCAGAAGTTCAGACACTTCGCATATATAGCCCCGGTAGACTCTCTGTGGCCTTAGCAGTCCTTGCTAATTAGAAGCTCCTGTATTGCCTCTGGCAGCTTAGCTGCCAAGCATCTTCCCAATTGTGCTCCCAAATGAAGGTAAGGTAAATGGCTAGAATTTTTAAAAATTAACTTATGCTCAGTTATCTATTTGGTTCAGAGGAGAAAGAAAACATCAGTGTTTTTTCAAAAGGTAATTCCACACCCAGCACCATCATACCCTCCAAGTCACATGGTAAAAATAAATGATGCCTGTCTGTGGTTAATTGTGAAGCCATCTCAGTTCTCATCTGATGTAACGTAATGAAGGCTCTGAATACCAAGAGTGAAATCTTAACCTTAACAAATGACCTTGCCTCACATTTCAGGCACAATTTTTAGGTTTCTCATCCAAGGCGGCGGCGGGGGTGGGGGGGGGGATTTAAAAATCAGTATTCATATGAAAAATTATTCTTAGAAGCCCTTAAGATTGTTGCTCACACAAGAGATGCAGGTCTATGTTTATGCACCGTGAAGATGGGAACCATGCTTGATTCATCTTTGTATCCAGCACAACACTTAGCATAGTTGCCTAGTGCGCAGCAGGAGATCAAGAAATAATTATTGAATAAATGAATGAGGCTGCAAAGTTCCACGAGCCATCCTAGTTGCTGGCAACCCTTGAGGGGAATTTGGCCAAGACACTTTCAAAATGTAGCTTGCCCAAGTAAGAAAAGGCTCTTTTCAAGATCTACACTGTCAGGACCACTGCCACTTTGTTTTCATTGGGCATCGGAATCTGGCTCTACCATCCTCCACACCTGCTCAACTCAGGTTAATGGTATCTGAAGTAGTTCTTCTTAGAACTTTACAATGGTAGCAAAAAGACCAGTTTAGAAGGAATGAACCACATTGTAGGATGATTTTCTGAGTTTATTTAACAGCTTGAGCTTGAATACACACTGTGCGTGTGTGTGCGTGTGTGTGTGTGTGTGTGTGTGTATGTGAGTGCATGTGTATATGTGCCAATCAGATTCTCCCAGGAATTTTAGATTTGCACAGAGAGACAGTGGTTGGGAGTTGGTAGCTAAATCATTAACGGCAGCCAACTCTTTGGAGGAACTTGTAGATTTCAGCCTCTGAGGTCCTGGGAACTGCCCTGGGCGACTTCCCCCTGAGGGAGGTTAAGTTGTTCACCTCTTCCTTGTAAGACTCTTCCCTCCAGTAAATTTACTCTTTTACCTATATTCTTTCCAGCTGGTTTTTGTTATCTGCAAATGGAAGAAAGGCATTTTGGAGGAAACCTGTGGATCTGAGCTGCGCTCTGGAAGAATGGTGGGGTGGAGGAAGGACGGCTGAGTGGAGAGGTCAGGGGAAGGCTCTTAAGGCAATCAATCACCTTTCTGCCCTGAGTCAGCTACGGACAAGAGGCTGCCAAGCAGAGAGTTGACTCAGCAGAGGACTGCAAGGGGCCACCCTGAGTGAGGCTGGTTTTTAAATATTCATTTCAAAAGCAATTGAATGCTCTCTTTCCCCTCTCCCGTGCTTAGGTATGTCTTCTACAGTTCTTGTTCCAATCACTTCAACTCGTTTGTGTCTCCTGCCTCTGCTTCTTCCAAGGCACCTGCTAATGTCCAATGAGTCCACAGGGTCTTCTCTTTGATCCCAGGATATTTCTGTGTATTAGCAGCCTTTTTATTGAACCTAAGGAAGGAATTCAAATGGTGATTTAATTCGTGCCTTTCTCCCCTCCTGCCCCTTCCCAAGTATCCCATTGTGGGAATTTTGGAGAAAAACCCTGCCTCTGATTCAAGCCCTGTATGTAAATGAATTTATTGGATGCCACTGAGAAGCCTACATTAGGAAATGGAAGAGAGTTGTGAATTTAAGAAAAACTACAACAAATCTATGCGGGAGGAGGGAAGGAGAAAAGGAGGAATTTGGACCATTTATTTGCAGCATGTCTTACTGACAGTTAAATACAGTGGTTTGTTCTGTTTTCTGCCACTCGAGGGTTATTTAATTAAATTCATGACCTAGGATGCTAACCAGCCCCACATCTAAAATAATTGCTTCTCTGTTGGTGAGATGTAAAGCCGGGATTGATTTTCCCCTGGCTGATAGCTCTCCTTTCTGACTCATGAATGTCATCTCCACTCCCTGCCCCACGTAATTTGATCTCTGTATTTGATCCCTATTTAGTAGTACACTTCGCCAAACAGATGTCTGAGTAATTAAAATCCCACATGGGCACACTCGTCAGTGAGTTACATCTATTTAATAGTCAGCTTAGAAACTTTTCACCCTTCGGCTTTTCTCCCATCCTGGTGTCATATGTCAGTAGCCTTTAGCAGGATTTAACTATTAGAGTTCAAACCTGCTGTTTGTTTTCCTGCATTCATACAGACTCTCTTTTCGTTTTCTGACTGCATTTTCTTCACAAGTGCCTGATCTCTTTCTCCTTCAACTCACCTGGATTTTCTCTATGGTTTTACACCAGCATTCAAATTCTCATTGGATGAGTCGTCCTATATTTCATTCATGCCAACACTGGCAATTAAAAAAAAATCCGAACAATATTGTTATAACCATGGATTAAGAGTGCCTTTTTTTTCCCTGGAGGCATACATAGCCAAAATATTTCAGTCTGAACAATCCTCCAATTTTTTTTTTTCTGATGATATCCATTTTTATTTTAGTTTAGAATTTTCTCATGTTCACCATCTATAAAATAAGATTATTGTGTAAGAAAGTGTGTAAGGGCTTCCAAGTTGCAAATTACTATATACTTCTAAATTTACTGATTATTTCCCTAGGCTCTGACTTTATTTATTTATTTATTTATTTTATTATTATACTTTAGGTTTTAGGGTACATGTGCACAATGTGCAGGTTTGTTACATATGTATCCATGTCTATGTTGGTTTGCTGCACGCATCAACTCATCATTTAGCATTAGGTGTATCTCCCAATGCTGTCCCTCCCCCCTCCCCCGACCCCACAACAGTCCCCGGAGTGTGATGTTCCCCTTCCTGTGTCCATGAGTTCTCATTTTTCAATTCCCACCTATGAGTGAGAACATGCGGTGTTTGGTTTTTTGTCCTTGCGATAGTTTACTGAGAATGATGTTTTCCAGTTTCATCCATGTCCCTACAAAGGACATGAACTCATCATTTTTTATGGCTCCATAGTATTGCATGGTGTATATGTGCCGCATTTTCTTAATCCAGTCTATCGTTGTTGGACATTTGGGTTGGTTCCAACTCTTTGCTATTGTGAATAGTGCCTCAATAAACATACGTGTGCATGTGTCTTTATAGCAGCATGATTTATAGTCCTTTGGGTATATACCCAGTAATGGGATGGCTGAGTCAAATGGTATTTCTAGTTCTAGATCCCTGAGGAATCGCCACACTGACTTCCACAATGGCATGAAGTCCTTGCCCACACCTATGTCCTGAATGGTATTGCCTAGGTTTTCTTCTAGGATTTTTATGGTTTTAGGTCTAACATGTAAGTCTTTAATCCATCTTGAATTAATTTTTGTATAAGGTATAAGGAAGGGATCCAGTTTCAGCTTTCTACATATGGCTAGCCAGTTTTCCCAGCACCATTTATTAAATAGGGAATCCTTTCCCCATTGCTTGTTTTTGTCAGGTTTGTCAAAGATCAGATAGTTGTAGATATGCGGCATTATTTCTGAGGGCTCTGTTCTGTTCCATTGATCTATGTCTCTGTTGTGGTACCAGTACCATGCTGTTTTGGTTACTGTAGCCTTGTAGTATAGTTTGAAGTCAGGTAGCATGATGCCTCCAGCTTTGTTCTTTTGGCTTAGGATTGACTTGGCGATGCGGGCTCTTTTTTGGTTCCATATGAACTTTAAAGTAGTTTTTTTCCAATTCTGTGAAGAAAGTCATTGGTAGCTTGATGGGGATGGCATTGAATCTATAAATTACCTTGGGCAGTATGGCCATTTTCACGATATTGATTCTTCCAACCCATGAGCATGGAATGTTCTTCCATTTGTTTGTATCCTCTTTTATTTCATTGAGCAGTGGTTTGTAGTTCTCCTTGAAGAGGTCCTTCACATCCCTTGTAAGTTGGATTCCTAGGTATTTTATTCTCTTTGAAGCAATTGTGAATGGGAGTTCACTCATGATTTGGCTCTGTTTGTCTGTGATTGGTGTACAAGAACGCTTGTGATTTTTGTACATTGATTTTGTATCCTGAGACTTTGCTGAAGTTGCTAATCAGCTTAAGGAGATTTTGGGCTGACAATCCTCCAATTTTTTAAAAAACTATTTGAGATCAAATATTGAAAAACTGTTTGGTTGCTACAGGTCACTGAAGGATTTTGATGGGACAGAATTATAGAAGGAAAGAATACGTATTTGAAGAAGGCAAGGAAGGTCAAGAAGGGCTGATTACAGGAAATTTGTTCACTTCTGAGAGAGGATTTAGACGGACACTTATTTAGAAAATGTTGAATTGAATATGAATACTACAGAGACAATGTTCTTATGATAAATCCTATGCTACTAAGTAACATTTCATAAAACGAGGAGAATGCTATAATTTACAGTAGATAAAATAATTTCCCTTACAGTTGATGATGCATATTGATTTTAAATTCCAAAGAACTAAACATTGTGAACTAAGTATAGAATACATATGCATCTGTTCTGATACCCATCAAACTGGACTTAAACAAAATCAGATAAATGAGGAGGTAAGAAGTCATAGCAAAAGGATTCTTTATTTTCCTACTGTTAAACAGATGGAGTGCTAGTGCATTTAGCATGAATCATTTTATAAAAGTAAGTTTCTCAGAACATGCATGTTTCTTGTGAAGTTCCTTTGTATTCACAGTATTTCAGAATAAAAAAATGTGATCGAAAAAACAAGCAACAAGTTCAGAGGTTAACGGGTGTTGTTTTAGTTCTATGTGAACAAATTGTAAAAGTATTTGTACAAACTTTATTACCATGATGGTATTTAAAAGCTAGGTGAAAATCCTATTGTTCAGTGGGAACTTCATCTTAGTGGTTTGTACACAACTTCTGGTCTTGTTATCTAAACTAACAAAGGTCATGTAAATAAACAGACATAAATTAACACATGATTCTTAAACAGTGATACGGACTAGGAGTTAGTATTTCAGGAAGGTAGATAGCTTCCAAATAATGGAAATGCTATGGGTGTGATTTTCCTCAATGTTTAGTATCTAGTATTATTATACCCCTTGCTGGCTCATGAACTGGTATGATTTTCATTCTTGCTGTGCTCAGGATAACCTTCCCCTGCCTGTTCCCCAGCTCCCTTCCCTTCAATGCAGTTTGTGTTTAATCTATTTAAAGTTCAGAGCATTTTTTTTTTCTGTGATTCAAGCTTGTTTTCCCTCCAGTCATTCCTTACCACGTGTTTGTCCATGCCCTGCTGTCTGTCTCTTTCAGATTTTTTTTTAAAAGGTGATTAATTCCAATAACACATTTCTAGCTTCCCATTGTCTTCGTGTAAATTGGGAAGAATATTTCGTGACCTCATCACAAAGAAGTTGTGAAGGTCAAATGAGCTCTTGTGTATGAAAGGGCTTTGTACATAGCTACTGGCTTCACGTAGCCAAGGACCTTCCACTCCAGCCCCAGCTACCTGCCTGGCTCAAATACAGCTTGTACCATTTGCTAGCTGTGTGAACTTCAGCAAGCTATATAACTTTTCTGTGGAACTTCAGTTCCATAAAGTGGAAAATGGGGATCATAAATGTACTTAAATCCTGGGGTTGTTTGGTGATGGTTACGTGAGATGATTCATGCATATTATGAGGTCAGAACATGATTAGGACAGTTTCAGTTTTAAGCCCGCAGTAAGTGCTAGCACAAGTGCACGGATCAGACGGTGTTTCCCCCTTGAAGTCAGTGTACTTCCTCACAGGCTCATCTCTCTCTAGCTCGAGGTGAAAGCTAGGCTATATCCCTTGGGCGTGGTCTGTCACAACTAAGGATGAGGGCAGGTGTAGGGATCCTGGCTGAGCACATGTCTTTTGAGGATTGCCAGGTACTTTAAACAGCTGTCTCTCTTTCTCTAAACAGTGTTCACTTGGCTTGGATTCTCCTTTAATGACTTTATTTCGAATGACTTGTTTATGTCAGTTTTTTTCAGTTTGCCGCCTACTTATGCTTAAAGCCACAAAAATACCTCCTTCCTAATCTGGAAAATGGGAATAGTAAGAGTATCTACCCCTGGGGTTGTAATGAGATCAAATGAACCTCTTCCAAAGGATATAAGGAAGTATAATATTCTAGGAAGCTTTTGAAAAATAAACTGGAGAAGAAAGCATTTCCAAATGTTACCTTGAACACAGGAAATGAGGTGAGAAGAAACAAAACAAAACATACAATAAAAACCTAACATTCTAAAAATTCAGTAAGTTAGTGATTCTTCCAAATGAGCTCGCCTCTCAAAGTGGTTCTCTGAATTTAAGCTCAATGATCCTGTTGTTGCCCAAAAGGTTTTGGGATTTCTTCTTTCAAAAGGGTTGTTAAGGACGGGATAAATACTAACTCTTCCGCTTTAGGATAGTCATGACAAATATCTTTCCACTTCACAACTTCTAATTTGATATTGTTATAATTTTTGGTATACAGATGCTTTAAATGATTATTGCAGATAAATCTATGAGTTCTTCCATTGTTTTGTGGTTAGTTCTTTCACATCCAAAAATCACTTAGCTATCCATTTAGATTTTTTTTTTTTTTAGTTCTTTTATAGTTCAGTTTTCACATTTATCTTTTTATCTGGAAGGTATTTCAGTAGACTGCATGAACATTTAATCTGATTTTTTTTCCCAAATGGTTGGCCAGTTTTCCTGGTGCCAGTTATTGAATAATCCATGTCTTCTCCATTAGTGATGTTTCACTTATTGGAATATTGAGTTTTCTTTCAGGGCTATCTTCTGAAATATTTATTTGTCAATCTTTCCTCAGTAGTTCAATGTTATTGTAATTATTATGGCTTTATAATATGTATTAACATCTGGTAGAGTAAATCTCGTGTTATTATTCTTTCTTTTTGAAGTATTCTGGCTACTCTGTTTTTTCCTCCAGATGGAAATACATTTTTTCAACTTCAAAAATAGTCACGCTGGAATTTTAGTTACAATTGCAAATTAAGGGATAGATATCTTTGTCTAGGAGCATAACATATTTCTCAATCTATTCAAATCTTTTTGCTTCCATTTTTTCTCTTTTTCTTTGTATAAATCCCTTTCAGTGCTTGCCAATATTATTTATATGTGAATAGAATCTTTTTAAGAAATATATTTGTTCCCAGATTTCAACACGCCAAAAAAGTTATATTTCCCAATAGGTTATTGCTAGATCAGTAGAAAGTTATTGATTTGAATAATTATTTTATAATAGATTTTCAATCAAGTTTCTTAAGTTTTCTAGGCAAAAAGTATCTGCAAATAAAGGCAATTTTTCTACTGCTTTGCAATATTTTACTTAGTATTTCTGTTTCTTGTCTTATTACAGAATGACTTCAGCATAATTTTAAATAATAATGGTGAAAGCAGGCATATTTATACCTGCTTTTAATGAAAATGCCTGTCTGTCATTGAGTATGGAAATTTAAAAATATACACAAAAGTAAATGAAAGTCTAATGTGCCTCTCACCTCGCCTCAACAATTATCAATATTTCTGCACACACTTTTAGTGGAATTATAAATTAATCCAGTCTTTTGAATATTAATTTGGAAATAGCTATCCAAATATTGATCTGCAATTCCATTGCTAGGCATTAATCCAACAAGTATAGCTGCATCAATAGGCAAAGACATTCAAGTATGCTCTAACTGTATGTAATTGCAGAAAAGGAGAAAATAGTCTAAATGGTCCCTAATAGGTGAGTGAAAAATCATGGTTCATTCATATAACTGTACTCAACCACTACAAAAAATTTTGGTAGGTCTGTATGTGCTGATGTGGGAGATGTACAAGGTACTTTATAAAATTAAAAAATAAAAAGCAGGCCAGGTGCAGTGGCTCACACCTGTAATCCCGGCATTTTGGGAGGCCGAGGCAGGTGGATCACCTGAGGTCAGGAGTTCAAGACCAGCCTGGCCAACATGGCAAAACCCCCTCTCTACTAAAAATACAAAAATTAGCTGGGCATGGTGGCGTGCACCTGTAATCCCAGCTACTCAGGAGGCCTTCGGAGAGAAGGTGTAAAGTTAATTTGGCTGTCTTACCAGTACCATTATTATTTTTATAAAATCTTATTAAAAGATATGATGTTGGCTATCAGTTTAACATTTACTAAAAGTTTTTTTAAAATATAGTTGTTTTAATTGGGAATAGGTGCTAGATTTTTATCACTTATCGAGATAATAAGGTTTTTATTCTTATATAACCTAAATGTATTTTTATATAAACTATTTTCCTAGTATTGAAATATCCTGGCATTTCTAGGATAAAATCTACCTGATTGTTTAAAATGACTGACTTTATTGAATTTAATTTGCTGGTATTTTTGGTATTTTGGGGGGAATTCTGGCATTGAGTTTCTTATGTGAGCTTTTATTTTTTGAGTGTCCTTTCTTTACCTTTTTTTTTTGAGACGGGGTCTTGCTCTGTTACCCAGGCTGGCGTACAGTGACAAGATCACGGCTCAATGCAGCCTTGACCTATTGAGCTCAAATGATCCTCCCACTTCATCTTTCCGAGTAGTTAGGACTGCAGGAGCCTACCACCAGCCAGGCCCAGATAATTTTTTACTTTTTGTATAGATGGGGTCTCTTGGAACTCCTGGGCTCAAGCGATCTTCCCCCCTTAGTTTCCCAAAGGGCTGGGATTACAGGTGTGAGCCATCATGCTTGGCGTATACCATTTTTGATAGGTTTTATAATAAAAATGGTTTCACTCACAAAAAAATTAAATTTTAGTGTCTTTATTCATTTAGAAAGAGGATTTGATGTCTTTCAAAATTTGCAAGAATTTGCCTAAAGACTCTCTTGGTCTTTAGGCCTTTTTTAATTTCTCCCCTAGCTTTGATCTACTTAGTTTTTCTACTCCTAGATTCAATTTGGGTGATTTATGGTTTTCCAGAAAAAAATGTTTAGCACATAGCTAATTTCACATAGTAGTCTCATATAATTTATAAAAAGTCTCCATGGCAGATCAGGAGGTCAGGAGATGGGGACCATCCTGGCTAACGTGGTGAAACCCCACCTGTACTAAAAAATACAAAAAATTAGCTGGGTGTGGTGGCGGGTGCCTGTAGTCCCAGCTACTTGGGAGGCAGGAGAATGGCGTGAACCTGGGAGGTGGAGCTTGTAGTGAGCCGAGATTGCACCACTGCACTCCAGCCTGGTCAACAGAGCAAGACTGTCTCAAAAAAAAAAAAAAAAAAGTATCCATATCTGTTATATCTCCTTTCTCCTTTATATTTTCTTTTTTTTTTTTTTAAATAGATTCATCAGTGATTTCTCCATTTTCTTTCCACAGAATTACCTTTGGAGTTGATCAAAAACATTGTTTCTAATCATTAATTTCTGCTCCAAAGTTTCCCTAATCCTCCATTTCTTGGAGTTTAATTTTTAAAAAAGCATTAATCAGTTCACTTATTTTTACTCTTTCTAGTTCAATTTTTCCCTGCCAAATGATGTTACTAAACTCAGTGTGGTTTCAAATGACTAAAAATCTGCTCTCAGAGGAGGAAGATTTGCTATCACTGATGATGTCATTTAAAACAATGTGACTCAGACTCTTGTGGCAAATTTCTAAAGAATTCTAAAAATGTTTGAGTAATGGAAACACAACTGCAGCAAGCTTATGACCTACTCTGAAGGAGCCAATTTGTAAAACCTGCACGTTTGCTGAACATTATCTGCTCTTATATATTTAGAAATAATCAAGTGCTAGGATTTAAAGAGGAGCTCTCGCTTTTGTTTATTGGGATGCCTTCTGATACTGCATGTCCATAACCCAAGATATTCTTAATATTTTTCTTTTTGTGAAAATGTATTTTAACACATCATGTGTACAGCCTGGCTTCATTTTTGCTCCCAATAGAAATTAACCTCAGATGAAACATTTTTCAAACAAAGATTAAAAATTGTTCACATGCAGCCGGGCGCGGTGGCTCATGCCTGTAATCCCAGCACTTTGGGAGGCCGAGACCGGCGGATCACGAGGTCAGGAGATCGAGACCATCTTGGCTAACACGGTGAAACCCCGTTTCTACTAAAAATACAAAAAATTAGCCGGACGTGTTGGCGGGCGCCTGTAGTCCCAGCTACTCGGGAGGCTGAGGCAGGAGAATGGCGTGAACCCAGGAGGCGGAGCTTGCAGTGAGCTGAGATCATGCCACTGCACTCCAACCTGGGGGACACAGCGAGACTCCGTCCAAAAAAAAAAAAAAAAAAATTGTTCACATGCTAGGATGACCAAGTTTTCCTTGCAAAAACCAATTCACTATGATGATGTGGATGAAGGCAGAATGTGTTATTAAAAATAATTAAGTGCTCTGATAGGCCACAATTATAAGCAATAAAAATAATCTCTAATAAAATGTATTGTGCCAATAGAAAGGTAGATTTTTGGTGTGACCTTTGCCAAGGTATGTAGTAGAACTTATTAGAGCCATGTGTTTGTAGATTATGTAATAGTTTTTAAGTGGTCAGGAAGGGGAAGATTTTGTGGTCAGAAAAGTGGAACTGTCCTATTTAACATATGACCCTGGCCATTCCCATCTCAAATTACTGTTGATCAGGTTACAGATGGTTGGGAAGCCCAGGTGAAAGGGAAGGCTAGAATAAGGCCCGACAAAATTGCAATAAACAGTAGGCCACAAAGCCAGTGGCCGTTATCATTAAAAACACTTACTGAAGTATTTAATATAGAAAATAATGCAAAGAAAAATTGTTTTGCAAAGCACTATGAACCAGAAATCACTTAAAAAGGCTTTAACATATCCTCCCCTGATGTCTTTAGGAAAGCTAGACCATGACCAAAAACATAAGTAGACCCCGCAGACTAACAGCTTTATGACCATGATTTGAAAGCATTTTGTTTTGCATTTGCATGCATCTCAGGTTTAAGTTTCTGAATTTTTAAAGCATTTAAGTGCCTAATGCTCTAGGAATTTACTCTTGAGAATAAACACCACTAGGAACCAATAAATAGAAGCCCAAATTTTTACTCTCTCTAGCAACTTCAAATAGGGGCATACCTATAAAAATTTATATATTCAGCATTGGTCTCAGTTGGGTTGCCTTTTACAGAAGCACTTTAATGGGACAGTAAACCAGAGCCCAGAGAAAAAAAAAATCCTAATTTTGTGTTATTGTGGTTGCCAAATTTTCAGAAAAGCACAGATCTAAAGCCCAAAGGCTGTTAAATGATTCACATGAACAGAGCCTGAGGCCAAGTTTAAGTGCAAAGATTTTATTAGGAGGTACAATTCCAAGGTGGTAAGGGTGAAAGAAAAGGCGAAGGCAGGCAAATACATTATTGAGCTGAAAACAACTTCACATTCAAGGACAGCTTCCAGACAAGCCATGTAGAACCAACATGCCTTGGGACTGTGTGGACGGCAGGGAGAGGAGTTTCTATGCTGACTACTTCATGCTTTTTGCGCCCTTTGGGGAAAGTATGCCTCACGGAGCTCTAACTCTCCCACTCCTCTGGGGGCAGCACCTGACCCCTCCAGGCAACTGCTAGGCAAGAGCATTCTGTTCCTTCAAATTTCTCACCTGAGTCTTAGTCAGAGCATCCCATCATCAGAGCCTGTGTGTCAGGGAGGCAGTGCTGAAGCATGACCCTCACCTGGGGGAGGCTGTCGGGAGATGGCACTGGAGGCCAGGCCTCTACCCTAAGCGAGAGGTGCACGCCGGGGTGGAGGTGGACGGTGGGAGCGAGTAAATCCGGGGAAGCACATCAACCAGGTCTGGTAGGGCATAGCTTTCTTGGACCTGAGCCATTCCTACTGCTGGTGTCCACTGCTTCTCAATTCAGAAACAGCACGGATTTAGCTCTCAGATTTTTTCTGTGATTTTCTCCCTTATTCCTCAACGACCACCTAGCCACGACCTTCTTTAACTCTTCCCCCCACCCCCCAACTTTTGAGGAAATGACTTTTCTTATAATTTGAATGTTAATAAACCGTACCCATTTAGAAACTACAGTTTGATGATTTGGGGCGACTGTATACGTCATGTTGCCGCCGCTCCTATCAAGATATGAAATTGTCCCACCACTGCCCCAAAGCTCCCCCGCTCCTGTGCATTCCATTCTGTCCTGTTCCACTCCTTTCCCAGGCAACTGCTTTGCATCGCCACCGTTCCTTCTTCTAGAATGTCCTATAAATGGAATCAGACCGACTATGGCTTTTTGGGTTCTTCCCCTAACAGCATTGTGTTTTTCAGCTCCACCCAAATGGTTTTGGGTATTAATCCTATGGTAGAACTAGCTAGATGCTGGAGAACTCATTATGCGCCGGTAGGTAATTTTAACCTGCATCGTCTACATTTCTATTCTGTCACAATAGAGGAAACTGAGGCGCGCCCGGCGTGTGGACGTGTGAGGGAGCACCGGGCCGACTTCCGCCCGTCAGTCGGCCTGGACCTGCTGGCACCCGCTGTCAAGCCTGACGGGACAGATGGGGCCTGGCGTCGCGGCGAGGCATCGGCTTGGGCAGACGCACAGCCCAGGAAGTGGGCGCGTCGCAAGCTCCACGCCCAAACCCGGGCAGAGGGCTCCGTGGGCGCGAGGCTGAGGGCCCAAGAGGCCGGGGCCACTAACCCCTCGCCCCCCCAGGACGGCCTTCGGGTCTCCTCGCTCCTCCAGAGAGGCTCGCGGCGGCTACTCTGAGGCGCAGGGGCAAGGCCGCAGCGGGCAGCGAGCAGCGGGCAGCGGGCAGCGGGCAGCGAGCAGCGGGCAGCAGGGGCCGAAACACAGCGCACACATAACACGGATCGACTGGAGTCACCGCGATGCCTCCGGGGGCGCGGCTGTATAAAGCGGCGCTATGCCGTATCACGCTGCACGTTTCCTTCCGCGCGGGGCCGGCGCTACTTCCCGCCCTACCAGGCCGCCGGGCCGGGAGTTGCTGAGACGTTGGCGATGCAGCAACCGCTCGCAGCCGCTTTTCGCCTGCTTCCTCCGCTCGCTCTAGAGGGCACAGCGAGGTTCGGGGCTCAGCCTGCCGCTTCCCGAAGACGGAGGTGGCCGCCGCGCTCCCGCCCGCTGTAAAGGTCCGAGCGGGAAGAGCGGCCTCTGTTTTCTGTGGTATCTGGAGACTTCGTTTCCCGGCGCGAGGGAAACAAAGATGCTGGCGTGGAGCGGCTTGCCCGCCGCTATTGTCTGGCTGCCTAACAGGGAGCGGCCGCTTTCGCTTTCTTCTGCCGAACGGAACGTGGTGACTCGGGCGCCGCGGAGCGCCTTTCGAGGCAGCTTTGTCTGCGGAAAGGGAGCGCTGCGGACGGCCTGTCGGAATGGTCACCGCCCGCTTTCCGCGGGAGGCGCGCCGGGGACCGCGGGGCGATTTCTCCGCCTCAGCGAAAGAAAGGAGAAGCCAGGATTTGTGGCCGCCCCGTCCTCGTTCCGATTTGAGCCCTGGCGTCGGCGGGAGGGGACAGTGCTGTCCGCGTGCACCCCCTCCGTCGCCGTCAGGGTCGTGCTCCTTAGGTTTCCTGCGGTTTTTCTGCTGCTCTGAGACGGTGTCTGGGACCAAGTTCTCACAACATCGTCTTCTCCTCTCGCAAATAATCGTTTTATGATGTTTGTTCTGCTGAATCCACCGGACGCCTCAGACACGGGCCCTGACGGCACCGCCGGCCTGAGGGAGTCGTGGAGAGAGGGGAGGAAGGCGGGAGGGCTGTGGGGCTGCGAGCTGATTCGGGGATCCCATAATCTTAGAATTTTTATGCAGAGCCAATGGAAGCGCCTGGTCAGAAAAGCAGGAGGAAACCGAACTTAAGAAAGGGGCTTGGAGTCAGCAGTGATGCATCTATTGTTTGTTTTAGTTTTGTTTTTATAGATTCAGGAGGTAGAAGTGCAGCTTTGTTACTTCCAGGTATTGCAGAGTGGTGAAGTCTGGGCTTTCAGTGCTGCTGCCACCCAAATGCTGTCCTTTGGACCCATTAAGTAATTTCTCATCCCTCAGAGTGACTACTATTTAAAAGGCAGCTATTGTTAGAGCTGGCAAGCTGCAAGGGCAAAAAACAAACAAACAAAAAAACAAAACAGGTTGAGGGGAGCATAGAATATATATATATTTTTTGACAGCAGCGTAGTAAAGTTTGGATTTAGAGCTTTTTGTTACTGCCCATCTCCCATACTCCTGTTTTATTTCTCTTTGTAGCATTTATAACCTCCTGGTATGATAACGCATTTTACACGTTTATTGGCTTCTCTGCCCACTTGATTTTTATCTCCTTTTGGACAGCAGGGAATTTTTTGTTCCCTGGAGCCTAGCACGGTACCTAGCAGTGTAGTGGGGCTTTGTAAATATTTGCTGAATCAGTGGATAAAAAAGAAACAGGGCACATTATCTAAAGTTACTGTGAGACAAACATAAAACCAAAAGGCGAATGATGCAAGGAGAAGTTATCTCTTTGAACCTGCTCTTTGTGTTTTGGAGCAGTAATACATTAGGAATAGCTAAGAAGGGGTCACGCCAGCATTCCATTTTCCAAATAAGAAAGTGAAACAAGTGAGCTCTCACTTCTAGGATGCTTTCCACTTCATTAGAGGGATTGGTTCTCTGAGGTCAACCCATCCAAAATGCATGAAGAAAATGGAAGCCATTTATTACCGTTCCTCTGTTACCCTCAGACATATTCTCATTTCCAGCAGCAGGGAGTTAGGGTGGCATGCCTCGTAAGCAAAACATGGGGCTTGGGGACATTCAGAACACCTACAAGATGGTGGTGTACACAGTGCTTGGAGACATATCTGGGGAGTGTTTCAGATGAAAATTGGCCACATCCTCCTATTTATTACCTGTTTCAAAAATGGCCCCACAGGTTGCACATTTATAAGTGGTGGATTTGTTTTGAGGGAAGTGAGCGGGAGTACACTTTATTTTGGAGTGAAGAGGGTCAGAGTAGCCAGCTCCTCTAAGAAACTACTCCAGTCTCAATCTCCATTCCTTTGGAACTTTTCGTTAGGAAAAGGCCACATCTTAGCTGGGAAAGTTGATAATACCTGTCTCAGTACGGCTGGAAAGCTCTAAATAAAATAGTTAAAAATTTGGTGTATTCCTCAGTCACCCAGTAATTATCGCATCCTGGTACACAAAACTGGAGGTATCCTTGGAGGTCATTTATTTATTCAAAAAGTACACTGTATTTGTTAAGCATTTTTCGTGTGCCACGCATTGTTCTAGATGTTGTAGATATAGCAGTGAACAAAACACAAAAGTCCCCTCTTTCATATTGTTCCATTCCCAGGGCCCTTTCATCCTTTCACTACATCTTTTTTCTTATTTTTAGATTTGCCACAACCACCTTCTTCGCTAGTTGGTTCCCGTTATTCACCAATTTTTTAAAAACTCATTTCTTCAGTCCCTCTGAGCTATGAACATATCAAAAGTATATGATGAAATACAATTGAAAAATCAGATCCTTTTAAAAAAACTTTTAACCAGAATGAATCCATTTCTAAAATTTTCTTTTTTATGCCTGTAATATTTAAAAAGCCTAAAAATTATCTTGCTGGTTTTCTTCAGTTGACTGTTGTGTAAGTGAAAATTACTTCCCAAATCCTACTACTAGCTATTATAATCAAATCAGCTTTCACTCTTCCATGAGAATGTTTCCTTCACAAGACTTTGGTTGACCATAACCAATTTTATAGTAATGTACAACAAAAAATAATGTGGAGAATAGCAAAATTAAACACATTTTTTAAAAAAAGTAGAGGTGTTCTTTTCCAGGATTTTTTTTAAGAGTAAATAATGTTAGCTTAGAGGCTTAGAATGTAAATGTATGACGGGATTGTAGTGCACAGCACAGCCCCATAAGGAATATTCAAGCCTAATTTATGTCAGCTGTATTATCTCTGACTCTTTTCCGCCGGTTTTCTCTAAACTTATTTCCTGTCATTCAGTCTAAAATGCTCACTGCCTCAAATGTTCCCGGAAGACTATGGCTTAACTATAATTCTTCCCCTTCCACATTTCATATTTAAATGTATTTTATTTCAGACTTGCTTAAACATTCTTCTGTACTATCCCTACTTCCCTGCCTATCCTCTTCAGCCTAAACCGAGGAAGCATGCTGAGCTCCTCCCTTCTCTCCCCCATGTTGCTCAAGCCTAGGAGTCAAAGCCAGATTACCTAAAATGCTAGTGATTCTCAATGCTGGTAGACATACTAGAATCACTTAGGAGACTTTAAAAATACTGGTTTCCTGGCCTAGCCCTGACCAAATAAATTAGAATCTATGGCATTGGAGTCCTAGCACTGATATTTTTATAAAGCTTCCCAGGAGATTCTAATGAACAGCCCAGTTTGATAAACTGCAACAGGCAGCCCAAGTATCTGTCCTCAGCAGTGATTCTCAAACTTCAGTGTTTCAGAATCACCTGAAAAGCTTGTTAAAACACAGATTGCTAGACCCTACCTGCTGAGGTAATGATTCAGTAGATTTGAGGTAGAGCCCCCAAATTAGCATTTCAAACAAGTTCACAGGTGATGCTGATGCTGCTGGTTCAGGGATCATTTTTTGAGATCCTCTGTTCTAAGACACCAACAGAAACAAAGACATGCAAGAAAAAAATGAGAGAAAAAAATTGGAAAGATTTTATTTGATATTTCAAAGTTTTGAAGTAATTATCAAGGGGCAAATTAGAAACGAGCTTCTTTACCTTTATTTTATGGTTTAATGTAATTTTTAAATTTAAAATTGTATTTGGGAAAAGAAGACTACCATAATTCTTTTATTGTTAGGGGTAGTTTCTAGAAGTCTTAGGCCCTGTGCATTTTTTTTTCATATAAACCTCACCTTTCACCCTTCCATGAGAATGTTTCACCCAGATTTTGCCTGACCATAACGAGTCTTACAGTAGCCCACAACAAAACGTTTGTGGAGAATAGCAACATAAAAACACACACACACACACACACACACACACACACACACACACACACACACACACAGTGAGAGAGCAAGAGAGTGAGAGTGGAAGACAGAGATCTCACTTCCAGCAAAAGCCCATAAGGCAGAAATAGTGTTTATCTTGTTTTCCTGGTGATAGGCAAACATTATCTTGCATGTTCAAGCCTGTGACAGAGAACTTGACACATGGAGGGCATGCAAATATCATTGCAGAAAACTTGTCCGAGTTATGGAAATAAAGAGTACTTTGCTTTTGACTAACTTTCTCATCTGTTTTTGCAGTTTATGCTCTCTCCGCCAGCTCATGAGATTACATGAAGAAAGTCAGGTGTAGGAAGCTTTCAAACTTGCCCAGAACCTTACAGCTCATTAGGTATAAAATGAGAGTTCTTCGCTCCCAAACTCTTTATTTTTCTCTAGAACATGCTGTAATTCAAATGCCAGAACTCTGGATCTGAAGGGAAGAGAGAAAAGATTTGATACTCTTTAACCCTGTAAAGTGAAATGGAAGAAAAACACACTGCAGTTTTCAAGTTCATGAAACCGAGTTACAAGATTTTAGATGCAATTTATGACACCTGAGGGAGGAACAATATGAAAAGGAAAGAAAGAGAAGTAGAAAAAATTTCAGGGAAAACACCTGTATAGTTAGCTAATAGTCCTAGGGCCAGAAAGAGATTCTGTTGGACCTTAAGGAAGACAGGGCAGAAGACTTATCATTTTAGTTTTGGTTGTTACAAGCCACCCAAAAATTTAGTGGCTTAAACCAAGAGCATTTTATTTGTTCACAATTCTTTGGGTTAGGAATTCAGGCGGGGGTCAGGGAGCATGGCTGTTTTCTGCTCCACATGGTCTTGATTAGGGGTATCTCAAGGGGCTGGAGGATCCAAGTTGGCCTAATCCACAAGTCTGGACCTTGGTCCTCCTCCATGTGCCTCTCACTCCCCATGGTCTTGAGTAATTCAGTAGTCTAGCTCAGGCATTTTTACATGGCAGTGGCTTACCAAGGGGTAGAAGGAATCACACAGCATTACTTTCGTTGTATTCTGTTGGTCAAAGCAAGTCAGAGGGCCATGCTGGATTCAAGGAGCTGGAAAATAGATTCTACTCTCGATGGGAGGATGGTACAGGCACATTACAAAAGGAATGTGGTTAGCCTGAGTGAAAGAAGCCAGACACAAAAGAGCACATATATTATGCTATTTATATGAAATTCTAGATAAGGCAAACTAATCTATAGTGACAGAAAGCAGATCACTGGTGGCCTGAGGCTAGAGTATGGGGATTGCCAGCAAAAGGGCATGAGGGAGCTTTTTGGCATGATGGAAATGTTTTGTACCTTGATTGTGGCAGTATACATACAAGTGTATACATTTGTCAAAATGTATGCATTTTATTGTAGCTATTAGGTAAAGTGTACCTTTAAAAAAAGGTATGAAATAGAAGATAGGAAGGGTTGTCATGACCACCATCAGAAATGATCTACCACATATAAAAAGTTAGATCTGAAGGGACCTTAAATGATCCTGTGATCCAATGTCTTCATTATACAGATAGGGAAAGTGAGGATCAGAAAGCAGACCTTGCCAAAGGGTACTCTACTAGTTGGTGATAAAAGCAGGATTGGAATCCAGACTTCTGACCACAGTCTTCCTGTCACTCCTTCCACATCCTCAATAGGATCAAGGAAAAGGATGCCCCTGGTCTGTGTCCCACTGAAACACATAGAATTTCCAGGGGTCAGTACAAACAGTCAAGAACAGAGATTTCTGTGTCTGTTCCTAGTTCTGAGAGACTATGGACATGTTCCTGTAACTATTCCATGAGTCAGTGTCTATAATAAAGGTGAATGGAGCAACGTTTAGAAATAGAATAGAAAACCATGGGAAAAAAAGAGCACCTATGCTACACATCTGTGGCCGGCAGTGCCATCTTGGGTGTCCTAGGAGGGTGCTGTTGGGAAAAGACAAGGAGGGTTATGGAACGATTGAGATGTTATTATTTACTTAGGTTTTACTAAATTAATAAACCCACCTTTCAGGCTTTTAAGGTGAGAATTATTCCTAGCTTTTGTAATGTGCTTTATAGAGTAAGATAGAGTTGAAATAATAAATAGTATAGCAACCCATAGTAAAATGCAAGTGTTAGTATTTAGGGAATTTGAAAAAGTGAATGCAGTTTACTCTCTTTTTAGTGTACTTTTTTCACTCAGAAAAAATGACTTTGAGCCTTGTCCAAAGTCTCAGACATTTATCAGATGTATTTAATTCCTCTGGATGCCAAAGATACTTTTTAAAAAATGTCTACAACAGATGTTAAAATGCTGTCAGCTGAATGATTTGCTGCTGGGACATCAGAGAGTAATACCCTGCTGATCTGTGGCAATTACCTAGAGAACAATGGATTTGAACTTTGGATGGAATCTGAACTTTTTTCTAACACAAAGTCATATTTGAAAAATGAATGATTCAGCAGGGAAAGTTTTTTTCAAGAGAACATTGCTCTGATACATTTCTGAAGATTGGGTTTTTCTTCATTTTTGTTTTGGTTGTTGTTACTTCCTCATTTTTCTAATACCTGTATCTTAAAACGATTATATAATAAGCATTTTATTAAATGAGGGCTGGGATGCTGATTTGCATCTTAGAGTTGTAGCTTTTGTCTCATAGTTGCAGGCTGGGAGGAGTCTGCTCCTTTACAAACATGAAATACAGTTGCAGAATAATAACTCTACTGCCAAGTGGAAAGTGGTGCAATTATGGAAATAATTCAAGCCGAAAATACCTACTCTTGTTTGGATAACCCCAGCTGGTTAGTGCTTTGGTACCAAATGGATTCCCCTTGCTTTAAGTTGGGTTAAAAAGGGAAAAACAACATGGAATGTAAAGAAATCAGCTTAGGGCTCTCTTAGAGTTTAACCTCAGCAATCCTATACAATTTAGCTTAGTCTGGGCCCACATATTTCAATTAAAGACCTTTAAAAAAAGTGATATTTCCACTCTCAGGGCTGCCCTTTTTTGAAATATCTGGACTACCCAACGTGTGGTATTATTCATTACCCATGCAGACTTTTTACCTGGGTAAATGCACATTTTGCCAGTTTTTTTTTTTTTCAGTCAACATTGGCAATCATGTACAGGTCACCAGTACTACCTTAGGAACTCAGGAGCCCAGCATGAAACTCACAACAGAGACTAACCAAAATTTCTAGGTTGCCTACATCCCTGCCTAGCTGGCTCCCACTTCGCACCATCACTGCTATTTCTGTGAGACTAACAGTTTTAGTCACCTCCTATTTACCACATTGGTGACGGAGGGATTCTCACCCTAAGGTTATGCTGTTGGCCAGATACACAGCACCTGACACTGGACACTTGAGATTGACAGCAGCTTATTAGTCACACATACTCATAGCCAGGGGGAGAAGGATACAGCACACAAGAGCGAATGAAGATTGTCCTCAGGAACTGAATGAATAAGCAGGGGCTTGGGAAGCAGGCTTTGTGGTAACAAGAGGGTGGGGTGCCCCCTGCTTCCTATAGGATGATGTGATTTGCTTGTTTCAATTCCATGGGCTGGCGGGGAACTGAAACCCAATGCTCAGGGATAAGCAGGAACAGCACCTGGTCCACTTGATGAGGAGGGTAGCTTGGCTTATCTGCTGGAACGGAGAGGGAAGAAGGCTTTCAGTTAGGCCATTTGAGGCCGGCCCTCTTGGTTTTCCCCAGATGACAAGTAATACTGTTCCTTTCTTTTAGGCCTGACACCACAATACCAAAGTTAGGACATTATTTCTTGACCACCATCTACTATGCCCTCTTATAACTGGGAGGGAATAAAAGAGGTGGAGTGTGGCAAAGGGTGCAGGCCAAATGCTTCTAGTAAATACTTTCAATTTGTCAAAAAGCAAATGTACACAGAATATCTTGATGTGCCATCACTACAGTAGGCACAGGGACTTAGAGAGGAGTGGACCACAATCTTATTTGGAAGGAGTCACATGGAAGAGATGGGGAGGACACAAGTAGATGATTATAATACAGAGTGATGGATGTGGGAACTGAGATTTGCACATGTGCTGTGAGAGCACGGTGATGGGAGCATTTATCCAGCAAAGTGAAAGGTCACAGGGATAAGGGACAGTGGCCCCTGAGCTGGCCTTGAAGGGTGAGTTGGAGTTTGCCAACTGGAGAAGGAGAGAAATGGGAGCATCATCTCAGGGAGCAGCAAGTAGTTGGGAGCATTGTTCCAGAAGGGCTGTTCCAGGAGCTTTCTACTTCTCTCACTGCCCCCGCCCCCACCACCCTGCGTTTTCCTTTGGTCCTTCTTTTTCCCCCAGGCATCTTCTCATATTTGCAGAATCAGATCCTTTCCTCATATTGTTCAGGGTCATTGCTGTTGGGGATGGAGGTGACGGGAGCAGGAGCAGGGAAAATGAGAGGAGGAAGGGGGCTGAGGAAATAACAAGAATGAACTTTGCTCACCTGACCATCTTACCAAAGGCTGCCTTTGAGTGCATGTGTAAAACATGCCAGTCACTGGATATACCAAAGACCCCAGTCCCGGAACAGGCCAGGTGGGCTCTGTCCGAATCTCTGTTATGGAGTGCTCAGATTCCCTGACCAGTCATCTGCTGTCACTCTCTGCTGCTCTTGGAATCCTCTCCATTCACTGCTCCTCCTCCCCTTGGATGAGATGATCAACTCTTTCTAAAAGCCTTAAACTTCTCTAGAGACTGAGGAGGCAGGAACTAAAGAGTTTCAGATCTTTTTATCCAGTTCAGGGGCACTGTCCTCAATGTTTCTACTTAGATCGTTGAGCTGTATTTATTTTCTTACAAGATTTTCTGCCTTCACATGTGCTGATCCCTTGGACTGGAAATTGCCTGCACTTCCTCTCTTCCTCTCTCCCTATGTTCTCATCTGGAAAAGTCCTACCCATTATTTTTCAAAGCCTAATTCAAAATCACTTCATCAGTGAAGGCTCCCTTGACTCCCTCAGGCAAGCTAGTTTCTACCTCTCAGGGCTCTTTTAGCAGCTATTTTAAACTTCAACTCCAAACACATTGATTATAATTCTGTTTGCATGCATTTCCTTCACTCATATCTAAGCTTCTGAGGCATTTTTGTTTTCATAGCAACCCACAGTGACAGACACACAGTAGATATTCAGTAAAAGTTGAATGAATGAAAGGAGATAAAAGCCAAAGAAGAAAACCTTAAAAATCTTACATATGTATAAAGCTTCCAACTATCAATTTGCAGAAAATAGATTGCAGAGAAAAATGTTAAACATTACCTTGAAATGCAATCAGCAAACCCGAAGAGGGGAAACTCTTTGGGACAAACAACCCAGTTTTCTGAGAAATAAATTACAAAGAGGGATAAAAAGAGAGATGGAAGATGGCCTATGATTAAAAAGAGACTTAGAAGACATAACAATCAATTGCAAAGCATGTACTTTATTTGGATCCAATTTTTAAGAAATTAAATTATGACATTATGAGACAATGAGAAATTTAAACATTGACTGGATATTTGATAACATGAAGGACTGTTAGTTATTTTAAGCATGATGATGATGATGTTATACTTACTTTGACAAGAGATTAGCCATCATATTTTAGTGTTAAGTAATGAAATGTTTACAGGTGAAATGATGTAATATCTGGATTTTGCTTCAAAATAATAAGGGAGGGAGGAAATGAACAAGAGTGTGAATGAGGCAAGGTTGGCCTTGGGATTGGTAGTTGTTGCAGTTGAGTGATCGGCATACAAAGAGTCATTATGTAAATATTGTTATGTATGCTTGAAATTTTTAGTGTGTTGTTTAAAAACAAAAAGTAATCATTTTCTGATAGTATTTTAATAACAGTTAAAAAATGATTACTCCTCACCTCAATGTGAAAAAGCTTTTAAGTTTAATGTATGGTTATATGCAATTTTTAAAATGTATTTATATATATGCTAAAATATTCCCCAAAGGGACATCATTTAGAAAAAAACAAGTAAATCCAGTTAGGAACATCTGTTTTTCAAAGTGATGTTTACATAATAATCTATCAATTAGCAAGCTACTTTATTTTAATGTTATTACTGATTGCAGGCAGTTCTTAGGTGCAAAGCAAATTTGGAAAAACGGTTTCTAAGCACCATCACCAACAATGTCAGCAATAAGTAGATTTTGAAGTTTGTTCACTTCCACAAAGTCCAAAGTTCTGTAAGTTAAACAGTGGGTTTCCAAGGGTGCTTATCAGTGTGGTTAAACAAGGTATGGTGATACTGACATGGGCAGTGCTTTCGGAAAAAACAAAAAACAAAAAAAAAGCTTCTTTGAATCACTTTACACAACATGGGTTACTTAGAATATTAAATGTTTTATCATTTGTATCTTCAATTTAACATTGCCTTTGATTTTATGATAAATATCTTCCAAAACCTTAAGATTGTGTGTCAAAACTTGTTTTTCTTTTTTGGACTTGCCCAGTAGAGTCTGAGGATGCGGGCTCAGTATCCTGCCTCCCCTGACCCACCCCCAAGAGTGTAGATGTTCTGAGTCCATTGGTCCTTGTAACTGATGGTTGTCATTAAACGAATGTTTAGTTGAAATAGCAGTGTCATATGTAGAAGTTTTAAGTTTTTAGATTAATTGAAAATATTTCTTAGTTCTAAATATATCTGAGTTTTTCAGGCGTACGTCTATGTGTGTGTTGCTGTATAACTGGGAAGCAGGGGTAGAAGGTTAAGGCCCAACCTTTATTGAATGGCTACTCTCTCAGCTAATGTGCTAAGTGCTTTTCAGGTGTTGCTTCATTTAACCCACCTGATACACAGTCACGAAGAATTTTACTATTTCCACTTTGTACAAAATAGTAAAGAAGGGCTCAGAGAAAATAGGACACTTGCCCAAGGTCACACAGCTTGTAAGCAGGGGGAGCAGGGAGTTGGATGCCTATTACCCTAGTTTATACTCTTTCCCTCCTTGTACTCTGATTAATCGTTTTCTCCTCAAGACTGTGAACACCCCACTCCCTTTTTTTTAAGAGGTGGGGCCTTGCTTTGTCACTCAGGCTGGAGTACAGTGGCACTAGCACAGCTCACTGCTGCCTCAAATTCCTAGGCTCAAGCGATCCTCCCACCTCAGCCTCCCAAATAGCTGGTACTACAGGTGTGTGCCACCACACCCAGCTCATTTTTAAAAAATTTTTTGTAGAGATTGGGTTTTGCCATCTTGTCCAGGCTGGTCTTGAACTCCTGGGCTCAAGAGATCTTTCTGCCTCAGCCTTCCCAAGTGCTGGGATCATAGATTCGAGCCTATGTGAGCCCCTTAAGAGCAGCCTTCTATTAATCTTTGGGGATTTCACAACTCCTTAACTAAAGTGGATATTTAATAAATATTTGTTAGAAAATGTCAGCAAATCATTTGAATGTCAGCTCAGAGAGTTGAAAGCTCTTTGCCAACATATTTTAAACTCACCTTTGGGACTGACCATCTATGATTATTGAGTAACCATTTAAGAAAAATGTTTGAGAACACATTTGCAGGCTTCAAACTACATAAAGAAACGGACGAAAAGGAATGATGCCAAAGACTGGGGTCGATGTTGAAAAAAGTGAGATTTAAATTTGGAAAATGATAAATTAACCAGAAAAGTTTATGCATTTAGGGTTTTACTATGTGGTCTTGCTGCAGAACAAGTGGAGAAACTAACAACCCATGGACGAAAATTCCTAGAATACTGGGATCAAGTCAAAACACCTGATAGTTTTAGAGGACAGTATTTTTGGAGAGAAAAACACAACCAGATGACTCTCTGCACCCCTTTCCCAGGCCATGGGTGCCTGCCTGATTCCTATGGTCATGAAGGAACATTTTTCTGATGTGACCATATTCATGGTGTCAGTGCAATCTCATCAGAGATGAGGCTTCCCACTCAGGCTGCCATGTGACTCGACAGGTGAGACGTTAAATAATAGCTAGTAATATTATCTACCATTTGTTGCATGCCCAATATATGCCAGGGGACTAATAAGCATAAGTTATCTAATCTTCCCAGAACCAAATGAAGAAACTGAGCTTGGAGAAGATGGGATTTTGCAGCTAAAAGATCTTTCTCTTGAACTCTAAAGCCCAGGCGTGTTCTGGCAGGGATAATGGTAGCTGAGGGTGACTAGTAGTGTTAGGAAGGTGAATTTGTGTTTAACAAGCCCCCTTGACAAAAGTTTGTAAGCATTTAGAGTGTTTCTGAGGAGCCATGCTCTAGAAATATCTAGAGACAACTAAGAAGGTGACAGGCCAAGGAGTTGGAGGATTGCTGGCCCAAGACCCCCAAGGACCTCTTTAGCAGAAACTCAGTATTTAGAAGCCAGGGTAAAAAGCCAAAGGTAAACTAACTTTAAGATGTCTGAATTTTCAATAAAGGAAACACTTCCGGGGAGGTGTTGAGTAGATGAGATCACTGGGAATTTGCCCCATTGTTTCTGGTACCTGCTTCTGTGTCTCTGGACTTTGTAGCACCTCCTGGCCTCAGTTCCTCCCTGTTCTAGTTTGACATGCCCAGCCTGGCTGCCAGAGTCACCCCTCCAAAGCATTGAGGTTACTGTAAGCTCTTTGAGGGCAAAGGCTTGGTTCCTGGCAAGATTCCAACGTGGGAGCTGCTCAGTAAATATATATGAACTGTTCCAGGGATCACCAAGTTCCTATTGTCAAGAGAGCACCCTGGGCAAGAACCAGGGCCATGTTCCTTCCTGGTATTCTTTTTCCCACTGCCTAAGGAGCTCAGCCATGGAACATGGAAAAGCTGTGGAGACAGTAGCTCTGCAGTCACGCCAGTCAGGTCCTTTTCTCACTTCTACTGCAGACTGAAAGACCTGTCCTGTCCTGAGGACAGGCTTAGCATTTTCCAGTATCATGATTTGTAATGTCTATTTTTTATTTTCTTAAAATGTTCGGTGAAAGAGCGTCTACAATGAAAAAGGTATATAATATCAAAGGTTGGTGAGGATGTGGAGCAACTGGAATGACTACACTCAGCTGATAGGCGGGAAAAGTAGTAAAACCACTTTGGAAAACTGGGAGAATCTGCTAAAACTGAACATGTATATACCCCAAGGCCCAGCAATTCCAGGTGTATAGCCAACGGACCAATGTACACATGTAATAGAATGTTCATAGCAACACTATTCATATTAACCTCAAACTGGAAACAATAAGAAGTTCATCTATAGTAGAATGAATTGTGGCATATTTATATGTGGGATACTACACAGTAATGACATGAAAAAACTACAACTACATGCAATAATATACATGGATCTTACAATGCTGAGCGAAGAATCCAGACACAAGAGAGTCCATAGTGTATGATTCTACTTGCATAAAGTCAAGATGTTTGTATTAAGATATGAAAAACAATTTTTAAAGGTAAATTAATCTATGGTGTTAGAAATCAGGATCAAAATTATGTGGGAGCAGTGACTAGGCATTATGGGATTCTGGGGTGCTGGTAATGCTCTGCTTTTTGATAAAGTTATTCGTTACATGGATTTGTCACTTTGTGAAAATTCATCAAGCTGTGTATTTATGATTGGTTCACTTTTCTATATGTATGTTATACTTCAACACAATTTACAAAAAATACACAGTGAAGTCTTTGGAACCGTTTGTTAAAAGAGGTCTTTAAAATCATGAGTTGCAGGCCAGACACAGTGGTTCATGCCTGTAATCCCAGTACTTTGGGAGGCCAAGGCAGGCAGATCACTTGAGCCCAGGAGTTCAAGACCAGCCTGGGCAACATGGTGAATCCCCATCTCTACAAAAAAACACAAAAAATTGGCCAGGCATGGTAGCACACACCTGTAGTCCCAGATTCTTGGAAGGCTGAGGTGGGAGAATCATCTGAGCCCAGGAGGTTGAGGCTGCAGTGAGTCACGTTTGCATGACTGTACTCCAGCCTGGGCAACAGAGTAAGACCCTGTGTCAAAAAGTAAAAAATAAATAAATAAATAAATAAATATCATGAGTTGACTTCTACATCATTTCTTTACTAGTAGAAATAAAGTAAATTCTGAAATCTTGTAGCATACAAACATTTGCCTTATGTGTTATTAAATACAACTAGTCTCAACATTTTTCTGTAAAATGATAGTTGCCTATTTAGAAGGAAGCCCATTTGCTAGCATCTTTATAATAAGTATTTAGTGAGAAGCATGTGAGGTTGTTTCATTTAGCCTGAAACTAATTGCATAGTGTGTCTGCTTCCTTAGAACAAAATTGGTTGCTACTTCGTTAAGCAATGGTAAGTAGGTCAATTTCTGAAGGCCTGTAACGATCATTTCTAATTCATCAGATTGCTAATAAAATAAAATTGGGTGTCTCAGTTGGGCTGCAGTAATAGAATACCATAGACTGGGTGGCTTACAAACAGCAGAAATTGACTTCTGACAGTTCTGGAGGCTTGACCTCCACGATCAGGGTGCCCGCATGGTTGGGTTCTGGTGAAAGCCTCTTCCAGGTTGCAGGTGGCCGTTTTCTTACTGTATTTTTACATGGTAGAGAGCAGAGAACGCTCTCCTGTCCCTTTTATGAGGGCACTAGTACCATTCATAAGGGCTCCACTCTCATGACCTAATTTCTCCTAAGAGTCCCACCACCTAACATCATCACCTTGGAGGTTAGGATTTCAACATATGAATGTGGGGTTGGGAACACAGGCATTTAGTTCATAATAATAGGGAATCAAAAAATTTCTGGCAAAATCGAAAAAGTTCTTAAAACCACAAGTAAACTGATATCAAAAGTGTTCCCCACCACAGTGGGCCTAGGAATCTACATTCATCCCAATGTAAGGTGTGTCACAGAGGCTCAAAGGGGGCCGTGCTATAATGCAAAGGGGGGATCAACAATGCTTTAAATTCAGACTCTGTTGGTAGTGGTTGCATGTTTATAATCAATATGGATGTGAGTATTAATGAACAATGGCCAAATGCTATGGTAATTTAAAAGACACAGATATCCTGTTGGGCCTAGTGGCTCATGCTTATAATCCCAGCACTTTGAGAGGCCAAGGTGGGAGGCTCACTTCAGCCTATGCGTTTGAGACCAGCCTGGGAAATACGGCAAGACCCCGTCTTTACAAAAAATGAAAACAAAAATAATAAAGTATGTTTAAAAAACACAGATATCACTCAAATATAACCCACTAAAATGCTCCTCCTTCCCCACCAAGTTGAAGGGTAAATCTGTTTTCAGGAGCTGATTTATTTCTTTCCACCTCTCCTAGGATATTTTGTTGAGTGGAGAAATCAACTTAAAACTCAAGAGCCCAAGCCAGTTTTCCCAAAATGAGTCCCCATTTAGCCCAATGTTTCAACAAGAACCCTCAGCATGTTCCTTCTTCCACAGGGCCCTCATGTAATAGTCCTGGCAGTAGTAGTGGTACTAATTATAACAGCTAACATTTATCTAACACCTTCTATGTATTAGGAACTGTTTTAGTGTTTTCTATATATATGAAACCATTTAATCCTCCCAACAACCCAGCAAGGCAAATATTAAACTACCATCCTCATTATCCCATTTTATAGAGAAAACCAAGGCCCAGAGAGGTGAGGGGGTTTGTCTGAGGCTATACAGCTGGTAGGGGAAGGAGTCAGCCTTCAGGGTAATAATTCTCGACTTTGATTGCACTTTGGTATTTTTGTTTGTTTTTGAGACAGGGTATCCCTTTGTCACCCAGGCTGGAGTGCAGTGGTGCAATCATGGCTCACAGCAGCTTCAACTTCCTGGGCTCAAGTGATCCTATCTCAGCCTCCCAAGTAGCTGGGACCACAGGCACACACCACCATGCCTGGCTACTTAAAAAAATTTTTTTGTGGCCGGGCGCGGTGGCTCACGCCTGTAATCCCAACACTTTGGGAGGCCGAGGTGGGCGAATCACGAGGTCAGGAGATCGAGACCATTCTAGCTAACACGGTGAAACCCCGTCTCTACTGAAAATACAAAAAATTAGCCAGCCGTGGTGGTAGGTGCCTGTAGTCCCAGCGACTCGGGAGGCTGAGGCAGGAGAATGGCGTGAACCCGAGAGGCGGAGCTTGCAGTGAGCCCAAATGGCGCCACTGCACTCCAGCCTGGGCGACAGAGCGAGACTCCGTCTCAAAAAAAAAAAAAAAAAAAAAAAAATTGTGTAAAGACAGGGTCTTGTTATGTTGCCCAGGTTGGTCTCAAACTCCTGGGCTCAAGCAATCCTCCCACCTCGCCTCCCAAAGTGTTGGGATTACAGGCGTGAGCCACTGTGCCCAGCTGATTGCACTTTGAATGCCTGGGTCTCACCCACTAATCACCCAACCCTCATTCCAGATTCTAATTTAATTGGCCAGGGATTTTTTTTTTTTTTTTTTTTTTGAGACAGAGTCTGGCTCTGTCACCCAGGCTGGAGTGCAGTGGCGCAATCTCGGGATTTTTAAATGCTCCTTGGGTGATTCTAATGAGCTTCCAGAGTGGGGGCCACTGGTCTGGGGCCTGGCTTTGTAGCGTCCTACTACGCAGCCCATGAGAAGCAATTGAGCAGAAGCTACACCTGGGTTCATATGACTTTTCCCTCATTGGGAACAACTGGTTAAAGGAACAGTCAATGGCAGGAGAAGTTTTGTGGATAAAATAATGACAGCTGGATGGATATTTAGCTAGCCACATGGTCTTAGGCCAGTGATTCAGTTTCTTCATCTGCAAAACAAAGGGTTTGAAATAAGAAATGATCTCTTGGTTCTTTCCAGTGCTATGAGTCTATGAAATCAATATATGAAATCCTGGATCATCCAGGAGTGGATGATCCACAGAAAATGTCTAATCTGAGGACCAGTGTCCTTCAGCCACCTTTCTCATTCATTGGTGTGTGCTCAAAGAATGCACATCAGTTTTATTTTTGGCCTAAGCAGAACATAAATAGGAAGAAATCATGTGTGTACATGTGAAAATCATTCAAAAGATAAATTAAATGATTTGGAGGGATTATCTGCTGTTTGGGATTACCCACATCACTGCCCCCTCCAATAGCGTTGATAATTGAAAGATGCCTGTAGGCTGATTGCCGACAGCTGAAGGATCCATGTTGCCAAGGAACCTATGGCTGAGCGCCAAGGAATGACCTGATTAATTATCCTTTTCTTTGTGCCCATCCCGGCTCTTCATACCCTTCCCTCACCAGAGTGGTGTCCAGTTTCAGGAGCACGGAAGAAAACAGTAAGTCCCCAAAAGTGAACAGTCCCTATTTCTTGAGGCAGAAAATACATTGGAGACCTTTCCATCCCCCGTCGGGTCCTATGCTGGCTGCTCTGCTTGGCGACTAAACTTCAGACCATAATGAAATCAAAGACAGTCTGTCTGGTCACACTGGCTTTCCACATGGAAGATTTTGGCAAAATACTCTCTCTTCTTCAATCGGATGCATATAGAGGTTGTAATGTGTAAGATTCCAGCATGAGAAGGACAGACTACTATGGCCAAGAGGCTAAACCTTATTCCCAGTGGCTTTATACTGACTGGGCTTAAACTAGTCATTATCCTCAGCATTTTACTTTGACTGTGGAGTGTCCTATAGAATTCTTCTTCTTTTTTTTTTTTAAATCATGAACCAGCATGCTAGGTGAGAAGTATCTTTATTTCAGGGGAATTTGGGAAAAAGTTTGCACAGATTCTATGCACTGGTTACATAGCTAAAACCATACATAACTGTTTAAATTTGGTATAAGCCATCTATCTGTACATCCTTAAGCAGTGTAGACAAGCTGGCCCCAGGGGCTAGCCCCAGAAGTTTCAAGCTTTAAACAGCACATTTCAAATTCCAAATTAGCACTCCCATCCTTATCTTGACCAAGAGTCTGTACTCGACTTATAGATAAGCATAGAGCTTTCTCAGTTCAGCCATAAGATAATCTTGTCTTATACATACTGTAATACAAAAGAGGGAATGATTCTTCCTTCCTGAATTCATTCCCTCTAACTCACAGTTTATTTCATAGCCATGTAGAATTCTGAGTCTTTTCTAAAACTAGTTTTTAAATGATTGGCTTTTACAGGAGTATTCAATAGCTATTGAACTGATGGCACTAGACTGCTTATTTTTATCATTTTTTTTTTTAATTTTTAGAAACAGGATGTTGTTCTGTCACTCAGGCTGGAGTGCAGTGATGCAATCATAGATCACTGCAGCCTCGAACCCCTGGGCTCAAGGAATCCACCTGCTTCAGCCTCCTGTGTAGCTAGAACTACAGGTATGTACCACCAACCTCAGCCCTGGGTTTTACTGGATGTGCCGGCCAGGGGCCAGCTCTACACTCTTCTGCTGGGGCCTCCCGACGCTGGCCCTCCATGGGTGGCCTCCGGAAACAACCCCAGAAAGAAGGATCGTTCCACTCATACCAGAACCTTTTTTGTCATCTTTGCATCTTATAGAGGCAGTCAGACCTCAGGCGTCTGCTCCATCAGAGGCCTGACCTCGCCTCAGTGGCTGTGATTATTGCCCAAAGAACCAGCCAGATTTTACGTAAATTTCAAACAAATCTTTTAAGAGTAGGGTCCTATCCTGGAGGCAGCTGGAGGGAGAAAAAATCCCTCTTAGAACTTGGCCTTTGAAGTGAATTCCTTCAGCAATCTTGCTCTGAGCTTTTCCTGAATACAGTTGTAAATTGATTTGGGGTTTGTCCTAATGGGCTGAAAAACATAGCTTTCTTGTGTTGAGTGGTTCAGTGAAGCCACTATTTTAAAACCACCCGGAGCTCCTTGAAAAGCCACCCTCCATGAGATCATTACAGATACATCCTGAGCTCAATAAAAAAGAAGTTGAGCCTGTGTTTCTATTGGTAGACTAGGCAGGTTTGCGGATACTTGAACACTGATTTGGGCATAGAGTTGTGCTTAAGCCATATAAACAGATTAATCTGGTATCTAAGCCATATAGATACTGGATTTCACTCTCTATCTATGTCTATAGGTATACTTTATTAGCTTGTTAATGCCTTTCTTTCAAAGAACAATTTATTTAGCCTTTAGAGAACACAGTGATTTAAAAAAATGTAGCTTTATTAAAGAACTTTAGCCTAATCTAAAATGGTTTCACTGGTCTGCACATGCCACAGGTTTACTGGGGTATAAAATACCAAATTCTCTTTATGTGTTCACCAAATTACTTTATAACTTTATCTTTTGCCCTAATAATACTTGTCACAAAATATGGAGACCTACTCAATTTTACTATTCATTGAAGGAATATAAACTGAAACTAGAAGATAATGATTTTTCCACCCATCAAATAGTCAAGGAAATGGATATTGTCACTTCTGGCTGGTGTGACATCTAGGAACATATCCTGACACAGAATTATTCTTAAATAGGAAGAAGGGTATTAAGTACAAAATTACTTGCATTACTCTATAATAATCAAAATTATTCAACAAAGTCTAAATATCTGATTATAAGGGAATGGTTGAATGACTTACCATTTTGTAACTAACAGTGGCTCTGATGAACACATTGAAAAGGTTTCTGATGTACAGCTAGGAGAAGAGCAGGCCATGACACAGGGTACGGACTACAATAGTAACTATAGTATTTTTTTTAATGTGCACATAAAATGTGTTTCTGGTGACAGCCCCACTTCCTCCTTCAGTGGCTGCTCAGTGTCTTAAGACATCTGAGGTAATTCCCAGCTGGGCCCCCTCCACATCTGCACTGCTCTGCTTCTATCAGGCCGGCCTGTTCTCCAGTGCATCCTGCCTCTGGCCTTTGAACTGCTGGTTTCCTGCCCTGATGATGCTTCTCTCCTCTTCATCCTCCTCTTCTCAGGTTTTTTTCTATTTTTTGAAGACAGGGTCTGGCTCTGTCACCCAGGCTGGAGTGCAGTGGCACAATCACAGCTCACTGCAGCCTTGAACTCCTGGGATCAAGCAATACCCCCCCACCGCAGCCTCCTGAGTAGCTGGGACTACAGGAGCATGCCACCATGCCCAGCAATTTTTTTGGTTTTTGTAGAGACAAGGCCTTGCTATGTTGCCCAGGCTGATCTCAAAATCCTGGCTCAAGCTATCCTCCTGCCTCAGCCTCTCAAAGTGCTGGGATTATAAGTGTGAGCCACCATGCCCAGAAAACAACAACAATAACTTTCCTTGTATCTTTATTTTTTTTTCTATGATTACTCTGAAAACACTGTTTGATGAGCCTTAGATATTGATACCACTTTAAAACTATGGAAGAGTGGGTAGTCTGGAGAGACTATTTCACAATTGGGCCAAAGTGATGACTATTTTCAATTTTGTGCTCTTAGGCCTCGTTAGTCTCATTCTGAGGATGCTTTATTCTTTCCTGAATTGATCATATTAATAAATAAAGCATGTGGAGGGAGGAATCTCTCCTAAAAGAGGAGATCACTCATCCTTGAAAGTATATAGGATTTTTTTTTTTAAGTGTCTGCCTGGGGAAAATGCTGTGGCGGCATTAATAGACAACAGCATTTTAATTATGAATCTAATATATTTGTATCACAAAACCTGGCAATTTCAACGATAAAGTACTGTGATTACACAAAGCATTTTTAGAAATAATAAACCTCTGCTGAATATGCTTACAAACCACATTAAGATTCCATTTCAGCTCTCCTTTGTAATATCAAATCATATGGGTAGGTTGGCTGTTTTAAAATGTATTAAATGTAAATTGATTTTGTATTGTCAGAAATAATATTTAGAGACATTCTGCCGTCTCTGTCACGACCCTTGCCTGATTCCTGCTCCATGTGTTTCTAATCCTGGAAGATTTATACAGCTTTTAAATTTTCATTATGTGTTCTCCTGCCTGCCTGATAGACACTTGCTGTACTTTGCTTGCCACCAATCTTGGACTTGTCTAATGTGAGCCAGGATCCAGTCTGGGGACAAACACTGAGCACCAAGTTTGGGCAAAGCTTTGGCGAGGGGGATGATCCCAAATGTAGGCTTAGGAAGCAGCTGCATCACTTCCAAGTTTTTCTCACAAGGTTGCTGGCTCTGCTAATCCCAAGGCAGCAAACTCTCATCTAAGCCACAAACATAACATTAGTGTGTCACGCAATGTAAGTTAAGATTTGTCAAACACACCTTTATCCCATATTTGGTTGGATCATGACGCACTCATTGCAAAGTTCCCTAGGGCCTGCAGCAGGGGACGTGGGTAGCTGTAACTCTGGTTTTTTCATGAAGTACATTAGTGAGCATAATAAAGTAATCACATGCCTCCTACGGGTTTTTGTCTTAAGTATGTGAAATCTGCCCCAGATAAATATATTTTTTAAATGAAAGCACATAAGATGTTAGAGGAGAATGCAAGACCTTAAATGATCAACTATGTGGCACAGAAAACACGTGTAAAGAAGGATGGGGGAGGCCAGGCACAGTGGCTCACGCCTATAATCCCAGCACTTTGGGAGGCTGAGGTGGGAGAATCACTTGAGCCAGGAGTTCGAGACCAGACTGGGCAACATAGTGAGACCCTGTCTCTACAAAAAGTTTTAAAAATTAGCTGGGTATGGTGGTGCGTGCCTATAGTCCCAGCTACTCAGGAGGCTGAGGTGAGAGGATCGCTTGAGCCCAGGCATTGGAGGCTGCAGTGAGCTGTCATTGCACCACTATACTTCAGCTGGGTGACAGAGCAAGACCCTGTCTGAAAAAAAGAAAAAAAAAGGTTTTTTTAAAAATTTATTTTATTTTTTTAAGGTTTCAGTATGAACAGACTAGCTAACCCTGTGCTCTACGGTTTAGAGAGGGATGAGGGGTGAGGATCTCCATCTGCAACCCGCAGGGCTCTGGGGAAGGACAGGATTCTCACGCATTTGTTGTAACTAGCTGGGCATAGGAAAGCTGGACTTATAGGCAACAGTACCACAGGGTGGTCCTGTGTAGGAAGGGTTGGGGAAAGAGCCAGGGAATATTCCTCCTTGTGTCTCTGTCCTCTACAAACTAGGTGGTCAAAAATCTCAAAAGAGTTTTGGGTGATGCTGCTCTTGGAAAACAACAGCATATTTCACCCATGAAAACAAGTGCTCGCCCCGGTGCCTGCAGCCTAAAAGAGACCAGATTTTGGGCTGCAGGAATATCAGGCATTCGACCCTAAAGGTGAAACTGTTCCCAAAGGGTTAAAGAAGTTGGTAACAGGAGTTCTTGCGCTTGTCTTTCAGGATGGCATATAAGGAAGCAGCTTGTAACAATCCCCTCTACTTGCAACAAAACTGGCCAACTGGGGCAATTGCAGTGGCTCAGGCTTTTAATCCCAGCACTTTGGGAAGCCAAGGCAGGAGGATTGCTTGAGCCTAGAAGTTTGAGACCAGCCTGGGCAACATAGCAAAACCTCATCTCTACAAAAACAAACAAATGAAAAGCCAGGCATGGTGGCACATGCTTTAGTCCCAGCTATTTGGGAGGCTGACGTGGGAAGATTACTTGAGCCCAGAAATTCAAGGCTGCAGTGAGCCGTGATCTCACCACTGCACTCCAGACTCTAGCTTGGGTGACAGAACAAGAACTTGTCTCAAACAAACAAGCACAACAACAAAAAACAAAACCAAAAAAAACTAGCCAAACTGGCTGAAACTGATTGCAACCAATATGGCTGGCTACAGTCTGTGAAGAATGGTCTTACTTTGCCAGATGGGCGACCTTTTGATGTCACAGTCTGAATTCATACCATATGGTTCATACCAATTCCCTCCAAAATTTGCACATACAACCACAAAGAAGCACGAAGAGACAAACCGCAACCACTTAAGGGATTTTCCAAATTCCCCTCCCCTTCCTCCAATCATTCACCAACCTAAAAATCCCTCCCCTAGAATTTCTCCTTTACATACACTGCTTTGAGACCAGTACAAGGAGATGGATTTGAGCCCATCTCCTGTCTCCTTGCACAGCCACCTTGCTATAAACCTTTCTGTCCACAAAAATCTGGTGCTTCGGTGTTTGGCTTTTCCTTGTGCGTGGGCAAATGGACTCTGCAATTAGGTGACAAGGGCTCATAATATCCTCACATTCCCATGTATCCCGTTTTGCTACCTTTGGTTTGATTTTCATGAAAATTTATACTGGTAAAATGGAATGGACTAGAGCAGAGGCATCCAGCCTTTTGCCACCAAGAAGTCTTTATTATTCCTAATCCCCATCAAGGGAAAAAGGAAGTTATGACTAATTGGTTTTCCACTTGTGTTAGACACTCAGAGAATCTAACCAGCAGGACCGACAAGTACTGCCCCCAAAGAGCTGATGTACTTCTAGCCACATGCCAAGGCTAATGGCATTTTAATTAGACATGGCAACCCTTACAGCAGGCCCAGCTCTGATTGTTGTTAGAATTTTTGAAATATTTAAATCGTCTGAGGGTTCCTTTCACTGTCAATGAAGAGTCTTGGCCAGCCGGGCACGTGTGTTTTCGGGCAGAACAGAATCTGGGAGGAAGAACGGTTGGAGCTGGCCGATGTTGAAGTGGTGGGTCAGACAGCAGTATTGGGCCCAGGACTTTGTACACTTCCTATAAGAAGCGCTAGAGCTGGAAAATGGGAACTCCTGAAGTGCTGAGCCGATCTGTTTCCAGGAGTAGGGAGAGTTGTTGAAGAGATGGAATGGGAACCAGTTAACCTACCTAGGAGCTCCAGGGACATAAAGATCAAAATGAAACAAAACAAAATACAACTCCTCCCCCAAATCACAATGATATATCTCTTAAAAGCTATCCCAAAAGCTTAAAGTACACACACACACACACACGGGGAGAAAATATAATCAAGTGTTGCCTTCAGACCATGGGTGACAGATACATATTTATTTAAAGAGGGAAAAGACCGTGTCAACAGGGGAAGTCAGCCCTATTGAGAAGGTGCTATGTGCCAGGCATTGTGTAGGAGCTTTATAGGGTTGAAGGTTCTTATAAAAGCCTGGTGCTTCTCACTCACGATGTTCTCTTGCCTTGTCCCAGTAGACTCATAGCTAAATCCCAACATGAGGGGCACAGTAGTAGGAACAGCGGTAACATAACATTGACTACAACAAAGACAACAATAACAATGTTTACTGAGTGTTTAACAAAGATCAGATGCTGTGGCAAGCGTTTTACATGGATCATTTAGTTAAGTCCTGAAGATATCCCTAGTCCTGAGGTACTATCATGATCATCCCCATTTTATAGCCGGAAAAACTGAGGCTCAATGACTGGCCCCAGGTCACATAGCTAAAGAAAAGAGTATCTAAAATCTAAATCCCAAGTCTGTCTGACTTCAGATCCCTTGCTTATAATAGAGTAGACTGTCTTCCATTAAATAGGAGAAAATAAAAACTAAGAGCTTCTTCCTTAACATTTCCATGGAACATGGGAGTCAAAAACAGCACTCTTGGTGGCCATGAAGACAGAGGCATTATTGTTACTATTATTTTAGAGACAGGGTCTCACTCTGTCGCCCAGGCTGGAGTGTGGTGGTGCAATCACATCTCACTGTAGCCTCCAACTCCTGGGATCAAGTGATCCTCTTGCCTCAACCTCCACAGTAGTTGGGACTACAGGCACACATCACCATTCCAAACTAATTATTATTATTATTATTATTATTATTATTATTATTATTATTTTTGAGATGGAGTCTCACTCTGTGGCCCAGGCTGGAGTGCAGTGGCTTGATCTCGGCTCACTGCAATCTCTGCCTCCTGGGTTCGAGCAATTCTCCACTTCAGCCTCAGAGTAACTGGAACTGCAGGTGCCTGCCATTACACCCAACTAATTTTTGTGTTTTTAGTAGAGAGGGGGTTTTGCCATGATGGCCAGGCTGCTCTCGAACACCTGACCTCAAGTGATCTGCCCATCTCGGCCTCCCAAAGTGTTGGGATTACAGGCGTAAGCCACCATTCCCAGTTGACACATCCTATATACAGAGCCTTAGTAAAAACCCTGAGTGACTGAGGCAGGCCCTGCAGCTCCTTGTGCCCCCAACTCCATGGCCACACATGACACCCTGCTGTGAGGTGGGCAGAAGAGAAGGAAAATTACACAATGGCATGAGAAACAAGAGAGACAAGTTCCACTCTTCACATTAGCCAAACACTCCCCCTGAAGTCCTGGGAATGTTTGGGAGGAATCTGGGAATATGTGAAAGAAAGGATTGGGAGCTACTGCCAGTGAGTCATACTGTGTAATGAGAAATACAAAATCGTGATTATTGATGAGATGCTATTTCTACTCCCAAATGAGTGGGCTGGGAAATACTGCTTACATTTACAGTGAATGAATAGCTGTCTGTTTGGCTGATGGGCCTTGTATCTTTTCCACATCAATGTAGGTATTTTCTGAGTTGGAGTTCAAGGTTCTTTTCCACAAAGACTTCACTTGCTTCTTTGTAAAGAATTTTGCAAAGTGTTGCATGAATGTCAACTTTTTATCTGTTTTTTTATGATGATGGCAAACATTACTAAGGGATAGGATCTTCTTTTTAAAGCTTTTTAATTCCTGGGGTCTCTCTCCTTAACAAATCCTTGGTATCTGTACTTTTCCTAAAAATGAGGAAGATGCTCCTCTGCCATTTTCTTTTTTCTTTGAGACAGGGTCTTGCTTTATCCCCCAGGTCGGAGTGCAGTGGCACAATCATAGCTCACTGCAGCCTTCAACTCCTAGGCTCAAGTGATCTTCCTGCCTCAGCCTCCTGAGTAGCTGGAACTATAGGTGCATGCCACCATACCAGGCTAATTTTTTAATTTTTTGTAGAGATTGGGGTCTTGCTATGTTGCCTAGGCTGGTCTTGAACTCCTGGACTCAAGTGATCCTCCCCCTTCGCCTCCCAGAGTGCTGGGATTACAGGCATGAGCCACTGCACCTGTCCTCCACTGTCATTTTTAAAGTTCATTGATTATGTTCACAGTCTATTAGTTCCTTTGTCTAATATTGACACATCTTAGTTTTAGTGGGTTTGAGCCCCATCTAGGCCATTTGGCTGTTCTGCCATCAGGTAGATTGCTTTATGACCTGAATTGAGTGTTATAGACTACCAAAGTGACCAGAAGGAGTCCACAAGACAGATGGGGCTTCAAAGGCTCTCACTGCATCACCCTGTTCTAGACCTTACAGTGGCTTCCCATGGCTCTGGATCCACCTGAGATTCCATTCCACACTCTCATTCCTCTTCCCACCACCGCCCCACAGGCTCCTTGCTGTGTGCTGCTCTTCGTGCCTCAGCCCCATCTGCTCTGGGGTCTCCACCCTGGGGGGAGCTCAGGAGGAGAAATGTGCTTCACTTCCCAGAGACGGCATCCTATGGAAACTAAATGAAGACACGCTCCAGCACTTGACAACTAACACACTGTTCACAGCCTGAGCAGCATCAAGCATTCCGAAAACCAAAACTGGGACTTTGTATTACAGTTTTAATTAAGAGTAGAGAGACAGAGAGAGAGAGAGACATGGCAACCCTTACAGCAGGCCCACCTCTGATTGTTTACCTTTGTCAGCAATTCTACCTGAAGTAAAAACAAACAAACAAAAAACAACCAACCAAACAAACAAAAAAACAACACAGGGAACAGAAGCAGCCTCGTGAAAAATGGCCTGTTCAAAAGCACTGAGATATATGAAAATATAAGCCAGCACAGACTTCCTGTCACTTTAAAAATGTTTTGAAACCCAGATGCCAAGCAGGATGCTAGGGGCTTCTTGTAGCTGGCACCAAGTGTCAGGAAAACATAAAAACAAACAAAACCCTCTACATGTTGGCGCAGTTGAAATAAACATTTCATTATGCTCATAATAAAGACAAGTTCTTGACTGTGTACATGAAATTCCAGGTAGTCAAATTTCTGGATTGTACTGTGCAGGAAATTTTCAGAAACAGTAATAGTGTGCGTGATGAAGTATTGAATTTGATTGGCTAGAGGGAGATGGAAGGAGAAAGCCAGCACTGTGAGATCACGTGATAGGTGCTATTGGGGTATTGGATGAATTATCAGACCCACAGACTAGCCTGCAATGTCCTAGGTGCTTATTGTCAACACCCAGAAGCCTACAAATGAACCAATTGTTGAAAACATGAAGAGACAGTCTCTATGGACATGCCAGAAAAATAAATCTTAGGTTAGTTTGTGGAATTAAAAATCAAAAGATAAAGAGAGAGGGGGAGAAGGAAAGAAAGAAGATAGAAAGACAGAGACAGAAAGAGATGGAGAGAGAAAGAGAGGAAGGAAGGAAGAAAGGAAAAGGGGGAAAAATAAATGCCAGAGTGGCTTTATAATTTTCCTCCCTGTTCACATGAGTAGCAAATCCTCCCTGCATTCTTCAAACCATTTCCTCATATTTCATCTTGTTTCATTCTTACCACAACCTCAAGGAAACCCTTTTTAAAATTTTTCATGTTATTTTAGTTTTTTTAGAGACAGGATCTCACTCTTTGCCCACGCTGAGTGCAGTAGCATGATCATAGCTCACTGCAGCCTCAAACTCCTGGGCTCAAGCGATCTTCTCACCTCAGGCTCCTGAGCGGCTGGGACTATAGGTGCACACCACCATGCCCAGCTAATGTTTTAAAAATGTTTTGTAAAAATCAGGTCCTGCTATGTTGCTCAGACTGGTCTGAAACTTCTGGGCTCAAGATATCCTTCCACCCCGGCCTCCCAAAGTGCTGGGATTATAGGCGTGAGCCACTGTGCCTGGCCTTATATAACTGAACACAGAGGTTAAATTACTTGCCCAGGATAATACAGCAAACAGTCAAGGGATGGGCACCCCATCTAATCTCTCCAGCGAGCAAAGCCAAGAGGGCCTGTTTGTTCTGTGCTGTGAAATTAACCCTAATGGCTCTCGCTTGGGCTCCCTCTGCCCTCATGTTGCAACTGGAGTCAACATATGGAATGATTTAGAGACTTTCTCTCTGAAGGCAGGGGATGGACTTAATGATACCCCGAGATCCCCTGCCAAAGAATGGTTTTCTTGTAATTCTAAAGACACATAGTGGGCCTCTATGGAAACAGAGTCCCATGTGCAGGAAGTGGGGACTGGGCCCCCTTTCTTGTCATTGATCAGTTGCATATGTCAGGAAAGGGCATGAAAGGCAAGAAACAGATGTTTCCTGATGGGGCGCCTTCCTGATAAGGGGATCTCCTTGCTTTTCCACCAGCAGCCCTACCTGAGCTGTGAAGTCCCAGCCAACAGAGTCGGCAGAACCCCTAACTTAGGTGGCTTCCCCCACGAGTCTGCCCCAGGGACTCCTCATCCTCTATTCTTCCTGGCTCAAAACTGTGGAAGCCTACACCCCTTATCCCCTATGGCAGGCAGGAGAGGGAGGCTCATTTGGGGAATGGGGGCTGGCAGGGGTCTTTGGGATGGATTTCTTTTTCTGACACGAAGATCATTTCCTGGAAAAACAAAACACAACAAAAAAACCTGCTGCCATTTTGACTCTACAACCACTTAATGTGGTGAAGAGTTGCCGTAGCAACATGATTTCTGCCTCAGCTTGACAGAAATTCATGCTTGCCTGGTTTGAAAAGAGAAATTGGACATTCAATCTGCACCAGAGAATTTATACATAAGAGCAGATAGTAGCTACACATTCTGCCTTTATTATTATTTTTTAACTTTTTAGTATGCATTTCGAGCACATACAAAAGTAGAGAGAATAGTATGACAATGCTCCTTGTACTTATCACCCGGCTCCCGCAGTGATCAGCATACGGCCAAGCTTGGTTCATTGATTTACTTGCTCTTTCCCCAGCCTCCACCCACTGTATTAGTTTTAAACAAATCCTGGATATCATATCATTTCACCCACCCACAAATACTTCAGTATGAATCTCTAAGAGATAGGGACTCTATTTTTAACAAATGATTCTCACATAAGTAATAAATAAAAGAGAAAGAAGGAAGATTTCAGAATACAATTTCTGCCTTTCTCCCCAAACATTTTTTAAACTGCATCTATTCCCTTTTTAAAAATATCCTGCTGGGCACAGTGGCTTGAGCCTATAATACCAGCACTTTGGGAGGTGGAGGTGGGAGGATCGCTTGAGGCCAGGAGTTCAAGACCAGCCCGGGCAACATAGTGAGACCCCGCATCTATACAAAAAAAAATTTAAAAATTAGCCAGACATGGCGGCTGCACCACTGGTCCCGGCTACTCTGGAGGCTGAAGTAGGAAAATCATTTGAGTCTGGGAGATTGAGGTTGCAGTGAGCCGTGACTGCACCAATGCACTCCAGCCTGGGTGACAGAGGGAGACCCTGTCTCAAAACAAAAAACAAAACAAAAATATCTCTACTTTAGACACTATGCTTTGGCTTAAAATATATAGTATTATGTAGCAGGCAAAGTTCCAAGTTTACATGGATTATCTCATTTAATCCCCACAACAGTCCTAATATTATCCCATTTTACAGATGAGGAAAATAAGTCCTGGGGAGATTAGTAACTTGACCAATATGAAACACTTCTTCGGTTATGTAAATAAGCAAACACATTGGTTTTAGTTCCTAATCAGGCCTAATCTTACCATTGAAAGGGCTGCATATTTAGGTTACGACTTGAAACTCGTCAGTGGTGCATGCTTTCTGGTGCTTTGCATTTGTGTACCCACTCTTCAGACGTGACATTAACATCTTATTGAGCAGATCCCTATAAGAAGCCACTGTGTGATTTAAGGATTATCCTCAAAATGACCACCCATCTTAATCCTCTCAAAGTCTATTTTCAACCATTGCATATATTCTATTAAATCCTGAGAAGTCTCCTTCAGTGGAAACTTTTGGGAGGTTTGATCCCCGAGAAGTGGTTCTGGGAGGTAGATGCCATGTTAGATGATGTCACTCAACCACTTTCTGGCTGTGTGACAAGGTAGAATAGCTAGCTGTCCCTGTCGGAAGCTCACTACATTGTTTTGCAATCGTCTGCTTACTGGTTTGTTTCCTTAGAGGCTCCTTAAGGCCAGAAGCCAATTTGCCATTTGTTGGTTTGGCTGTTTGTTCTTTTTCTGTATCTGAGCATTGACACTGGTACACAGTAAGTACTCAGTAAATATGCTTTTCCAGATACAGTTCTCTGAGTTCTTTTTATTTTTCTTTCAGAGTGAACGAACAATGACGTATATGGCCGTGACTAAAATACAGAATAGATCAAAGCAGCCACTTAATTCAGGGAAAGTTAACATTTCTTAATTGAGGGAAAAGGTATCCTTTTCTGATTGATTTTCCACAATGTCTGCCCACACTGACATTGTTCAATGTGCAATTTCCCAGTGACTTTATTTTATTTTTTATTTTTATTTTTTGAGACAGAATCTTACTCTGTCACCCAGGATGGTGTGCAGTGATGTGATCTCAGGTCACTGCAACCTCCACTTCCCGGGTTCAAGCAATTCTTGTGCCTCAGCCACCCAAATAGCTGAGATTACAGGTGCATGCCACCACGCCTGGCTAGTTTTTGTATTTTTAGTAGAAACGAGGTTTCACTATGTTGGCCAGGCTGGTCTCGAACTCCTGGCCTCAAGTGATCCACCTGCTTCAGCCTCTCAAAGTGCTGGGATTACAGATGTGAGTCACCGAGCCCAGCCCAACCAATGAGTTTATAGACATAGTCTTTGGAGTTTAACTTGGAACAAGTTAGTGCTATATTATCTGAAGTTTAATATTTAATGTTTTCATAGTTAAGACTCTTAAGTTGAATTCTCATTACTAATAGTATTTTTAGTTTTGTAACAGGCGAATGCACACAATAAGAACTTCAAGGAACAATTAAAGTCAATATTAAGAGTGTTCAAGTATTTCCAAGTCATTCCAAAATATTTTCCTCACACTTAATAGTACCGTGATAAAGGTCATCTAATTTTCATAGACTGTTCTGATTTTAAACAGTTGTCCCATTTCCCCCCCCTTGCATTTACCAGGTCATATGCCAGGTTTGGGCTCAGAAGATGTCATTACTGCACGTAATAGGCTAATAACAAAATCAGACTTATACATTGATTTGACAGTTGTCCTTATTTGAGCTTGTACTTCTTTATTTTTAAGTTTTTAATTATTTTTAGAGGTGGGGGACTTGCTATGTTGCCCAGGCTGGTCTTAACTCCTAGCCTCAAGTGATCTTCCTGATTTGGCCTCCCAAAGTTTTGGGATTACAGGCATGAGCCACCACACCTGGCCAGCCCTGCAGCTTGTGCTTTTTACCATATTTTATTCCATGTGACAGCAAATACTCAAAGTATCTCATACTATGTGTGTTGGGATTATATTGAAAATTATTTCTCTAAAAATGTGACTGTGTATTCTATATAGTTGAAACTATATTTCCTGGGAAATAGGAATAATTCTAGGTAGGCAAGCACTGTGCAAAAAAAAATCAGAACTCTGGTAATTTTCTCTGCTCTTTTTGCTTATTATAAAAACAGGAAAAAATTTTAAAAAACCACAGGAAACAATTTAGCATTTGACGTATATGTCACCCATCACTTATTTTCTGCACTTTTGTCAAGAAAGAGTCTAAAAATGGTATTTTTGATACTGAAAGGTATGTGTGTTGGTAGAACTCAAAAGTAAGGTATTTGAAATTCCAGTTCAGCTAACTGACTTCTTTGCCACCATTGAGAAACTGCTTATTTTGGCATGGCTCACTTTAACCTACCAAAAATGAGGCAATGTAGGAGTCTTCCCCATGAGGTTGTTGAGGATTGTTGAAAATATGACATTGCAATGTTAAATGATTAGGAAATACAAACACATGTCTAGGCAGCATTGACTGAGCATTCGACAAATATTTATTTGATAAATATTTATTCTTCTGCCTAAAAAATAATCATGGGTGTTATTCCAGGTTCTTGGACCCTTCACTTTCTAACCCCAGGGTTAGGTGAGGTCATTCACCCTAGAGTTCTTTTTTAACTCAAGGAAAATAACCAGGCAACTAGAACATTAAGTGTACTAAGAGCAAAAGAAAGGTCTGGTACTGCAGAAGTCACAACGAAGGATTCTGGAGTGAGCAGGAGGGGAAGTGTCTCTGCTGCCCACTCACAGTCCCTGGGTGATAATATTGGTGCCCAAGAGCTTGATAATAAAATGCTCCCTTCCTCCTGGGATCCCCATACCCCTGTGGTGCTCTCCTGAGCCTGGCCCATGCTGGGAGGCTCTGGCTCTCCATGGAGACTGCACACGAGAGTGTTGGTCTTACACTGTGCACAACCTCTCACAGGCATTTGCCTCCAGATCTTTTTTCTCCTGGGTTGGGGGAAGGCTGGATATTGGCCAATTGCCATTATTGCTAGGCGCAAACTTTCTGCTAAGTTAAATATGAACCCTTGTCAGAACCTAAATTGAAAATTGTGATTTCAGGCCAGGCACAGTGGCTCATGCCTATAATCCCAGCACTTTGAGAGGCCGAGGCAGGAGAATTGCTTGAGCCCAGGAATTCAGCCTGGGCAACATGGCGAAAACTTGTCTATACAAAAAATTAGCTGGGCATGGTAACACGCGTCTATAGTCCCAGCTACCCAGGAGGTTGAGGTGGGAGGATCGGTTGAGCTCAGAAGGCTGAGGCTGCAGTGGGCCATTATCTCACCACTGCATCCCAGCCTGGGTGACAGAGTAAGACCCTGTCTCAAAAACAAACAAACAAACATAAACAAAAACACAAAGAAAAGAAAAAAAGAATATTGTGCTTCCTTTCAAAGCTCAGTTTTAGCGTGCCAGGTTCAGAGCAAAGAAGCATCTTCGCTTGTGTTTAATGGAAGTACCTGATGCTTGCATAAGTTGTTGACACAAAAGCCAGCCTCCCTCATCCAGTGTGCTGGAGGTAACCCTGCAACCCTCTTTCAGGAAGGTTTGGAGAGTTGACAGAAGAGTCAACCAAACCTAAATTCAGAAAGTGTTACATTCATCAGAGAGGAAAGAGCTTTTCCTTGTTGCTGCCATTATAGCTCAGGAGAGGCACAGAGTGAGGTGTCAAATTTACCTAAGAAATGATACTCAAAACTTTACATTTGTTTTTATCAATTTAAAAATACAGCCCTTGAAATAAATAAGGCCATTCCTTCTGGTATCATTCATTTTAAATGCAGGCATAATTCTATGTACAATAGCAAATCCTGGAATGACTTGTTGGAAGAACCAGACTTTGAGAAATAAATAATTTAAAAGATAACAAATCTCTGTAAATAAAACTTGGCACCAAGATAGTTAAGTGGGTTATCAGTACTAAATAAATATACTGAAACTCACTATGTTGCAGGTACTCTGCTAAGCATATTACATGGATGACTGCCTTAGTCTATTCAGGCTGCTACAACAAAATATCTTAGACCTGGTAACTTATAAACAACAGAAATGTATTGCTCATGGTTCTGGGGTCTGGGAGGTCCAAGACCAAGTCGTAGATCCAGTGTCCGATGAGGGCTCAATTTCTGCTTCCTCACTGGTGCTTTCTTGTTGCATCTTCACATGGCAGAAGAGACAAACAAGCTTTCACCATAAGGGCATTAATCCCATTCATGAGGGTTCTGCTCCACCTCTTAATACTGTTGCATTGGGGATTAGGTTTCAACATATGAGTTTTGGAGGGATATGGACATTCCCACCACAGCAATTGCCTAATTTAATCTTCATTACATGGAAGATAAGTACTATCACTCTGTCCAGTTTCTAGAGGAGAAAACTGAGGTTTGGAGGTATTTGCTTGCCCAAGGTCACAGAGCAAGCAGGTGATAGAGCCTGGCAGGGCTCACGTTACCCTGGCTACTCTTACACCTGTGCTCTCGTCTGCCATGCCACACTGCCTCTCTGAGCCACAGGAGTACTTTCTCCTTCAACACTCATGCCAGTCAGGCTCTGTGATACGGTAAGAGTGATTTCTTTGTTCATATGAATTAGAGCTTTATATTTGGGCATTAGTATTCCCAGAAGAATAAGCAAATGAATTGGTTAGGTGAAATACATTTATAATAATCAATTTTCACAAATCTTAAAACTCCTTGAGAAATTTTATAACGATTAAACGCTTTAATCCTATATGAGAGAACCAACTATAATTCTGTACATACTTTATTTTAAGATTGAAATATGCATCAAATTTGGCTCTAAAGTGACTTTCTACAGAGTGAATGCTATTTTGGTTTTGAGATTTTTCGGCTGGCTAAAGCCGTAAGTCTATTTTGCACAGGAAATTATCCTGACCTAAAGGTGTTAGGATGAGGAAAATGATCATACCCTAGAAAACCCTGTAGCAGGCTTTAATCATGTTTCTAGGTCAAGTATCTCCCCTTCACCCCATTTTCTTTTTCTTTTCTTTTCTTTTTTTTTTTTTTTTTTTTTGAGATAATGTCTCACTCTGTTGCCCAGGCTAGAGTACAGTGGTGTGATCATGGCTCACTGCAGCCTCAACCTCCTGGGCTCAAACAGTGCTCCTACCTCAGCCTCCCAAGTGGCTGAGACTACAGGTATGCACCGTCGCACTTGGCTAATTTTTATTTTAATTCTTTTTTTAAAAAATGTTTGTACAGATGTGGTCTCCCTATGTTGCCCAGGCTGGTCTTGAACTTCTGGGATCAAGCAATCCTCCCACCTTGGCCTCCCAAAGTGCTAGGGTTACAGGCATTAGCCTCTGTGCCCGCCCCCCATTTTCTTACTATTTTGTCTTCTCTCCTCCCGGCTACAGGGATTTCTCTCAAGAGACAGGCTGGCTTCACGTGCAATTCTTGGTGCTCTCCTTGGGATGAGTATCTATGGTACCTTCTAGAGCTAGTAATTGCAATGTGACCACCATGGACACTCATTAGCATGTCTGCTCCACCCCTTCTTTGGGTACATGCCCCTCTGGTCCCCCAAACAGAGACCTGGGGGCCTTCCTTCACACTGTCTTCTCCCTTCTTCCCCACATCGAAATGGTGACCAGGATTTGCCTTTATCCTGGAAACTTCTCTCCATGCACAGCCCATTCTTGGCTCAGGTTCTCCTTATTTCTCACCTGGATTAATGCTATGGTTTTTCTCAACATCTATGCTTGGCCTCTTTTGTGAGAGGCTTTTCTTGTCCATCTGTACCCCTCAGTCTCGGCAGGATGCCCTATATCTTTGCACTGCAACTTATCCCATGTATGCTGATTACGTACTTAATTTTGTCTCTTCCTCCAATTCACCATAAGCTTCTTGAGGATGAAGACTGTGTTTTATCCTTGAATGGCCAGCTCTGAACAATGCCCCACACATCGCTGATACTCATTGTCTGTTGAGTAAATGGAAAATGATTTGCAGTTGGTGCTGTGTTTTGTGTTCCTGGGGGAATCTTGTCCTGAGGGATCGGAGTGTGATTATGCAGCTTCTCTATCTGGGGCTTTGGGTAAGTCCCAGTTGTTTTTTTGTTTGCATCTCTTTTGCAAAAATGAATGAGAACACAGAAAAATCAACGGCATTTAGCACAATGTTATGAATATTACAGGTGAGAAATAAGCTTTTTTTTTTTCTGAAACAGAGTCTCTTTCTGTTGCCCAGGCTGGAATGGTGTGATCACGGCTCACTGTAGCCTTGAACTTCTGGGTTCAAGCAATCATCCCACCTCAGCCTCCTGAGTAGCTGGGACTACAGATGTGTGCCACCACCCCTGGCTAGTCTTTGTAATTTTTTTTTGTAGAAATGGGGTTTCTGCATGTTGCCCAGTCTGGTCTCGAACTCATAGGCCCAAGCAATCCTCCTGCCTCAGCCTCCCAAAGTACTGTAGAAATACACTTTTTAAATTGAAACAGGCAGGTTGAATGAGGCTCAAACCTAAGGATTTAGTTTTTAGGCTCTATGATGTAGAAAAACATCTGTTTTTTCGATATTACCAAAACCTCAGCATATTGTATAGTATAATACCTGGCTATAGCAGGCATTTAAAAACAGTAAATAACAAAAACAATGATAATAAGAGCTATCATTTGAGTGCTTCCCATGTGCTATGTATTTCCTATTCTGAATATGATGTGAATATCTCATTTAGTCCTCACAACAGTTTTATGAAGTTAGTATTATTATTATTATTATCTCTATTTAATATTTGAGAGCACTAGGACCCGAGGACTTCAGTGACATGGTTAAGAACATCCGCAAGTCAGTAATGGCACCAGATATGGACCTGTTTGTCTAATTTCAGAGCCCACATGCATTAATCACTACGCTGAAATTGGTGCACACGTGACTAAATCTATGTCATCCTCTACTCAGCTAACTCTCAGCCGGTGAGAGACAGCTGCTGAAATCTGATTTGTAGCAGGCAGAGAAAAACCAGGATTTTTGTTTCTGACATCCTTTCTGATAGTCACAGTTAGCTTACTCAAATTCAGGCAAGTAATTGAAATAATCACACATGCTCAGGTGTGTTTAACATTATGTCTTTTCTTAGGTATAACTGAAGGTAGACTTCACTCAAAGGCATTACTTCTCAACATCCTTCTCAAAATTATCATTCTGGAAGATATTTGCTCAAATTACTTGATTTGTATAGGAGTTGAGGCTTTTTAAAGAATGGATGCGGCTAGGTGCTGTGGCTCACGCCTGTAATCCCAGCACTTTGGGAGGCCGAGACGGGCGGATCACGAGGTCAGGAGATCAAGACCATCCTGGGTAACACGGTGAAACCCCGTCTCTACTAAAAATACAAAAAAATTAGCCGGGCGTGGTGGCGGGCGCCTGTAGTCCCAGCTACTCAGGAGGCTGAGGCAGGAGAATGGCGTGAACCAGGAGGCGGAGCTTGCAGTGAGCCGAGATCGCGCCACTGCACTCCAGCCTGGGCGACAGAGCTAGACTGCATCTCAAAAAAAAAAAAAAAAAAAAAAGAATGGATTCAAAATATATTTAGTGCTAAAACATACAGATTTTTGAATCTTTTCTTGTCATGGCAAAAGAATGAAAACTATCTGCCTACAGCCACCCACACCTTTGGAACAGTTTTTACCCTAGTTGGCTTGGTTTTTACTTGTGGATTGAGAAAGATAAGTATAACGTGGGCCAGAATCGTGTTGACATGAATATGACCTGATTCTAAAAACTATTTTAGCCAAAAACTTTTAAAAGGCAGCTCTGGGAATTACCAACAGATGGGTTCTCAGATGACCAGCTTTACCTAAACGTGGCCAGAAGATCTGCACCACACTGGGCAGGTTTGTGGGTTTCTTTAAAATAGTTGGTGAAAAACATCAACCTTAAATTTTACCTTTTCTCTCTGATGTCCACCACTCTGTATTACCAAACCATAAAAATGTGATCCACTGAGCCTACTCATATAAAACATCACAGAAGCGAAGAGGAAATTAGGTTCTATTAATTTAGTGTTTTACTCAGTTGTCTAAAAAATGTGTCTGCCTCAAGCTTTCGGTTATAGTATGGTTCACAATAATATTAAGACCTTTTTTTTATCCTTTTTCCTCATTGTTAAGCACCAGTTCTAAGTTTTTAAACATTACTTAAAAATACGTCTTTAGGGGTTACACCATGTGTCAAATTCTCAAAGATTTAAGGACACGTGGAAGGCTTTTTTACAGTTAGGAGACTCAGTTATTTATGGCAAAATTACCAATGTGATACTGACAAACATTTCTTTCAAGAGCTGTGCACAAATAAATGCATTAATTATTGCTTTAATATTAAGAACTAAAAAACAAAGAAACTGTTTTTAAAATTTCAAAGCCACTCCAATAAACTTCCCAGATTAACTGTTTGTCTGGTTTCTTAAGGAGCATGCCTGGACTGTACTCTCTACAGACAGGAAAATGTTCTAGAATAAAAAACAATCAGTAGCTTAACTTGTGTCCAAAAGAAGGCTGTTGAGAGTAAACTATCAACAACTCATAAAGCTACCATTATGTTAATAGCTCTTTAACGACCTTTGAAATTGAAAAATGTTAAATATTAAGTGAGAATTGAAAAGTCATGGGAAAATTTTTACTACAACGTGTACATATGTGGGAGAAACTAACAAATAAATACTTCTGCAATATTTGTGTGACAATATGTCAAATATCAGACTTGATGTTTTCTGGGCAAAAGTAGATATCAAGAGTATGCAATGGTTGAAACTCTTACAACTGTAAGTTCAGATCTTTGCATTTCATTATATGTAAATTATACTTCTATTAAAAATAAAAACAATCCCCAAAACGCTCAAGGTCATAAAAAACAAGGAAAGCCAGAGAAGCTGTCACAGTCTGCCTAGGAGACATGAGGACTAAATGTGATATCCTCGATGAGATTCAAGACCAGAAAAAGTGAAAAATAAAGAAATCCAAATGAAATATGGAGTTCGGTTAGTAACAATGCATGAATATTGGTTCATTAGTTGTGACGTGTCCCACACTAAGATGTTAACAGCAGGAGAAACGGGAGGTGGGGTATAGAACTATGCAACTTTTCTGTAAGCCTAAAACTATTCTACAATTTCAAAAAGCTTATTTTTAAAAATATAAACAAGGAGGATAAGAGAGAAAATAGTGTGACAGTCACTGAAAATACTGCAGGAAGGTCAAGAAAGTGAACATTAAAAGAACAGTATACATTATCTATTTCAAACAATGTGTAAATTAGCCACAAAGGGCAAATGTGTTTATCTGTTGGGTATTGGTGCTGAATACTTCTTCATCACATTTACTTTCCCATGATAAAACAGGTTAGGTGGTCATTATGCCATTATTTTCTAGCTGGTTAATGTTAATAAAACGCTTGGACACATGCAAATGGCAATGAACTAAATAAACAATATAGCTTTTATTTTCAGCACAAACATAATCCTCGTTGTAAATTATCTAATGCCACTAATCTGTCCTGCTGAACCCCACCATCCAGGAGTTACACACATTCTTTATACACACAATCATTTTGTGCCTGCCAAACGTTTTCAGGTATGAGTGCGTGTGCAGAGAGATGCGTAAAGAATACTCGATTACCATGCCACCTACATCTTTTTGTTAAAAATGCCTTTATGAAGCCTATAATCCTTATCAAATTAAACCCTGCGGATCCCCCTTTTAATACACAGGGAGTCTTCCTCCTCATTTATGGGCGTCGGCGCTAAGCAGCTCTGGAAACGGCTCGGAGGGGCAGACCCAGCTGTGCAGCGATGTCCAGCGTCGCCGCATCTGCCCCACGGGGTGCAGCATGAGTCTTCCTTTGTGGCGTGCGGCTCCATCGGAACGCGCGTTGCGACGACAAATTCCTTTCCCCTCCCCGCCCGCAGTTAACAGCTCTGGGGCAGAGGCTGGTGGAGAGGCCCAGAGCCCACTCAGACCGAGATGAAGATGAGGAAAAGCATGAGCAGGAAGAGGCTGGCGGCCGCAGCGGCCACAGGGAAGAGCTCGGTGCGCGGCGCAGCCTCCCGCGACCGCGACTCCTGGGCTGCGTCGAGGAGCCGCGTTGCCATAGGAACCGTAGCGGCGCCCCCAGCGAAACCCTGCGTTTGTGACAGGAGAAGCTAACCGCGGCCGCCCACTCCCACCCGCGCTTCCTCCCCGCCCCCACCTGCCGTGCGTGAAAAGCAGAGATCCGAGAACCGCGTGCGGTACAAACGGCAAAAGCTTCGCGCGCATTTTCCGGGAGCTAGAGCGCGGCCGCAGGCCGGGAACCCACAGCTCTCAGGCTCCCAGCCCGGGCGCTACGACCCTGTGGGCGCCGCCTGTGCGGCCCCTCCTTCCAGCCCGCTCGGGCGCATCCCCCAGGCCAGGGCAGCGATGCGGGCACCGGGAGCCCCTCCCTCCGGTCCGGGCTTTGGCCCACACCCGGGGACCGCGGAGTGGAAAAGGAACCGCAGCGCGGCGCCTGGCCGACCGCGGACGAAGTTCAAGGCCGGAGGGCGTTTTCTTTTTTGCAAAATTGCCCCAAAGCCAGGGCCGCCATGTACCCACTGTCTCCTTTGCCCCGCATGCTCCAAGAAAATAAGACACATTGTATCCCGAGTCCTAATTATCGGGCCATTTCCTTAACGCGCGGTCTGTCCCCGTGGCCAGAAACATACTGCGAGATGCAATGTTTGGGTAATTAACAAAGAGACGAGACCCAACTGGGCTTCCGAAGTGCTAGATACTGCGGCCGGGTCGCCCCGCATTCGGGCATCGCGCGGTTCCCGGCCTTCGGGACGTTCCGGCCCGGCCGACTTTGACCGCTGGAGTAATTAGGAGAAACGCAGAAGGCGGACGCTCCCCAATTTCCCCATTGAGCCTTCTCCTCCCGAGTCTTTGCGAAGCCCCTGGCTCCGGAGACACCGGCTCCGCGCCTGGGCCTGCAAATCCGCCTCCAGCGAGGGCAGGCCCTGTCGCTCCGGGCTATAAATATTAATAAGCTGCGCGGCTCCGGGCTTAATTATCTCCGTTTAATTGCAACTCAAAAAATCCAGTCTCCTGCCACTCAGCCCCCCTAGGTCGGGATCGTTTGGTTTCGGTGTCAGGAGGCTCCCCGGGCTCAGAGTCGTTCTTTGTATTCGCAGTCCAACCTGGAAAGCATATGCTGCACCTCTGCGCCGGTTAAAATCACCCCCAGACAGATTCGAGCTGCCGCCTCTTCGCCTTTCATTCTGCCGCCTGCGTCCCCAGCAGCCCCGGGTCCCCAGTTCCCTCCCCTCCGCCAGAGGACCCGGCCTCTATCCTTCCCCCGCACAACTAACGCAATAGCCTGAGGGGTTTGGTAAACAGAAGCGGCCCCGGGAGGGGGTGGGATTCGCCCCGGGTGTGACCCAAAGGCACCTGCGGCGGCCCAGGCCCTGGGCGAGGCCTGTCGGCCTTGTAAAGGCCTCCGTGTCTGTGCGCGGCAAAGCAGCCCTAACGGTTTCACCGCAGCCCACGTCTCTCCAGTCTGCAGGCCCGGCCTGCCCTGTGCCCGGCTGCGTCCGGGCCGTTCTTCCCCACCGCCCCTGCAGCCCGCTCCCTCCCCAGGGGCTTATCTTGTGCCCCTAAGGGGCTGCGCGCAGCGGAGAAGAGGTACCCGGCTGCAAGGGGGCCGCTAGCCAGGAACTCAGCGCGCTCTCCCCAGGGTCTTCTGGAGGCCCAGGGGTCGTGCACTGCTGCAGTTCCTCGTCATCCACCGCCCTCTCTGGAGACGCGATGCCAAAGCTGAGAGCCGGGGCGGTGGTGGGGAGCCAGGGTCTCGCCGCAACTCCAGGGACGTCCAGGCTGACGCTGGCTGCTTCCACTGCTCAGGTCTCCCTCAACGTCGGCTCCCTTCTTGTCCCAGGGGCTTGCGACGCCCGGGGGAGGCCGCCTCTCGTCTCCCAGGCGTGGAGCTGTCAGCAAGGGGAGGTCTTGGGGGAGCCCAGCCGCGTTCAGCCCGGGAAAGCTGGTGGAGGCGGCCAGGAGCCCGTCCGGAGGACACACCTGTCGCCGCCTGAGAAGGCCGGGCTCTCCGTGCGCAGACCTGGTCGCTCAGACTCGTAAGGCACCACTGTAGGCTGAGAGGCGCTGCCTAATTATGTCTTGCCTGCTTATTTCAGTTCGAGACTTGTGTGCCCGCAAACCGCTGCCCAAGGCAGAGAGGTGCTGTCTACTTCCTGGGGATTATGATGGTCATTTAAATACATAACTGTCTGTTTACTTGATATGTTTCCACTTAAATTACAAGAGGAAAGTTCAAATTGCAAAATAAGGATTCAGGTAAAGCACCCAAAGAAGTTAAATTAGCTCTAATTATGTTTCAATTTAAAATGCAGACCCAATTAAAAGAAACTAAGCGTTCCACAACCTGAAATTGTCAGTGATCAGACTGTGATGGTCACAGAGTTTCATGATTGCTAACCTTCTACTGACATGAGAAACAAGAAATCCACCTGGGCTACTTCAAGACTGTAGCTCTTGTGGGCAGTTACTGCAGGTCACTCGAGGCAAGATCAGCTTTTTTTAAATCAAAGTTTCCTGTATAATTAACATAGGCTCAAGGCTCTGGCAGCAAATAGTTAACTGAGGCCCAGAGCTGGGGACACCCATTTTGGTGGGCAGGTGGCATAGGCTGCTCTCATAAAACCACTGTGGTTTGCATCTTCCCTTTTCTTCCCCGGCCCAACCCCAAGTCTAGCACTCAGGTCACCTGGGTGGGGAAGGAGCCTGCCTGATGGGTAGAAGTTGGTCACCTTGGAGGAGGGGGTCATTGAGGGCAGGAGCAGCAATACAATAGGATGGCAGCAGTGGGCATTTGGGCAGGTATGGGTTTCACTTATTATACCTGCACCCAGCAACTATTCAGTAAGTATTAAAGGACCCAGAAGAGCTACATGAAGACCACGTGGGGTTGACCTTCTCTAAAGGGCCGTTGAGCTAAGCCACTTCGTTTAGAATCAGGCCTCGAGCCTGCATGGAGTAAAATGTGTTCTGTCCCACTTTTCTTTCTGCTGTGGTGTGGGATACAGGCAGTGGTGGGAGCCAGGCAGCCACAAAGGCCTCCTGTCCCTTTGGAGCACAAGATGGCATCTGGAAATCAGCTAGTGGGAGTATTTCTTGGAATGTCTTGGAAACTCTTTCATCTCAACCAAGAAGGGTTGCACAAGGCAGGCATAGGCATTTAAAAATTGTTCTTTGCTAATGACAATCCTGGGTTGCTCTCTCTCTCTCTCTCTCTGCCCCTGACCACCCAACTTTCTGTGTCTCTCTTCTCTCTCTTACACTCACCCACATATACACACAAATCTGCTATTTTTGTATTTTATATTACCCTTTTTAGCTTGATAAAGATCAAAGTCACGTACCAACTTGTCTCTTGGAAACCCTACATACAACTCCTGGTCTTCTCTGGCAGTAAAAGTCTGAAAGCTGTTTTTGAATTCTGCTAGCTCAGCCTCACCCTACCCCTCCCCAGATGATGCAATACTAGAACAGGGCCCAGAAAGCTGCTGTGTCTGTTACCAGCTGGCTGAGTCTTGCCTCGAGGTGCCACAGAGAAGTGGACCAAACAAGAGCTTTGCTGAGTGCTTTTCCCCCAATGGCTGGAGCTGCTGCAGAAATGACAACGAAACACCCTTTGTTGTTATGAGACTTTAGATCTGACAGAATATTTGCTGGTTCCTTATGACAAGTTCTTATTATCTGCGTTTAAAGATGAAGAAACTAAGGCTGAGAGAGGTTAAGCAATTAGGCTTAGGCCACATAGAGAGAATGGGGGTCTTCTGTGTCTGTCTTGGGGCTTTTGCTACCACACCCATCACCATCACCATCACCATGGAGTCAACAGGAGACACTGAGCTATAATCGGTTTTTGGAGAGATGGTTTTGTCCTGGAATTCACATTGCATATTCACTGTGTTTTGCTGTGTTTGGCAGGAGGTGCACAAAACACAGCTGTCAGCAGCAGAAGGACCAGTGGGTGCCTGATATGGTTTGGGTCTGTGTCCCTACCCAAATCTCATCTCGAACTGTAATTCCCCTGTGTCCAGGGAGGGACCTGTAATCCCCATATGTTAAGGGAGGAAAGTGAATGGATCATGAGGGTGGTTTCCTCCATGCTGTTCTCGTTATAGTGAGGGAGTTCTCACGAGATCTGATGGTTTTAAAAGGGGCAGTTTTCCCTCTTTCATTTCCCTTTCCTGCTACCTTGTGAAGAAGGTGTCTGCTTCCCTTTCACCTTCCACCATGATTGTGTTTCCTGAGGCCTCTCCAGCCATCCAGAATGGTGAGTCAATTAAGTCTCTTTCCTTTATACATTACCCCATTGCAAGCATTTCTTTATAGCAGTGTGAGAATGGACTAACACAGTGCCTGACAAGAAACCGGGTGCAGTCCAGGCCACAGAACCAAAGGCACACGTGGGAGCTAGGCCTTTCCACAGGACAAAGGTGTGCAGCTGGGGATGTGACACGCATAAGCTAGAAGCCCCCCTTCACAAAGATAGATAGCAGCCGCAGCAGGAGGAGTCCCTGACACCCACTCCCATGGTGGCCATAGATCGTGTTTCTCCTCTTCCCTCCACTGCCCCTGATTGGACACAGGCCCAGGCAATTGCCCTTAATTAGCAATGCAGGCCTGGACTGGGACAGTTTTGTTTGCCCGCAGAAGCTGCGGGATGTGTTATTTATCAGCGCTGGACATTCAGCAATCTCACACCTGTACAACCTACTGGATTTTATACAACATAGACACCCAGACACACCCACCACTCATAAAAACTAACACTCATCTACACTTCACACCTGGTTAGAGCTTGTGAAAATGAGACTGGGATCTACAATAATTGAATACAGTCTTTCTCTGTTTTGCTTGGATTTTCGTATTTGCTACTTAGAGCTGCTCATGTCCTAAGCTTGGTGTCATAGAAAATACTGGAAAGAACTAGGTAGGTATTATAGAAAAGATGGCATCTTTTGATGGGTAGACCTGGGCCTAATGAGCCTTTGGGGGAGTAAAGATTTTTGTTGACTACTTATAGATGTGTGAAAATTAATGCTCAATTGTCATTCGCCAAAGCAGTGAGTCTGGTTGATAATGATAGTGGACATTTATGAGTGCCCACTGCGTATAGGGCACTCTGAGCACCTATTGCCGAATTTCATCTTCACCGCAACCCTATATGGGGTAAGTACTCTGAGTGTACCCATTTTACAGGTGAGGAAACTGAGGCATAGAGATGTTCTGTAACAATGCTGGTAAGTAGCAGAGTCGGGGTTTGACTAAATTCTGTTCACCTGTGAGTTAGCACAAGCCATCAACCAAATAGGTGAAGCTGGCTTCACCAAAGTTGTAGTCACTAATGCTAAGTGGCTTCATTTGGAAAGTAAGTCTTTATTATCTTGGTTCGATCTCAGCTCACTGCAACCTCCGCCTCCCGGGCTCAAGTGATCCTCCCACCTCAGCCCCCAAGTAACTGGGACTACAGGTGTGTGCCACAAGGCTCGGCTAATATTTGTTTTTTTGTTTTTGTTTTTTTGTTGTTTTTTTTTTGTAGAGATGGGGTTTTGTCATGTTGCCCAGGCTGGTGCTGAAATCCTGAGCTCCAGTGATCCTCCCACCTCTGCTTCCCAAAGTGCTGGGATTACAGGTGTGAGCCACCATGCCTCGCTTAGTCTTTACTGTCTTCAAGAGAACACATTTCAAGTTATTTTTTCTTCCTCTTGCTCCTCTGAATAACCTGAGATTCCTGTGGCCATGCCTGGAAGAAGGTGGCAAGTGTTAAAAATGGGATGACTTGTTGCCCTTAGTTCCTCCAGTAACCTACTGTCCCACACAGCTGTCAGTCAGCAATGCCGTGGACAGAGTCTGGCTAGGCTGCCATGCACTAGAAAACTCCTGCTGCCAGCCATTTGACACTAGATGTGTCTTCTTAGGTCAGTAACAATAGTGCCTTTTACATGAATTACATGTATTTACAGTCTACAAAGAAAATTCACTCATGGCCTCTCATTTTAGGTGTTTCCTCTTTGCACTTGGGGCTTTCTCTCTAATTGCAGAATGAAAGGCTGCTTCCCTTGTTAAAAAGATCCCAGGTTAGGCCAGCCTGCCCCCAGATAGAAGCTAGTGATTCACTGTGCCTTCTGAAGGAGGAAAATGCAAACTCAACCTCAAGATCAAAAGGAGGAGGGCAGTCCTGCCCAGACGCTTTCCTACAGGGGGTTTCACCTTCTTTCAACTTGTACTGGTGGCTCACATTGCAACTCATTTTTCCCAAATTGTTCTTTTCCTGTCTGCCCTCCCTCTCCCCACCCCCAATCAGAGTTTGGAAACCCTGCTATCCAGGAGCCAACTGGAAGCATGGCTCAGAGCTGCTTTCCTTACTCTTCTGACCTAACACTTCTTTTTCCCTTTTGGGTGACGTTCAGACAGGAGACCAAATCTAGACTGTCAGGGCAGTTTCTCCAGAAAAGAGATGTGTGTCTTCGGCAACGTAGAAAGTGGAACAGTCACATGTAGGTTACTTGATGAGTGGAAGACTGGAGTCAGGTTCCTGTGTGTACAGACCCTTCACCGCGGTGTCAGTTTCCATTAGCTCTGTTAGGAGCATTTCCAGCTTTCTGACCTCTTCCCCTTTTCACAGGGCTGGTACTAGGGTGAGGTGAATAAGACATTGGCCTTGGGCACAAGATTTAAGGGGCTGCCAAAAGTTTCTCAGTGATCAAAATATTTTATTTCAATTGAGACAGGGTCTCACCGCGTTGTGTAGGCTGAGTGCAGTGGCACAATCGCAACTGCACAGTCTGCCTCCCCGGCTCAGGTGATCCTCCCACCTCAGCTTCCCGAGTAGCTGGGACTACAGGGGTGCACCATCACCCCTGGTTAATTTTTTTTTTTTTTTTTTTTTTTTTTTTTGTAGAGAGAGGGTTTCACCACTTTGCCCAGGCTGGTCTTGAACTCCTGAGCTTAAGCGATCCTCCTGCCTTTGCCTCCCAAAGTGCTGGGATAACAGGCATGAGCCACCACATCTGGCCTAGATAAATATTTTAATGCAATATTTTTTAAAAAATCAAAATTAACACAAAAATTCATGATCAACAAATAGTCAATTTTTTAACTAAAAATACCATTACTGATCTTTTCTTTTTGTCCCACCCTTCATTATAGCTTGTCATATCACTGCTTTTTAATTTATCTTTTAAATCAGAGGAAAGAAACACGAATAAAAACTAACTGAAATAAACCTGAGAAAGTAGGTGTGAATGAAATGAAACCAAAAGTACATGCACTGGAAGTGAGAGAGCAAGAGAATGAGAGCGACTAGATTAATATATGAATAGTTTTTTTAATCAATGGCAATTAAAGATTTTTTTTTTTTTTTTTTTTTTTTTTTTTGAGAAGGAGTCTCGCTCTGTCGCCCAGGCTGGAGTGCAGTGGCGCAATCTCGGCTAAATGCAAGCTCCGCCTCCCGGGTTCACGCCATTCTCCTGCCTCAGCCTCTCCGAGTAGCTGGGACTACAGGCGCCCGCCACTACGCCCGGATAATTTTTTTGTATTCTTAGTAGAGAAGAGGTTTCACTGTAGTCTCGATCTCCTGACCTCGTGATCCGCCCGCCTCGGCCTCCCAAAGTGCTGGGATTACAAGCGTGAGCCACCACGCCCGGCCAGCAATTAAAGATTTTCATAAAGAACTGTTTGACTCTCCAGCTCTCATCTGGTTTTCAGCAATTGTTAAAGATATCCCAACAGTTCACAATGGTTTTTAGGCACATCTGTGTTTCCCTTAGTCCTCTAAACCTATCTTTTAGTAATGGTAGTCTGTTTTTAGAGTGCTTCTTAACTTTTCAAAGCACTTTTTCCATGCATATAATTTCATTTATTCTTATATTAAAAGAGAGAGATGGAACATATTATCCTTTCTCAGAAAATGGGCAGGTGAGATTGCAGAAGAAAAACTAGTTTTTTTCAGTGCTAGGCACTGAGCTTGGTGCTTTACCTACATTTCCTTACTTATTTCCCAGACAGCCCTCAGAGATATCAGCTCCCTTTTATAGATCAAGAAACTGAAATCCAGGACAATTGGTTAATTAGCTAGAAATGTTCTCAGAATATTTATTTCCTACAATGTATATTTGTGTCCTTGTTTTAGTGCATTTGGTTGTTAGTAAAATTTTTTAAAAAGCCAATTACATTAAGAAGTTGTATTCTAACTCCAAAAAATGTTTTATACTTCCATATCTGGTTAAAGTAACTCGAACATTTTCTCTTTGCTTCTTCTGAATGGTCTAATATATACCTATGCCAGAATGACTCAACCTCTAAAGTGCTCGTTTGATAGAAGTGGAGGGTATCTTAAGATGGAATTACTTTGAATTAAGTAGATGTTAATGATTAGACAGCAAAGTGGTTGAGTATTTATTTCTTCTTTACAAATGCATATGGTTTATGTACTGCCGTTTTGCCTTCTGTAGGGATTGTGATAGTGTATCATTCTGTTAGCACTGAACAAGAAAACCAGTTTTACCTTAACCTTGATAACATTGGATGTGTGATTTCTTTAAAAAGATGCTATATGGGCAGGTATAAAATTGCTTCTTGGGGTTGTTTTAAAAGCATATTTCTTTGATTACAAATGAAGACGTACATTTATTAGATGTTTGCTAATTTGTCCTTCCTCTTACCTGTGAATTGTAGTTAATACACTTTGCCCATTTATCTACTGGTGACAATGTTTTTCTCATGAATTTGGATGATCTCTTTATACCTTATACATAATCTTGTCTTTCATATCTGGTTAAAATACTGTCCTACTCTCTGTTTGGCCTTGTAAGTTTTGGTAGACTACATTTAAAAAATAATTTAATAATTTAAGTGACCAATTTTGCAGCCTTGCCAGATAACTCAGTGGTATTTGATTATATAGTTTGTTTATGAAAGCTAATTGAAGTTGATGAGTATGAAGCAGGGAGTAAACTACCTTAACTCTAACAAGTCACGCTCGAGAATAAATTTCTGCTATTTTCTATCATTGAAGTAAGAGATACTTAAATAAATGCAAGTAACTAAAGTAGACTTATGCAGCCTTTATGTTTTTCATTAAAAATTGTAAGTTATATTTATTTTAACAGAAAGTGACATGGGCATCTCTGATTTTGCTTTTTAGCTGTAAAAACATTTCCTAGCAAAGAATAGAAATAATATTCAAGTCCTGTAAAAATATTTTCAAGCAAATAATAGAAATAATATTTCATTCAAGTCCGCATGAGTGACCTGAAATGATAGATTTTGTTGTTAACTCAGATTTAGTTTTCACTTTTTTTTTTCCTGGTACTTTCCCAAAATGGAAAAGAAAAAGTTTTCTGGATCTTTCTAGGTAGTCTTGCAGACAGCCTCTGGGGGACTACACATTATTGTTCTGCCCTAGTTATAAAGGTTTTCTGAGGTGGAAACACCATTTATATCAGTTTTTTTTTTTTTCCTAATTTAAGGTGCAGTATCTGATCACATGCCCTAAAGTTGTGCATTTTTCTCATGTGCATACACGTGTGTGTGTGCACGCACACACACAGGCACACACATACTGATCTTTTACAATCCACCCATGGAGGTTTTTATGGGGGCGGGGGTGGCCATGGGGTCTCACTCTGTCACCCAGGCTGGATTGCAGTGGCATGATCACAGCTCACTGCCACCTCTGTCTCCTGGGCCCAAGTGATCCTCTTGCCTCAGCCTTCAGCCTGCCTAGTAGCTGGGACTACAGGCATGTTCCACCATGCCTGGCTAATTTTTGTATTTTTTAGAGACAGGGTTTTGCCATGTCACCCAGGCTGGTCTCAAACTCCTGGACTCAAGCAATATGCTCACCTCGGCCTCCCAAAGTGCTGGGATTAGAGGGTGAGCTACCTCACCCCATCTTTTTTTTGTTTTGTTTTGTTTTTGTTTTAATCTACCTACCCTTAAGGACCAGGAACACATCCATTAGTTGAGAGAATGTCATGATTAAAAAGTGTTGCTCTCTCCTGCTAAGCTTCCCCTCTTCCTTAATACACACACACACACACTCATACACTCCTGTTTTGTAAAGTGTCCAGACCTGAATTGGTTCTGGTGAATTAGAGCTTTGCATTGAGTTAGGCAATCCCTCAATTTTTCCTTTTTAATAATAGGAGAATACATGACTTTGACTATCATGGAAATCTCTTTGCTGCAAATAGGCAGAGGAAAAATCAAAGGATAAAAAGAAGTCAAGAAAATAAAATGTTTACAGAATAGTGCCAACTCTTTGTGAGGGACCTGGCAATTATGGGTCTGTTGTCTTCTTGTTTCCTGTTTTTTTTTTTTTTTCTCCAACATTTTCATTTTTATTTTTGTAGAGGTAGAATACTTTGTAGAGACAGGGTGCTGCCATATTGCCCAGGCTAGTTGTGAACTCCTTGGACTCAAGTGATCCTACTGCCTCAACCTCCCAAAGTTCTGGCATGACATGCATGAACCACTGCAGCTGGCCACGGCCCTGTTGTCTTAATGGCCATGGTTAGTGTTGCCACTTTTCCTTCTCAGTGCCGGGAAGGAGCCCCTTGTTTCTCTAGGAGACCATTAACTTTTACCAAAGCTCTGCTACCAAAAATGGGTTAGATATTCTTAGAACATCAGAGGAGCTTCCCCAGGACTTTGAAGGCAAAGTTCTGAAAATATAAATGAGTTGCCACAGATTATATTTTGCTTCCAACAGATGCTACAAAGTTGTTCAAAGCACAGTAGCTTCAGAAAACAGGATATCCTTGAACCATGAAGTTAATTTGATCCATGTGGTGTCCGGAATTCCAAGAAACCCGTCCTGAGGCAGCTTTCCTGCCAATGTTCTCTCTCTGACATATTCTGATCTGCTGTACTAGATGAACTATTTATCATTTGGCCTTCCTTCTCCAATTATGACATATTTCCAGATACTTTCTTCCTGAAATATGCCAACAAGCTGGCTGTATGCCCAGGGCATGAAATATCTCCTTAAAATCTCAACATTTGTATAAAACCAGTTTATAGGTACTTTTTTGAGAAAGAGGAGTTAGAAAACTGTGTTCTCTGATGGGTGGTGAATCTTTTTTCTAAGATTTATTTGGAACAAACATTGTTCACATGTTTAAAGATTCACCTGGCCTTCTTCCTACTTGAACTCCCCTTTACCATTTCCTACAAATTATTGTTCCAGTGGCTGCAAACATAGCTCCCTGCAGCCTCAAACTCCGGCTCAAGCAATCTTCCTACCTCAGCCTCCCATGTAGCTGGGACTATAGGTGCATGCCACCATGCCCAGCTAATGTTTTGATTCTTTGTAGAGTTGGGGTCTTCTCATGTTGCCAAGGCTGGTCTCGAACTCCTGGGCTCCTACTGGCCCAGAAAAACCCTTATTGGAAGAAAAAGGGAGATAACTTACAATTCGTCAAGTTTGAATTCAGTGCCCATTATTTGTTGTACAAAATAGTTCTTGCAGTCTCCTGATTACATTTTAGCTCCTCTCATTTATGGAAGACCCCATCCACAGTTCTTTGCAATTTTTGTAAAGGACCAGAACTATTTACTCATCATATTTCTGAGGTGAAGCAGGGAAGAGATTTTCTGTCACAGATTTTCTTAAAAATAATACAGCTCAAGTGTCACTGGACTATCAAACGAATGCCATATTGATTTAATAGATAGTAGCTCTTAAATGAAGTGAAAGGACCTTTGCTTAATTAATTCAGTAATTAATTCAGTACGTATTTATTGTGTGCATGTCACATGCCCCCACTGGAAGGAACATCTGCCTATCATTCTGTGCTTACTAAACCAGAGGAATCAAACCATGCAATAATAGTTGGCATTTATTTGGGTTCATAACACATGTTGAGCTCTGTGCTAAGGATTCTTCACACATAATTTTATTTAATCTTCTGAACCATCTGTTCAGGTAGGTATTATGATCTTTATTTCAAACATCAGGAAGCTGAGCCTTACAGGATTTATCTCTCTGAAACCGTAACAGTACAGCTGGGATTGGCCCCCACTTGGCCTAAATCCACGTATGGCCTGGAATCACCTTAGGTCCCTGCCAAGTTCTCCTTTGAGATAATACTAAGAATGGAATGAAGATAAGAGGGTTGAATCTGGAGAAATCATGAAAGGTGTGAAGTAAAGTCACTTTATAGCCTTTATTGTTAGATTGTGGCTGTTTGTTTCATAGATTGTATTATTTTTTGTTTTGAGACAGGGTCTTTCTCTGTCACTTAGGCTGGAGTGCAGTAACATGAACACAGCTCACGGCAGCCTCAACCTCCTGGGCTCAAGTGATCCTACCACCTCAGCCTCTTAAGTAGCTGGGGTTACAGGTGTGAGCCACCCTACCCAGCTAATTAAAAAAAAAATTTTGTTTTTTTTGTAGAGACAGGATTTTGCCATGTTGCCCAGGCTGGTCTCAAACTCCTGAACTCAAGCAGTAGTCCCACCTCAGACTCCCAAAGTGCTGGGATTACCGGCACGAGCCACTGTGCCCAGCTAGATTGTACTATCGATAACCCTGTTGTTGCCTGTTTATTTATAAAGCCTTCACTCCTTCATTTTAAATTGTTGTAAATGTATTGTTCCAGCTGTCCGATCAGCAGCCCTTCTGGTCTGTAATACCTTGCATCTTCCCATGGCTCGGGTGAAGCTAATCCCTCCTCTAAGAAGTCCTCCCTGATCACGCAGGCGATGCTGCTGTCTCCCTCCATGAACTTCTAAGCACAGCCACTGACACCTTTCACTGCACATTGCTTCTTAACGTTTTCCTCTTGAGAAAGAGGGCAGGGACTCTTTTGTATCCTTCCTGGTGCTTTTCACATGATTCATTCTTTCTTTTTAGAGCCAGGGTCTCTCTCTGTTGCTCAGGTGGGAGTACAGTGACACCATCATAGCTCACTGCAGCCTCCAACTCCTGGGCTCAAGTGATCCTCCTGCCTCAGCCTCCCAGGTAGCTGGGACTACAGGCATGCACCACAGTGCCCAGCAAATTTTAAAAATTTTCTCACTGTGTTGCCCAGGCTGGTCTCAAACTCCTGGCCTCAGGCAATCCTCTTGCCTTGGCCTCTGAAATTGTTGGGATTACAGGTGTGAGCCACTGCACCCGCCTACATGGTACCTTTTTAATACATACTTGCTAAACGTAGGAACACCACTTATGACTTTTGAGGAATCACAGAGGTGAAAAGGGCTGAATAGTTTCAGGGTATGTTGAATTCTCTCTACAAGAGAGAATTTTCCACCTTGGCAGGTGGAAAAGTTCTATCAAACATCACTGTCAGTTTGTTAATCCCTCCAAGAATCCAGCCTGAAAGAAATGAAGTCCATGTAAAGACTCATAAAGACCAAATAAGTGTTTTATATGGAAAATAAATTAGCAAATTCACTGTCAAATTCCAAATGGCAAGGAAGCATGGAAAGTTGCAGTTTAATGTCCTCAACAAACTTGTCACTGATGGCCAGATGACAGAGCCTGTCAGAGAAACCTGGAGTCACTTTGGAAACAGACTGCTCTGATATACAGCATTCATTCCTGGGCCAGTCTCAGAAGACTAGAAGAGGGTGCACCATGAAATCTCAAAAAAAAAAAAAAAAAATGTACTTGACTGTACAGAAGTTTCCTTTCAACTTTGAGGGTATTTTGGAAGCTGTGTGGATTCCACCTATGAAAAGGAGTACTTGTCATGGGAGTCTTTTATGGGAAGTAAAATAAATTTGAAAATCTACTCCAGTTGCATCATTCCATGTAGTATAGGGTTTTTCTCTTGGGAGACACACTATGAGTCAGATAGGGCAGACCCAACTCGTTTCTTTATCATCAAGACTTCCCAGATCTGGCCCTATGTGCTAAGTATATCACTATTTGTTCAGTGTGTTGGGGAAGTAAGAATTGCCATACTAAAAATATGCCAAAGTATTCTGAGAGGCCTAAAGAACAGCGATGAGGTAAAGAAAACAGTATGCTGATGGAAAGAAATGCTAAATGGAATAAAGGAACCTGTTCATGACCCATCTGTCTGATGACAAACATTTATTGGGATTGCAGGTACATGCCCACCACCGTTGGCTAATTTTTTTTTTTAATTTTCTTGTAGAGATGGGGTCTTGCCATCTTGCCCAGGCTGGTCTCAAACTCCTGGGCTCAAGTGACCTTCCCGCCTTGGCCTTCAAAGTGCTGAGATTACAGGCATGAGCCACCATATTTGGCCTTTCACAAAGTTTTGTACCATGTCCTGGGCCCTATATTAGGTTCAGGACATGAAATGTGAGACAAAGCAGTCATGGTGCTTCTCTTTATGACTCTTACAATCTATCAGGTGAAAGCGACAGTAATAGAATAACCACATACATTAATGTAAAATTGCAACTATGATTGGTTCCAGGAAGGGGAGAGTACATAGTTCTTTAAACCCCCCACAAAAGGAAAGTGTTACCTAATCCAGTAAAAACTCCTGAAACTTGAGGATTAAAGTATCACCTCTCTCAAAAAACAAAACCTCCCAGATTTAGCTAGAAGCACTGATGATCATATGTGTCTGTGTATACACACATAATATCTATATTATTTATTTATTTATTTATTTATTTATTTTAGAGATGGGATCTTACTCTGTTGCCCAGGTTGGAGTGTAGTGATGCAATCATAGCTTACCATAGCCTCAAATTCTTGGGCCCAAGTGGCTGGGACCACAGGTGTATGCCACCATGCTTAGCTAATTGTATTTTTGGTAGAGGAAGGGTCTCACTATGATGCCCAGGCTGACCTTGAACTCCTGGCCTTAAGCAGTCCTCTAGCCTTGGCCTCCCAAAGTGTTGAGATTACAGGAGTAAGCCACCACACCCAGCCTGTGATACTGATTCTTGCCTACTTCCAAGGTCAGCCTGAGAGCACAGTCATCACTGACATACAATCATCATGGCAGAGCAGAATAAGAAGAGCTGACGATTATATCAACATCTAGAGAGACTTCTTATTGTGTCATTATCTGATGAGTTAACTCTTTAGGGAGTTCCAATTCATCTACCAACAGAAAGGCTGAATTGCAGGGGAGGGGGACTGGAATGGAAAGTTCAAGCAGCAGCCTCCATATTGCTTATCTAGTGTCCCAGTAGGACATCCCATGGGTTGAGTTATTTTTCAGCTATACCACCTGGTACAACTTAGATTGCTGTACAAATAATGGCACTTTTGCTGCTAAATGGACTATTCAAATATGCTCAAAATTTTTGCAAATGAGCTACTTTTTCCAAGATAGCATAGAAATTCCAACATAATTCAAGTTACATGAAGACAAGGCCTTAGTTGTCTTATTCTGTATCTGCAGCACCTGACAGTCTCCATCCTGCCATAGGTGCTCAGTAAATATTAGTTAAATGAATGGATCTATCTAAGTGATTGGTTGGATGTCACAATCTGCCTCTTGCATCCAGTTGCACTGCAGCAAATATTTCATCTTTTTCTAATAAGAGGAAGATCATACAAGGTTTCATGCTTGAGGAAGCATTTTCCCAACTCAAAATCTTTCTGTGTCTGCAGTCTACCATTGCTCTGGTTGCAAACCTGGCTTTGACCTTCAGCTCTGTAGTGACTTTTGAGTTGGTTCTCTGTACTTAAGTGGGACAGCTGTCCGGCTTTAGCTCATCTCTCAATCACTACCTCTGACCTTTGTGCGTGCCCATATCCACCTTGTCTCTTTGGTTTGCCCTGACACTCAGTTTGCCAAGATGCAGCCTTTTGTCTCTGGATCTTTATTCTCTCTCTCTGATCTCATTACCCACATGACTATGATTGTCAAACCTCCAGCTTCCAAGGGGCAGCATGCCAGCAGAGAGCCAGTGGGCTGAAACAACATGCATGGGACTAGTTGCTTGCTGACTACAAGGCAGCCAGAGTTTCACAGGTGCTGTTGCATGGCACCATTACAGAGGGCCAAAGAGTGATTTTCTAGAGCCACACTATCTAGGTGCAGAGTTAAGGGGCTCATCTTATTTCTTCAAGTTCTTTTGTAAATTAGATTCTAGTTTTATTTGTTGATAATAGTTTTGCTTAAAAAGATGTTTTCTCTGATTATGAAAGTAAAACATATTTATTATAGATAATTTGGAAAACATGAGGTGTTATAAAGTAAACACCTGATCCCTGTCTTACCATCTAGACATACTTAGCAAACCCTGCTAATGCCTAGATCCTATTTAGATGCCGTGAGGTAGGAAACCTGCCTTGTGGTGTATGTGTCATATAAGCCACAGGGACCACTTCCTTCCTACTTAAGGTGACTTCCACCTTCCCCCCTTCATGCAACCCCAGAACTGGGCATTATCATCTCACTACAGCAATGTTTTTCAGCAGCCAATATGGTGCCAGGCTGAGAGTAGCTTTTAGGTCCCTGCAGCCTGTTTTGGAAGAAAGCTGTGTATCAATCAAGAAAGCAGCTGGCCTTGTGCCAGAGATGGTTAGCTGCCTGCCAAAGCCTATCTTCTCCCTCCGTAGGACAGACCTATAGCTAGGAAGCAGTGTGCAAACGTAAGCTACATTGCCTGGCCCTCTTTGTAGTCAGGTACAAAGTCCTCATGTGACTGGTCCTCACAGAGACAATGTGAGCAGGTGTGTGGCATCTTGGGGCCAAGGCCTTTAAGAAGTAGGTGTGCCTCCTCCATCTCCTCCACCAGCTTGCTGCAGATACTTAGGAGTAGAAGATAATGGAGCTACACATGAAAGGAGCCTGGGTCCCTAGCTATAGCATTGGGGAAGGCCACCTTTGCAGCTAAGGACACCCACCAGGGATCACAACTTGAGCAAGAACTAAATTCTAGAGTGTTGGCATCATAATAAGTCTTGGGTCTATTTGTTACTGGGACCTCGGTGACCTTAACTAATATAGTCCTGCCAAATGTCTAGTGAATGCATTAATAAATGAAGACAGTAAGGTCACAGCAGATGATATTCTGTCACTTCATTGGAGTTTACAGAGGTTGAGCAGGAAAGACAAACTTAAATACATCTTCTGAGAGGAACTATTATAGAGGTCTGTGCCTGGCTGTTTTCAAAATGTCCATTGAGTTTGCTATTGAAAAAACCAACTCATTTTAATCCTCTGTTCATGAAGCAATATTTCATAGGCTAACACCTTATACAAATTAGTTGCTGGAGAAAGAAATAGAAATATTTCTATAGAAATATGCAAACCACAACTGCCATTAGGAATGCCAGAGCCATTCAGATAAGCAAAACTAATTGATGCAACCAGGGACTTACCATTCATAAGCATATGTAATGGTGTAGATAGCTCAATCCTCTTCTCCAATAAGAAATGTCCCAGAGATTATGTGTTTTGAGAGCCCCCAGCTAAACTGAGATTCCAGTGCCAGGGCGGCTAGCAACCCTGCCCCAACGGTAAATGAAGGGGAGCTGAATCGGGATGGTTAAAATGTGCCTTTCACGGCATCCTTCTTTTACCTGGAGGATGGCTTAATGTCTACCTGTGACCAGGGGTCCCTCATATGGGAAATTTGTTTATACTGGCAGATGCCCTTGTCTGATCATGGCTTTGGTGCTGGGAGCCTGACCTATGTTCTCCCTGGCATCCAAGGGGAAAACTCAGCCTGGGGCAGCCCCTGGTCCTTCAGATGGAAGGCACAAATTCAATACACCACCACAGTATGGAACAAATTAAAGGGTTTTTATCTACAGATTCTAGGCAACGAGAGTGCAATGAGCTGGGAGGGCAGTCCTCTGTCCCTGGGTTACCAGTGGCAGGAATGAAGGGTCAGGCAGAGGCATGAACAGCATGCTGCAACCAGCGGTGCAGAAAGTGCCTGACCTGTGGTGGTTTTGACTTCCAATTTCTGGACTTTACTGTGGTGCAAAAGTCATATGCATTCAGTAGAAACTACTTCAAGGACCCATACAGCCATTCCAATTTTTACTTTCAGTACCATGTTCAATAAATTACATGAGACATTCAATGCTTATTATAAAATAGGCCTTGTGTTAGGTGATTTTGCCCAACTCTAGGCTAATGTAAGTTTTCTGAGTATGATGAAGGTAGGCTAGGCTGAGCTATGATGTTCTATAGGTTAGGTGTATCAGTGCATTTCTACTTAGGGTATTTTCAACTTATGATGGGTTTATTGGGACATAGCCCCATCGTAAGTCAAGAAGCATCTGTATAAAGGAATAGGGCATGGGTCACTTTAAGTTCACTGGCAAATGTCTCAATGGGTAGTTTAAAGGAAGCGCTGGGAAAGTAGGGAGCCCAGCCTGCTAGGGGGGAGAGATGCTTCTCAGTGTTTATCTCTGGCCATTGGCTTAAACCATTTGGGTGTGGAGTAGAACTGGAAACTGCATCAAGGGTGGCTGAGCCTTGCTTCTGGTCTGATAAAGTTAAAGTTCTATTCAAAACGGAGGCCAAGGCCACATAACATAAGAACTCATTACATGAGGGCATTAAGTACTTTTATTTAGTACAATACCCCCAGAGCAAAGTCCCTGCCTGGTAACTAAGCTGCAGCTATGTATTCTGTGAAGTGTGATAGGTTTGGCTACAAAATTCTGAAAAACCCATTAGGCTTGGTTGCAAATTCTTGGAAGTCCATTTATTTCCAAAGCTGTGATGAACAATGAATGCAGAAATCTAAGTGCCTTCTTACTGAATTTTAAAAGCACAGTTTAGCATTGCCCCTCAGATGCCTGTGTATTTGTATTATGGGAAAGCAGTGGCCCAAAGATTTATTCAACTAGGTGCAAAAGAGCAAGGATTTATTGTATAACTGCTCCACTCAAAGCCGTATCTCCTAAGCACTATGGCTGGCAGGCACCACCTCTGCCATCATAGCTGAGGGAGGTATGTGCCCGCCTACTCTCTGCCTGAACCCCCACCAGCAGACAGACCAGTGCAAATCACAATCATTCCAAATAGCTCAAGATTTTCATCAAACAATGCAATCATTGTCATGAAAAGTAAATCTAGCTGACATTTATCCTGAGTATTTAATTAGTAGGAATTACCCAGTAAGACATGGCGGGTGGTGGGGCATGTGCTGGTATTTTCCCTTCCCCAGGTAAAGGCACATGTATATGTGTGTTTCAGTTGTATCCTATTCCAAAGCTTGTAGAGAGTTTCTGAAACATAGTATCCCCATGGCTAAAAACAAGGATTTATGTGTAGCTGAATCCATTTGCCCTTCTTGGAGATTCCAAGGAGGTGATGAAGGAGGATAGCGGCCACATCATGTCCCCTCTCAAAGCCCCTCTGGCTTTCAGAACTGATTTCTAAGCAGACCATGCCCTCAGGCTTCTGTGCTTGGGCATGGGCATGGAATGCTTTTCCCTGGTAACAGGTGAGGAGCATAAAAATAAATGAATGTGTCCTCACAATGCATTGGTTGCCGGCACCGCAGATGCTTGGAGGCTGGAGTATATCTTTGTCATTGTCTCCAGGTGTGTTCCCCAGAAGGAGAGCAGGCAGAGGGGCTGTTGGACAGCATCATTCAGTTTCGCGGAGGCCATGCATGCAAATTCTCCCACTGTGCCCTTGGAGGTCAGACAGTGTCTCAGTTAGAGGAGGGGCAGTGTGATCCTAACTGCCTTCTGTGGGGCCGTCTCTAAGCCATCCTCTGCTACTGCCAGAGCATCTTTCTAAAGCACACATCTCCCCTTGTCACTCCCCTGCTGAGGTTGACTGTGTTGACTCCCTGCGCCTTCTGGATAAAGTCCATCCCCTTAGCAGATACACTAGCCTTTTTTTTTTTCTTTTCATAATCAACTTTATTGAGGTACAATTTACACACAATAAAATGCACTGATGTCCCAAGTATAGTTCAATGAATGTTGACAATTGGATTTATCCATGGAACCTCTGCCACTGTGATCAGGATCTAGAACAATTTGCTCACACCCTTTCATTTCTGTCCCCTCCCCTTATCTCCAGCCCCTGGAAAGTATTGGTCTGCTTTGTGTCACTGTAATTTTGTCATTTAAAAAATTTTTTTGTTTTAGAATTTCACATAAATGAATCGTAGAGTATGTAGTAGTCTGTGTAGTCTGGCTTGTTTTCATCTATAAAGCTTTTGATATTTATTCATGATGTGTATATCAGAAGTTTGTTCTTTTTTTATTTTTTCAGCTGATGAGTATTCCATTGTGGGGACATAATCACAATTAGTCTATCCTTTCACCAGTTGGTGGACATTTGTGTTATTTTCCAGTTTTTTATATTCTGAATAAAGCTGCCAGGAGCATTCATGTACATGTCTCTGTGAGCATTTTTATTTTTAAGAGGCAGGGCCTCATTCTGCTGTCCAAACTGGAATGCAGTGGCATGATTATAGCTCACTGCAACCTTGAGCCTCCAGGCTCAAGCGATCCCCTTACCTCAGTCTCCCAAGTGGCTGAGACTACAGGCACGTGCCACCACATCCAGCTAATTTTTAAATATTTTGTAGAGATGAGGTCTTACTATGTTTTCCAGGCTGGTTGCAAACTGTTGGCCTCCAGCAATCCTCCTGCCTTAGCCTCCCAAGGTGCTGGGATTACAGGTGTGGGCCACTGTGCCCAGCAGTAAGCACATGTTTTAATTTCTCTCAGGTAAATACCATTCCTGTATTGTACAGAAGTATATGTTTAACTTTAGAAGACTGTTGCAAACTAGTTTCCACGGTGACTGCAGCATTGTACAGTCCCTCCACTAGTGCTTGAGAGTTCTGGTTGTTTCATATCCTCATCAACATCTGGTATTGTCCATCTTTTAATCTTAGCCACTCTAGTGAATTACACAAGGCCTTGAAGCCCACCTGTAAGCGTATTGCCCTTTTCTTCAGGTGGCACCTCCACTCCAGTCTCATGGGTGAATGCTCAGTTTCAAGTCACCAACCTTCCTATGTGAGGCCCCTGCCCTTCTCAAGCTGCACTGGCACCCTAGCGCGGGCACCAACAGTACCTGTGCACACCCGTCCATATAGTGTGTCTGTTGCTGTCTTTGCCTGCCTTCTCCTCTCAACTCCAAGTTCAGTAGCAGGAGTGGGGAGAGGCAGGAAGTTTCCATGTATTTGAATCCCAGTACCACATCTCTACAAAAACTAAACAAAATTAGCCAAATGTAGTGGTGTACGCCTATGGTCCCAGCTACTTGGGAGGCTGAGGTAGGAGGATTGCTTGAGCCCAGGAGGTCAAGGCTGCAGTGAGCTGAGATTGCACCACTTTACTCCAACCTGGGTGACAGAGTGAGACCCTGTCTCAAAAAAAAGAAAAAAAAATGAATCTCCCAACTTTAAAATGTCTTCTAATTGAGGGGACTCATTCCCCATTAAAATGTGCACTCCACCATGCTTCAAATAATGGATGTGTGCATCTCTCTCCATGGATGCTCTGGCCTTCATTTGCAGAAAAGCCAATGATCCATCCAGCCACAGACTAGGAACCAGCAACACTGAGCAGGTCTTAGCAGGACTGAAGTTTTGGCTTTATGTACTTTGCATCCACCAAAGCCATTTGCTCATTTAAAGGTGGATATCAAACACTCACTGTGTGTGAGTGCTTTGGTGAGGTTCTGAGGGTCTGTGGAAGACTCCAGGGAAGGGGGAATGAGGGGGAAATGATCAGAAAAAGCTATAGGGAGGAGGTGCGATTGGAGAGGATGCTGAAGGAATGGCAGCAGCTGCATGGATGGAGAGATGGGGGAAGGATGTTCCTGGTGGCAGAGTTAATGCTCACGGAACTGAAAGGTGATGTTAATCACTAGTTTAGGTGAGAGCATGGTTAGAGCAGAGGGTCCCTGTTGGAGAACTGCGGCACATTTATTAGAGGGGCCTGTGACCAACTGGGGGAGGCGCTAGAATGTTTGAGGGAGGACACTGAATTCTGCCTTACAGGTCAGGGGCTGGGGGGCAGGTGGGGGCAGAGCCATTCACGTATTTATTTTTAATGATGAGCTCAATATTTTAGAAAAAGATTTCCATAACTAAATGGGAGAAAGGGCAGGGAGGCTGAGCCAGCTCAGAAGCCGTCTTAGATATCTGGGCCAGCCAGTGTCAGCTATCTGTGCCCCTAGACCCCCCAGAAATGGGTCACACCTTTAGCAGCCGTCCTGTTCATCACTCTAAAAGAATGTTTCCTCAGGATGCTCACAGCTGCCATGAGGCTTCTCAGGTTGGATGGCTTTCTCTCTACCCTGGCCCCACCACCGATGGAGCAAAGCTTTTGTGTGGCAAGTCTAGTTTTATTTGACCATACTCAATATCCATCAGATAAGAAAAATGAACATTGGCATAGTGATTTAGAATTTACTAGATATCTGGCAGTTCCTAGGTACCTGGGAACCATGACTGTCACTAGGCATCTTGTAAAATTCTGAGTATGACCATCCAAGACTACTCTATGTATGCAGGTCAGCGGGCCCTTGAGGGGATAATTGGTGCAAAGTTCTACTTAGTGGTTCACAGCTTCTTTTGGTAGAAGTGGTACAAGTCCCCTGGGACTTGGCATGGGGGTTGAGAGGGGTGAAGGTGGGTCATTTCAATGGAAAAGACAAGTGTTGCCTTCTACACCATTGCCTTTTTTACTTTTTCTTTTTTTTTCTTTGAGACGGGGTCTGCTCTGTTGCCCAGGCTGGAGTGCAGTGGCATGATTACAGCTGGAGTGTAGTGGCATGATCATGGCTCACTCTAGTCTAGAATGCCTGAGCTCAAGCTGTCCTCCTGCCTCAGCCTCCCAAGCAGCTAGACTATAGGTATGTGCTACCACACCTGGCTATTTTTTTTATTTTCCTAGAAACAGGATCTTGCTATGTTGCCCAGGCTGTTCTCAAACCCCTGTCCTCAAGCAATCCTCCCACCTTGGCCTCCCAAAGTGCTAGGACTACAGGTGTGAGCCACTGTGGCTGGCCAACTTTTGCATTTTTATCTGTCTTCAAAAGACATACTTCCTTTCAGAACTGGTCATATTCCCAGGGAATAGTCACCTCACATCTCACAGTAGAAACACCCTACCTGAGGGTCCTGTGTGCAGAACATTTTTTTTTTTTTTTTTTTTGCAAAGACCCCCACAAAGGCCAGGTGGGCTTTGCTGCAGGCTTAGACAGTGGACACAGCCTGCAGCTGTGGCCTGGGCAGCGCCGAGTTTTTTAAATTTTGATGGTCATTCCCAGCATTGCCCTTTGCATTTAAACTATTAGAGCCAATATAAAACTGTAAGTTCAAATAAACTTGAAAGGATTCATAGGATATACATGGCTCCAGAGTCCCTACACAGAATCTTGTGGCCAGAGGGCCCTCTGTCTGGTCCTTGTGGTGGGGACCGGTTAATGCCCTGGTGAGGTTCTCAAGGGCGGGGGTGCAGCCTCAGACCAGGACTTGAGTTGACTAGAAAGTCTTTCTTCTCCTCTCTGCTTCACTGCCTCAGCCTGTTTTTCTCTCCTGTCTTGACTTGGAATGGAAAACAGCTGGCCAACCTCCTTCCTCTTTGAAGGTGGTTTTTGAATTCTGTCCTTTCTCATTTTCACCCATAGGTTTTGCCCCTTGTCACTTACTGGGCATCTGAGGTACCACATCAGCATGAAAACTCATTACCTGCCCATCTGGTTCCACTGCCTCAGCTCCTTCTTGGAAGCAGGTGGCCTCCACAGGATGAATATGTTTAAAAGGAAAAGAAAAAAGGAAAAAAAAAAAAAAGGAAAGAAAACACCTCTGGTGTGTTGTTAGACTGGCTTCTTATTAGAGACACAATCCTCATTTCAGCCATGTATATTTGAGCCACACAAAGGAGCTCATGAGTGGAAGTATGTTTTTGTCAGGAATTGTCAGAGGCAGTGATTGAAAAACTATAAGCTGCCAGGGGAATTGATCAGCCAGCTCAGGGAGATATCAATATTGCTTAGTTACAGGCAGGCGGTGTTTCCATTTTGCTTAGTTACACATGTGCAGAGGCGTTTCCTCTTTCCACATGGAAGAAGTCCTGCGTGGGGGAGTAGGTTCCATGGAGTGAGCCGGGGGTGCCAAAGGCTTTCGGGCAGAGACCCTGCCCCTAGGGGCACACTGGCCTGGCTGTGGGAGCTGACCTAGGGAAGCATGTGTGTGGAATAGTGACAACCAGCAAGCTCAGGAAGAAACTACCTGGCAGTTAGTGGTGCCAGAGTGAACAGTGACAACGTTCAGGTCTGGCAGAGATGTCTGGTAAAAACTTTGGGGCCAGGAAAGAATACTTCTGAATGTGATCCTCAAATTAAATATCAATTTCTGCCAGGTGCAGTGGCTCACACCTGTAATCCCAGCTCTTTGGGAGGCCTAGCTGGGAGGATCACTTGAGGCCAGGAGTTCAAGACTGGCCTGGGCAACATAGCAAGATCCCATCTCTACAAAAAATAAAAAAATTTTAGCCAGGTATGGTGGTGTGCCTCTATAGTCCCAGCTACTCTGGAGGCTGAGGCAGGAGGATCATCTGAGCCCAGGAGTTTGAGGCTGCAGTGAGCTTTGATCACTCCACTGTACTCCAGTCTGGGTGATAGAGCAAGATCCTATCTCTAATTAAAAAGATACATAAATTAAAAAGTTAATTTCATTGGGAGGCTGAGGTAGGAGGATTGCTTGAACCCAGGAATTTGAGGCTGCAGTGAGCTATGATTACACCACTGTCACCTGGGTGACAGAGTGAGACTCCATCTCTTTAAAAAAATACTAACTTCAGTGACTTTGGATTAATTAGTTTCATTTCACTTATATCCCTCTCACATTTTGGAGACAGAAATATGGAAAAAGAAGAAAGAAAGGGGAGAGAGGGACAAAAGTTCTCAGACATTGGTGAAGTAATTGAAAGACTACAGGGTGAAATTGAATACTGAGAAATGCGTTTGTCGCAGGTCATTTAAGCTGTTAAAATCTACTGTCATTGGTTAGTAAAGAAAGAGCTGTTTAAACTTTGGCAGCTTGATAGACTTTTTAAAAAGCCTCTTTTGCAAGGTTGACTTTAACATAAATCTTGAGCAAGCATAACATGTAAAACACCACTCAGGGCCATTACAGTTATGTTAAAGTTTTTATTTTCTCTTGCCAGTGGGATTTCTCTCTCCACTGGTATTATATGTGCCTGCCAAAACCATCTAAAAAGGCTTCATGCAGAAAAGTTTCCAGTGCCAGAAGCCAATCCAGTTTTTTCCCAGATCTGAAGTTTAACACCGGGCCTGGAGACTGTTAGGAAATAGATGTTACAAAAGATGCGGAGTTAGGGAAGCGGGGAGCGAAGATGAATGAATTCAGTGTCCAGTGTTCCCAGGCTTCAGGGCAAAGGATGCAGATGCTTCAATTCATTACTGTGAGAGCTGAAGGGAGACAGAAGTTTATGGTGTTTTTCAGTGACATTTATCTGCTCATCTGTCAGGAATTTCTTTCTGTCAACAGGGATAAGCTGCTAAAAAACAAAACCACATGCAACCCTGGAGTTCACAATAATCAGTATGTACCTTGGCACTTTTCACACATATTTATGCCAACACAAGTCATCTTGTTTCCTCTCTTCCTCTTAAAATTAGGAATTACAGAGAGGGCTATAGGAAAAAAAATGATTTTCTCTAGTAAATAGCTTTGGTGAAACATACACGTACACACACATACACACACATCCTTCCTGTGGCATTTAGACTAACACCAACCTGTCTAGAGCTGACAGTCATATTTTTATATTGTGACATGGGCCACATATTCAGGACCATCGAGATAGATAAGAATTTTGAAGGCCCTCGTGATTCTACTGCGTGAGGAAGGCTTTGTTTGGCTCCAGGCTCTGTTCTCAGGACAATGGGCTGTGAGTGATATATGCAAATGTGTCCTTTTCCCATTACTGGAAGTGACCTTTATTATTAGATTGGAATAGCAACATCAATTCTTGGGTTAATATGACTTATTGGCCTAAAGGGAGGGAACATGTTCTCCTAGCAAGGTTTAAAAACTGAGAATAAGGTACAATTCTTGCCTTCACCATAGCTAGAGGATTCTTGTGTGATGTTGGAGAAACACGTTACCTTTGTGTATCTCATTTGCTCCGTTTGGAGATTAGGGAAAACCACATCTCCCAGGAGCATTATGAGCCTTTATTAAAGGTTTCCCAAAAAAGCTGGAAGAGATTGATTCTCACACAGAACAATATTTGGATTACTTTAAGCCCCAGTGCCATGGAGGAGGCCAGATTCAGAGAAAAGCATGTCAGTAAAAATCGTGAATGAAGTCAACAGTTACTGCTTATTGGCAAGATGGTCCTGTTGCAACTAAATACAGAAAACACAAGAAGGTAATTTCCCTGAGGGGATGGTGTTGCCTTACCAAGCAAACTATCCCTAGCCGTCCTGCAAGCCAGCATCATGAGGCCTTGAACAATGAGTCTAAGTACCATTTAAGTGCTCTTTTCAGACTCCAGTCTTGGTTATTTAATTATTTTGAGATGGAGCCTCACTCTATTGCCCAGGCTGGAGTGCAGTGGTGAGATCTTGGCTCACTGCAACCTCTGACTCCTGGGTTCAAGTGATTCTCCTGCCTCGGCCTCCCAAGTAGTTGGGATTACAGGTGCCCACAACCATGCCTGGCTAATTTTTTTTTTTTTTTTTTTCTTTTAGTAGAGGCGAGGTTTCACCATGTTGGCCAAGCTGGGTCTTGAACTCCTGACCTTAGATGATCCACCCGCCTTGGCCTCCCAAAGTGCTGGGATTACAGGTATGAGCCACCGTGCCCAGCCTCATCTTAGTTATTTATTTGCCCCATGATAACACCTTACCTTTTAAAAATGCCTTAAAATAACCTGATCAGTTTTTCCAAGTCAAAATATATTAAGAAGCAGGGAGAAAAAGACTAACCTTAAAGATGAAAAGGCAAGCTAGCATGTACTGACGAGTAACATGGAATCACTGGCAAAGTAAGCACAGATGAATGGGGTACATTTTTTAGGAGTCTGGGATTTCAAAAGAAGCAAATTAAAAGTAGTGATATCATTGAAAGGAAGAAAGCACTGGCCACTGTTAGAGGAGGGTTGGGACCTTTAAGTTAAAAAAAAAAAAAAAACAACAAAAGTAAAGACAAGGTTTGCAACTGTGTGAACATTTATGCAGTTTGCCCTCATGGTCTACAGATAAATTGCTGTTGTAAAGCTCACCTGAAATGTATCCAGCAAAAGAAGTTATCTCTTTGCTAAAATATCCTTCTATGTAAAAGAGGCATTTTTGGCTGGGTTTCCCATCCTTTGGGTTAAAATGATTAAGTATGTAATTGCTTAGGAAGTAATCCTATTATTTCAGATTTCATGCATAATAAATCTTTTTTCCTAATTTGAGGAATTATGAAGGGAAAATGAGATTCTCTGGTACATTTATTTTTGAAAGAACACTTGATAGATGTTGGAACTTCTAAGCAGCTCTGGTCAGGAAGAGGGTCTTAGCACCCGATTGAGAATTCTGTCTTGAAGGGTGAATATGTGAAACCCACATGACAGTCAAATGAGGTGATGTCTGCCTTTGGTTTAGAGCATAAAGTCACCATAAAGACCTGACTCTTTAGAAGCAGGGCATAAAGGAATTCTTTGTTTCATTAAAACCTCTAGTATTTCTCATGGGAAGTTGGGCATTTGAGTAAATGTCTCGTCTTAAGCATTTAATAGTAAATTTGCACACCTAAGCATTTAACAGTAAATTTGCACACCTATGAGAAGTCTGGGGAAACAGGGCCTGTCTTTATTTCACAGTTTTGGTCACAAGTGACCAGACAAGAAGGTGATTCTAAACAGAGGAGAAGAAAAGGATGGATGGGTCAGGGGAGGTGTTGGATGAATAGAGGAATTGCAAGTATCTCGGAGCTCCTGGTACATAGGGCAGGCACTAATAAAGATTTGTTGCATAGATGGATGACTGGACAGACAGAGTGGAAGGTTTTGTGGCCACAAAGAAAGGTCAGTCACTGCATTTTCTTGTAGATTCTCTTCCCTCCCCCCATGATTGGGAAGTGGGGACTTCTGATTAAGTTGATTAATATGCCCTAAACGAACTACTTAATGTCAAAAAAAAGTGTTCAAAGGCCTTAATAACATTCACACCACACAGACCAAGCCAACCATGATTTATGTGGCTCTTTGGTGAGTCATAAAGCCCTGAGGACACTGCAGTACCCCGGTGTCATTTATCACCACGCAGCTTAGCAAAAGCATTCTGCGAACTGTTGTTTTCAGATAAATTTGATTCTGGAGGACTAGTAATTTCTTTTATTTAAATTTAAATTTTTATTTTTAGATGATGAAACATGCTGTTATCTAATCTATACTTGAAATTTTCACAAGAGTATTTTGCATGTTGGGGGAGTGGACACCAGCATTGACCTTTGTGGATGGGTTTGGCCTTTGCTAAGTGGGATTCTTCTTGGGGGTCTGCCGGGGCTCTGGAGAAAGGGACCCTCTGTAAGTGAGAAGATTTAAGCCACAAGCAATTAAACGGAGGTTTTGGAATTCGTGTTGAATTTTTTCTTTGTGACTTTGGCTCTGTTTATAGTTTAATGGGATAAACATCCTTTTTTCTTATGCTTTTTAAACTTCTTCATTGCTCCTCAAAAATATTTTTAGGAAGTTTTTTTTTTTTGGTTGGTTTGTGTTTTTAAAGATGGGGTCTCACTATGTTGCCCAGGCTGGCCTCAAAACTCCTGAGCTCAAGGGATCCTCCTGCCTCAGCCTCCCAAGTAGCTGGGACTACAGGTGTGCTACATCATGACCAGGAAATTTGTATTATTTAACTTTTATAGTTTAGTGAAACATCTAAGGATAATTTATTCACAACATCCAAGAAGCTGGACGTTCACTCAAGAATTCTTCCTACCCCCTCGTGTCTCTCTCTCCCCAAGACAGAGCAGACCCATCAACATGGTTTCCTTGAATTCCTATTTGAACACAGTTTATTTTTCCTGAGTTGTATAATAGATCTAAAGAACACTCCAACAGAGGGTCTGCACACATTTTACCTTTAGAGAAAAATAAGAGTGGAAGCCAACAGCCAGGAAAGGTTTTAGGAAGATATTGAGCAAGTGGCTAGATGTTAGATTATGAGGCAACATGCGAATGAAGAAAACCGTATCTTGGGTGTTGTTAAGACAGCTTCAGATAAAACTCTCATCCTGACAGAAAACCCATCAGCAATGTGTACGTCAGGTCCTGGGAAGCTGTTTTTCTGTCACTGGAGGTGAGAGTCTGTAACATGATCTGCCCGGGAGAAACTCCTTTTGGAAAGCTGGCGGCAGGCTGAACAGTCAGCTAGAATGCCTTACCTGCCCTGTTTTCTCTTCCCTTTTGTCAGAGCCCAGGCTTCCTCAGGAATTCCATTGGTTCCATAAAGTTATAATCTTCTCATCAGTGTGTTGCTTTCTGTTACTGCGGAAAAGACGTTACTCCCTCTAGGGTATGATGGGATCCTACTTGGTGATGGACATTGGAACTTAACTTTGTCTTACATACAAATCAAATCATAATATCCCAACATTGACCTTGGGCTGACATTAGAGTAGAAATGGCTAACCTTGCTCTGAAACATCATGTGAAGATAGAAGAAAGGAAGTTTAAAAGAATGATTGAGAGGGAAGGACAATGTTCTGATAATATGGTCCATAAATAGGAAGGAAGGAAAATGAGGCATAAAGACAGAGCATTGATGTATCTATAACTCTATAGCATCTGTGATACCATACCTGTCTATAATGCAGATGGTTGTATGAACATGGCTTCCATTATTCCGTCTAATAGGAAAACCTTATGAATACCCACAGTCCTGAATGGATGTGCTACGTCCTAAAACTAGTGCATAACGTAAGTTACCTCAGGTAATCACTAAAACAACCGTGTAATGTGGAAACTGAATCTCTGAAGCCTTCCCAGAGTCATGCTGCAAGGGCTGGGGTTCAACTTCAGATTTAAAGGATTTTAAAGTCTGTGCTTTCCTTACTATGGGATATACAAGGACAGACATTGAGGCTTTGCACTTAGAATCTGGAGTATGCTGGGGAGACACATATCTATCTACAGGCAGCAAGCAGAGACCAGAGGCCCAGACCCATAGTGAGAGGGTGCCCCCAGTCCTCCAGTGCTGGCATGGTGTTGCAGTTGTCTTCCAAGCTAGCCTGTAAACTGCCATAGTTTATTGACTTGTTACAATGTCAGCGGCTCTCACAAGGCTTAACCCGTAGTAGGAACCCAATAAAAGTTTGCTCAATGAGATTATGACGTAAATTCTGTATAATCAAGTCTTGGAAGTCTGCCCCGTCTGTTCATCTAGAGATCTTGTTTCTTGGCAGCACTGACTCTGTGGCAGCCCTGGTTTATGGGCGTCTGGGACACCTACTCTGATGGCCCAACCCAGCCTGCCCACACAGCCCGCTCGTTTCCTCTGCTGACTGTTAGAGCTGCTCCCAGCACTAACACCGGGACTGCTGTTGACATCTGATTCACACGTCTCGATTGTTTTTACCCCTGTGAGAATTATGGTTGGGGAATAACAAATAAATGAAAATAAGTGAGAAAATAAAAATGAGAAGAGTCAAGCGGGGGAGATTCAACGTCCTCTTTTGTACAAGTATAGTGGTAAGTGCTGTGTGGACATTTGCTCAAAGAATAATGAGGAGGTGAGTCGACATCTGGTACCATCACTGACGCTCATGATTCAATTCAGCCATGGGAATGTTCAGCCAATCAACCAATCATCACCCGGTCATTGCCAGATTTATGAGATCTGCTTCAGGGTGCTGAGAAGGTGGAAGTGAGAATGTAACTCATTATTCTCTCTGCTTAACACACGGGCAGAGATTTTCAGGAGCAAAACCACCAGGAGGAAGGAGAGTTAACTGCGGGCTTGGGCTGCTTTGTGGACATCTTCCTGCCCTCTCTTCTTTTTGAGAGCCCTTTGAAGCATCAACAGTTGGCCATTTCCCCCATCCCAGAGCAGGCTCTGAGAAATCACACCTCGGAGAGATGGGCAGTCCATGAAACTTCCAGGCTCCCCCGACCATCGAGCCTCACTGTCTTCTTTATTTTGATGGAAAGAAATTCCCAGAACAAGGGAGATAGTGAGTGCTCCAAGTGATGACAAATAACATTTTAAAAGTCATAGGTATTTACCTCGACTTCAATATCATCACTTTTTTAAAGAGTTATGATGTAATTTGTATTCTGAACTAGGTAAATAACATGCAAAAGGTACAGAAGGATACATAATGGAGAGGAAGTCTCCTTCCCACCTGTTTCCTTCCCCTCCTGGGGGCAATCACTGAAACTGGTTTCCTGTTTTCTCCCCAAGATATTCTATGTATCTACAGTCTGTATGTCTATGTATGCACGTGAAACACACATGGACTTGTCCTCTATACACTTTGGCACCATGTTTGTTTTTTTTTCTCATTTTTTGGTTAATTTTGGACAGATCATTCTAACGTTTAACACTAAAATGTGCATCCTCACATTTTTTTTTCTTTTTTTTTATTGTCCAACATGGAGTCTCGCTCTGTGGCCCAGGCTTGAGTGCAGTGGCGCAATCTTGGCTCACTGCAACCTCTGCCTCCCGGGTTCAAGGGATTCTCCTGCCTTAGCTTCCTGAGTAGCTGGGTCTACAGGTGTGTGCCTCGACATCTGGCTAATTTTTGGTATTTTTAGTAGAGATGGGGTTTCACCATGTTGGCTAGGTTGGTCATGAACTTTTGACCTCAAGCAATCCGCCCACCTCGGCCTTCCAAAATGCTGGGATTAGAGGCGTGAGCCAGTGTATCTGGCCCATCCCCATTCTTTTTAAGGGCTGTGTGGTTGCCCCTTTCTTGGATAACATCTCATTTAACAGTCCTCTTCTACCAGACATGGAATTTGCTTTCCACATTTGCTATTACAAACAGTGCTTCAGTGAATGTGCAGACATTATTTCACATGTATTTGAGTGTGTATGTCAGATATATTCCTATCAGAGGAATTGCTATGTCAAGGGAGTAAATCGAGTACCGTTATTTGCAGACATGATCCAGTGTGTGCTGCCTCATCATGTTCAGCCTTCTAATACTCTTGGCCTTCAACATTTTTTTTTAATTATACAGGATCTTGCTCAGTTGTCCAGGCTGGAGTGCAGTGGCACAGGGCTTACTGCAGCCTCAACCCTATGGGCTCCAGTGAGTATCCTGCCTCAGCCTCCTGGCTAATTTTTTAATTTTTATTTTTTATTATACTTTAAGTTCTGGGGTACATGTGCACAACGTGCAGGTTTGTTACACCCATCAACTCGTCATTTACATTAGGTATTTCTCCTAATGCTATCCCTCCCCCAGCTCCCCACCCCCTCACAGGCCCCAGTGTGTGATGGTCCCCTCCCTGTGTCCATGTGTTCTCATTGTTCAACTTCCACTTATGAGTGAGAACATGCGGTGTTTGGTTTTCTCTTCTTGTCTTACTTTGCTGAGAATGATGGTTTCCAGTTTCATCCATGTCCCTGCAAAGGACATGAACTCATCCTTTTTTATGGCCGCATAGTATTCCATGGTGTATATGTGCCACATTTTATTTATCCAGTCTATCATTGATGGGCATTTGGGTTGGTTCCAAGACTTTGCTATTGTGAACAGTGCTGCAATAAACATGTGCATGCATGTGTCTTTATAGTAGAATGATTTATAATCCTTTGGGTATATACCCAGTAATGAGATTGCTGGGTCAAATGGTATTTCTAGTTCTAGATCATTGAGGAGTTGCCACACTGTCATCCACAATGGTTGAACTAATTTACACTCCCACCAACAGTGTAAAAGTGTTCCTATTTCTCCACATCCTCTCCAGCACCTGTTGTTTCCTGACTTTTTAATGATCGCCATTCTAAGTGGCGTGAGATAGTATCTTGTTGTGGTTTTGATTTGCATTTCTCTAATGACCAGTGATGATGAACATTTTTTCATAAGTTTGTTGGCTGCATAAATGTCTTCTTTTGAGAAGTGTCTGTTCATATCCTTTGCCCACTTTTTGATGGGGTTGTTTTTTTTTCTTGTAAATTTGTTTAAGTTCTTTGTAGATTCTGGATATTAGCCCTTTGTCAGATGGGTAGATTGCAGAAAATTTCTCCCATTCTGTAGGTTGCCTGTTCACTCTGATAGTTTCTCTTGCTGTGCAGAAGCTTTTTAGTTTAATTAGATCCCATTTGTCTATTTTGGCTTTTGTTGCCATTGCTATTGCTGTTTTAGTCACGAAGACCTTGCCCATGCCTATGTCCTGAATGGTATTGCCTAGGTTTTCTCTAGGGTTTTTATGGTTTTGGGTTTTACATTTAAGTCTTTAATCCATCTTGAGTTAATTTTTGTATGAGGTGTACAGAACGGATCCAGTTTCAGTTTTCTGCATATGGCTAGCCAGTTTTCCCAGCACCATTTATTAAATAGGGAATCCTTTCCCCATTGCTTGTTTTTGTCAGGTTTGTCAAAGATCAGATACTTGTAAATGTGTGGTGTTATTTCTGAGGCCTCTGTTCTGTTCCGTTGGTCTATATATCTGTTTTGGTACCAGTACCATGCTGTTTTGGTTACTGTAGCCTTGTAGTATAGTTTGAAGTCAGGTAGCGTGATACCTCCAGCTTTGTTCTTTTGGCTTAGGATTGTCTTGACTATGCAAGCTGTTTTTTGGTTCTATATGAAATTTAAAGTAGTTTTTTCCAATTCTGTGAAGAAAGTCTGTGGTAGCTTATAGGGATAGCATTGAATCTATACATTACTTTGGGCAGTATGGCCATTTTCAGAATATTGATTCTTCCTATCCATGAGCATGGAATGTTCTTCCATTTGTTTGTGTCCTCTTTTATTTCCTTGAGCAGTGGTTTGTAGTTTTCTATGAAGAGGCCCTTCACATCCCTTGTAAGTTGTATTCCTAGGTATTTTATTCTCTTTGCAGCAATTGTGAATGGGAGTTCACTCATAATTTGGCTCTCTGTTTGTCTGTTATTGGTGTATAGGAATGCTTGTGATTTTTGCATGTTGATTTTGTATCCTGAGACTTTGCTGAAGTTGCTCATCAGCTTAAGGAGATTTTGGGCTGAGCCATTGGGGTTTTCTAAATATACAATCATGTCATCTGCAAACAGAGACAATTTGACTTCCTCTTTTCCTAACTGAATACCCTTTATTTCTTTCTCTTGCCTGACTGCCCTGGCCAGAACTTCCAATACTATGTTGAATAGGAGTGGTGAGAGAGGGCATCCTTGTCTTGTGCCAGTTTTCAAAGGGAATGCTTCCAGTTTTTGCCCATTCAGTATGATATTGGCTGTGGATTTATCATAAATAGCTCTTATTATTTTGAGATATGTTCCATCAATACCTAGTTTATTGAGAGTTTTTAGCATGAAGGGCTGTTGAATTTTGTCAAAGGCCTTTTCTGCATCTATTGAGATTATCATGTAGCTTTTGTCACTGGTTTAGTTTATGTGATGGATTATGCTTATTGATTTGCATATGTTGAATCAGCCTTGCATCCCAGGGATGAAGCTGACGTGATCATGGTGGAGAAGCTTTTGAATGTGCTGCTGGATTCAGTTTGCCAGTATTTTACTGAGGATTTTCACATCAATGTTCATCAGGGATGTTGGCCTAACATTTTCTTTTTTTGTTGTGTCTCTGCCAGGTTTTGGAATCAGGATGATGCTGACCTCATAAAATGAGTTAGGGAGGATTCCCTCTTTTTCTATTGTCTGGAATAGTTTCAGAAGGAATGGTACCAGCTCCTCTTTGTACCTCTGGTAGAATTCAGCTGTGAATCCATCTGGTCCTGGGCTTTTTTTGGTTGGTAGGCTATTAATTATTGCCTCAATTTCAGAACATGTTATTGGTCTATTCAGAGATTTGACTTCTTCCTGGTTTAGTTTTGGGAGGGCGTATGTGTCAAGGAATTTATCCGTGTCTTCTAGATTTTCTAGTTTATTTGCGTAGAGGTGTTTATAGTATTTTCTGATGGTAGTTTGTATTTCTGTGGGATCGGTGGTGATATCCCCTTTATCATTTTTTATTGCATCTATTTGATTCTTCTCTCTTTTCTTTATTAGTGTTGCTAGCGGTCTATCTATTTTGTTAATCTTTTTAAAAAAAACCAGCTCCTGGATTCATTGATTTTTTGCCAGGTTTTTTGTGTCTCTATCTGTTTCAGGTCTACTCTGATCTTAGTTATTTCTTGTCTTCTGCTAGCTTATGAATTTGTTTGTTCTTGCTTCTCTGTTTCTTTTAATTGTGATGTTAGGATGTCGATTTTAGATCTTTCCTGCTTTCTCTTGTGGGCATGTAGTGCTATAAATTTCCTCTACACACTGATTTAAATGTGTCCCAGAGATTCTGGTATGTTGTGTCTTTGTTCTCATTGGTTTTATCTTTGTTTTATTTATTTATTTATTTTTAATTATACTTTAAGTTCCAGAATACATGTGCACAACGTGCAGGTTTGTTACATATGTATACATGTGCCATGTCTCATTGGTCTTAAAGAACATCTTTATTTCTCCTTCATCTTGTTATTTACCCAGTAGTTATTCAGGAGAAGGTTGTTCAGTTTCCATGTAGCTGTGCAGTTTTGAGTGAGTTTCTTAATCCTGAGTTCTAATTTGATTGCACTGTGGTCTGAGAGACAGCTTGTTGTGATTTCTGTTCTTTTACATTTGCTGAGAAGTGTTTTACTTCCAATTATGTGGCCGATTTTAGAATAAGTGTGATGCGGTGCTGAGAAGAATGTATATTCTGTTGATTTGGCGTGGAGAGTTCTGTAGATGTCTATTAGGTCTGCTTGGTCCAGAGCTGAGTTCAAGTCTTGAATATATTTGGTAATTTTCTGTCTCACTGATCTGTCTAATACTGACATTGGGGTGTTGAAGTCTTCCACTATTATTGTGTGGGAGTCTAAGTCTCTTTGTAGGTCTCTAAGAACTTGCTTTATGAATCTGGGTGCTCCTGTATTGGGTGCATATATATTTAGGATAGTTAGCTCTTCTTGTTGAATTGATCCCTTTACCATTTTGTAATGCCCTTCTTTGTCTCTTTTGATCTTTGTTGGTTTAAAGTCTGTTTTATCAGAGACAGGATTGCAACCCCTGCTTTTTTTTGTTTTCCATTTGCTTGGTAGATCTTCCTCCATCCCTTTATTGTGAGCCTATGTGTGTCTTTGCACATGAGATGGTTCTCCTGAATACAGCACACTGATGGGTCTTGACTCTTTATCCAATTTGCTAGTCTGTGTCTCTTAATTGGGGTATTTAGCCCATTTACATTTAAGGTTAATATTGTTATGTGTGAATTTGATCCTGTCATTATGATGTTAGCTGGTTATTTTGCCCATTAGTTGATGCAGTTTCTTTATAGCATTGATGGTATTTACAATTTGTCATGTTTTTGCAGTGGCTTATCCCAATGGTTCCTTTCCATGTTTAGTGCTTCTTTCAGGAGCTCTTGTAAAGCAGGCCTGGTGGTGATAAAATCTCTCAGCATTTGCTTGTCTGTAAAGGAATTTATTTCTCCTTCACTTATGAAGCTTAGTTTGGCTGGATATGAAATTCTGGGTTGAAAATTCTTTAAGAATGTTGAATATTGGCTCCCACTCTATTCTGGCTTGTAGGGTTTCTGCTGAGAGATCCACTGTTAGTCTGATGTGTTTTCCTTTGTGGGTAACCCGACCTTTCTCTCTGGCTGCCCTTAACATTTTTCCTTCATTTCAACCTTGGTGAATCTGACGATTATATGTCTTGGGGTTGTTCTTCTCAAGGAATATCTTACTGGTGTTCTCTGTATTTCCTGAATTTGAATGTTGGCCTGCCTTGCTAGGTTGGGGGAGTTTTCCTGGATAGTATCCTGAGGAGTGTTTTCCAACTTGGTTCCATTCTCCTGTCACTTTCAGGTACACCAATCAAATGTAGATTTGGTCTTTTCACATAGCCCCATATTTCTTGGAGGCTTTGTTTGTTTCTTTTCACTCTTTTTTCTTTAATCTTGTCTTCTCGCTTTATTTCGTTAAGTTGATCTTCAGTCACTGATATCCTTTCTTCCGCTTGATTGATTTGGCTATTGAAGCTTGTGTATGCTTCACGAAGTTCTCATGCTGCATTTTTCAGCTCCATTGGGTCATTTATTTTCTTGTCTACACTGGTTATTTTAGTTAGCAATTCGTTTAACCTTTTTTCAAGGTTCTTAGCTTCCTTGCATTAGGTTAGAACACGCTCCTTTAGCTTGGAGGGGTTTGTTCTTACCCACCTTCTGAAGCCTACTGCTGTCAATTCGTCAAACTCATTCTCTGTCCAGTTTTGTTCCCTTGCTGGTGAGGGATTGTGATCCTTTGGAGGAGAAGAGGCTTTCTGGTTTTTGGAATTTTCAGCCTTTCTGCGCTTGTTTCTCCCCATCTTTGTGGTTTTATCTACCTCTGGTCTTTGACGTTGGTGACCTACGGATGGGATTTTGGTGTGGACATCCTTTTTGTTGACGCTATTCCTTTCTGTTTGTTAGTTTTCCTTCTAACCATCAGGCCCCTCAGCTGCAGGTCTGTTGGAGTTTGCTGGAGTCCACTCCAGATTCAGGTTTGCCTGGGTATCACCAGTGGAGGCAGCAGAACAGCAAATATTGCTGCCTAATCCTTCCTCTGGAAGCTTCGTCCCAGAGGGGCACCCACCGGATGCCAGCCACAGCTTTCCTGTATGAGGCGTCTGGCGGCCCCTACTGGGAGGTGTCTCCCAGTCAGGCTACATGGGGGTCAGAGACCCACTTGAGGAGGCAGTCTATCTGTTATCAGAGCTGGAACGCTGTGCTGGGAGAACCACTACTCTCTTCAGAGCTGTCAGGCAGGGATGTTTAAGTCTGCTGAAGCTGTGCCCACAGCTGCCCCTTCCCCCAGGTGCTCTGTCCCAGGGAGATGGGGGATTTATCTATAAGTCTCTAACTGGGGCTGCTGCATTTTGTTCAGAGATGCCCTGCTCACAGAGGTGGAATGTAGAGAGGCAGTCAGCGTTACTGAGCTGCGGGGCGGGGGGGGGGGGATCCGCCCAGTTCGAACCTCCCTGCAGCTTTGTTTACACTGTGAGCATAAAACCGCCTACTCAAGCCTCAGCAATGGTGGACGCCCCTCCCCCTGCCAAGCTCAAGTGTCCCAGGTCAATCTCAGACTGCTGCGCTAGCAGCAAGAATTTCAAGCCAATGGATCTTAGCTTGCTGGGCTCCATGGGCGTGGGACCCGCTGAGCCAGGCACTGGAGGGAATCTCCTGGTCTGCTGGTTGTGAAGACCATGGGAAAAATGCAGTATCTGGGCAGGAGTGTACCGTTCCTCCCGGTACAGCCTCTCACAGCTTCCGTTTGCTAGGAAAGGGAAATCCCCTGACCCCTTGTGCTTCCTGGGTGAGGCGATGCCCTGCCCTGCTTTGGCTCGCCCTCCATGGGCTGTAGCCACTGTCCAACCAGTCCCAGTGAGATGAACCAGGTACCTCAGTTGGAAATGCAGAAATCGCCCATCTTCTGCATGGATCTCACTGGGAGCTGCAGACTGGAGCTGTTCCTGTTCAGATATCTTGCTGGAAATCCCTTTTTTAATTTTTAAATTTTTTTATAGAGACAGGGTCTTGCTATGTTGCCCAGGCTGGTCTCAAACTCCTGGGCTCAAGCAGTTCTCCCACCTTGGCCTCCCAAAGTGCCGAGATTATGTGCGTGAGCCACTGTGCCTAGCCTTCAAATTTACATGTCAGCCACAGGAAACCATGTGAAAGTGCTGTGCTTTCTCAAAACTCTCTGTCTACTGTTCTGTCTTCCCAAAAGGTCCCTTCTTATGAGCCACTCCACACCCTTTTCTGGAATAGGATCCTTTAGATCTCAGGCAAAATAGCACCACTTCCTCTTGGCAGCTTTCTGTCTCCTCAAGAAATGGCATAAATGCCTTGCCTAGATGCACCCATAGCACCTATGCTTCCACCTGATAACAGGGAATTTACAGAAAACAAAAAATAAGAAAACCAACGCACATGAAAAATATTACAGACCGTGAGATGGATCTTAATGGAAATAGAGTATTATGATAAAGAAAAATGGAACAACCTCCGTTTCACAGGATGTTCAGTATGAGAAGGAATGAGTGACATAAAGACTTCCAGGAAGGAGATTTCAATATTTGAGAACAGCAAAGAGAAACATCCTAGTTTGGAAAGAACTAGGCTTGTTTGAGAAATAGCAATAAATCAGGTATAGTTGGAGCACCGAGGGCACTGCTGGGTGAGGGGGAGATAAAATCTAAAAAACAGGCAGGGACAAGATGATTTAAGCAAGGGCAGGCAAGTCATGTGGGGAGTGTGGATTTTATCCTAGTACTACGGGAAGCCATGGAAGGGTCTTTAAAGATGTGAGTGGCATGTTTGATTTACCTTGTCGGAAGAGCAGACTATACCTTTAAGCAAGAGGACACTCAGGGGGAGATGACAGTGGCCTGGGCTAGCCTGGTAGCAGTGGAAATAGAAGTCGATAGAATGAGGTATTTTGAAAGACGAGCCAGCAGGACTTGATGATAGATTGAATGTGGTAGTGAGGGAAAGAAATGGGTAACAAATGTTCCCAGGTTTCTGGCTTGAGTAACTGAGTGTGCTTACAGTTGCTTAAACAAGAAGGTGGACACAGAAGGAAGTGATGGATTTGAGGGCTCTTTAGGAGGAGAATTAGGAGGGTGTGAGAATCTTGGATGTTGGGGAAGTATGATGTAATTGAGGTTGCAGAGGAATGGCTCCCAAGATTTTGATTTACATACCTAAATGAATGGGATAAAATAGGAAAAACTGGAGGAATCCAAGATTTGGGAGAGATAATAGCATGAATTTAGCTTGGGATTGCAGAGTTTTGGGAATAAGAGCCTTTGAAACATCCAAGTCAAGAGGTTGAATAGCCAGTTGGCTAAAGATAGGGGCCTTTTAGGAGAGAGATGGGCAGGAGATCTACAAATAAGAGTTGATGCTTAGTTGAAAGCTGGAGAAGAGTTCAAGGCTGCAATGAACTATGACAGCACCACTGTACTCTAGCCTGGGGGACAGAGTGAGACTTTGTCTCTTAAAGAAAAAGAGAAAAAGAAAATCAAATTTCAACAGAGCTCCTGGCTAGGCGCCATGGCTCACACCTGTAATCCCAGCACTTTGGGAGGCTGAGGCAGGAAGATCACTTGAGCCCAGGAGTTCAAGACCAGCCTGGGAAACATAGCAAGACCTCATCTCCACAAATAATTAAAAAAATAGCCAGGCATGGTAGTATATTCCTATAGTCCCAGCTACTCAGGAGACTGAGGTGGGAGGATAGCTTGAGCCCAGGCAGTCGAGGCTCCAGTGAGCTATGATGATATGATGCCACTGCAGTCTAGCTGGGGTGACACAGAGAGACCCTGTCTCAAAAAAAAAACTCGGCCGGGCGCGGTGGCTCATGCCTGTAATCCCAGCACTTTGGGAGGCCAAGACGGGCGGATCACGAGGTCAGGAGATCGAGACCATCCTGGCTAACACGGTGAAACCCCGTCTCTACTAAAAATACAAAAAAACTAGCCGGGCGTAGTGGCAGGCGCCTGTAGTCCCAGCTACTCGGGAGGCTGAGGCAGGAGAATGGCATGAACCTGAGAGGTGGAGCTTGCAGTGAGCTGAGATCCCACCACTGCACTCCAGCTTAGGTGACTGAGTGAGACTCCATCTCAAAAAAAAAAAAAAAAAAAGCTTCTGCTGTCCATCCTCCACTGCAAGCCTGTGGGTATGGAAAGCAGGAGAGAGGAAACTTAAGAGACTCAATAAAAAAGAGTAGAGGAGTGCAGAGAGCAGAAAAATGTCACCTCCAGAAAGAGAAAGTCCAATGCAAAATACTGAACCCAAGTCAAGGCGTACTAATTCATAGCACTGGCTAGAGGACAGTGGCTTGAAAGTGCAGGAAGGAAATACTACTTCTGGGGAAGTCTCAGCAATATAGGGTAGGGAAAGTACTTCTTGGAGGTGTGGCAGTAAAGGGAAAAACATAAGAGGCGGAAATTAAGGATCCTGCAGAAAAAAAATGACAATGCCTCTTTTCACTTAATATTCAAGGGAATATTAAACTCAGGAACACAATAAAACTGTAAAATCATATTAGAAACAAAGATTCAATTGCAAGATGCCCAAGGAAGAATAAATTCAAATTAAATTTCAATAAAAGATATTAAAAACCAGGAAAAAACCCAGGAGACAGAAAATAAGGTAAAGAAAGATCCCCCCCCTGCCATCACCCACCTCCTGGCATGTACCCATTAAAAAGACCAATCAGGCTGGGTGAGGTGACTCGTGCCTTCAATCCCAGCACTTTGGGTGTTTAAGGTGGAAAGATCCCTTGAGGCCAGGGGTTTGAGAACATTCTGGGCAACATAGCAAGACCCCATCTCTACAAAAAAACTAAAAAAAAAAAATTAACCAAGCGCAGTGGTGTATGTCTCTAGTCCTAACTACTTGTGAGGCTGAGGTGGGAGGATCACTTCAGGAGTTTGAGGCTGCAGTGAGCTATGATGGGATCACTGCACTCCAGACAGGCTCAAAATAGAAAGGAGAGGATAGAGAGAGGAGAGAAGAAAAGGAGAAAAGAAGGAAGAAAGGCCAATTGGTTCATAATAGCATTATTTACAATAGCTAAAAATAGATGAGTGTCTAAACAAAATGTGGCATCTACATATAATGAAATATTATTCAGCCTTTAAAAGAAATGAAATTCTGACACATACTATAACGTGGATGAAGCCTGCGAACATTATGTTAAGTGAAATCAGCCAGTCACAAAAAGACAACTACTGTATGATTCCACTGATATGAAATACTTAAGAGTAGCTAATTTTGTAGAGACAGAAAGTAAAATGGTGGCTGCCAGGTTCTGGGGGGAAGGGGAGAAATGGGAGTTGTTTAATGAGTACTGAGTTTCATGTTTGCAAGAAGAAAAGAGTTCTGGAGATTGGTTGTGCAACAGTGTGAATGTTTGTAACGTGACTGAGCTGTACAATTAAAGAGAGTTGAGGTGGTAAATTTTCTGTTACGTGTATTTTACCACCAGAAAGAAAGGACCAACTGAGTACCCTCAAAATTAACCTGGGATGATCAACTTTGAGAATCCATGTATAATTGTTATCTACAACTGTGTAGATAATGATTGTGTTATCTACAAACTGTGTAGATAATGATTATGTTATCTATAATTGTGTAGATACAACTGTGTAACAAATTACCCCCAAATTTAGCAGCTTAAAATAGCAAACACTTGTCAACTCAGTTTCTATGGGTCAGGAATCCAGGAGCAGCTTAGCTAAGTGCCTCTGCCTAAAAGTCTCTTGTGAAGCTGCAGCTAACTTACCAGTCAGGGCTGTGGCCTCACTTGAAGGTTCAATTGAGGGAGGACTTTATATTGTTGCTTCAAAACTCCACTTGTTAACGTTATCAGTTCCTTTTCTAGTAGGCTTCAATGTATGTTACCTCACAGCATAACAAATGGATGCCATCAAAGCGTTCAAGCAAGAGAGCAAGCGAGGGTGAAGACTATGGAAGCCCGTGTTTTCGTAACCTAATCTTGGAAGTGACATCTCATTTTTGTCATAATCTATTTTTTAGAAGTGAGTCACTGCTCCAGCCCACACTTGAGGAAAGGCAATTAAACAAAGGCATGAATATCAGGAGCATGGGCTCACTGGAGCCTGCATACCAGACCTAATAACATGATTAGACTTTAAAGATAAAGAAGAAATCTTCAGGGACTCAAACAAAAAGACTAGATGATTTTTAATGGTAACAGTGGAATAGCATTCTCAAGAAATTTAAGGAAAGAAAACATAAACTAGAAAAATAATTCAGCCAGGCATCCTTCAAGTATCAAGGCTATAGAAAAACAGTTCTGAATGTGTGAGAACTTGGGTAATACAGGAGACAGGTGCTCTTTCTAAGAAACCTAGTAAAGTGGTGGTCCTCAAACTGGCCTGATGCCTATTTATCTAAGTAAAATTTTACTGGCACATAGCCACACCAATTCATTGATGTAGTGTCTATGTCTGTTTTTGCACTACAGTAGCAGAACTGAGTAATTTCAAAAGACTTCCGCAAAGCCTAAAATATTTACTATCAGTTCAGCTGTTGAAAAAGTTTGCCCACTCCTGTACTAGTGGATGAGCTGCATCCAAGTAAAAGATGATCAAGAAAACTTTGGCAAAAGGACTTGTGGTGAGCATTCCCTATATTTAATTGTAGTGCCAAAGCTAAAATAAGGATGGGATTATGGATATAAAAATCCATACTTGTTAATGAAATCAGTTCTTTGTTTAGTAGGCTTATTTTGATGTTCTGGAAAAGTAGAATAACACTCAATGGGAAGAGGAGGGAGACAGAGAAGAAAGTAGCATATGATTATTGATTGCTATAGACATAATGGATGTCAAAGCATACCTATTAGAAGATAGCAACAGACTAAGTGATAAAAAGAGAGAATTAGGACGTTACAAAAATACTGACATCAAGGTAACCAAAAGAATAAAAATGCAAACCTTCCTAAATACTCCAAGAAAATGTAGGCAAAGAGAACACATCTAATATAGAAAGAAACACAATAAATATAACACATCGCACATAGAAAGTGTAACAAAACATATAAGAGAATTAAGACCATACTTATCAGGCACAAAAATAAATGAATGGACTTAATTTGTCTATTCAAGTGTGCATATAAAGTAAAACACAACTCTATGGTGTATTCAAGAGACTCATCTAAGATGTAGTTATTCAAAAATCAGAAAATAAAGGTGGAAGATTTACCAGGCAAAGGGAAAAAATAAGAAAGAAGATGGAGATTCTGATAGCGGATAAAGTAGAATTTCAAGTGAAAAAGCATTTCATGAGACAAAGGAATTTTATAACACTAAAAGTCACATTTCAAGATGGTGATGTAGCAATTAGGAAAATGTATGCAACAAATCACACACCAATTACCTATATAAAACAAACTACAGGAGATTAAGGAGAAATAGAAACAACGAGAGAACAAGAAACCATTCTCAGTACAAAATAGGTCCTGTTGGGACAGTTCAGATGGGCAAAATTAAGTAAAGATACAAAAGGTCTACAGCATAATCCATAAGATAGATCTTTTGTGTATGTATTAAACATCCCTCTGTGATGATAGAGAATATACCTTCCTTTTAAAGTACACATGAACATTCCTGAAAAGTGCTCATATGTGAGGACACAGAGAATATTGATAAGTTCCAAAAAGTTAAAACATTACTCAGTTTCTAAAGACAACACAGTAAAGGTAGATATTAAAAACCAAAAAGGCACTTCTACCTGGAAATTTAAAATTCAAAAAAACCCCTCCTATTAGACAGCTCTCGGGTTAAAAGGGAAATGCAGGCATATCTCATTTGATTGTGCTTCATTTGATTGAGCTTTGCAGATACTGCATTTTTTACAAATTGAAAGTTTGTGTAAGCCTGAGTTGAGCAAGTCTATCAGCACCATTTTCCCAGTAGCACGTGCTTACCTCATGTCTCCGTGTCATATTTTGTGAGTTCTTGCAATATTTCAAACTTTTAAATTATTAATAGATTTGTTATGGTGATCTGTGATCAGTGATCTTAGATATTACTATTGTAATTGCTTCGGGGCATCACAAACTGCACCCATGTAAAATGGCGAACTTAATAAAATGTTGTGTGTGTTCCAGTTGTTCCAACTAGCCATTCCTCCCTCCCTTGCTCTCTCTCTCCTGTGTCCATGTGTTCTCATTGTTCAACTCCCACTTATGAGTGAGAACATGTAGTGTTTGGTTTTCTGTTCCTGTGTTACTTTGCTGAAAATGATGCCTTCCAGCTTCATCCATGTCCCTGCAAAGGATATGAACTCATTCTTTTTTATGGCTGCATAGTATTCCATAATGTATATAAGACACATTTTCTATAGTCTATCATTGATGGGCATTTGGGTTGGTTCCAACTCTTTGCTATTGTAAATAGTGCTGCAGTAAACATACATGTGCATGTGTCTTTACAATAGAATAATTTATAAGCCTTTGGGTGTATACCCAGTAATGGGATTGCTGCGTCAAATGGTATTTCTGGTTCTGGATCCTTGAGGAATCACCACACTGTCTTTCACAATGGTTGAACTAATTTACACTCCCACCAACAGTGTAAAAGCTTTTCTATTTCCCCACAGCCTCACCAGCGTCTATTGTTTCCTGACTTTTTAATAATCACCATTTTGACTGGTGTGAGTTGGTATCTCATTGTGGTTTTTATTTGCATTTCTCTAATGACCAGTGATGATAAGATTATTTTTCATATGTTTGTTGGCCGCATAAATGTCTTCTTTTGAGAAGTATCTGTTCATATCCTTCGTCCACTTTTTGATGGAGTTGTTTGTTTTTTTCTTGTAAATTTGTTTAAGTTCTTTGTAGATTCTGGATATTAGACCTTTGTCAGATGGGTAACTTGCATAAATTTTCTCCCATTCTGTAGGTTGCCTGTTCACTCTGATGATAGTTTATTTTGCTGTGCAGAAGCTCTTTAGTTTAATTAGATCCCATTTGTCAATTTTGGCACCTTTGTTGCAATTGCTTTGGGTGCTTTAGTCATGAAGTCTTTGCCCATGCCTATGTCTTGAATGGTATTGCCTAGGTTTTCTTCTACGGTTTCTATGGTTTTGGGTTTTACATTTAAGTCTTTAATCCATCGAGTTAATTTTCGTATAAGGTGTAAGAAAGGGGCCCAGTTTCAGTTTTCTGCATATGGCTAGCCAGTTTTCCCAGCATCATTTATTAAATAGGGAATCCTTTCCCCATTGCTTGTTTTTGTCAGGTTTGTCGAAGATCAGATGGTTGTAGATGTGTGGTGTTTTGGTACCAGTACCATCCTGTTTTGGTTACTGTAGCCTTGTAGAATAGTTTGAAGTCAGGTAGTGTGATGCCTGCAGTTTTGTTCTTTTTCCTTAGGATTGTCTTGGCTAATTAGCTTCTTTTTGGTTCCATATAAAGTTTAAAGTAGTTTTTTCTAATTAATTCTGCAAAGAAAGACAATGGTAGCTTGATGGAAATAGCAGTGAATCTATAAATTACTTTGGGCAGAATGGCCATTTTCACAATATTGGGTCTTCCTATCCATGAGCATGGAATGTTTTTCCATTTGTTTGTGTCTTCTCTTATTTCCTTGAGCAGTGGTTTGTGGTTCTCCTTGAAGAGGTCCTTCACATCCCTTGTAAGTTATATTCCTAGGTATTTTATTCTCTTTGCATCAGCTGTGAATGGGAGTTCACTCATGATTTGGCTCTCTGTTTGTCTGTTATTGGCGTATAGGAATGCTTGTGATTTTTGCACATTGATTTTGTATTCTGACACGTTGCTGAAGTTGCTTATCAGCTTAAGGAGTTCTGGGGCTGAGACGATGGGGTTTTCTAAATATACAATCACGTTGTCTGCAAACAGAGACAATTTGACTTCTTCTCTTCCTATCTGAATACCCTTTATTTCTTTCTCTTGCCTGACTGCCCTGGCCAGAACTTCCAATACTATGTTGAATAGGAGTGGTGAGATAGGACATCCTTGTCTCGTGCTGGTTTTCAAAGGGAATGCTACCAGCTTTTGCTAATTCAGTATGGTATTGGCTATGAGTTCGTCATAAATAACAATTTATTATTTTGAAATATGTTCCATCGATACCTAGTTTGAGAGTTTTTAGCATGAAGTGATGTATAAGGGAAACAGAAAACAAACTGGACCCCTTCCTTACATGTTATAAACAGATGTTAAATTTTATTGGAGGCCTTTTCTGCATCTATTGAGATAATCATGTGGTTTTTGTCATTGATTCTGTTTATGTGATGGATTATGTTTATTGATTTGCATATGTTGAAACAGCCTTGCATTCTGGGAATGAAGCCGACTTGATCATGGTGGATAAGCTGTTTGATGTGCTGCTGGATTTGGTTTGCCGGTATCTTATTGAGGATTTTCGCATCGATGTTCATCAGGGATATTGGCCTGAAATTTTCTTTTTTGTTGTGTCTCTGCCAGGTTTTGGAATCAGGATGATGCTGGACTCATAAAATGAGTTAGGGAGGATTTCCTCTTCTTCTATCGTTTGGAATAGTTTCAGAAGGAATGGTACCACCTCCTCTTTCTACTCCTGCTAGAATTCGGCTGTAAATCCATCTGGTCCTGGGCTTTTTTTGGTTGGTAGGCTATTAATTACTGCCTCAATTTTAGAACCTGTCAGTGGTCTATTCAGGGATTTGACTTCATCCTGGTTTAGTTTTGGGAGGGTGTATGTGTCCAGGAATTTATCTATTTCTTCTAGATTTTCTAGTTTACTTGCGTAGAGGTGTTTATAGTATTCCCTGAAGGTGGTTTGTATTTCTGTGGGATTGGTGGTGATGTCCCCTTTATCATTTTTTATTGTCTGTTTCATTCTTCTCTCTCTTCTTCTTTATGGTCTACCTAGTGGTCTATTTTGTTGATCTTTTCAAAAAAACCAGCTCCTGGATTCATTGCTTTTTTTGAGGGGTTTTTTATCTCCTTCAGTTCTGCTCTGATCTTAGTTATTTCTTGTCTTCTGTTGGCTTTTGAATTTGTTTATTCTTGCTTCTCTAGTTCTTTTAATTGTGATGTTAGGGTGTCAATTTTAGATCTTTCCAGCTTTCCGATGTGGGCATTTAGTGCTATAAATTTCCTTCTTAACACTGCTTTATCTGTGTTCCAGAGGTTCTGGTACATTGTCTCTTTGTTCTCATTGGTTTCAAAGAACTTCTTTATTTCTGCCTTAATTTCGTTATTTACCCAGCAGTCATTCAGGAGCAAGTTGTTCAATTTCTAGGTAGTTGTGTGGTTTTGAGTGAGTTTATTAATCCTGAGTTCTAATTTGGTTGCACTGTGGTCTGAGAGGCAGTTTGTTATGAATTCTGTTCTTTTAAATTTGCAGAGGAGTGTTTTACTTCCAATTATGTGGTCAATTTTAGAATAAGTGCTACATGGCTCTGAGAAGAATGTATATTCTGTTGATATGGGGTGGAGAGTTCTGTAGATGTAGGTTAGGTCCACGTGGTCCAGAGCTGAGTTCAAGTCCTGAATATCCTTGTTAATTTTCTATCTTGTTGATCTGTCTAATATTGACAGTGGGGTGTAAATATCTCCCACTATTATTGTGTGGGTGTCTAAGTCTCTTCGTAGGTCTGTACGAACTTGTTTTATGAATTTGGGTGCTCCTGTATTGGGTGCATATATATTTAGGATAGTTAGCTTTTGTTGCATTGATGCCTTTACCATTATGTAATGCCTTTCTTTGTCTTTTTTGATCTTTGTTGGTTTAAAGTCTGTTTTATAAGAAATAAGGATTGCAATCCTTGTTTTGTTGTGTTTTGTTTTGTTTTTCTTTCCATTTGCTTGGTAAATATTCCTGCATCCCTTTATTTTGAGCCTATGTGTGTGTTTGCATGTGAGATGGGTCCCCTGAATACACCGATGGGTCTTGACTCTTTATTCAATTTGCCAGTCTGTGTCTTTTAATTGGGGCATTTAGCTCATTTACATTTAAAATTAATATTGTTATATTTGAATTTGATCCAGTCATCATGATGCTAGCTGGCTTTTTGTACATTAGTTGATGCAGTTTCTTCATAGCTTTGATGGTCTTTACAATTTGGCATGTTTTTGCAGTTGCTGATACCAGTTTTTCCTTTCCATACCTTAGTGCTTCCTTCAGGAGCTCGTGTAAGGTAGGCGTGGTGGTGACAAAATCCCTCAGCATTTGCTCGTCTTGTCTGGAAAGGATTTTATTTTTCCTTTGCTTATGAAGCTCAGTTTGGCTGGATATGAAATTCTGGTTTGAAAATTCTTTTCTTTAAGAATGTTGAATATTGGCCCTCACCCTCTTCTGGCTTGCCTGGTTTCTGCAGAGAGATCTGCTGTTAGTGTGATGGGCTTCCCTTTGTAGGTAACCTGACCTTTCTCTCTGGCTGCCCTTAATATTTGTCCTTTGTTTCAACTTTGGAGAATCTGATGAACATGTGTCTTGGGCTTGCTTTTCTTGGTGATTCTTAGTGGTGTTCTCTGTATTTCCTGAATTTGAATGTTGACCTGTCTTGCTATGTTGGGGAAGTTCTCCTGGATAATATCCTCAAGTGTGTTTTCCAACTTGGTTCCATTCTCCCCATCACTTTGAGATACACCAGTCAATTTTAGGTTTGGTCTTTTCACATAGTCCCATATTTCTTGGAGGCTTTGTTCATTTCTTTTCAATATTTTTTCTCTAATCTTGTCTTCATGCCTTATTTCAGTAAGTTGATCTTCAATCTCCAATATACTTTCTTCCACTTTATTCGCTATTGATACTTGTGTATGCTTCGTGAAGTTCTCGTGCTGTGTTTTTCAGCTCCATCAGGTCATTTGTGTTCTTCTCTAAACTGATTATTCTAGTTAGCAGTTCCAGTAACCTTTTATCAAGGTTCTTAGCTTCTTTGCATTAGGTTAGAACATGTTCCTTTAGCTCAGAGGAGTTTGTTATTACTCACCTTTTGAAGCCTACTTCTGTCAGTTTATCAACCTCATTCTCTGTCCAGATTTGTGCCCTTGCTGGAGAGGAGTTGTGATCATTTGGAGGAGAAGAGGCATTCTTGTTTTTGGAATTTTCACCATTTATGTGCTGGTTTTTCCTCACCTTCGTGGATTTATCTACCTTTGATCTTTGAGGCTGATCACCTTTGGATGGGGTTTTTGTGTGGCTCTTTTGTTGATGTTGTTGCTTTCTGTTAGTGTTTCTTCTAAAAGTCAGCCCCCTTTTCTGCAAGTTGCTGCATTTTGCTGGAGGTTCACTCCAGACCCTCTTTACCTGGGTATCACCAATGGAGGCTGCAGAACAGCAAAGATCGCTGCCTGCTCCTTCCTCTGGAAGCTTAGTCCCAGAGGGGCACCGGCCTGATGCCACCCAGAGCTCTCCTGTATGAGGTATCTGTCAACCCCTGTTGGGAGGTCTCTCCTAGTCAGCAGGCATAGGGGTCAGGGACCCACTTGAGGAGGCAGTCTGTCCATTAGCCGAACTCGAGCGCTGTGCTGGGAGATCTGCTGCTCTCTTCAGAGCCAGCAGGCAGGAACTTGTAAGACTGCTGATGCTAGGCTCACAGCCACCCCTTCCCTCATGCTCTGTCCCAGAGAGATGGGAGTTTCATCTGTAAGCCCCTGACTGGGGCTGCTGCCTTTCTTTCGGAGACATACAAACTAGAAAAAACTTACTAACTAAATAGTCCAGTAGCTAATTTAATCAAGGACATATGATAGAAGCAGAGCCAGAGAAAGATGCTATATTGCTGGCTTTGAAGATAAAGGATGAAACCAAATACCCAAACAATGCAGACAATCTGTACCTGGAAAAGGCAAGAGAACAAATTCTCCACCAGGGCTTCCAGAAAGAATGCAGCCCTCCTCTAGGGTATGTTCCCAGGACTAAAATTCCCAAGTCATATGGTAACATATATTTAACCATTCAAGGAACTCCCAGACTATTTTCCAAAGTAGCTGTGCCATTTTACACACTTACAGGCAGTATATGAAGGTTCTAATTCCCCCACATCTTCACCAACACTTGCTTTTTCATTATACTCATGCAAGCCATAGCCTCTGACTATGTTTTCTTCTGAATTTTAGTTTTAGTTTTTTCATTTAAGTCTTTGAAGCACTATGAATTAATTTTTCATGTATGATGTGAGGTAGGGGTCCTATTTCATTCTTTTGCATGTGGATATATAGTTGTCCCAGCATCATTTGTGGAAAAAGACTATTCTTTCACCCACTGAATTGTCTTGGCACCCTCAAGAAAAATCAGTTGACCATAAATGTAAGGGTTCATTTCTGAAATCTGTATTATATTTCTTTGATCTATATGTATATCTGTCCACACTTTTGATTGCTATATTTCTGTAACTGTGAAATCTAAAAGTGTGAATCCTTCAACTTCGTACTTTTCAAGATTGTTTTGGCTATTCTGGGTCCCTTGCATTTCCATACAATTTTAGGATCAGTTTGTCAATTTCTGCAAAGCAGCCTGCAGGGATTTAGATAGAAACTGGATTAAATCTGGAGTATTGCTATCTTAATGATGTTATGCTTTCCATAAGTACGGGATATCTTTCAACTTATTAGGTCTTCTTTAATTTCTTTTAATGATGTTTTATTGTTTTCAGTCTATGAGTTTTGCATTTTTGGGCTGAGTTTATTTCCAGATTTAAAAACTTCATCCATGTTATTATAAATAGAATTGTTTTTAATTTTCAGATTGTTCATTGCTAGCATAGAAATAAAATTGCTTTTTGTTTATTGATCTTGTACCCTGCAATCTTACTGAACTTGTTAGCCCTATTAGTTTCTTCTGGTGGATTCCTTAAGATTTTTTATATGTAAGATCATGTCATCTGCAACTAGAAAAAGTCTTACTTTCTCTACAGAAAAGGGCACTCATCAAGAACTTCACCATGCTGGCACCCAATCTCAGACTTCCAGTCTCCAGAAATGTGAGAAATAAATGTTTGTTGTTTAAGCCACCAGTCTATGGTAATTTATTATAGCAGTCCAAACTAATTAAGACAAATGCTGAGTAGAGGTGGCAAGAGTGGTTATCCTTGTCTTGTTCCTGATCTCAGGAGGAAAATATTCAGTCTTTCAGGTTTAAGTGCAATGCTGGCTGTGAGTTTTTCGTAGATGTCCATGGAGGTTAAGGGAGTTGCCCTTTATTCGTAATTTGTTGAATATTTTATGAAAGGATTTTGTCCGATGCTTTTCCTGCATCTATTAAGATCATCAGGCTGTTTATGAATAAAGGCTTTGAGATTTTTTAGTTTTCAATATAGTTACTTAGAGTTGAAAAAAT